>NC_084765.1:31222874-31915374 GCF_028858725.1 Colius striatus
AAAGAAAAGGAAGGGCTGACAGCCTTCAAACCGACATGCAAACTCTGCAGCAGCTGGTTCTTGCTATGCAAGTTTTGCCAGTGAAAACTACCTATTGAGGTCAGGGATGTTTGGATCTCTCTGTGCTATGTGTGGAGGCAGGCAGCTTGTCTGCTCTGGTGGAAAGACAAGCACCATCATCCATTAGACTTAATGATAAGAACCTCCTTGCTGTACTCACATTTTATGAGTCATGGGATGGTCAGCAGTGAGCTGGGCAACTCAAAGGCATCCATCTCAGGCAAATGGTTGTTAGGCTCAGTAGCGGTACCTGAGGGATTGACTCAATCACCATGATGCCCTTTTGACCCTCTCAGCTGAACGCCCAGGGCTCCATTTACACATAGGTCAACTCTCAGTGTGCTTTTCTGCAAGTGTCAAGTTTATCCCCCCCAGGTCTTTAGTGAGAGGCCTTAGCTACTCTACCAACACACTCTGAGCTAAGCAAATAGTCCCAGCACTCATGTGTGCTTGTATACCGGCCGCAGGGAAGAGAAGTGGCTTATTGTGCTCGCACTGAAGGTCAGCAGGTCAAATGCTGAGTAGTGTCTGTCTTGCAGCCTGTGCCTAAATTATAGGAAACATTTATGTGTGTGCTTAAATCCAACCCTGAACACTAAAGACAACACCCTTTACACTGAGCACGTTCCTGAGTATTTGGAGGAACAGGAAAAATACCAAACGTTGCAAACATAATACCCAAAGTGTGTCCATGTCTTGGGTTTGTCATAGGAAGTTTGCTGAGCCTGTGTTCTGTGTCTAGCCAAACGAGATGTAAGGAATATAACATACCTGGGGCCAAATCCTGCCTCCTATTAGTTAAGAGTCTCTCTCAAGAGTGCTCTTGATTTTATTTTTGACTGAGTAGGGAATACAATATTCATCCAAAGGTTATTGTGATGTATTTTACACCTTCTTAAAATAAACACAGAATCACAGGAGGGTAGGGGTTGGAAGAGACCTCTAAAGATCATCAACTCCTCTGCTAAAGTAGGTTCAGGTCAGGTCACAGAGAAGGAGCTTCCACAACCTCCATGGGTTCCAGTGCTCCATCACCCTACAGTAAAGTATTTCTTTTAAAAGAAACCCCTCCCTCACCTGTTTTGGTATAGTCTAGTTCCAGCATTTGTACACAGAGAAATGAGTGGAATGAAATTCTGGCATCCATGAAGATCTTATGTTCTAACCTATAAAAATGAGGTGAAGTATCAGAGCTGGAATGCGAAATCTGGAGAAAGTAGCAAGGTAGTTTCCGGTGCTATTTTTGTATTTCCTGAGGCTTGTGTCATTATGTGCTGCCTTATTACTATTCTCTTATATAAGATATGAAAATAACAGAGGGAAATTGCTTTTCCATTCTATTTCCTGAAGTCTAAAACACACCATTATTTCATCTTACATTCAGCTATCTCTGACATTTCAATGCTGAAGATCCATGTTAGTTGGATGCTTCGTAACGTATGTCCGTGTTCCTGAGACTCTGCTTTACCTTTAGACTGGAATATTTCTCTCCTTTCCTTTGTTGTTTCTCTCGTTCCTTCCTGTTAAAAGTGTCTCTGTTTCTGCAGCTAGCTTGTTTAGTTGTTGTTGTTGATGCTTTTTGTCCCTGAATGTTGAATCTTGCTGAGATTAGTCTGTGACAAATTGGTGAGGTGGTGAGGCCCAGCGCAGCGTGGTAGGAGCACACCGACTCTGCTTTTTTTATCTACACTGTAGTATGTGGAGCTGTTAGAATGGCAACACAGTAGCTCTTAAAGAATATTTTATTGTGTGTAGGAGCACAATTCATTTGGGTTTATTTTGGGTCAGTTTTTTGAAGGACATGTGTTCAGCTTCAGTTACAATTGGTTCCTACACGTTCCTATGCGACCTGATCTAGGTGACCCTGCTTCTGCAGGGGGGTTGGACTAGATGATCTCTAAAGGTCCCTTCCAACCCCTACCATTCTATGATTAGATCTCACTAGGACTTGGCATTGTTACTGATGTACCGTGGATGTTTATTTTTGCTTTTTTGACAGGTGTACAACATGTTTCAGCATCAAAGTCTTGGAATTAAAGTCAACATCCGAGTGACCAAACTAGTCCTGCTTCGCAACCGGCCTGTGAGTTCTTGCTCATTTTACCCCTGCTGCTATGATTGTCCTGGGGTAGCTCATGGGCAGAGCAGGATCCCTGTGCTGAGGTGGGACAAGGGCATATATGGTGACATGATCACAGACTGTAAGTAGTGCCTGCCACACTTCACCAGGCAGTGTAACGGTGGGAAGGTGCAGGGGGCTGTGGGAGTGAATGGAGCTTTTATTATCCTTCCTGGTAAATCTCTGTCCACTGAGAGTTGTGCACTCAGGAGCTGTTAGATTAAAAATGATATGGCTCTGGTATCAAACATATAACTTCCAGACTTACAAGACTTTTGAATGTAATGCTGTATTAGAAGTTTATGACTGATGCCAGCTGATGGGTTTTCTTCTACAACTCAAATGACAGAAAGTCTGGATTCCAAAGTTCCTACTTCGCCTGCTCAGACAGAGCTGGTTCCACACTTTTCATTCTATCACATCCATTATCTTTAAGCCTCTGATTTTTCACCAGAGGTCTGATGCTTTATGTAAAGACTATGACTGATATTTCTTTTGTATCTTTTTTGGTTTTCTTTTCCCAAAAGGCAAAGTTGTCTATTGGTCATCATGGAGAGAGGTCTCTGGAGAGCTTTTGTCAATGGCAGAATGAAGAGTATGGTGGGGCAAAATACCTTGGTAACAACCAGGTTCCTGGCGCAAGGGATGACACCCCGCCTGTGGATGCTGCTGTTTTTGTAACCAGGTATAGTAAGATCTGCTTTATCAGTACACTTCCACCAAGTCTGTAGCCAATGATGGGGTTGTCTGGTCTAGCAGTAATCTAATCATTTACTACCTGTGTGCTGTTCAGATGACTGAAGTGCCTGAGGTGAGTGACTTGTCTTGTTTCTGTATATACTTAGGATTGTGCAAAAGCCTTTCTCCTCTTGAACCAGAGCGTTGTAGTCATGATTTCTGTAGCATATCATCTTCAGAGAGAAGCAAGACACGACTGTAGCAAAGGTGATTCTATTTTTCTCATACCAGCTGGTGTAAGTGGAAAAAATAGGTGAGGTTTTGGAGCATAAGCCCTTCTTCCTAGGAAAAAAAGCAGCTGTGGAATTGAGAACGCAGCTGAGACCAAGTGTTCTGTGTGTAATTAGGTATGAAGCAACCAAACAGTCTGAGAGGAGCAGACAGTGTGTCAGTGGTGGGGAGGGACGTATCTTTGAAAGAGAGTGAGATGCATACCATGAACTAAGTGAATTTTCTCTCTTTGCCCTGGAAAATAACCACTTCAACACCTCTCTTCTGTCACATCTGAGGCACAGGAGGGGTGTCATTCTTAATTTGTTTGTGTGTTGAAAAACTGCTGCATTTGTTTCAGACAGGAAATAATCTGTGTGAGAATACTTGAGCAAAATTCCTTGCAGTCTGCAGCTCTTTACCTATTGATGTATCAGGGTATGGCCCACATAAAATAAACAAAAAGAGCGTTGTCTTTATGAACCTACAGTCTTTTTCCTCTAGCTTCACAGCCTGAGCTCAACTTGGCAATACAAGTCCCGTGTTCCTCACAGTTACCATACATTTTGAGTAGGAAATCCACAGTCTTTCCAGTTGACTTTGTACTAAATGGAGGATATCTTGTTATAGAAATGATCTCTGAATAATTAAAATATTTAGAGTGTAAAAATACAGCCATATGTGCTAGAAAAACAGTGCTTCCTACCCCCTTCTTCCCCAGTTTGAGACAGGAAATGTCTGTACTGCAGTTCAATGTCACTCACCTCTTTCACCTTTTTTTCTCTGCCAACAATGTAAGTAGAAATACTCTTTTTTTGCATAAACTGATATCCTGATTGTAATAATCTCTTGTGTTAACAGTCACATTGCAAACTATCCATGGGATTTTGGTGAGTGTTCAGTCAAATAGCTAGTGAGCAGGGCATGGGAACAGCAAACTTCCTAAGAATGCATCTTCACAGACGTGTGCAGTTCCCCTAAAACTTTCTCTCTCCTCTCTATTCAGTGTAGTCCAACCAAGCACTTAGGCAGATACTTTGCATTTTAGACAGGGTGAATAGTTCCTTTGAAGTCAATGGGCTGCACATCCTGGTTATAGTTAAGCATGTGCTTCATTGGATCGGGGCCTAAATAAATAACTAACATTTTTGTAAAAGTCATCTGGGCATCCAGTTGTCCTGCATGACAAGTGAGGCATACAGAATCTCTTCTGATGGGCTGTAAGCACAGGGTGGAGGGAATGAGCAGAGCATTTCATCTGTGCAGTCTCTCTGCAGCTTATAAAATTGAATGTGTAATGTCAGGCTAAATGAATTGCACTTAGGCACCCGAAGAAGAGTTGTAGAAAGAAGTTGTAGGAGGAATTGTTCAATAGATTTGCAGTGTTTTGCAGTCAGAACAGCTGGAGCATCACTGGTTTTAGTTGGGTTATAAACCAGGTTCAGATTTGGTGAGAAAGTTCAGGTCAAGGAGCAAATTGCTGTGTCCAGGAGCTGCATTTTTCCTCTTTGATAGGTCAGCAGTGTGTACTTGTAGCCTTTTCCCTTCCTTCTCACTGTGTCTTGATATCCTTAACCCATCCTGCTTGTGCCGCATAGAGGATGCCTCATTGCTTGAGGGACTTTGAGCCCAGCAGCCCAGTTCCTGCGTCAGGGAAATGAGGTTTTCTACTCTTGGCTTTGGAAGTGCGTGTGTGTGTCCCTGGACCTTCCCCAGACTGTACAGATGGACCAGTGGTAGAGGATCTGGGAGCAACAGCAGGTCCAGCACAAAGCAACTGAGCCAGAAAAAGCAGAAGCTGAATTTTCAGCAGCTGCAGCTGCTTTAGGACTAGAAACAGATTCTTTGGGGTCAACCTCTGAAGAAATCCCTCCGGTTCCAATCTGTCTGTGTTCATTTGAAACACCAAGGCACTCTTGCCTTTTGAAACTTCACCTCTAACTGATGTTCCCCATATACCCATTTGTACGCAAAAGTAGATTACCTAGGTGGCAAACATCCCTCCTCTGGGACTTTAATAGTATCTACCTGATGGAGTTCCATGTCTGTGAATAAGATGTACCATTGTCCAGTGTGGTAAAGAAATGAGATAATGGGAATAATCTGTTTTAACCCTGAAGGTCTGAGTATAGTGTTGTGTTCTCTAGTTCAAGTTCTGGTTTTGAACTTGCAGGAATTCAGATTGCTGGCATCTATGGATAGTGTACTTCATATTTTAATGGGCAGCTGACCAGAATACCTTCTGTCTGCAAAATCTGTATCTCGGTGATCTTAGAAGCATGTCTCATTTGAAACACATTCCCCATCTTGATCTTCAGTCTTTTGCATTCCCTAGGTAATCTGTAGACATACTGTTTTTCTCCCCACTCTTGGGCTGTAGGTGTTTGGGACATTTATTAGACTATAGGTGATGTGATAGCAGAGAGCCAAGAATGACACGATGCTGATAGGAACAGAATTCAGGGCTGACATGAAGCACAAGCTTGGTTTTTTTCATGCCATACTGGTGTAGTTATTCCATTTGCAGCCTGCTCCTCCCTTCCACATTTCTCCAGCCCTTTGCCTTCCCACTAAATGGGCAAATGAAGCAATTCAATGTGCATCGAGGAAACTGGGCGCATAGTGCTATTAAATGTATATATGGATGTGGAAAGTTTTCTTTGGCAGGTCGTGGAATGTACCAGTTTCCTCTGTCCTTCAACTTTATGATCCTGCAGGGTTAAACTGGTCAAAAGATGTCATTTGAAGGATGCTGGGAAGAGGCCATTAAACAGAATACTTCTTATTCATGTTGCACAGTTCAACTACTGTCCTTCTTTCTTACAGGAAGGACTTGAGTTGCAGAATTTAGCTTAGCACAGTTAGGTATTTTTTTCCAGTTTGCCTGAGCCAGATGGAAGAGTGACTGTAGGAGGAGTTTTGAGCTCTTCTGGGTATTTTTATTGAAAAAAACAACTGACTTGTTGTCATTTTGTTTTTGTACAAGCATTGTTGAAGTCTGCTAATGGAAACAAACTGCACAGTACCACAAGTGACGGTGACTGAGGTGTCTAGAAGATGAGAGCACATGTGGTGCTTGATTCAGCCAGGGGCTAAAAGTGCAGAGTCAAATTGCTTCACAGCTACAGTGTGTGATTTCAATACATTATCCAAGATTGAGCTTGATAAAGTCAGATCTTAGATTTAAACTGCTCCTGGAGTAAGAGTTTTATTCCAAGATAGCTCTATAAAAGATCCTGCTAACAAAACTACATCTCTGTGATGAGACCTCTTCACATGCAAGGAATATTAAGATATCTATTTTTTAAGATATCCTTGGAGTGTCATTATAGTATCATTCATGTCAAGCCCTCACTTCAAAAACAGAGATGGAGTCAAGCTCAAAAATGTGCCAGAGAAAGACCTGTGATTGAAACCTCTTTAAAAGCAGATCAAGTTCAGTGCCATGATGGGGCCATCTTACCTCACTGATGTGACTGATTCACAGGTGAGACAGATCTTTCTTAACACCTTTTCAGCCGTTGGCTCCCCTCTGATTGCCAGGAAAGGACTGCAGGAGTTTCAGTATATAAGTTTTATGATGGGATTGTTGCTTGCCTTTGGAAGATTGAGGCCCACTGAACTCATTTGTGACTAAAGGTTTGGGTGTCCTTTTCTGTTTGGCCACAGAGTTTTGGGGTAAAACATTTAACAATAGATCCAGGTGTGTTTTGTGCAAGGTCTGTGAATAGAAGGGTGGCATCTCTTGGGCATGTGTATATGACAAGTGAAAGGATGGGCTGAGGCGATCTCATGCTTGTGGGCTTGCATGCAGTGAGTTAGGCAGCTGTGTCCAGTTCTTCTTGCTGGCCTGTTTCAAGTCCTTCCCTGACGAGACAGCATCACAGCACTCTCTTTACAGACCAGCATTGTTCTGTCTCTGTAGGAGAGTCTGCATGTTGTGCTGGATCATTTACAAGACCCCTCATTTTATGGCATAGTGGGAATTTCTCCAGGGAGCTGCTTGAAAGTTCCAGACACCTTTCAATGTAGAACAGAGTGCAAGGAGCAAAACTGCTGTGCTCGATTTGCAGAGCTGGCCTGCCCTTGAAAAGAGATGCTTTTCTAGCAATGGCCTTCTGCCATCTACTAATAGTTCAGCTATCTGTTGTCACAAGAAAAGCATCTGTTTGATTTACCAGTTTATATAACATAATAAGTCCTTAAATAAACCTCCATCAAGTTGGCTCTGGGAACTCAAGCAGGCGTGCTTGTGCCAGCTCTGTCAGGAGACTGTCATTAGTCTTCTTTGGAAAGGCTGCAATGCCAAGGTGTCGAGACACAGCGAGGCCGCTGTGAAAAATGAAAGCTGGGGCCAGTGTGTGGTCGTAGCTTCCGATTTTGTTTTGTTCCTCTCTGGTTTTTGAACGCTGTGATGGTTGTTAATGGCTTTTGGGCATGGAAGCATGGTTAGTTTTCAATGACTGCTTAACATGAGCTGGTAATAGCTGTTGTTTCTCTCCTTCCAAGCCCTTGACAGCTCTATTTGTGACTTTCAAAGGAGTTTGGTGTGAAGGATTTGGGTTCATCGGCCACAGTCCTGGTCTTTAAATGCTTTTACCTATAAACCCTAGTTTCATATTTTGCTTTGAGAAAGAAGCATTTTTAATCTTTCTCTAAATATTTTCTCTTTTTTTCTTTAATGAATATTTGTCTGTAAGTATTCCCTTTCTCTCCCTGCCAAACTCTTTAAACAGCAAATCCCCCTGGAGAGTCAGGCATTTCAAATGTCACACTCCAAATGCACTAATACGATTCTCCACAGGGTGAGAAAAGCCATAAAGGCAGAGATCAGGGTTCCTCAGCTTCCCTTGGGTAAAGCAACTTCTGAACTGTTTTAGCACATGATGCTTTTCTCCAGCTCCTCTTCATAGCACATAGCACTGCAGAGCAGGGCTGGTGAAGACAGCTGCTGAAAGTTTAGAGCTAAGTCCCTATTGAAATCTATTCCAATGACTAATTTAGTTATAAAATACTTTTCCTCCTCCCACACTTGTTTTTCCATCCTGAGGAATCTCATTTACAAAACCATCTCGCATGACGTGCCACCACTTAGATGGTGAACATCAGGGCTTTTTATTCTGTTTAATACATCTCAGTGGAGCCCTGGGTGATTTGTGGGTGCTGGTGGTGTATGTAGTATCTCTTCCTGCTTTGACATCTGGGGAGACTGGATGAGATGTGAGGGAGTAAGAGAGACCAAATAAAGTTTCTTGAACCTCTCTGTGTTGGATTCAAATCATAAAATGGCAAATCTAGCTGTAATAAGTTCAGCTGAAGCCAGTTCACCTAGCTCTTACCTTACAGACCTCCTTTTTTCTTCCTTACCAACATCTGTCTTTCTCTGTTTAGTCCTGATTCTTTCTTGTCATTTTCTAGTCTAGTGGAAGAAGAAAAAACGTTAGGAACTGAAAGTTTCTGGCTATACATGACTAGTTCTGTGTCTGCAGGCAGTGTCCTCACATATCGTCTCCCACTTTTGAAGATGCTGTTGCATCACAGAGCGTCTGCTCGTCTTTGTTACAGTTCTCCTGTGAAAATAGGAAGTTCAGGTTTAATCTAGTTGCTGGAGAAGTCTGACATGATAGAGCAAGGGAATACTCTCTTCCCTGGTAACTCTGAAGTCTGTTAAATTGCCTGTAGTATTGCAGTGGCAATCAATGCTGCTGTCTGTGTTGTCCTCGTGTACCCTGCACAGCAGTTTTAAAAGACCCCCAGACCGCAACACCCATGATCTGTGAGTCATGCATCACTGTTGTTTCCTAGCTTGAAGTCTGGAGGCTCAGGATACATTTCACTTCTCTTCTGTTTTCCTTTCTAGGACAGATTTCTGCGTGCACAAAGACGAGCCTTGTGACACTGTGGGTAAGTCAAGGAAGCAGGGGAGAGTATTTTGATAGCCAGCTCTATGCTAAGGGGAGCTTTCTGGGCAATCTTTCATTCTTTGGTTTGCTGTAGTGTTGCTTTTGCTGTTCTGGATACTTCTGATGCAATATGGATTAGTTGAGCAAGGCATGAACTATAAATAAGATCTTAAATATCAACCCCTTCTAAGCACTGGAGGTCTCTGAGTTTAAGAAGCAAACTTAAGTATTTCTAATTCTTTGGAGTGGATGTAGAGTTTGATAATTGGAGATTAAGAAACTCACTTAAACCAAGAATTTTCTACGTAATGAGTGTATTTCCCATTGTAAGAACCTGTGTAACAGTCCCAGATCAACCTGTCACTTGGACATCAGGGAAGAATACCTCATTGTAGGAAAGCCAAGTTAAGTTGTCTTTTCTGCCTCCTACTTCTACTTCCTAACTGCATTTAATCTTGTCCAAACCCTGCACACACAGGATCCTTACATTCCACACCCAGAAAGACTGTTGTTTGTTTATTTACCTCAGGTAGCTGTAACCTTCACTGTGTCTGCTCTCCCTTATCCTACATTCTGTGTAAACTTGGAATGGATCCTAATTTTTCATCTGATCTTACACTCCAGTGTTCAGAGAGACACACAGACCAGGGGCTGCTATGTTGACAGCAGTGAGTAATGAAGAGCATGGGGAGAAAATGCCTTCAGCGGGAGCTCTGAACCTGCCTACAGAAGTCTTGTCTCAAAATGCAGATGGTTCCCTCTCTGTGTTGTGGAGAATGATCAGATGAAAGGGGAAATACAGAACTGAAACATACATACATTTTCTTTTCAAGCATGAGCAAGGACTGGTCTCTATGTCTAAGTTTTCTTTCCAGTCAGAATGTCTCACAATGCATTTACTCTGTGTCCAATGGAAAACACACTTCCACAGAGGAAGGTTTTTAATACTGTGTACCTGCATCTGGAGATGGCTGTGGTAAAATGCAATAAAAGAGAAGCTGATGGAAGACACATGCTGACTAAGGTCAGAGCTCTTTCCATTTTTAAAGACGGCATTGCTGAAGATCTTTATTCAGGGAATTATATTACCATAGACAGCATGACTAAGGAAATATTTTTATGACTTCTTTTCTGTTCTTACAATACCCAAGCACTCTCTTGTGCTGTGACTTGCTGCAGGCTGTGGCTGCATTGAAGAAAGTGGAAGATCAGAGCAATAAAGATTAAACTCATTGGTTACTCTTTCCAGCATAGGTCTTCCAAGATATTTAGAAGGTGAATGTTCCTGGGACAAACCCAGTCTGGCTTCTTTGCTCTCTTCAGTCCTGCTTTTCTTTCTTTCTCCCCTGATAGTTTCATTATGTGGCAGCATAGCACTAGCTTATTCACTTACGCATTTTCTATGCTGCACTGGTTCTGTTGTCTGAATGCAGAGGCAGTCCTCACCCCCGAGTACAGATGAAATCCTCAATCATATGATACCATCTTTTCTTAAATGCTATTGAAATAAGTAAATCTTGATTTACAACATCAGTTTTCAAGCATTAATGCCTGTACCCAAATCAGTGAGTCACTACTAACAGTGGTTTCAGGCTGTCTAGAATTTATTCCCTTATCTCAATGTTGTACATACAGTCAGCATATCTCTGAAAGTTTTCTTTAAAACCACAAAACAAGTAACTCTTCTGGTAGGGCTGCAATCTGAATGAAGTCTGCCCAAGTGATACCACACTCTGATACCTCATTGAGAAATATTTCTTATGCTTAGTACCTGGAAGTAGAGCCTGAAGAAGATAACCCATTCCTCTGGTCATCAGCTTGCTAGGAAGCGATATAGTGATGGAAGATGGAATTGGATTTTGATAGATTGCTATCTGTAAAACAGATACACATAATAACTCAGAAACATGACTATCCCAAACCCAGATGGTATCTGCTAATTATGGACAACATGTCTGATGCCCTGAACGTATCATATACTTGTGACTTAAGTAGAAATCATTGTTTCTGCCTTCTGTGGATGGATATAGCAGTGTATTAGCTTCATTCCCCCTTCTCTGCCAAAGGTATTGTATTGGTAATATCACTATATGGTTTTTCTTTACTGATGAAAGTTAGCCCACATGTGAACCATTCATATTACAGATGTTGGACCAGAAGGGAATTTGGCCTTGTGTTATTTGCATATGTGTCACAGCGGAGGAATAATAAGTTAAGGAATGTACTTCTATGGCATGCAACTGGTTTGGGAAAGTGGTTAGCATTGGCAGTACTGAATTTTAACTGTGTGAGAGATTGTCCAGTTTTCCTGCTTAGTCAAAATAGGGGAAAGTAGGTGTCAGTTGTAGAGAAGTAGCTTTTGAATAACCACTATTCCATGACTTGCGTATATATATATATGTAGGTTACGTAGGTAGCTATGTAGCATGGTATTTACTTGGGCTTAATGTGAGTGCAACAATCAAAGTAGGCTTATGAAATATTTCAGCCATGTCTGTTGTTGCCAGGTTCCTTTTCCTCACTCCAGCTCCCAGATAGTCTCCTCCAGATTTTCAAGACTGCCTGTAAATGCAAGAAGCTTGTCCAAAGAGTGACATTGCATCTGGTCTCAGTGGTGGTGCTGGAGTAACAGCACTCCCCAAAGTTACCTAGAACAGCAACTTGCTTTCATTTCTTGCCTTATACTTTGCTTTTATATGTGAACATGGTCTCAACAGACACATATATGTTTTTTATACCTGCTTATGGATGAAGTTAGGCATTGCAATGTTGTACACTGCCATCCTGTAAAGGAAGAAACATCTTTCTGGTGAGCAGGCACTCTCCTAAACTAGGAGACTGAGGCTACTGCTCTATATAAGGTAGAGAATCTGGACTCTAGACTCCTGACTTCTATTCCCAACTCTGGCGTTGACTCATTGTGTGACATTTGGCAAGTTCACATTCTGAAAGCTTCTGTGTACCTCTGAAATGAGGATTTCGAATGCACAGGTACAAGAGATTGCATGGCTTAAGAAATTCTCATCTAAGGCAGTGTGGTGTCATTGAGTATACAATACAATAGGAGTCCAGAATCTAATGTTGCTTAGGTTTAAGAGACCATAAAGAATCTATGAGATGATGTGTACTGAAATAAGAGGACTTGGAGTGCTGTAGGTAACGAGGTTTTTAGTGACAGTGCCTTGATTTTTTTTTGTTATGGTGTGAGAAACATGGAAGCAAAACTTTCCTTGGTGGAAGTATTGAGGCCCAGCTGTTGTTCGGAAGTGGGATTATGAAGTTTGAATGGCTTAAGAGGTGTTCACTTGTGCACAAAGAGACCCATATTGAAAAACCTGTCTGGAATCTTTGCCTGCCATGCAGACACAGAGAGAAAACAGCAGCAGGAGGTTTGTATTTATATTCTGGCAGGGGCCTCTCACTGAAACTAGTTGCTCTGGGGACTTGGTTCAAATTTTCTTGGCCTAGCTGCCAAGGTAGTGTGGAAGGTTACATAATGGCTGAAACAAGCTCAAAAATGGTGAAAATGTGTAGGTATGTCTTTGTGGGGTGATACCTTGCTGGCTGTGTCAAGAAACAGAATCATATTTGTTTAAAGGGTAGTTTGTTAATGCTCATTGCCCCACTCAGTTGTGCGAGTTAGGCCTCAGAACGGATGAATTCAAAAGGAGGTGGACAGGAGAACAATACGCCTGTGTGCAGCACAATTGTTCTTCAACAGCCTCAGTGACAGTGACAGCCCTGTCACACACCAGTCACAACGTCTGCTGCTGCTGCTTCAGACTCATCTCTCGTGATGTGACTAACCAGATCTGCCGTTTCCTGCAGAAAAAGCTTTGTTCCAATTGAGCTGCCTCTAAGCCAGCCAAATTGAGAGTTTAATGTCTAGCTATTAATATCAGGCTGCAGCTTGGAGCCTCGCACGTTGTCAGAATCCAACCTTTCTGTGACATAAGCTGATTGAGAATGCCCCTTTCGTTCAATATTTCCACTGCCAGTGCCAAATAAGCAGCTTTACGGTTAGTTAGGAATGATCCTGCATATTTCAAGGCAAAGCTTGGCCTCGATTCCTTGGTGTACATGTTACCCCAGATCCAAGCTGAAGCTTCCCTGTATTCAGCTAATAATAAAAGCAGGGGCAGTATGGAATTGGGAAATGGAAAATGAGAATGTGTCTTAAATATCCTTAAATTGCCCTGGTTAAAAATGTCTTTACCTCTGCTTCAGTCACATGTGCTTTTCTGTGGCTTGATGTCGGGGAAGAGAAAGCAGAGTATAGTGTATATACTGCAGGCAGGCAGGTTTAGTTGAAGGAACAGCTGCCTGGAGAAAACCAAGCATGAGAGTGGAGGTGATTGAGAAACATAGTTTTCCAGACTGTTTCCACAAGTGAATCAATGTTTTGTTAAAAACATTCCCATCTCCTGGCTGGCTTTAATTAAAGGGCTCAGAGATAACTTACTGAGAGTCCTGAAGATTAGAGATCTGTCGTTTTGCTCGAGTTTTCCAAACACTGATACGTAAACAGAGAAATCAGGGATTGGTTTTGTCACTGCCTGGCTGGCTGACTGCACAGAGAACATCCTTCTGTCCCAGTGTGTTCATATCTCAGTCTTTTCCTTCTTTCAGAAGTATGCAGAGGGCTATGGGTAGAAAGTGCTATTGCAGAGAGCTGCATGTTATGGTGCTTTTAGTCAGTTTCTCTCCCTTTGTAGCTACACCCACTTTCTTCTTACGGGTTTATCAAAGTGTTTCCAAATAGGCCCAGGTTTTTAGTCTGTCTCCAAGTAGTTTTCATCCTATGTAAAACAGCTGAATGAAGGACTGCACATTTTTGCTTTTCCCTTGGCTCTTTGCAAGGAGGTCACCCCACTGGTTCTTGCTGTACTGTTCACTTAAATCCCTCCCTATGTAATATTGATTGCAGTCCCCTAATAGTGTCATGACAGAGAATTAATCCCCCAAGGAAAGGGAAAAGACTAGCTGGTTTGCTGTGAATGGAAAAGAAAAGGAATTCTCACATTAAAAACATTTTCCATCGTGGTTCATGCTGAATGTTTCTGTATATTCCAGGGCGGGTTTTTATTTGATGCCAGAATAAATAGAAATACCTGCTGCTTAAAACAATTCATTAGAGGAGCAGTGCCTGGCTTTAGCAAAAGTCTTTCTGGGACTGTCCTTCAGACCAAGATGGAACACACTTTAATGCATTAAAGTAAACATAATATAGGTTAAAAGTGCCACTTAAAGGAACACTGTCAAATGGATTTGGTGGTCGTGAAAGAAAGTGACTTCACAGCATTGCAAACTTTCTGTCACTTGTGGCTGTGCAGGACAACAGAGAGTCAGGCTGCTGCCTTTAAGGGGCTGTGGTACAGGCACTGGAAGCCTTTTTCCCTTGCTCTTTGGTTGCTAGGGATTAAATGCTCAGCTGCACAACCCAGACAGTGCAGGACTGTGCTATTGGGTATTTTCATCACTACCATCTCTATCTCTCAGGCCCCACCCTACCCACAACAGCCTTCCAATTTCTTTTCACCAGCTAGCAATCTCTCCTCTTCCAAATTCCCACTGAAAACGTGTGTGCCAAGTGAGTGTAATACAAGATTGCATAAATTTTAATAGAAGTGGTGGGATGAGCACAGCCACTGAAATAACAGGGAATTCCTGCTGCTGTAACCCTTGCTCTTCCTCACTTCAGGGTCCTCTGTGTGCTTTTTGCCTTCTCTCTTGTTTCTGAGACATGGCTTCAGCCAGGCTGCTTCACATGAGGACAACTATTCAGAGATTTACAGCTAAAAATCATCACAAGGTGCTCCTTATACTGGACTTGTTCAGAGTTTTGTTAGTGATTTCAGTGGTGTCAGGATCCTGGTCCTGTTTTTACATGCAGCCCTGCTTTGAGCCTCAGTCAAAGAACTGACTGAGTTTTTTTTTCCAGAGAGACTAGTTGGCTTGGGGTACCTGAGACATCTTTGGAAAGCCTGATATCCTGAGGATAGTCCTTTGTACTTTCTGAAAATCAGTTGACATGTCTGTTAATCTGTCTATTTGAGCATTTAAAATCACTACAATATTTTCAAGTCTTGCAAAGAAGAAATAGTTTGTGAGAGCCAGAAAAGGAAACCCAGTAGAGATCACAGTGAAGCTGACTAGTCTGCTTTTGGAAAGACAAATAAAACAGAAAATACAAAGGCCATATATACATACAATCTATTCCCTTCCATCCAGTCTGTAAAGAATAAAAGCCTGGGCATGCTAATTTTAATAGACGACATAATTATTGTTAAATATGCCAATTTTTAAATTGATATATGTGAAAAAATATGTGCACTGGAGTTGGTTGAGTGAAGGGCTGATATTATTTCATGGAGACTCATTTTTTGGTTTCATTGTTACAGAAAGTAGAGCATTTGAATCTCATTTGCCTTTTGGTTTGCTTTGCAGCTCAGTAGTTTTGTTTAGGTTTGTCTTTATTCATTCCATATACTAAGGGCAGTGGTAGATTCTCAGTCTCCTTAGCTGAAAAATGGTTGTCTTTCTGGAAGAGATGCAGTAGCCAAATACAAGACAATTTGGAGTTTATATGGTCCTGTGTTGTAAGGTGTTTTTTTGTAGAAAAGAGGAAATTGACCAATCTGTTCCATTCTTAAAATTCATCAATCTGTGAGTGAATTCCTGGTTATCTCAACTTTTATTCTTCGCTCTCTGTTTTGTGTCTTGGGGGCAAGAATTACTTACATAATTAAAATAAATGAAAGAGTTTAGTGAAGGGAGGGTTAATGACAAATTCATTTGTTAATCATTGTCCCTCTTCAATATGTTTTCAGTCTCTAGCTCTGAAGTCTCACAGACCCTTAGTTGCTCTCAAGATTAACCCCCTTCCCTTGTCTTTTGGCCAAGAGTCTCTTTGGTGGTAGTTCTGAGCTCTTAGAAGCTCTTCCTCTATTTTGTTCCTTCATCTTCTCTTTGTTCAGCTGGGCCTGGACACCAAGAGGCTGCTCTCCCTGGAGAGGCCTGGACGGTCTGTCTTTCATCAGGATAACCACATGGCTTGCCCACTGAGGTCATGGAATTTCCCTACGTTTATACACTTTCTTCTTCCTAAACCTCCAGCAGCTCCTTACCAATTCTCCTCCATACATCGTTCTCCTTTTGTAGTCTCAAAATGTGTTTCAGTCACTTTTCAGTTGTCTAATCATTGCCTGTCTTAGTAGGCCCCTGTCCCACAATATAATAGGCTTCACATTGGTGGCATATGTCTGGGGCTAGCTTGTTCTCAGGAGTTTAGAGCTGAAACAGAGAGGAATAACACACTTCCTGCTCGGTACCTGGCCTTTCATTTCCTCCACCATCACGCTGCTACTGGTAACTAGTGCTCATAGATATTTAAGCTGGCTTAACTGAAATACATACATAGTCTTTGTCATCTGTAAGGCAGCATGTCCAAAGTCTTCTCATCAGCTTGCTACCATGCTTTTGTTTGTAAGATCATCTTCAATGGTCCCAAATCTTGCTTTCCTTGTGGCTCACCCAAACTCTCCAGTCAGCCTTTATGCCAGAGCTTTTGTCTTCCTTCCTGTGATTTGCCCCAAAATTGGTGAAGGACATTTAACCTTATTTTGGCTTGAAAACTTTACCTTCTCTCGTGGTTTTATCAATGATTCATGGTAATGTGTTTTGATAAATACAAGAGAACAAGTGTCTAAAATGCTGTGGAAAGGAACCATAGTATTCCTTTACCAGGCAACATACTTCTGAGTAAATATCCTTCAGGCCGTCATATCTCATTGTTGTACAAGGTGAGTGCTGATTACTATTTGAATGAAAGATCTCTTCAGAACCCTCAGTACCTCCAAAAATTGCCTTATGGTACTTCCCCATCAAGTATCTAGAACTTCAACCCAAATGCTAGCCTGATGTCAAACTGGTGTGTAACTAAGCTTCTTTCTGTTACCTTTATTAAAAGGAGTATATCATGAGAGAAAATATTTGCTATGACTTTGGTGATATTTTTCCTGATAGTCTGGCTTTTATTCTTTCATTTCAGCTCCATGTCATAACTCACTTTATGTGCTAAATCATTGTGTAGTTTGACGGGTACAGGTGCAGACATGTACTGCATTCCACTCCAGGGCCATTTATGTCTGTGTGAAATTATATAGACATGTACACAAAGCACCTGGGAATTTCAGCCTCCCAGCTTAAAGGGTAGATACCTGCATAACATCTTCCCATCTTTTTACCCCTCACCTCCCTCCCTGTGTCTGGGACTTTGACGTGTTCTTAACGTTCCTTTTCCTTTTGTGTGACAATGCAGTTCTTATGGGTTTTGGTTCACCTGAATATTCTATGCTAGAACTTCTAAATTACAGTTTTATCTCCTAGACTGTTTTCTGCCTTGATTATTTTCTGAATTGGAGATGATTTGTGGGACATTGCCCAAGAACCAAGGCTTTGCTTACGGCTAAATGCCATGTAATCACTATTTTAAGAAACCTCTGCTGTTTATCTCCGAAAGTGGTCATTGTGTTTGCAAACAGACAAGCTGAAGGCAGAAGCCTAATTGATGTCCAGCACACACTGCCAAATAACTGTCAAGAAAAGCTCTGGAACTGCTCCTCGCTACTGTGTGTGTGAAGCTGAGAAGCCTTTGAGGCAGACATGAGCCTTATATTAGGTCTGTGGACAGACCATTTCTGTCTTTTGGGGTTTGTAGTATTTCTGCTGCTATCTCTCACTTCATCCATGCAAAGAGTGACTTGCAGATTGCAGATTTTACATGCTTTCTGCACTGCTTCACACCCCAGCCCAGGATTTGTTTCTCTGGGGGATTCTCACAAGAATGAACATAAAACAAACAAAATCATCTATTCTACTTCTATAGCTCATCCTGCTCCCTCATTTCTCATTATAGTATAAGGCTGTGGAAAGAGAAATAACATTTTTCTACAGTATCAACCCTGCTGTCAATACACTATAGATTACCCATTGCTTGCTATTGTTATCTGTGCTAGAAATGCCAACTCAAGCTTCTCTGCAGCAGAAAGCAGGATTTTCTGCTCTGACACGCTTCACACCAGGTGGACAGGGAACATATGGGAGTCAAAAAACCATTTGCTCATTCTCATCAAGGAGGAGAAACTGCTTGATAGAGCTGTGCCATTAAACAATACATTGAGGGGTTCCTGCATTGTGTTTTATTTGTAAAAAAACCAATTTCTTGAGAGAAGGAAATGAATTTGCAAATAGGGCTTTTCCTCAGTAAAACTCAAAGCTCTTTACCAAAGAGATCAGGACTGTTATCCCCATTGTACTGAGTGAGGAAATGAAGCCTAGAGATGGGAAGGGACATGCCAAAGGACAGGGCTGTCTGGGGACTAAGCCACAGCTCTTGAGTCTCAGTCCAGGCCTCTCAGCTGGAGGGGATGCTACCTCTTCTCAGGCCTTCCCAGTAGAAGCTCAGCTTCTTTGGGCAGCCGCCAGTTCTTCAGGTCAGTAAAATAATGATTCAGCCCTCCAACAGGCCAGAGGTTTGTGTTTCTTCTTTTGGCTGCCTGGGACTTTATTTTTACCTCTGTTTACATGTCCCAGCCTGGTCAGTTTGATGCAAACTGCAGTCACATCTTGTTTAAGAAAGCTGACGCTTTATAATTGAGAAACCTCTGAGGTTTTTCTTCTCCTCCTGTCAGACATAGATGGCTTTTATCCAGTTGACTGCTTTACAGTGCCTTTATCCTTTGCTGGCTTGAAAACATTTCAGATAGTTTCTATTGTTTTATAGACCCTGTAGCTAAAAAACCAAGCTGTGTAAAAACATCTGTACATAGCTGTGCAATAGGCTACAGACATGTAGGGTAATAAGGCATGATTGTATTCATTGTAGCATTTGCTCCACTGGATAATCAAATAGAAGCATTCCAGTTGCACACAGGATATGTAAAAGTAAAGGAAGGAAATGAAGGACAGTTGCCTACTGAACTTTTACATTTCTTTTGTCTTGCAGCTGCCAAGACTAAATGCCATTTTGAGAGTAAGTTTTAAATAACATAAAGATGAGATTTTACTACTGATAACCAAGAAAACAGCACTGGGAAGTGTGCATAAAACTTCCCCTTACCCCTTCCCTGTCCCCAAGAAGGAAGCTTTGAGCTGCACTGATTTTTTATTCCCAACTTTGGTTAACCATTTAGTAACACTGATGAAAATCTGGCCTGTGTTTACCAGCATGCTGAAAATGCAGTAGGAAGTATGTTCCAGCTGTGATCCAGGACAAGCTCACTACATGGCTGTTAATGTTATGGCAGTTGCTGTGGGAAAGGGGATGAAACTTTGAGCTGACCCAAGAATGCGCAGACTGTGGTTTGCCATCACCTGTTAGAGAAAGGCACCTCCACATTGTTGACAAGATCACTGTTTTGCAGGGACATCCCACCTCAGAGTTACTTTAAGCATCTAAAAATACAGCCTTATTTTTAGAGGTTCTGTCCCACAGCTGAGTAATGGTTACAATGCAGCAAACTAGAAGTGATATAATGACATTGAATAGTTTCCTGACATCGAGCAGCTCAGCTGTGACTGTTTTGTGCTATAGTTGTAAATGAAAAAGTGAGCAAAGAAGCAAGTCAAGTCCCAGCTAGGCCATTAGAAGTGATATAAATGCTCAGTTGTCTGTAGTGGAAATGAATGAAAATGTTAAATGCAAACTTATCTGGATATCCTACACAGGAAAAATGTAGATAAAAACCCAACATATTTCAACATGTTCTCTTTTTAATCCTTTGTATCTGTTGGACAAAGACCTAGGAAGTTGAGAAAGAAGATGAAGCAGCTACAGAAGACTAAAATGGTATGCCATATAATTTTGCATTAACATGTTGGACTTTGAACTGGGTCAGTTCAGGGGGATGGAGGAGATACTTACACTGCAGGGATGAAAATAGCAGAGCCTTGAGTGCTTCCTCAGCCCTCCTGGGAATTTGACTATCTGGGCCAACTTAGGTAGTGACTCAGTGCTCTTAGGAAAGTGCTTCAAGAAAGCTCTATTAAGAACCTCTCTGCTCACCTTGCTTGGGTGTAGTGGGACTGCACCTTTGAGGGAAGTCACTGCCTCTAGCTGTCTTATTATGCTCCACTTCAGCTCCCCTTCCTTTTCGGAGCAGTACCTGCCTTGGCTGCTCCTGGGCAGGGAGCTCTAGAGAGAGGTGAGGCAGAAAAAAGGCAGTAATCATGTCAGCCATTCCAGCTGATTCTTTTACTCCACAGGAGACTGTGTGTAAAGATTAGAAGGTAACTTCATAATTTGCTCAGACTTGATAATTTTGGTCATCTTTTGGCCTCACCTTAGAACATCTGGTGTGGAGAAAACACTCGGCTAAGGACTGCCCTGCTGAATCAGCAAATTCACATTTCTTTGTTGAACGTCCAGAAAATCCAGACTAATTCTTTTATCTTCATTTCTTGAGAAAGTTGAAGTGGATAGAGGTGAGGAAACAGACCTTGCAGATCAAAAGAGATAAAAGAAAGCCAAGATGGTTTCTAAGAAAGGAAGGAAGATCATGGCTCCGTGACTGGTTGGAATTCTTTAAGGCTCTTCCTGCCAGAACAGAAAAGAAGAAGGAGATGCAGTGGGCTTCACATTCCTAGCTTTCTTCTAAAAGCTGATGATGGAATTGCATTGCAGAAGTTAGTGTCTGGCATTTGTGGAACATGAGAAATTAATGGTTTCAGTGGCATGAAGAAAAAAGTACTGATAAGGCCTGTTGTGTTTCTGTCAATTCAGACTTTTTAGTCAGACACTGCAAGGAATGGAGGTTGCCTCCTGGCTTCTGTCTTTAGAGAAAGGGATCAGCTGATGAGGTAAAAAAGAAGGTTTTTGCATTTTTGCACATCCTGAGGAGGGAGGAGGCATTAACATTCAACAGCACTGTCATACAGTGATAGGTTTAGATTTTGTAGGATCTTTTGGCTTTTCACCTGTCTTGCACATTGCCTGGGTTTCTAGATAGGAAATTACACCAGTCTTCACTAACCCTCTGAAAACTCAATGTGACACTTGTGATCAGTGGCTCTGATAAGCTTGGTGTTCTGTTTCCTCTGAGCAATTATTTATTTTGATGAAGTATAATGATTCTCTGGGTTGGGATATAGACTTGAGAGAAATTAGTGCTCTCTGTGTGTTTTTACTTCCTGGTTAGATCAATGCAAAAATAAGTGAATATATCAGTGTACATGCATGTGTTTGCATTTCTGTGTCCATTTACCTGAATAGTTACATCTTCCATTTCCAGAATGGGCATTATCAGAAACTGAGTCTCTAAATGCATGGCAGAGTACTTAGAGTTTCACACACCTGAATTTGATCAACTCTGCCTTGTGGAAAATACTGGGGTTTCCTTATCAAGTTCTTGCCAATTTAGGTAGGAAGGTGAAGGTGACTGCAGGAGATGGTGAAACTTTAGCCTAATTCTCATGGGGGGGGGGGGGGGGGTGTATTTTTATATATGTATATATGAAACTGCCCTTTCAGTTCCTATAATTTGGACACCAGGGTTCTACAGGATCCACTTTTAAATTCCAAGCTCAGAATCCTGTAATCTGCCAGGTGTTTGTCTGAATTAGTTGGAGTCTTTCTACCTTTTAGATCAGCTGATAGAAATATGTTGAGCTTCTTATTGGTTTCTTAAAAAAAGACATCCTAGACCCAACCCCTTAAATACCTTTCTCCTTCTGTATTCTTTCAGCTTGATTTGTAGAAAGATAAGGATTTCTGTGTTTGCTTAGCTTGGAATTGGCTTTGTATTTCCACTTTAGTTAGTGGTCACGAGCAGTCAGCAGGTTGGAGATACTTGTTGTTTTTGTGTAGTTATGTCATACTTTTTTTTCGAGTAGGCTGATCTGTTTGCATGAAGGCTCTGCCTGACCGTAATTAGGCTGCTGGGTACACATTAGTGTTCTGCTGAGGATCTACTTGTTGGTTTTAATAATGTCATCCATCAAGCTCTAGCATATACAGCAATATTTGTGCTGTAGTAGACAGAGTAAACACTGCAGTTTTTTATATGCAAACTGTCCAGCAAGTTAGGAAACTGTGTGGATGTTTTTATTTATTGGCAGGTTAAACTGATGCTCTGAGTCTGTCAGTCCAATCAGACTTTGTTGGTCTTGAAATGAGAGAAAAATAAAAGATTGAAGTTACATTTCTATGTAGAATTGATATTTTATCTCTTAAGAAACCTGTAGACTCTATCTTCTGTGCCCTAGTTTATCTGCCTTTCTAGCTAGATCTGTTGATCAGAGAGAAAGTACTGTCTCTACCTTGGCCTTGTCAGGGTCCAAGTATGCGTGAAATTCCTGACTACTTCTTTCTGCTCCCATGTCTTGAATCCTGATCCACTCTGGGGAAGTTCTGGTCTTCCTTCTAAACCCTTTGACTTCTTACAAGTGTCTATTGACTTGGGTTTCAGAAAAGCAGCATTGTTCACTGCCCTGGATAGTTTTCTCTGCGATTCTTGCCTGACTTTTTGTATCTGGACACGTACTTCAGCAGCATCTGAAGTGGAGATGGTTTCCTAAACCTGGGCCTCAGAGCCTGAAACATGAAAATAGTGCTCAGGACTACTGAAGTCTTTGTTGTTTTCTTTCAGAGATATCAGTTACCTCATGAGAAGTAACTCAAGTACATTTCAGTTTTGTAACTCTTTCTATGTCTCACTCCCTTCTTCCATAATGTTCTCTGGTTTGCCCCAGATTTCTTTCTATGTGCTTATCTGTCTAACTTGGATCTTCCCGTTTCCCTTCTCCCTATGTGGAGCAAAGTGAGGAGAAGAGGTTCTTGGCACAGCCCTCTTTCCTGTTTGCTTTCACTGCACTATCTGCCTGAAAATGAGGAATAGTGAAGGATGTGATGACCTCAGCTCAGAGCAGAGGTCTTGGATTCTGAGAGTGTTTAGTCCTTTGTATGATGGGCTTGTGGAGTTTGTTCAGTGCAGAGGTGCGTTTGCTGTGACTGTCAAATCCTTGAGATTTTCTTGTCTGAATGCCACGTTTTAAAGTGATAACTTTTGACTGAGTATCTCGGAACAATCCCTCCTTTTGAGTTTTATCCGTCCTGCTTGTTGCATTTTTGAACATGGTAGTAGTCTGTATTTGTTCAATGAACTGGCATATTCACAGAGATGCAAAGTACCCACTGATGCACCAGTGTCTGTGAGCCACAACATGGACACTGAAATAAACACAGGTTGTCAGCTTTACATTGAAGTAAAAACGACAAAGACCAGCCTTCTGGGGGTGAGAACTGATTAAAAGAGTTAAGTCAGGAGAGGGCTTAATGCTCCTTCTCCAAAGCCAGTAGATGTATTCATGTTGATTTTAGGAAGCTGTTGATTAAGCCCATGATGATTGTGATAGCTGGTACAATTAAATCAGATGTAATACCTATTTGACTGCCATGAATGACATGAAACTGCTTATGGTGTCATCAATCAGGTGGCTTTGCTGGGAAATACATCTCATTGCAAGGCAGCTGACAGGAGGCCAGTGGCCACCAAAGCAGGCTAGTACAAAAATACCCTATCTGCATAGCTGGAAAGTACAGCTGTTACCATTGCAAATTCTCTCCATGAGCTGCTTACTGAGTGGGGCTTGACAGCTGAGAAAAACCCTACAAACAATGGTGCAGACTCAGCATGTAGTTTTCAGTCAGGGACATATAGATTTGATTCAGAGCTGGAAATGTCCCCCAGACAGCATGCAAGTATACAGGAGCCTCTGCACTTCTCAGGGGTGTCTTATTTAGAAGCACAGGATACTTTAACACAAAGACCAAGGGTAAGAACATGAACATACGTGCATAAAAATGTCCCACTGGCTTCTGCAGAATACTGTGACAGTGAGTTTCTTTAGTGCTGCCTCCAGGTGCAGTCGTCCTGTGAGCCTCACCTCATGTGCTGTCATTTCTGAATTCAGACTACAAAGGCCTCAGGACTGGGACTGTGTCTTGACTTGTGTCTGTGAGGCACCAGGGACTCTTCTGGCTGCTGTCAGTCGTCGCAAGGCTCAGCAGCATTCATCCAAATTTGTGTTTTCTTTCACAGGAGTTTGAGTTTGAACATGACAGATTTATTTTTATGAAGTGTGAGAAAAGCTCATGCTGGTCTTTTCCTTAGTGAAAATTTCTCTCTAGCTTACATGACTTTAAAGGTGACATTTTATTTTTGAGTAATTTAGGGCAAGAGGTACTAAAGAAAGTAAATTCAGGACATAGGAAAAACATTTCCAGCTATGTTACCTCTGAAATTAGCCATTACTTCTCTTTGGTAAGACTAATGCTGTGATATGTTTACATAAAGTACCACACGGGTCCTTCCTTTCCTGTGGGGCTGCACTCAGAATGGACAGCTCTGTTTGGGAACCCAGAGGAGGGCCCTTTAGTTTAATAGTCATTTGAATCTGATTTGGTGAATATGTGTATGCAACACATGTGCTTATGTCTGTCTAGTCCAATGACAGTCTGTCCCTAATAGCTTTTTAACCCATTGGCCAATTTGAGTCAAACTTGAGGATATAGATCTCAGAAATATGAG
The DNA here is from genome assembly GCF_028858725.1 of Colius striatus. Taxonomy (NCBI): domain Eukaryota; kingdom Metazoa; phylum Chordata; class Aves; order Coliiformes; family Coliidae; genus Colius; species Colius striatus. The sequence goes on from NC_084765.1 coordinate 31,247,492, forward strand.
GCTTTTGGAAGTTTTCTGAAGACTAGAAAACTGAGTAGAGGAGAAAGCCTTCTCTCTTTTGTTGCTGCCACTGAGGGAGAGATTGCATCACCCACATTTACATCAGAAACCCCGAGGGGAAGTGCAAATGTGTAGGAAATCAAGCCATTGATTTTGCAGTGAGTTTAGGGTGTCTGGTTTTTGTTGTCCCCATCCTATCATGCCCAACAGAAACAAATGCACCGACTGGTACTATGTGAGGAGAAAAGCAGAGTCATGTCACTGCTTTAGTCTCCTCTTTTCACTCTACAGCAGAGGTGGCAGCCAGCGCTGAGGTGTTAGGAACCAGCTTCATTCTCTTGCATGATACAAGCTCTTCAACCTGACTTCAGACTTCAGGAGAGTGGCTCAACCCTATTATTAACATTATCAGGCCCAAACCCCAGGTTTGTCAGTTTTCTCAAGTCAGGCAGGCTGCGAGGTGAAAGCAGCACTCAGCAAAGAATTAAAACAGAAGGGCTGAGTGCTAAATAAGTTTATCAGTGCGTGTGTTGCCTGGCAGCTTGACAAAGTGAAGGCAGGAGCTTAGACAGCCCGCAAAGTCAGGATGTAGGAGCTGTAATTGAGAAGTATCACAGAAGCAATTTGGAAAAGCATCTGTTCGAAGTTTGATTACTGTGACTCATCCATTCTGCTGGCCTGCTCTGCTAGTCGCCTTAGCTGCTCTTATTTTGCCAAGAGAACAGCTTGACACGCACACAGCGCAGAAAAATGAAATACCCTGTAAATATCGCCCTGTTTCAAAAGTATAGATCCATTCACTTGCTTGAGTGTAACAATTGCTTAGTCATTCTTTTAAGAACATGGAAAGAATTTAATTGAGAGCTGTGGAGGAATGCCATTCATCAGCAGCACAGGTGTTCAGCCATCTCCAAAACCATCCCCGGTCAGCAGACTGCGCTGAAACGCTCCACACACTGGCACATTGTTCCTGAGCCGTTGCTGAGTGGTGGGTAAGGATTGCTCATGAACCCACCCCCAGCCAACAGCAGGGCAGGCTGGTAGGTAATGGCTCAGTAAAGCTCTTGAGACTGTTAAAAGAATCTTTTCATGTATTTGAATAGTTTCCTGAGTTTCTTGGTGTTTGCAGTTATGAGAGAAACTGGAACCGACTGCTGGGCCCTGTCTGTTAGCTCTTAAAGCAGATGCTGTTTGATACAGAGATTCCAAATATTTTTTCTGATTTATTGCCAAGTCTGACCTTGTCTCTTCATTCTGGAAGGGAGATACTGAGGAATTTGAAGGCTCCAGGATCCCTGCTGCTAAATTCCATGTTCCTCTTTGTTCAGCAGTCTCATTAAAACCTCTGATTTGATCTTTTTCTTCATTCCCCTTTATTCTTTCTGAACACAGGCCCTCTGAAGCAGATGGTTCAGATGAGTTGCAGGGACAAACTGACAAATTAAGAACTGGAAGTCACAGAACTGATCTGAAAAAGCAAAATGAAAATAGCCTCAAAGCTGGTTTTGGAACGCCACAGAGTTTACAAAGCTGCAGCTATTGCAGGCAACACCAAGGTTGTTTTTTCATTTTGTGGAAGAACCTTCAGATGGGAACCCATCCTGAGAACAAGATGAGTGTTAGCACACAGAGGCATGTGTCAGAGAGGTGAGCATGGGCCACAGTAGCCCTTGAGCACTTTCCTTTCTGGTGGCAGAGGTCCTGTGTTTGTTCTTTTCTTCTCCTGAGTTATTTCTTTCCTGAAAGATGCAGCTTAGGGAGCCCTGAAGCCATTCTTGAATTCAGGCCTATTCCACCAAATAAGACAGGTCAAAATGAATATTTTGAGAAGGGTGAGACTCCTGAAGGCTCTTTAGAGAAGGAACAGGTGGAGCTCTTTCCTCTTGTCAAGTCATCCAGTAGGTGAGAGATGTGAATTCATTTCTGTCCTCTGTGTCTCTGCTTCAGCCATCGAAAGGAAAGATAGTTATTCACACAGCTCCACAAATCCTGACTCCAGTGCTGAGTCCTCCTGCCTTGGTAGGCTGCCTGTCTTTTGCATACTATCCACTATATGCATGCATGTGAGGAGGGAAGATCCTGTTGAATTCCAGAAGGGTTCAGCAGATTCATCTCTGCAGTGCAATCTGCATCCACTTAACAAATTGAGGCCAACCGAAGTCATTCAAATCCAAATGCCTTTGAGCTCCAGGCAGAGGTGACTTTCAAGGGCTCAAATCCAAATCCTGATTTACAGTTTGGTTCACAGTTGTTGGTGATGTTTTCTTTGAGTTCACAGTCATATCTTCCTGTGGTCTTTTCAAAAGCATCAGACCTCTCCTGACTTCTGCTGGATCTGATTCCTGTTTGGTGTAAGATACCCTTGAACAACCTTGCCCCTGTGCCTGTCTGTCTTTCAGCAGCTTGTATCTCAATGATTTCCATTGTTTCTATACCAGTTCTAACATCTGTCCTTTCCTTACGCTAAGTGCAGGGGTTTTTTTGTCCACACAAAGTCACAGGCCTCCCTGCCTGAATGCTATCTTTATCAAGCCTTTTTGCAGTTCAGCTTCTACCTTCCCTCAAGTGAATCCATGGTGCCAGAGACATGTGAGCCAGGGCTGGAGATCCATTTTTCTCCAGTAGTAAGTACACACGGAAGGTCTCAGAGGATTCATCTTCCCTTCTGATCTTATCTCCTGCCCTCCTTGACCCCTGCCTCTCGAAAAAGTGACTCCCTGCTGCTTACAAGATGAAAGTCACGTTTCCTGAAGACTTCTGGAAAACCCATATTATCTCTGTTTGCTGCATTTCTGTCCCTCTCTCATTCTCTGATCTCTTCCCGTCTGTTTTTTTCTCCCTTGTTGCTGAATTTGAATTGTACCAGGCTTCTGTGCACTTCCCAGCATTATGTTGACTGAGCCAGTCCAGCAGTCCCTCCCAAACTGGAGTCCTTTTTTCAGATCCACCTAGATAGCTCTTCTCCTGCCTTTCTTCTCAACAGGAGAACAGCTGTTCTAATATATATCCTCCTTTAAGTCATCAAGCCCATGTATTTTTGTGTGTGCACAAGCATGGGGACTTCCAGCACTGTGCAACGATGCCTATAAACAGATGGGGTATTAGCTGCCAGGATTTGGGAATCTACATGTGGGAATGGTGGTTTGATTTGGACAAAATACCCCAAACTTCATTTTTTAAAGTAGAGAAACAGGAATGCAGAAAGGAACTGTGGTTTTGCCTGTTTGAGGTCTGCATTCAGCAGCAGCCAGGGGCTCCTGTTGCTGGGGGAGAAGCTCTCTGGAATGTGGCTGTTAGCATATCAAAGTAAAGTAAACATGTAGATGATACCCTGCTTCCTCTGCTCCAGTTAATTAAGCCACTCCTCGTGTCATGTTAGATGGAGAGGATTTATTAATGTGCTGTCATCTAGGGAAGCAATGGTTTGCTGAAAGGAGGAGCCATGTTAATGGCATAGAGGATGTCATGCTTAACAAAGAGCAGATGTCAAATAAACAGGGTAGTTTTTTTATCTCCTTTGCTGCAGTCTTAGATCCCAGTGCTTTATCGTAAAAGCTTAGAAAATTAGGGCTAGAAAGAACTTCAGGTGGTCTTTTAATGCATTCCCTTGCTCCAGGGCAAGATCAGTGATACCTGTGTTACTCCTGACGGATGGATATCTGCTCTGATGATAACCAGTAGACTTGTTTCCAGCTTTCTTTGAATTGCTGTGAATGCTATACCTCTCCTCAGGTGTGGTCAGTGTGGTGAAGATTGATGCTGGTGATGACAAATCCTCATTGAATGGCATTGGAAAGGAATGTGATTCTCAAAGATGCCCATGCCAAACCTTTGAGGGTTTCTGAAGGTTGTCTGCTCTTTGCTGGCACAATGCAGTGTTAACAGCCTGTCTGGCATGGTTTTGCAGGCCTTGGTTAAAGCCTCTTCTATGCCAGAAAGGTGTTGGAACACCTGTCAGATTTCTTCATCTTACTGTATTTGGTATCTTAAGTGACTTTTTACCTGGGTATTGCTAAAGTCATGAGTAGTCATGATCTCTAGGGCTTTTCAACTGTCTGGGCAGCCCCTTATGCACTGGGAGAGGCTCTGCTTAAATCAGTGAATTAGCACAGTATAAATCCAGTGCAAGTAGTATTAGGAAAGGCTCTTGACGTCTTGGGGAATGTCTCTGTGTAGTCAGGTTAGTAAAGGAGCAGATAAATGATTCATCCATTAGACTTACAAAACAACAGGAAGGTTCTGAGGATAAAAGCCCTGCACAAAGACTGAAAACCAAAGATGAGTTGGTCATGTCAATTGCTGTCCTGCAGGGTAATTAAACAAAGAGAGAAAGAAGGTAGAGCTTAAAGAAGTCCTTTTGCTAATGATTTGCAGGATCTTGCCTTCTTTTCAGGTGTACAGACATGAAGAGAGTCTAGCCTTACAAGGGTCTTTGTACCAGGAAGGTATAGAGCAGGGAAACCTGCATAGACAAACCCAGGTGAGATGTCATCTGATCTGTTTGAGAACAGGGGCAGCATATTCCTGCACAGAGTTCAGTGTGGGCTGAAAGAATCAACTGAAGTTCTGTTGAGCATAAGTGGTGCCATGGCTAAGATTTGGCTGTATCTGCATGAATTGTAGTCATTTCACAAAGACTATGGCACACGGTTGAATCTGTCTCTTGCAATTAGTGAAATGTTACCCAGGGCCATTTGCTAGACCTTTGAGCACAGTATTTCAGTACCAAGTATCTTTAAGTATTCCCAGTAGTCAGAAAATTATCCCCTATAAAAGGTATCATGTGTTTAATTCATTTATGTTAATAGGACCTTGTCTTCGGAGGAGTATTACAATATGAGCTTGAGAAACATCCCAGCTAGTATTGTGAGTAAGGGAGAGATCTTATTTGTTAGTCTTTCAGGCTGTGTGTAATGAAAGCACTTTCTGAATCTCCCTTGATTTTGTGTTTCAACTGTTTATTTTTCTTGCTGGGCTTTTGGGATTCTGACAGCAGTTGTGTATACTGGAAGTGACAGTGTTTTCAGAGTTCCAAGGCAGAGGAGATTTTATTGGGCACTACACCACAGCAGTTGGTCCCATCAGGGAGGTGTCCAGCCACAGAGCACACCAAGTTCTGGGAAAGCTTGCTGCATCTCTGCAGGTCACGCTGGTTTGGAGGCAAAGAACAGAGATTTAGAGAGGTCATGTGGAAGTTCAGGATAAGGTAGATTCTCCAAAGTACGAGGAGGATTCTGTGGTAATGGGCACATTTGCAACAAGTTGGTTAGGTACAGAAAGTCAGTGTGTGATGTTTGTTTTCAGCAGGAGTGGTGACTTCTTGTGTGCTCTTACCAGTTATTTGAATGCTGTGTCCAAGCTTGCTTCTCTGTAAAGTTGGTGCAGTATTTGCCAGTTTCTCAGTGAGGCAGAGAGGAATACATATAGGAGCTTGGATACCAGTTTGAAAACCTTGTGTGAAAACAACTGTGTGCTCTAGGGTTGGAGGAGTGAACTTTGTGTACCCTTACTAGAGGTTTTGTGGGGTTCCCAGGAATCCAGATCATCTTCTGCCTGCAGAAATGGTGTGAGCTTACCAATGCTCAAATAAATCAGTTGTGGAAACTACTTCCACTGCTTTCCTCCTCTAGCTAAAAGCAGGGGAGGTCATATACTAAATACACCTGCCTGGATAATGCTCTAGCTTAAAATCTGTAACATTACAAGCTCCTTTTGAAGTCTGACTATTCCTTTATCTGTGTGGAGGGCTGTATTTGCATTGATGTTATGTTGTCTTGTTTCCTCAAGATGGTTTAACCATCTCCCACCCTGGAGGGAATTTAAGCCCTCAGCAGGGCGTGGGTGTTCTGCCACTCAAGGTCAAGTGAAATGTGAACTCGTTTCTTCCCTGGACTCATATTTCTCATGCATGGCACCATGAGAGAGTCAGACAGTGGGTTATGTTCTACTTTGATTAAGTACAGAGGAAAGATGGTGTCCCTACTGTCAGTGTTGATTTCTTTCTCAGGCACATGCAGATTGAGCTTATTTCATGTTTCAGATTCCCTTTAAAGGTAAAGGTGGACTTATGGGGAGGCCTATTTGAGATAGACTATGCCTGACTGCTTGCACTAAGAGCCCATTCCATCACCCAGTCCTTGGCATCAGAAGCTCTTCCTGTATAAATACTTGAGCTCAAACTATTGTGGCTTGCACTGGGCACAGCACTTGGCATGGTTGTTGCCTTGTTTTTGTACCTGCCTTTAGCTGTGTCTTGTGCATTGGATGGTTTTACCCTAATTACTGTACTTGTGATTCATAATGAGTGTGTTGTTTCCAGTGTGGTTTTTGTTAAATACAGTGACAATGAAACTTATTGCTAAGGAAAACAGTTTCTGTCTGTGAATATTAAACTCTAATGGAAACCATCTTGTTACTGCAAGATTAACAGGAATTGGCATCTCAGTAACTATCCAGCATTAAGCCAAATTAATCTGTGCCACTAAAATTGCATGTCTGGCTTGGAATTAGCACAGCCTCATAAAATGAAGGAACAGCTCACCCTGTTAGCTTCTTCTGGATGATCCCCATAAACCAAAGTTGGAACTGGAGGCTCAGTAGGACAGTGAGAGTAACAGCCTTAGCCTCTCTGTGGTGCACATGCTGGAGAGGGCCCTTCCTTGGATACTGTTCTCTTTAACGTGGATACCCTCTGACTTCTTGGGACCTCTGTTTATTCAGCTGTAGAACAGGGATTGTGTTATTACCCATCTTGGAGGCACTTTAGTGAGTATTTCTTTTAGGTTTTTTTTAGATTTGGAACCTCTTATATGTAGCCTTTATAGAAAGGAAAAGTATTTTTCATCTTTAAGTCTCATAAACACTGAAAGATTCCCTTGGTGACTGACTTGATGTGTAAATACAGGCAGGGTACCTCTGTCAAACATATCATTGCCATTGAATGGAAAGACAGAACATGAATCACTTCTAGTTTCCTGATTTTACTTATGTAGGATGTGAAGAGAGGCTTCAGGAGTGTCATTGATGGCAAGTGTGTGAGCTACACAAATTGAAAATCGTGGGAGGATGAGAAAAACATCAGCTCAGCACCAAAGCAGTAATGATGGGGAATGGGAGGTTTGGGCTGTGCATGTGGATATGCTGCTAGTCTCTATCTGTGCCAAGCAGACTTCAGGACTTCAAGTTTGGCTCCCATCCCAACAGCAAATACATGGAGAAGAGGAAAGCTAGCCAAGTTTTAATCAAGTAAAAGTTCTGTATCCAGAGGTGGCTGGCAAAAGAAGAGATTAAAGTATTAGGAGTGCAATGAAAACAAGACATTAGAGAGTTGAAAGCTGGAGTACCTGGACAAACCACTTGCTGACTGAATATTCCACAGTCATCAGAAGGAAGCCCTGGGTGTTTCAAATAGGATGAAATGTGAATCCACACACCAGAACTTGTCTTCTTCCAGCTTTGGCTATCACTGTTGCAAGTGTGTAATATCCTGATGCCTAGCTGAGCTGGTAGGATAAATGTAATCATTCCCCTTAGAGATATTGCTCGTAGAGGGCTCATTAGCTGGCAGAAAGGCCAACAGCTGCAAACTGTTTATGTATGACAAGTTTTTGGATAAATCTGAGTTTACACAGTTGCCTGTGTCCTAAGGTTTGCTGTGGAAGTGCAGATAGCTTTGCATGTTCAAATCCAAGCACAGAAGTTATGGACTGTAATTATGCAATTTCTCATGACAGAGAGGAAAAAACCCTCACACTGGGTAACAGTAAAAATAGTAATTGGCTTTCCTTTCCCTCTACCACTGATGCTCCTGCTTGACCTTCTTTGATACTAAAAATAGTAATTGCTCCCAATTAGTACTGCTTCTGGACAGATAAGGACTTTTTTCCTCTGAAGACAGTTTGTGTATTTGCACGATCACAGAAGTCTAGTGGGTTTTTCTTTCCTTTTTAAACAAAACAAAACCAACAAAAACCCCCCAGTTCCACTTTCTTCCCTGGTTTTCTTTTTCACACACCTGTCTCCCAGACAGGGCCAGGAGCAAAATTACCAAATAAGAGAAGTTTCTCTTATGTTATTCCCAGCCTGGTAGAAGCACAGCATGTCAGGATTTTTACAAACATGCCTGAATTTGTGAAGTTTCTATTCCAGTTCTGCAGACTTGGAAGGCTCACATAAAAATCTGGAATTTTAAGAGGCAAACAGCAGTTTCCATTCATCCCAAAAAGAAAATAAATCATATAAATTCAGCTATACAGAGGCACTGTACCACTGTCCTTGTCAGTTAAAGGTGTATTTTCTCTATTCATCTCTATTATATGGATCATTGTATTGGGTTACAAAAAACATTGCATTTATCTTAATGGGTCATAAATATTTACTGAAGAACTGTATTGTGTTTGCAGATCAATAATGGATTTGCTATTTAATGTACTAATGGAAGAAATGGTCAAATCTATTGGTCCAAAAAGAATATTTTAATCTTAAGAAATAGTTTGATAGAAAAATATATCTATTTCAAAACCATTTTTTGAGGCAAGCCTTTTCAGGCTTAAAATGTTATAACAGTTTCTTGTAACTGCCTTGCTGTTCCAGAATGACTCTTATTAATAAGCATTCAGCAGTTCACTAGCTGGACTTCTTACTGAGTTCATTTCATGTCCTGCAAGGTCTTCTGCTGTCTGCTCTTCTAAGGTTATAAGTTTCCCTGCCCAGTCCACTTCGGCTTTTATATTGTCTGATCCATGAGTTACACTGCAACAGGAATCTTCAATAATTACAGAATCACAGAATCTTAGGGGTTGGAAGGGACCTTGAAAGCTCATCCAGTGCAACTCACCTGCCAGAGCAAGACCACCTAGAGCAGGTCACACAGGAACTCGTCCAAGTGGGTTTTGAATGTCTTCAGAGAAGGAGATTCAACAACCCATCTGCACAGTCATTTATGTAATAATAAACTCATTTTAGATGGCTACATTTTAAATAGATCACTGCAAAGAGTATAAAATGGCCACACAGGATTCCCATCAAGCATTGAAAAGAACTAACAAAAATCAGGTGACTGAGGGTCTGTAACTGAGCCTGGTCACTCCTTTCTCGGCCACTAATGGAGGTACAAGTCCTTAGCTGTTAGTTTTCCACCTTTGAATAATGAGGGTTTTAGCACAGAGCAGTTTCACTGCCAGTAAATTTCAGTGGGGATTAGAACCACTAAACAAAGACTTCAGGAGAATTTATCATTTGAGGTAATGTATTTGACATTTTAATTGATATTGAAACTCTTTTAATGTATTGGTGGAACTGTGGACTAATTTGCCACACTACATCTCCCAAACATGGAAATATTGTCCCTTTCCATCTCCAAGTGACAGGAAACATTGCCTCAGCCTCATTTTATGAAATTTATCAGAAGGAAATTAGCATGAATCACTTCAAGCTAAACTTGCTTGCCTGACTGAGCTCGAGATGCAGTACCATCTTGTTACTCCTCATTAAAACCTCGTGTGTCAGACACAACTGAGATCCATATTGGTACTGGTTAAATGGAAGACAAATGTGGGATAATCAGGTTTAGCAGTAGGAATAAAACACTTTTCAGTAAGAATCCTGCTCTGGTCATTGCTGTTAGCTGTAACGAAAAATATTGAAAGGTAACCAAAATATCCCTCCCTATTCAGTAAAAGTGTATTTCATCTGAGTTGGGTCAGCTTATTACAGAGCTGCGTTTGCCTCATCCCCAAAAGGCAGAAGGATCTCCAGGGGTGACTTGTGAGTAGATGATTGTTGTGCCAAGGTTGTAGCACGCCATTGTGAGGAGAGCCTGGGCTGGGCAAACTAATGAGTGAAGGTGAACTCAGCAGCCCTCCTGAGTTTTCCTCTCTCACAGCTGGGGATCAGAATTACCAGCAGCTGATGGGCCATCATGGGTTTTGTCTGCTTTGACAGCATAGTGTGCTCCAGTGGAGGGGCAACTATGGAGTGGATTAGCAATTGGGAGAAAGAATGCGTCATGCCAAAGTACCCTATTTCATATATGTGCTGGGAGCAGATTAAAGAGCTAAAAAAAATGCACAAAAGCACAAATCTAAAGAAGCAGAGGGTTGGCTGAATCCCCTAATTGTTCCTTTTCATCTTGAGCTTCTGTGCCTCAAATATTCAGTTTTTGCTTCCCTTTAACCAAAATCTGGCAATTCCTTTTAATCTCAGCCCTTCTGCTATTGGTTTCACAGTAAACTAACATTTTCCTAAATGGCTTTTTCCCCTACTGTATTCTCAATAAGTCCCAGTATTCCCAGAAATTGATGATCCTAAGTAGAGTTGGAAGCAGAAGACTGTTATTATTTGTAAGTCACCATAAGGGCACATGGTAGCAAACAGAAATCAGAAGAAACATCTACTTGTAGAGTCATAGAGTCATAGAATGGTAGGGGTTGGAAGGGACCTTTAGAGATCATCTAGTCCAACCCCCCTGCAGAAGCAGGTTCACCTAGATCAGGTTGCATAGGAACATGTCCAGGCGGGTCTTTAAGGCCTCCAAGGAATGAGACTCCACTTCTTATGTTTAAGTGGAACTTTTTATGTTCCAGCTTCATCCCATTACCCCTTGTCCTGTTGCTAGCTACTATAGAAAAGAGGGATGTCCCAGCCTCCTGACACCCACCCTTTAGATATTTATGTTTATAAGATCTCCCCTCAGTCTCCTCTTTTTCAGACTAAACAGCCCCAGCTCCTGCAGCTTTTCCTCGTATGAAAGATGTTCCAGTCCCTGATCATCTTGCTGGCCCTGTGCTGGACTCTCCAGCATTCCCCTGTCCCTCTTGAGCTGAGGAGCCCAGAACTGGACACAGGACTCCAGATGAGGCCTCACCAGGGCAGAGTAGAGAGGGAGAAGAACCTCCCTTGACCTGCTGGCCACACTCTTCTTGATGCATCCCAGGATGCCATTGGCCTTCTTGGCCATGAGGGCACATTGCTGGCTCATATTTAGCTTATTATCAATCAGGACTCCCAGGTCTCTCTCTGCAGAGCTGCTCTCCAGCAGTTCGACCCCCAGCCTGTACTGGTGCTTGGGGTTGTTCCTTCCCAGCTGCAGGACTCTGCACTTGTCCTTGTGGAACCTCATGAGGTTCCTCTCTGCCCAATTCTCAAGCTGATCGAGATCCCACTGAATGGGAAATCAGCCAGTCCCTGATCAGTTTGGTGTCATCAGGGAACTTGCTGAGGGTACACTCTGTCCCCTCATCCAGGTTGTTGATGAAGATATTGAACAAGACTGGCCCCAGAACCGATCCCTGTGGAACTCCACTGGCCACAGGCCTCCAACTCGACTCTGTGCCATTGATCACCACCCTCTGGGCTCTGTCATTCAGCCAGCTCTCGATCCACCTCACTGTCCACTCATCCAAGCCACACTGCCTGAGCTTTCTGATGAGGATGTTGTGGGAGACAGTGGCAAAAGCCTTGCTGAAGTCAAGGTAGATGACATTCGCTGCTCTCCCCTCATCTAGCCAGCCGGTTGTGCACTCATAGAAGAACAGGTTGGTCAGGTTGGTCAAACAGGATTTCCCCTTGGTGAAGCCATGTAGACTCCTCTTCATATGTTCAGTCATAACATTCAGGATGAGTTGTTCCAGCCAGAAATGGTTTGTGATCTTTAAAAGCTAACAAGGCACACAGCAGATACCTACAGCTGAAAGTCTGTTCTGTGGCCTGATCATTAGGCCCTGTGTGGGCTGAGGTAGGCCATCAGGTGTGTGGACTGATTACAATCTCTTCCTCACAGTAACATATTACTTCCTGAGCAGTTCCTTATGACTATTCTGTGAGTAAAAAACAAGTCAGTTCAAGAAGAGGGCTGAAATCCAGCCTTCTGTGGTCATTGATTTTAGGAAATGTTAAATGTTGAATTAGTTCTTTGCATGTGGTAGGAGTCTGGCCTTCCACAGTCAGTAAGCAAGTGTTATTATCAATATCTGATTTCTGTACTGCCTTCACTCTCTCCCCCTAGTGCTGAATTAAAAGGCTGTTGCCCATCTCTTCATTCCATCCAGAATCCTCCTGGCAACAAATATCCATATCCATATTGTTGTCAAAACTAATAAAACCAGAGCTGAACTTCTTCCAGTTGTACACCATTTCCACCTCAATAAACACAGCTTTGTCAAGTCCGACAGAAGAAAAGTTAAAAAAAGATCATGTCTCCATTGTTTGCTTGTGGCCTACTCATTACAAGCAGCTAGATTCTAGCTCCCCCTCTTTGAGAACATCAGTACAGTGAGGAAATACATTTCTTCTTTTCTGATAAGTGTAAGCAAATACACCTGCTGTGAAAAACTTGACAGGCATTTGTGGAAGGTCTTTATGCTTTTGCTTCTTCCAGTGTGGCAAAAGTATGTGTGAAGTGGCAGGATGAGCTCTGCATTTAGGTTGCTGCATACTACCTGCAGAAATCCCAGTTGTATGCACCTGAACTGTGTGTGGGAATTTTGAGAGCTGCTCCTTGAGTGCTGCATAAACAGATACATCCTCAGGCTCCATCATTAACTTTTTTGCATGACTGCCAATGGCTTAACTGTGACTTCTCAGTGGCAGATGAAATAAAATCTTCTCAGTGAATTGTCCTGTGTGACAACATGTGATTTCATCACATTTTGAAGTACAACAGCACTTTCTGCAGGGGACAGTCTGGGTGCAGGAAGGGCATACAAGGACTAGTGGTTTTCCATTGCAGAAGTTTCATGCTGTAACTGGATTCCATTTTGACTTCAGCCTAAAACCATTTGTGATGCCCACACAAACAGGCCTAGAGAGTACTGTGCAATTGTCTGTGGGATCAAATCCTAAATTCCACTAAGTCATAGAAGACTCTACCACCTACGTTGGCTTTGTGACTCACCTTCAGGAGCTTGCCAGCTTTTCTGCCTCTTGCTTTCTTGAAGTATGAAAATGAGGGAAAATGTAAGATATTTTCGGAGAGTCTCTGCTTTTATTGTTTTATTCCTTCTCCTCAACTTTTTCTGAAAATCAGGAGAACATTTTAAATGCTTGTTAAGGCCACTTTGCTACATCTTCAAGCACTGGAGTAGATGACATTAATATACAAGCTTAGATGAGTTTTTCAGCCAGTTGAATATATTTTTGAGACAGTGAAATACATTTTCCAGTGAAAGCAGTGAAGGCAACTCTGTTTAACTTGTTTCCTGGCTGACAAAATTCTAGTCTGATTTTGCAACAGGATAATGAACAAAATACTCAGATGTTTTTTGTGCAAACTGCTCTAATATTTTTCATAGTGGATGCATTTTTTTGTCATTTTGATGGAATTACTGGTGTATGTTTGCAATGAATGAGCTGTTTCAGTGATTCTGATGGGCACATTCTTTCTTTGTTGCAGGAATTGCTTACCTTGGAGGTGTCTGCAGTGCCAAGAGAAAATGCGTTCTTGCTGAAGACAACGGTCTCAATCTGGCATTTACAATTGCACATGAGCTTGGCCACAAGTAAGAACTTGTCCTGTTTCTTCCTTTACTTATTCCACTGTAGCATACTTTGATTTAAAGCCCTACACTGGAAATTACTCGTGTGGCATGTTTGTTATGATTTCATAAATCTAGCAGATTGATAAGCTTCCTAAAAACGAAATTATTTATGTAAATATTCATTTCAGCACACTTACATCTTTCTATTTGATCTCCTTCTCTTTTCCACTCTTAAGTTTTGATTTTGAGTAGCACAAAGAGGCCTCATTCTCTTCAATGATTGATGCCAATAGTTAGAGACAGACTCTGTTTATACTGTAGAATACATCCACAAAACCAACATCAAAATCTTTGAACTTGCTAAATTTTCTCTGAAGTTTAGGTGTCAATGTCAAGGATTTTAAATCCATTGGAAATGGTTTCATCTCAGAAACTAACACACTTTCAACACTGAGTGAAAAAAAAATAGCAAAGGACTGATTGATAATGCCTAGATAGACAGAAATTTGCAAATTGAAATTAGGGGGTACTTTCTGCATGTGGTTTTGGAGGCTTTTTAATTCTGCCCATAAATATCCCAAGGACAGAAGGAAACAAAATTGACTGGAAGAGACCCCTGCATTGTCTTAGTGCAGTTAAACAGTTAACCCAAAGGTCAGCATCCCCATTCCCTGCTTTCCAGGCTAAATGTAATATGCACTTACTCATAGTACTTATGAGCTTTTTTTCCCTTTCCATTGACATCACTCTGCTTGCACCGTGTCACAGTTAAACTATAAGGTATGGAATTAAACCAGGAACAAATCTATACAGGGAGAGTACCTGTGGGATTTTCAAGTGTTCTTTCCTTTAGCCTCTGGATGAAATTTGGGAAACCCCACAGTTGTTCCTTTACTAAGGAGTTGTGCACAGGCTTTGTCTGCACCCTTCTGGTCTCCTACAGTTTGTGTCTATTGTATCTTCCTTTTTTACAGTAACAAATATTTGACAGCTAAGTCAGAGCCAGTGTGTTGTGTTCAGATTCTGGCCAACCTCATTCCATGACAAATAATTGTTTTATGGCAAATACATTTCAAAGTTGCACAGAGGATATTTAGGTTACTACCAGAAATGACAAGATGAAAATGAATCTCCTGTTCACCCTTCAGTGACACCAAAGGCAGCTGAGCCAAACCGAGGGTGGTTTCAGCAGAAATGAAGGACATTTGGTTTTGGTTTTATTTAAATTACATGCCAAGATGTTAAACTGAGCCTAAACTTAATAACAAATTAACCTGTGGGTAATGTTAAGGGAAATTCAGCACTCATCTTTGGATGGGCCAAGAGCAAGACAGGAAAATACTTGAGCTGCAGAAAATCCAGCTGTGTAAAAGAGTGAGACTGGTCTGCCCCAGTGTTTGCCAAGTTTCTCTGCAGAGCTGTCAAGCTTCCTTTTAATAATGCCTTGCAAAAAAATCCACAACACAAATAGGGGATGTAATGCTTTTGGATATAGCTCTCCATCTGTGCAGAAAACTCCATTTTCTTTTCAGAGTGTGGTTTTGGTGGTAAGACCATAATGTCCTTTCTCTGCCGATCTTCTTTCTTTGCCTTCATCTTGGAAAGGTATTTCAGGAGATGAGTGTGAGATGTCTAAAGGAGGTGACAGAGTGTGGCTTGGCTTCTGTATCCTGGAAGTTTTGGGTAGTGAGCATACTATGATGCAGGGAATCTTCTGCTTCAGGAGAATTATACACCCCATTGTGAGGATGAAGTCTGTAGGTGAAGGACAAATGAGACTGCCTCATGAGACAGTTTACTGAGCGAGAAGAGACTAGAACAGGCTCAGGCAAGAGAGACTGGGAAGAGTACTTGAGTACTGGAGAAGTGTGGTGAGTCTGCAAGAGCCAGTCTAGGCACTGAAGGTGTCTGGGTCTTGGGAATGTAGCTCTCAGAAAGCACATGAGCCAGGAAGGCTCCAAATGAAACAGCCAGCTGTATTAAGTTAGAGGAACTGCTGGCCAGGATTCTGCCACCACAAGTGTTTTGGGGACATGTTCCAAGTTAGCCTGTGTCTCAATGATTTGTAGTTCTTTATCACGGCTGGAGCAAGCCCTCCAGCCCTTCTTCCATCTCTTCCCTTGCCTAAGCCCAGCCATAAGCATGCATAAACCCTAGTGTGCCAATCCAAAACAGAGGGGAAAAAATGCCATCTCTCTGTCACCACCCAACCAGAACACCAAAGCCATCCCTCTATACTGTGTGGCCTACTCTAGGTGGTCCTGCTGTGGCGGGGGGCTTGGATTAGATGATCTCTTGAGGTCCCTTCCAACCCTTAAGATTCTGTGATTCTGTGTCACTGTCATCCAGCAGTGGTCTAGTTACTTATTTCAAAGTTTGGTCAGTTTACCAGTGCCCTTCTGGCCTTGAAGTCATCAGAAATCTTTTCATTGACCTTACTAGCTGTCAGGCCTCTCCTATTCTTCTGTTTTTGAACTGCAACAAGATGCTCTGAGCAGCCTTGTTTCAGCATGCCTTGTGGAAATGGAAGGATTGTTTGCAGACTTTACCCAAAAACTTGCAGTTTTAAAGTGAAACCGAAGGAAACCCATTGCAGAGACAAAGAAGCTGACATAAGCTTCAGGTTTAAAAATCAAAACCAAGGAAAACAAGGTGCAAGTGTCTTGGAAAAAAAAGTCCAATGAAAACTTACATCCATATTGGCAAAAATAGAAATTTTGGAGAGCCATAATTGTGAGCTTTATTGAAGGCTGATTTCCTTATGAGTGTAGAAAAGCTGAGATTTATTACTTCTTGCCCTAAGACCAACAAACGTCTGTGGAGATCACAAGCCTGGTTTGGCATTCACAGATAGTTTCTGATGTAGACTTTGGAAGAAGTGAATGGATTACTAATTGATGTGTCAGATTCCTAATCTACCACTAATGTCATTTGGACTTGCTGCAAAAAACACTATTATGGACAGCTGCAATGTGAAAACATGGAGAAATCATTAAATAAGTCCATTAGGATGATGTTTTTATTGGTTCTATAAAAGTTAATCTTCAAGTTTAGCCTATAGAGTAGTTGTTGGTTGATGATGATGTGAGTGATGTAACTTTTTTCTGTTGTATTTATATCTTCATAGCTGGAGTGATAATTTTGGACCATGGCTACAAAGGGAGCATCTATTTGTATTTAGATACCTTTTTATTACAGAAAAATTCTTCTCCTGGACTCTTAGTAGGGAAAAAAAAAAGAGGTAACAGGCAGGATAGAGAGCACTGAATATGTGATGAGGTTGCAAATCATTAACTTCTTACCATACAGGACAGGACCCTCAGCAAACCTTGTTCTGTCATTCATCATGGTCAATAGTGAGGGTGTTTTAAAATGATACACTTTAGTGTAACCACAGTTAGTTGGCTTAAATCCAGGGATTCCCGAGTGGAGTACTGTGTTCTGACCTACACAAAAGAGAAGACAAGGGCGATCACAGTGTCCCTGAAGTCTTAAAAAGTGTAAGTCCAAGGTCATCAGCTTGATATGCTTAATATGCTGAACACTTTCTTACTCTCATCTTTCTTCAGACTAGCAGTCTCCATCAATAAGAGCTTGAAAATGCTCTACTGTTGTCAACAAGATCCTGAATGGTGCTTCACTCCTCCCTGAACAGTCTGAAGTTGGTCTGGGATTCCTACCCCAAAGACCACCCAGAGCAACTGTGACTTCAAAAAGTGCCACTTGTCCCTCCCCTGGTTTTTCCTTTGCCTACAGCAGTGACATTGTTACCATTTTCAAGTCATTCTGCAAAGAAAAAGGCAAATAAGTTGTTTTTAAACATAAGCTGGGCTTCATCCCTATGTCCCTTACCCTCTCAATGAAGTGGGTGGGCTGTAGCCAGTGTTTTTTCAGGACAACAATGGCAGCTCTGTTGTTTCTTTCAACAGCCTCAGCTTTCCTGTTGTGGGATGGGGGGCAGCCTTGGGTGAGGAGGGAAGATTCCCATTCATGAGCTAGCAGAACCTGGCACTGCCTAGATGGTGAGAGAATAGCCAGAGGTGGTATGGCTGGAAGCCACATCATGTCAGATGCCCTTAAAGTGAATTAAAATCAACTGACAATGAGCAAGATGCAGTCCATTGCCAAAAGTCTGAAACCACATGGCCTCCAACTTGAAGCTGAAACAGATGAGGACAAAAACGAGTCCAAAGGTAAAAAGCTTATAGTGCAGAAACTAAACAGCTCTGGATTTGAAATCAGCCAAGTTTAGGACTGGCAAGTTTCTCTCCAGTATAATTGTTTGCTTTAGATGTTAGGTATTGATAGATGTAGCTTGGTTAAACTTACTTTAGGGTGCACAATTATTTGCTGCATAATGAAGTACGGCCTTTCTGGTGTGTCTCAAGTGCTAGTGGTGTTGAAGGTAAGGCAAAAGTACTCTGGATGTTCCCTTTGAGGCCTGATATTTATGCCAATAGGCTTGTGAATAAACTTCCCTCCCTGATCTGTCCAGTGCAGCACCCAGCAGAGAGATTCTGTCATGCAAGTAGTTGTAACACAGAAAGTGAAGGGCTGAAGGGGAATATGTCTTGAGCAGATCCAAAAGGTACAGAAGGCCTTGTGACAAAGCCAGGTCAGTGTGGTGCAGGCATACAGGCTCAATTCCTAAAGAACCAAAGAGGAAATTAACAGCCCTCCTTCACCCCATACCTGCAAGTTATAAAGATTTGGTCATAGTACATTTCAAAAATGACAAGTTTCACATGGAAGCTGAAGACCACCACGGGAAATAGGGCACAGAGCTGAGCAGACAGATAGTGCTGCACAGTGCACACTGTGCTGATATCAATCTGTTTCTTAAGCAGTGTGTTTTGTGATTGCAGTCAGTGCAGTGCCAGCAGCAGTGGAGCCAGCCAGCCAGCCAAATCAGGGTGGTGGTGTAAGGGAAGTGGTTCTGGAAATGATCTAAAAATGGAGGGACTTTTCCTACAAATTCTCTCATTTTGTCCTGGAATTGTAACGTTTAGGTGCAGGATGTGGGAGCTGACAAGCTGTTTTGAAAGAGGAAAAACAGCAACCCTCTCTATCTTATTTAGAGCAGCTCACCATGGCCTAGCCTTGAACACATGGCTGTTGATGTAGGCAGCTGAGTTTGTATCCTGGCTGACTTTTAACCCATTTTTTTCAAAAAAGCTCCCCTCTGAGTTTCTTTTTCTGCTCTTGCGTTGCTTTTTTGACCATCTGCATTGTACTGACAGCAAATGCAAGGATTTCTTCATAGCATTTGTACAGAGATGTTTTGTACAAGTGTGAGCAAGGCAACCAGTAGGATCCTGGAGTGTTGGGGTGCTGACAGCGAGATCAGTCGCAGAAAAGAAGGCAGACCTTGCAACTGCTGTTGGAAGTGTAGCAGAGGCATGAGTTAGGCAGAACCTACATGATAAATGTGAGACTGACCTGAATGTCTGTGGAATGTTTTTCTTCATTGCTGTTGCAAAAGTAGAGCGATTAATTGCCAGAAAGCAGTCTATCCCCAGATTACTTCTTACCTCCCAAAAGGCATTAAACTCAACGTTACTAAAGTTGCAGAATCAAACATGTGGAAGTTTCAGTCTCAGTTTCAGGATTATCTGGACACCTTTGATTTTGGCTCTAGTCCCTCTGTCCTGCAACTGAGGCCAAACTTCTATGCACAGGGTAGTATTTCAGCATGTAGTTAAAGACTCTAGCTTAGCACGTGCCCTCAGGCGTGTTACGAACTTCTGTGTGTGAATGTTTTAGCAGAGAGAGACCTTGTAAAGTGTTGCCCATCTTGTGGGCCTGTAGAGAAGTATCCATTTATGTGATGGCTCAGAGATGAAACCCGTGGCTGACAGGATCAGTCTTGTGACTGGATAAACTTCTCCAGTGGCACTGCTGGTAGTTTGGATGTTGATTCTGTCTTGTGGTGGAGACCTTTGGCACAGTTCCCTCTAAGCCTTTGTCAACCCTGTGTGGATGTTTTGACTGTGCTTTCAAAAGACAATGTTGGAACTCACATGTCTGTATTTGTAGGGGTTGAAAATCAAGGTCACTTGGATCCCAAGGAGGATTGAAGCCAGAAGCAATCCCATGCAAGCTTTACTCTTAGCAAGTTCAGGTGCTAGTCACTGTGTTTCTGCATTGAGTTCCTGAGTAGATGAGTAGCTTGATCCAGGCTATTACTGCCCCAGCCATAGTCTACTAGCGCCAGCACTCTCCATTTTAAATCTCACATGAGTATGTCGTAGTTCCAGGGTTTTGTAGTCTCAGGATTACTGGGAGTGACTGACTGCCATGTAGACATACCCTGAGGCTGGCCAAAAATGCTGGCAACAATCTGTACCCACCCCGGAGCTGCTAATTTTATTTTCTGCCATTTGTGTTGTAAATCTGTTGTGGAATGTCTCTCTCTGTTCCCAGGCTCCCATTTTCTTCTTCCCCTCCTCCCAGGTTTCATTCTTCTTCCACCAATAATTGCAAGCACATTTTCACAGTTAAGTTGCCCTTCTCTGTACAGCTCCAAAAGGACATGATGGAACACTGCCTGTTTCATCATGTATGTCTGTACATCTGCATTGGTATGACCTAGGAATTATTTAATAGCATGTTCTGGTTTTGAGAGAGAACTAGGTGTAGGCTAAAATTTCAGGAGATGCTTTTTAACTTTTGGTCTGTTTTAGACCCCCAAATTATTATCTACCTAAGTAGCTTTATATTAATGGCTTGATAATAGCTTTCTGAAAACTGTGTCCTAAGTTGGTCAAAAGGAAGCAGAGATCAAAGACAGATAGAGATCTAAACATATGTAAATTAAAAAACCTGCAGAGACTTCTGCAAGCATGAATGGTTTGACCTGATGGAGCACCACTGAACAGAGTGTATTTGCCCAACGTAATGCAGTGCATGATACCTGACTCAGTTAATCTGAATCCCAGAAGCAGAATATCCCTGTTGTGATAACTTTGTCTGGACAAGTTGATTTTGCAGTGACAGCAGGATATTGTGTAGAGAAAGGAAAGAAAATGACACACAGAAATCACATGCAGAGAGAAGACTGGGAGAGGTTTGAGTGGTGTCGTGTGCCAGACTGGATAATAGGTCTGGTTTTGGGTGGGGTTTTTTAGTTTTATGTAAAACTGCAAAATGTTTACAGGTGTGGTTACCTAAATTTGCTAATCCTAGTGTGGTGGGTACCTTCCTTCCATCGTGTATCTTTTCTCACCCTTGTATCTTCCAAGTTAGAGAGTTTATTTACGGTATTGGAATGTAACCATGCTGGAACTGGGCATGGGAATGTCCACCTCCCATTGCTTTTCTTTCTGGACTCTTATGGCAAACATTAGTGTGGTTCTGGGCAAGGGTTTCTATGGTTTTACCCCTTGGCTTGTGAAGGATGTCTCTGTAATCCCCAGTAAAGCAACATTCTCTTGCAGTCCCTCTGATTTCTTTGGTTTTGAGCATCTTGTACGGCTTTACTTAACATAATAAAACTGCATCAAACAGGCACAGGACTGTCATTTAGAAACTCCCAGACAACACAATTTTGTGTTTAATCAATAGCTTTGTGGTGTTGCCAGCTATGTCTTTTCTTTTTGAAGGCTTATTCTGCTGAGTAAGCCAAGGCCATGTTAAATAGCTGGACTGTAATGATTTGGCAAATCTTGCATATGCTTCCTCTACAGGGGTTCTGGTTTCATACTTCATTGGCTTTACTGGCAGCAGCCTTGTGCACCTAGTGACCCAAAACATAGGGACAGTACAAGTCTCCATTGTGCAACCTCTCCAGTACACACCAACACAGGAAATATTAGGTTTGCAAGTGCCATTTACCAAATAATCATTTGTTTTTATACAAGGGCAGCAATCTAGCTGAAATATTTACTTTTCCACTAGCAGTTGGGTTCCAATAGCCTGTAACTGTCTGCCTGGCCTGCTGAGTTCAACAGGTTCCAGGTGAAAATGACTGCAGAGCTGGGGAAGGTGATAAATCCCAGACTGTCACTTGGAAAAGCCTTTGGTAGTAACTCAGCAGCAGCAGCAGTGCCAGTGGAAATGTTGCCTTTAAAAATGTTGTTCCCTTTACCGTTATGTCAGTGGAACACTGCACTGTAGTGGAACGAGGTTGGCTGCCTCTTGGCCAACAGTTAGTTGTGTGGGGGAATAAAACTCAGCAAAAAGAGTTTACTAGACAAACAAAATAAAAGGCTTTCTTTGTTCTCACTGGTCCCTTTCCATTTACAAAATCCTCCCTACATCAGATGCTGGGCCTCTTTCCATTGCTGGATCCAACCCAGCAGGGAGTTTTGTCATCTGTGTCTTTACTTGAACCCCAGTTTCCAAAAAGAGAAGAATAATCCACAGTTTTCTCAGTCTTCTGCTTTTGTTTATGTAAAACAAATCAAAGCAAAAGGAATCTGATCTTAATGGTTCTCCCTTAATTGAAAAGTTTCCTTCCTGCTGAGCTTAAATTAGCTTAGGGTGTTCAGTCTCTGCTCCAAAGGCCACTGAGATACTCATTTTGTACACTACATGTTACCCACATATGGGACAGTTGGACCTTTTTAGAAATTTCTGATGTCCACCCCCTGCTAGCTGACTGTCACCTGCCAGTATGAGTCCAAAGCTGCCTGTCTCTTCTCCCTGCTACCATCTCAGCTCTGTTCCTACCACCCAGCATTGCTCTGGAGAGAGCTAATCAAGAGGCAACTTTTTAATCTAGCAATTTTAATAACCATTTTCATTGTACACATTAAAAATAGACAGGATAAAGAAATGCTCCCTAGAAGTGGTTTGCTTCTTAGTTTAAGTAGTCTTTATACTTCAAAAAAGTATCTTTTCTTCAAAGGAAAAATACAGCTTCTTTTCTTCCTCTCAAAAATACAACTGTGAGCACCTTTCAATGGGTAAATTCTTTCCTGCCTAGCACCTCATTTGTCCCAAGTAAAGCTTCTTGCTCTACGTAACATGGAAGAGATGTAGCCCAAGAGGCAGAACTCATCCCTAGTACACATCATGAGCCACCATGGTCATCAAAGGTAAATTTTTGATAGAAATGCAAATTGCTTGGATTTAGTAGCTTTAATGTGACAAACTGGGTTTTCCTCAGGAGCATTCTAATAATGACTTCTACTTTGTCTTTTTTTCCCTTATGTGCACAATCATCAACTCCCACCTACTCATTTTAAGTGTCTGTCTTTCTACTGAGCATGTTTTTTTACCTCTTTCACTGTTATTGACACCTTTTCAGTACTAATGCAAGTATGATTCTGAGGCTTCTTTCCATTCAAAGAAAGAAACCTTGTTAGTTCACATAAATATATTCATTTCTTCTTTTTATACCTGAAGTACAAATACCTGCAGGTCATTCTGAAATTTTTATGGTGCTTGTTGAAGTAACCTTACCAGGTTTGGCAAATGCATTATTGCAGGCTGCACTTCTGAGTATAATGAACAGCATTACATGAGGAAAAACTCCTATATGATCTCCAGAAAGCTGTCATCAGTTCTATGACTTGCATGCTGCACCTCTTATCAGCTAAAGACCCTCTAAAGATATATCTTCTTATGAAGATAACAGACCTTTTTTGTTTCTCTGTAATTTGTCTTCATGTCAACATGTGCAAGCCAAAGTCATTCAAAGCAAGAGTATCTCTTTTCAAGTTGCTTTTTACTTGTTTCATGTGGCATTCTTACATGATATAAAAGCAAACTTGGCTTCATTAGCCTTGAGGTTTGTAGACAACCAGGCATGCCACCCAAAGAATTCCACTTTGGTATTGGTCTGAACACATCACATCCAAATTGCTTTGATACCAAGCCATCATTTGCAACGTTCCTGTTTGATATCAAGTCTCTCCCTGGTGATCAAATGAGTGAGACTGAGATAGCATCCTGAACTTTTAAAATCATTTATGAACAGCCAAGGCCAGATGGTTCAGGGATTATGAGTTATTTTCCCAGCTGCACAGTTTTCAAAACTCCCAAGAGTTGAGGGAGATGGTCTATAGGAGGAGCATTACCAGAAACCATGTTTGCATAAGGATGGAGTGCACTCCTGAGGGATGGAAGTGGCTGTGACAAAGATACCACTGAAAATGCCACGTCCTTATAACAAAAGTCTTCAGCTAAACTATTGCAGGCTGATCCATTGCTAGATTGTAACTGCAACTAGTGGAACTGGATCATGCATTTCCTAGGCAACTTTTTTTCTAGATAGCTCCTTTTTTATTTCATTCTTGCAAGCAAAAGAGAGCACACAAGTTTGTTACTGTCCACTACAATCACCTCTCATTTCGGTTAACCAGTGTAAGAGGGTCACACAGGATATGTTTCTTGCTCAGAATCAGCAGGCACACAGGGGTGGTTCATGTAGACCAAGAAAGAGGCTGCAAAATACTTCTATGAAAAGGATTTCTGGTCTGGGAACCATGAAACATATATCCTCTGGCTTGTCTGGGGATTTCAGAAGACCTGATGCTGATAGAATTATGTGTATTGCAGTTACTTCACACCTCTTTGTCTTTTGATATTGGCCATCTCCTCCTTCCCACCTCCAGGAATGGAGAACTCATCTCCTGGTGTGGGGAAGGCAGCTGCATTCCTGACTCCTACAGTGCATTCCCCATGCTGCCCTGCTTCTCCCAGCACTGGGCAGTGGGTGGCTTCCTGATGGGGTAGAGTGGGGGACATTTGTGGTTACCTCTGTTGCACATACTTGGCAAATCTGCTCCACTATCTCTTCCCTTCCCCTCACATTTCTTATGAGTGTGTCTCCTATTGCTCTCCTTGTTAAGGTTTGGCCCTCAGTCATTAATGTAGCTGACTGGAGGCTTTTATTGGTTTCACAGGAGTTATGGAAAAGTGAACTCCAGTGATTGCATGCAAGAGCTCCCCTTTAGGTTGCTAATGCTTTGAGTGACAGACCCCTCAGCTGTTCTTACTGAGCTTTTGTCTCCCTTCCCCAGTGGGTGGGAAATCCCACCCAGCTATCCCAGGGTTTTGTCTTTTTTCCACCATACAATTTATATTCCCTTTTCATCTTCTGAGGAAATGCATGTCACATTTTCTGAGTGCTCATTCTCACCCACTTCAGGCTGTGCTGAAAGCAAACAGCTTGTTACCCTTCAGCATGTTACTTCTGTGATGCACCAGGATGTTTTCTGCATACAAGGAGCTACAGATGGAGCACAGGAGCCTCTGCTCACCAGAAAAGAGAGATGAGCAGTCTTTCTCTGCCCACCATTGTTTGATTCATAGCCACTGTGCTCCTTCTGCAACAGTTCCCTGTTTTCTGAAGCCAGATTGAAGCAAGTGAGAGAATGAGCATTTTTTTTATGTCCAAGAAGTGGATTAAATCTTTTGGAGGACAAGGAAAGAGCTTAGTGCATACGTTTTCATGGGAACATTACCCTTTATCCCTCATATAACTTTATTCTTGCTTTAAGATCACAGCTCAGCTGTGGTCATGACAAGTAGCCAGTGTCTCTTCATTGACAGCTTGAGAGAAATGATTCCCAGTAAAGAGTCACTGATGCAAATTTTACAATGAGTGGGCTTGTATCTATCTGCATTCACCTCTTCAGCAGGGACTGAACTGTTAAGGCACTCCTTGATTCTTACCTATGCTCTTATATCAAAAACCTGTTGCTTCTGCATGCTGTTGGCATGTGTCAAAGCATGTGAAAGGGTTTAGAAACACTGAGCATCTGTCTGGGTGTCTGCTGTGGAGATGGGGTGTTGCTCTGGGGATGTGAAGGGGCCAGGAATCTACTTGCTGTGTGATGTTAGGGGCCATAGGGCCACAGAAATAAAAGGCTGGAATGGAAGCCACTGTATACAGAAGATAGTGAAATTGTTACTGTAAGCATAATTGTGCTGATCTTCTGAACCTTTGAGGTGATGTGAGGGCAGAGGAGCACTTTTAGCCCCAGGCAGTGCTCATGTTGTTGGATTCATTGTGTGAGCCTTTCCCCCATCTCCAGGGTCTGTGTAGGTTTAGGGGAATCTCTGCTACATCAGCATGACCAAACTGGACCACCATGGCCACTTTTGAGTTCTTATGCAGAAGGAGAGTGGGATGTTTCAGCCATTACACACACCTCTGATAACTGAGTTGTACCTTACTTTGCATCTTTTAAAGCCTTCTTTCAGAGAGACAGGATTCTGAAGAGGACAGGACCCTACCTGTGCTGTAAGAGTTGGTACTGGAATGGTTTATGCTATGATGTGTAATCAGAGTTTTTTCTGAGTCTGGATGCAGCTACTCCGGTTGACAGCTCTCATGTCTAAAGATACCACATAGGGCTTGGAAAGGAGTGAGCATTAGAAAGTTTCCACCATGTTTATGTCTACATACATTGACTAACTTTTTCTAGGACTTTGTATTTGGTGGAGCACTCCTTTTTCTACCACAAGGTACATTACTCCCTGCAGTCTCAGAACCTGCTGATTCTTACCAGAAAGACTGTTGAAGCTTTTTCAGGAAAGGGTTTGCCACATCCTACAAATGAGATGCTGGGGTGAAGATCATAATATGATTTTCCTCCTTCATGGCCTTGGTCTAACTAAAATCTTACAAAAAGACTGTCTTTGATGTCAGTGGGGTTTGGCCAGCTCTCTTACAGGTATCTAGGATGACATGGGCAGCAAGCTTTGAGACGACATGTCTGAGTGAGTAAAAGACCAGTGCTGCCTGTTCCTGCCGTGTCGGTCTCTCATGTGTTATCTGTCCCTTGCGGCACAAGCTCATACTTGCAGCCTTCCAGATTCCATGGCAAAAAACCCTAATTCTTTTTAAATGAAAACCATATCATAAAAGGCTGGATCTGTCATGCAGCTGAGTAAACCACAGCTTTCCACACTGTTACTTGCCATAGGCGTTCGTGTGTTCTCACTCGCTGTTGTTGACTTCTTGGCTGTTTGATGAGTAGATAACCATATAAAATATCTGGTTACTTCATTATTGGAGGATGACATAAACTTGGTTATGAAAATAAGAGTCCAGTAGTCATGGCTCCCTTTTAGTGTTGTCTCTCTTGATAAAAAATAAACCCAATAGCTCAGCACCCATCCTGAACACCCCTGTTCTAGATAACGTTGTGTACACAATGATCATCTTTGATTACTTCAAATACTTCTAAGTAGAATCATCTCCTCTCTTTGTCACAGCTTCCCAAAGTACGTCCTGACAGCTTCTGAAATAGTTGAGTTAAATTTAAGCAACTGTGTTTACATGTTTGAAAAGCGTGAGGTGAAAAAGCCTGGTTTTCATTAAGCCAAGAGTCTCTTAGTGACCGCTGTTTTGTAAGAAGGTTACGCAAGCTATTTCATTGTCTCCTCCCCAGCTCAGCTCACCTCAGCATTTGTTAGCTTGCCCTCCATCCAGGCCTCACTTGGAGTCCCTTCTGATCCCTCTGGCTGTCACTGGCTCTTTTCTGTTGCTTTGCAGATACATCACCTTTCTAGGTCACTCTCTGAAGCTTACTGTCCCCATTTGCACTGCAGCTCCTATTATCATTCACGCTCTAATGACACAACCTCATTTCACTTCTACCTCTGTTAACTGGTTGGAAACCTGATAACTTGCAAGTCACCAGCACTTTATATTGAAACATTAAACATGTTGAACCAGTTCAGAAGTAAGCATCTTTCCAGTGATGCAGCTTCAATTTCTAACCTTAAGAATTCCTCACATTGAACCCAATTTGGGACTGAGTGGCTCACAGGCTTGATTGTGTGATGTCTTCCCACTTTCAAGTTGCTGATTCATATCCAGCCCCAGTCAGTAGCTGCTGAGAACTCTTGATGTAAGTTCTCTGCTTAGTGACTTCTATTGGTTGGGGTTTAATGGCCGTGGTTGATGTTCTCAAATGTCAGCCACATACCCTGCATGACCTCCTTCCATACCAGCATCTTGTTTTGTGGTTGAGGTTGGATGGACTACAGAGACAGGACTCCCTTCTTCACGGAGACCTGATATTAAGTGAGAAAGGGGAGGAATTTTGTCCTTCAGTTACATCCTTCATGTGGATAAATAGATGGCATTTGTGCCCACAGTGTGCCTAAATAACAGGCTTTCCATAGGGCACTGTCATCCTGCCCACACTGAAATGCCAGAGCAGATAAACTACAGCTTCCCTCTCACACTGTGCAAGGGTGTTGTCCAATCTGCCCTCCCTTTGCATTTATATTTCTCTAGTGGTGTTTAGAAAAAAATCTTGTGCTTAATCCTGGCTCTGTAGTTAATGCTAGATTACCTCTGGGTGAGTCATGGCAAGCTGGGCTACAGGGAATGACTTCTCTCATATGCTCTTTTGAGAAGGTCAGCAGTGACCTACCCTGCTGAGACGTGCAACTCCTAGTACTGTTGCCTCAGAAACAGAGCATCTGCAGGCTAAGGCATCTTATAAACACAGGTAGAGGAAACATGCTTTCTGGCAAACAAAGACAAGCCAAGAATGTAAAAAACTTAGTGGCTTCACTGAGCCTTTCACTTGGAGCAAGAGTTACCACTGCCTTCTCCTGTCTTCCCTCTGCATTTGGGACATCGTTGGAACAGGCTCTTTGCTCAGTCATTGAGTCCATGTTGGTCTGCAGGGCCAGCGGCCCCAGGGAGCTCATCCTTTTTCACATCTTGCCGAGCTAACACAGTTGCAGCTGTTTATGAGTTGGATTTTTCTGTCTGTAGAAGAGACAGACCACTGTCCTAATTTCCTTCTTGGTAGCTGGATGGCCTCGCTGTCCTTCTGAGAAATGATGACTTTGAGGTTAGTGCCAGTTGTGTGGAGAGCAATAAATCGTGTGTCACATAGAAATTTAATGAGCAGCTGGAGTGACAGCCAGGTCACCTTGGGTAGCCTTCCTAGTCCTGAGTGTCACTTTGTCTCTAAAGTGAACCAGCATTTGACTCACCCTGAATTATTTGCAGACAAATGGAATGATTTGCCTTTCAGAGGAGGCTATGGAGAAGCTCTTATTAACAGCCACATAAAGTCCTTACTTGAAACCAAGGCACTGTAGAAACTCGTGATATTTCCACTGTGGTTTTCAGGCTTCCCTTCTTCATAATTCTTTCACTTGCTACCTACTTCCTGCTTTTTCTCTAAGGGAAAGCTTTTCCTCTACTTCTGATGATATTTTCTATCAAATTTCTACCAAATTCTATCATGATGCTCCTCCACCACGATCTCTCCCCACCTGGAGGAGAGTGGATGCTAATAATCGTGGGGAATTTCTCCGGTGGTCTCTTACCAGCCACAAAGTTGCAACTGTTGAAAAAAATGTAAGGCATCATCTCAATCATTTCCCCCTAGCCTTTGATGTTATCTTTTAACTCAGATTTGGGGGTTTTATATAGGAAACCTATAGAAAGTCATAGTGGTTCTGATGAAGATTTGTGTATGTGACCTTAGGAACTTGGAGGTGCAGCACACAGTGCATTGAAGGCAGCAGGAGGCTTTCGACAGGCTTTGGTGCACTTTGGCTCAGGCTTTTAAAGAATAACAGGAAACACTGGAAAACTGCACCAAGGGTAAACAGAGCAGTTTAGTTACATTAACTGTCTAGAGGAGAAGCTTCACTAATGACCAAAACAAAGCAAGTGCATTTATTTAGCATTGCTGTGGGAAAACAAATGGCTGTTAATTGTGTTTGGCTAAAAAGGGTTACACAAGAAATTGGCCAGCTCAGGCCCAGAGTGTAATTCTGGCATATCGACCTCACTCTGATTGCTGAGTAGACTTTGACAGAGAATAGTATCCCAGAAAGGAGCACAGCCCTCAGAGGGGCCAAGGCTTTGAGGGATTGCATACTATCTTTTATTTGTAGCAATGCTACTTTAAAGTCTCATTCTGTAAAAAAACAACATCAAAGGGATCTATTGTTGCTGCCTCCCCTTGACTCCTGATAAAATTTGTCTTGCTGTGATTATGTTAACGGTCAGGACTCAAGCTGGTCATTCAGCTTGTTTCTGGACTCACATATGATGAGCAACAATAAATATGCTGTAGGACTCCTTTGGTGGCACCATAGTGTCTTTGTCTGATAACCAATGCATTGTTTATGTTAGGAAAGAAGCTGGAGTGTGAAACCAGAGTCCCATTGTGCTTTGAATAAACACAGAATGAAAGGAATTGAAGAGCTGACAGTCTAAGCTGTTCTTGCTTGCCTTTGTAGAATCTCATTGTCTCCAGGAGGAGAATGTGATGAACCAAAGGCTGAAGTTTACTCTGGTCTCAGAAATGGAGCTAGTGACTGTGGTTGTAACAGCACAAAGAGAAATCGAGTCCTTCTCATCTATAATGGCTTTGCTGGCTTTGCAGCTTAAAGGATCACATGCAGCATGTGTTTGTTGCTCCTGATAAAACAGAGTGCTAAGATGCGAGGAGCACAGAGGGCAATGGGTTTGCAGAGTAACATAGTGGCATTTTGACATCCCTACTTCCAATCGAAGAGCCTTTCTTACCAGCTCATTTTTCAAGGTCTGTTCATGTAAGACTAGAACTCCTTCCCAAGGCAGAAGTATTTCAAGAAGCTGATCCGTCTGGACGTGTTCCTATGCAACCTCATCTAGGTGAACTTGATTCTGCAGGGGGGTTGGACTAGATGATCTCTAAAGGTCCCTTCCAACCCCTACCATTCTATGATTCTATGATTTTCTGCTTCTGATTCCATGTGAACTTCTGACTAGCAGGTGAGATCAGACGATCTCAAAGAAAAGATAAAGCATGGAATCAGTGCTTGTGCTGCTCTTTAGTACAAACATTTATTTCTCTTAAAAGGAGGGGAACTGTTCATTAGTGAAAAGAATCAGCATGGCATTACATTTACTATGTGTGTAGGAAAAAAAAAATGATCCCTTTGATCTAGCTGGAGACCCTTGAACTTCAGAAAAGAATGTGTTAGCATGCTAGGGTATGCCTTAGTCCTGCAGGTCATTTAATCCTTTCCTCAAGTGAATCATTGTAAGGTAAAGTAGATGCTGGGAAAAGTTTTGCACTGCCAATTAAAACAGGCTCCAAAGGTGTTGCTAGTTTCATTCTACCAGAAACTCATCACAGGGAGGCCATAGAGGTTGCCTACGTACCTTGAGGCCAAATCCCAAGCTAATATAAACTCGCATAGTTCTTTTGACGTCGCAGAGCTCCTTTGCGTTATAGCAATAGCTCAGGCTCAATTCCTTTATGCTTATGACTTCTTAAAGAATTTCTATTAAGAAATCAGGAATGATTCAGAAAGGTGTCGTTTTCCACACATGTGAGAACTGAACAAAGTTCAGAAGAAGCCTGTAAGTAACTCTTAGATGTGAGTTCTGACCCTGTCTTTGTTTAGAGTACATTCTATCTGCCCCAAACACCCCTGCAGAAGCAAAGCTGAGTAATGAATGTTAGCCTCAGCATTTCTCCCAGGCAGACATCTTTCATGAGGTCAGGTTTAAAATAAAGTTAAGGTCAGGAATGTACTAATTAGTAACTTTTGCTCTTGTTGTTTGCCAACAAAAAAAATCCCATTTCCAACAAATTTAACAAAGAATGAAATGAATAGGAAAGCTGAGGCATTTCTTAATTAATAACTCTAGACCAAACACTCGTCTTTGTGGAAGAGAGAAAGTCAGGGAGCCTAAAACACTTGGAAAGTCAGGAAGATGGCTTGTTTTCACCCTTTTCAAGTGGAACAGCTGAGGTCCGGATCAGGAGGCCGTTCAGGAAGCTGCCAAAATGGGAAGGCTGCCAAGTCCCATCTCACTGAAGCCTTGACAGAGAGAAACCTGAAGGACTCAACTTTGTCTGAATGCTATGGCAGGCACATGGCAGGCAGGCTGAAAGAAGTCTTGGAGACCTGCCTTGTTTCCATTAGAAAAGTTAACATGATTGCTGCATGCCCACAAGCCTTCTGAACTGGCATTTTTGGGCAAACTTTCCTCTGGAAGGTTTCCAGCAAGCTTACATACCTTGCTTCATGGTATTGAGCTCTTCCTTTCCTGATTTTTAGGAATACAAACTTTAGATGGGCTTATTTGCATTGGAGGAATACTCCTGGAACTTTCTCCCTAGCATGTGAAGAGTTTTCTCTGTGCGTAGAAACAGCATGGATAAAATATTTGGAGTGAAATCCAGGCTCCATTGAAGTCAGTGGCAAAACTCCCATTCACTTCAGTGGAGCAGGAATTTCACTCTTTACTGTTTTGAAGTTAGAGTTACTAATAGACTGTTAAATTATTCCTGAGTGCATCAAACAAAATGTGCTTGATGTTAACGTTTCTGCAGTGTTCAAAACCCACAAAGGTTTAAAAACAAGAGTAACTGTGGACTTCTGAGTCTAAAAATTATGTTAAATGTAGTTTTTCTAGAAATAATAATGTCCCTGGAGATAAACCTAAAATAATAGACTCTACCGTATAATCTTTAAGCTAAAAATAGCATAGATGGTGGTTTCATCTAAGCCATAATTATTAAACTGCTGAAGCTGGTTTTGGTTCATTGCAACTAGAAATGTATGTCATGTTTAGGCTTTTAACAGTTGAGTCCCAAAACTGGAGAGAAACAAAGCCAAGAGCATAGTCAGAAAGCAAACAGGAGCCTCTGATTTGTAGAGAAATAGCAGGGATTAAAGAGTACAACACCATACTAAAAGGGACTGCTCCTGGCCTGCTCAATCCAGCCAGCTGGAGACTTAATGAGTTCCTATTAATCTGTGTTTTCAGCCTGAAAACATACTGTTTTGAGTGTTATTTTGCTAGAAAGTGACACTGGTTGTACAAGGCACCTTTTATCCGAAAGCCATTTCCCTATAGTGGCAACAGAGACACTGTTCTAACAGTGATTTACTGTATCAACCCAATGGTGAGGACTCCACTAACAATAGAAGGGTCCTGAATGGGAAGTTGGATAACGGTTAATGTAATACTTTTCTATTTCTTGAATACTTTCTGCGTCCTCACTGAATGTGTTTTAATTCCTCTATGTATGTTTATACTACACAATCTGCTGTTTGTTTACATGGTTTGTTTTGCTGAGTAGGTCATTTTCTCTTCTTGCTGAGTCTGGCATAGAGCAGTTGTGATGCTTGTTTGGACGTTGTTTTCAGAAAGAAGGGCTTGATTCTGCCTCAGGCTCCTATCTGAGCATTGCTGTTATAGAGTCATCAGCTAGTTTAGGTTGGAAGGGCTACTGGAGGTCATCTGATCCAACCCACCACTCAAAGGGTCAGCTTCAAAGTTAGATGAGAGATTGTGCAATACCACAAATTTGATGTTTTTCCTAACAGTAGTTACTCCAAATTCACACTGACACACCAAAACTGGCCTGTCTCTAGTATTGATTTGTTGGCTACTGTCTCACTATGATTCTAGGTACTGCATTTGGGAAAGCAACCAAAAATGGTCAATAAATACTAGCTTTGATATCCTAGCAGATATCGTTCCTCTGTGCTACATCACTTCTCCAGGTTCATGTCTCATGAACCCTCAAATAGTTACATTTCCTTGTAGGAAAGTCCCCAAGAAGCACATTTAAAAGTTTCAAACACACAAATGCTAAAACCTTTTTGAAATTAAGGCAATGGATAAATTAATTGGAGTTGTAGTTTATTAAAACAGGTGCCTAGAGCAGGAAGGGAATGATTCTGTGTTATATGAGCAGCCTAATTTTGACTTGTTAATTGCTAAGAGTGTCATTACTGAATCCAATGGGAAATGAGAAACACACATCATAACTCGATAGTTTGGTTTTTTTTTTGTCTTGCTTTGTTTTAATCCAACAGCATGGGAATGAGCCATGATGATGATCACCAACCCTGTGCAGGGAGGTCTCATATTATGTCTGGAGAATGGGTGAAGGGCAGGAACCCAAGTGACCTCTCCTGGTCTTCATGCAGCCGCGATGACCTTGAAAACTTCCTAAAGTAAGGATTGTTCTGATTGTCAAATCCTGTCAGGCAAGAATACAATGTATTGTTTGAAAATGAAAATCTAAACAATTTGCCTTTATAAAAGAAAATGTGTGCATGTGTCATTTAGTGTGTGCAAGTTTGAATCTGTCTCCACTACAGTTGCCTCTTTGAAACAGAGGTTTGCAGAGAAGCAGAAGAGTTTTGTGCACTTGTCAATGTACTGATGGCTTCTTAAAAGCAATCCCAGATCACCTTCATTTCACAAAAATACCCTTCATATTTGCAGTGACAGAAATCTGTGTGTAGGTGGCCTAAAAAAATCTCCCCTGAAGAATACTGCCAACTTTGTTCTGTGGCTTTTACTGTCATTGTTGTTAGTAAATAGCTTTTATTTTATGAGGATTTTACATTGCCTGGTGGTAATTCTGATGTGTTTTCTCACTTCTCAGTGAGTGTTGGTCTTAAACAGGTCTCTATAAAATTCTTTCCCATTGCATCTGTGTTTCAATTCATGATAGTCAACAGTTCAGGAAGTTAACTCTCATGGACTTTAGCAAGCACTGGAATTGTCTGAACTCTGTAATTGTGGTCTTAAACCTGCAGTGCAGCTCTGACAAACAGTGTCTTGCACAGTGGCCAGTGCTTTTGCTGCTAGAAAGGACCTCAGCATGGAAAATGCCTCCCTCTGTGGATAGGGAGTGGGAGAGAAAGGAAAGTAATGAAAGAAAATAGGATATCTACTGATACATTAAAGACAAGAAGTTGAAAAAGAAGTTCTGTCCGAACACACTCTGGTCCCTCGTAGAGGGGAGATGACAAAGTGATATTCCAGTTTGTAAAAGGTTGTTGTGAACGCAAAGGAGAAAATAGTTTCTTTATGTCTGATGGATAAGAAAAGAAGTCAAGAGCTTAAAACTCAGCGAGGAGGATTCAGGTGGCACATAAGACTTTCTAACTTACAAAGATTTTCTAGTCACTGTAAGGCTAGTGAAACTTTGACCTAGGTAGCCTGAAGGCAAAACTGAATTTCCATCAGATTGTTAGGAATAAACAGATCATAGAATCGCTACAGTTGGAAAAGACCTTTAAGATCAAGTCCAACCACTAACCTCACACTGCCAAGCCCATCACTAAACCAAACCAGATCCCTCAGCACCTCATCTATGCATTTTTTAATATCTCCTGGGATGGTGACTCCACCACCTCCCTGGGCAGGCCCTTCCAGTGCTTAACAACACTCTCAGTGGAAAAGTTTTTCCTAATGATTTGAGTTCAGTCAATTCTGCCTTCAGGCTTGGGGCCAGGGATGAGTTCCCAAGGACCTTTTACCCATAGTTTTCAATGACTTAGAAGGCTTCTGGTTATATACTGGGAAAAACCACCACTGTTTCACATGAGGTCACCAGCTTCTCTGTTAAAGAGGACAACAGCTTCTCTACAGCATTGATCTAACACTCCAGTTCAAAGGTGCTTTCCCTTAAGGGTATATTTAATTCTTGCTTTCCACAGGTCCAAGGTCAGCACATGTTTGCTGGTAACAGACCCCCGAAGCCAGTACGCGGTGCGGCTCCCTCACAAGTTGCCTGGAATGCACTACAGCGCTGATGAACAGTGCCAGATACTTTTTGGGACCAACGCTACCTTCTGTAAGAATATGGAGGTAAGAGCTCACAGGAGGTGTACCTAGAAACAGAGTGGGAAGTGGAAATAAAGATATCAGGCACCGAGGAAGAAAAGAGGTCTGTAAATTCCTCAGAAGTACTTAATGGGATTTTCAGCATGTTCAGCACTGCTGCTACGAAACCAACAGTCAAACTATAATTGACCTTAGTGTCAACAGCACGTACTTGTGCAGTTCTCCTCCTCCTCTCCCCACACTGGTCTTGTTAATCTCCTAGAGGAGACCCAGAAAACCTTCTGTTTGTACTCGGTCTTAATTTAGGAACAGTTCCCTTTTGACAGTGTTTTGCTTAAGTGCTTAGTAGAGGTTGTTTTGCTGGAAGTTCAGCTGAGGTAAAAGTCTCTTCTCACAGGAGTACTTGCCTGCTTTCACAGACTTAGCTTAGATGACTGGATCTTGCATTAAACCTCACTATCAGAACACTACAGTGTCCTTAGGAGCTGACTCTAACTCTGGGCCCAGGAAGTATTAATAAGTGCTTGTTTGACAAGGCAATTTAGAGATTTGTGCAGACTTATGCCCCTTCCTGTGTGATGTTTAGTCAGGATTTTGGTGCTACATGGCTTAGATCGCATTGGTTGGCAAAATGGAAACAACTGATTTTTAGTGTCTCTAGAAGTAGGTTGTATTTGAGATGATGCTGTCTGACTTGTCCTCTGGAATTTAGACAGCTAAACTTTTCCTAAGGTCTTATACATAATTAAGTGTCTTAATTCTGTCCAGAGCTTGTCTATGTCCCCCTTTAGCTAGAGACTGGAGAAAAGTCATGAGATACTGTGCCCTGTCACCAGCACCAGCTGGCAGCATCCTGTCCTATACAGTCAGGTATGAAGCAGCCAGGTTTCCTGCTATCGTTAACTAGCCATTTGTATTTTTTAGTTGTCTTTTATCCCCATTTTGAACAATCTTTGGATCCTAAATCAGTGTTAACAAAGAAAACATCAGTGATAACTGAGGTTTCTAAGTGCCAAATTACTAAAACTGTTGAACACATGCAAGTCCTGGGAACATGCTCTTAGTTTCACATTTGCTGTTCTATTTATTTTGGATTTGGAAACTAGCTAATATAAAACAATAAGAAAAGAATCTGGGTAGGTTGGATTTTCCAGCTCCATCAAGAAAATGCAGACCACCAGGACTACTGTACTGGAAGCAAAGTATTAGAATATAGGTCTGTAAAGAAAACCCCAGATCTACCCAGGATGATTCAAGTTCTTCCACTTGTGTGGGTGTCACCCAGCTTGATTGCTCTTGGAATAGGTATTTGCTATTTCCCTTGCTGCGATAAAAAACATTCTGTTTCTGGCTAGTCCAGTGCCTAATGAGAATGTCAGCCTACTGGTAGGTGGTCAGCATTTCTTATGCAGAAATTGCATGTCCAGTCTGGAATTGCTTCGGGGACAAGTTGCTTGCCAGAAAAGCGAGCCAACAGGCACTGTTCTGCTCTGTAAGATACAGACAGCAGGTGTTTGTGTCTCCCAATATTTTTCACCCGTCTAATTATTTGACGTCTTTAGAACACAATGAAAACTGTTTTCCTCCATCACTCCTTTAGTATGTCCCAAAGAAAAGCATATGTTGTGAGGACTTCAGTACTTTTTAATGAAGAGCCTTGTAGAACTTGAGCAACCAAATTGCAATCACTTATTTGGAAGTGTTTTTCTGTTACAGAGATATGTTAAGAGTTAGGATTCACAGCACCAATTTAAGTAAATAGTTGCATTCTGTTATGCTGCTTTAAATTGTCATTTGAAGGCAATGAAGGACATCCTTTAGAGAAAATGATCAACTTTAAACCTTCGAGGTTTCTGTTCTTTCCACCTTGGTGTTTCTCATGCCTCGTGTGCACAGTGCTTGTATCATAAGTCTCAAAGCTGTCTACAAAAATATGAACCCAAAAAAAAATTGGCACTGCTCATTGGCTTTAGCTGAAGAAATCATTGGCAAATACAGCTGTCTCCTCTTTTAGCCAGTGGTAATGTGGTCTTTTTAATTCAATAAAGTATTAAAAAAATCCAAATGTAAAAGTAATAAACATTTGACAGTAAATATTTGTTACAAAAAGGAAATAAACTTCAGGAAAAGAGCCTACTCAATCTTTTTATGATTCCATGTGTCTACTGACTATTTTCTTATTCAATAAAAGAGTTACATTCTAACATTTCATTGGAGATGGTTGAACTACATAATTGTATCAGGCAAACTAGAGGACCTATATTCAAAAATGCCATCCAATTTGGTTGTAGAGCAAATGTCAGAAATTAGATGAATCCAACATTTTGACATTTTTTAGTAACTGCAGAAACTTTCTGTGCAGTAAGCTCTTTCCCTTAAAGGGATCACAGCCCAAATCTTTAAAGGAATATAATTTAATTTACTTTCAGAGAGTCAGGAGCCTAAATGCTTGGTAATGTCTGGACCTCAGACAGTGGTCCAACTAGATAGTTAATCCATGAGTATTCAACCTTACCTGGATATTTCAGATTGCATCTCCAAAATTCTTCTTTCATGTTTGTTTTTAATGGTAAGTTAGATGCTCTAGTACAAAGTAGTAGCTCACAGAATTCTGAGTTTGCCAAACCAGCTGCTCTACGGGTATTCTACTCTCCAAATTTGCAGAACAAAAAGAGGAATGTCTGAGGGAGGCTCAGTTTTACATACACTTACCTCTTGACGTCCCTTTTTAATTTGCTTGGACACTTCAGCTATGTTTTCATATATTATGGCCTCCACAATGTGTAATTTGGGATCTAGTTCTGTAACATCATTGTTAGGTGAGATTTATTAGTGCATGTCAGCTGTTTAAGGAGCTGTGGAATCAGGCTTTTGGCCTGGATGTTTGTTTGGCAGGGAACAATCCATTTCTATTTAGTTGAAAAGCACAGTTTCTATTATGATACTGTATCAATAATAAACAACAAGATTACCTGCCAGCCCTTGGGGGAACGCAAGTCCATTTTGGTGTGGGCTCTGCTCGTAGTTTTGTTGGTTTGAGATACATCCAGGTGGCTTGTTTTGGATTAACTTTAAGCTGAGTATTAGATGGGTGAGTACTTGCTCAACATTAGGAAAGTAAATGTTTCCATGACTCCATGGAAGAATTTGTTTTGAGAATAAGAATAAGAAAATAGAAGTTGGGCAGTTCTCAAGTGAGTTGCTATCATGTATGATAATGGATGTGTGATGCTGTGATATCTCAAGACCCTTCAGTAATTCCTCCTTCATATCTATGCTACATAGCTTTCTCCAGTAATATGCAAAAGGATCAAAAGTGTTTTTACGTGGTGCTTTCCCATTGCCAGTGTTAGGCACCGTCTGATCAATGAGAACACGTGTCTAGCAGGGCATACAAATTTGCTTCTACCGTACCATACATGCTGCCTCTTTCCAGGTGAGAGGCTGTATAATCATGTTCCTTGCACTACTAGAAGACCTTTTGGCCTAAGAGTTTGCACAGCAATCTTTCCTTTTGAGGGAGATAAGTTGCTTTTAGCAGAAATAAAAAGGATGACCACGTCATTCTTAAGCTCTGAGCAAAGTCATGATACAAGTTGTGGGGAAAACTGGACAGCAATGCACCTTTGGTACTGCACAGTGCAGTATCAGGGAACCCCAGAGATCTTTTGGGATCTTGGTGAGTCCAGGGCTAATTTGCTAGGTTGTGCAAATTACTGGAAAATCAAGCTGTCTGAACTCCGTTCTTCAGATTCACACTGCACTATGAATCAAGTATTGACCCTTGTGCAAGAGGCATCAAAAAAGCTTCTGCAGAGAAGTGTGTGCCCTTCATTTAGCAGTGCTTTCAGGGAGAGGGAAAGCACAGATAGTTTATGCTGAATCCCTCACAGAGCAGAGATGGTGTTTCTCCACCAGAAATGGATACCTGTAGTTCACAGCCTCCCATGAAAATGGGCATTAAACAGTGTTTAATCAGAACACTGGGTTTATTTTTCAGACTGGCATGCCTACTGACAGAGGCTTTTGCACTGAAATGGCCTTTATGGAAAAAACTGTGATTACTATCTCCTGTATGCAGTGTTTGGCTTTTTGTTTTATGTGCCTTTTGGCTTATTTATTATTAACACATTTTTGCGGGTTTTTACATAACCATTATCTTTCAGTATTGTTTTGAGTCAAAACTGTGCTTAGGCTAAAATGGCATGTGGAAAGAGATTAGTATTGCTACAAAGAGATGTTTTTCTGAGGAAGGGACACTGTCATCTCAGATGTAGCTGGGAATGTGGATTTTGACGTGACACTGGTTTTAGAAAAATTAAACCAGCTTTTGACTCTACTGTTGGGGGTTTTTTTTCCTTAACTTCAAGTTGGTTTTTAGCAAATACAGATATCTCCCAGTATCTACAAGCTGTGGAGCAGCTTCACAGAACAAAATAGCAGAGCTGACTGTAAGCCAAAGGAGACTTAACTGAATTTCTGGGTTAAAATGGAAAATAAGAGGAACTAAAAATACAAAGCGAAGGAAAAGCAACAATTGTAATAATCAAGCAGATTTTATGTATCCCCCTCAGTTTTCATTTTTTATGGTCTAGTGGTGAATATAATTATGCAATTGTGGGTCTCCCTTTGTGGTCTTGATCTTGCAAAGAGACTGGCAGAGTGGACTCTTGGACTCCATGCATGGGAATCAATGGGCCTCTGTTTTTTTCTTTGCAGTCATTTGCAAGATTCAGATGATGACAGTAAGCCCTATTATTTAGTAATGTATGGAATATTTACAAGGACGTGGTAAATAGATTGAGAGTTGATTTATCCTGAAAATAATAGGTTGCCTTGTCACTTTCTGTACAACCAGGGACTTTGTCTGCAGAAGTCTCCATAACACACTTTAGCTTCTGTGCATATATAATAATAACAATAGCAAATCTAGAAAAGGATGGGTTTGGTTTTCTTGAGGCTTGCAGCATAGAAGCCTGGCATTTCTAAAATAAGATGAGAAGATTTTCTTTTTTAGAAGTAAAGGTAACAATTTACTTAATTGCCATCCTCTATTTTATAGTTTTCCTAAGGTAGGATGTTAAAATTCAGACTATTTTCACGTTGCCTGTTTCATACAAAGCTGAAGTGTCCCATTTCACTGCTTCTGTATGTTGCAAAAAAGACCTTTTTCTTTATTTTCAGTGGAAATACTTTTTTGTTTAAGAGAGAGAAAGAAAGAAAGAGAGAGAAGCAGAGTTCCTGCCTGGGCAGCACAGCCCAGTTTGCAATTATTGGAATGCTTCAGAAATTTTTGTACGTGTTTCAGTTTGGAAGATGATCAAAACACATTCTGGTGCAGTGGTTTAAAGAAAAATAAAGAGAGAGAGGAGGAGCAAGATAAAATTATAAAAATAAAATATGGACATTTCTTTTAAAGAGTTATTATTTCTCTATTATTCATACAGAGTGCCTATTAAGAATCAAGCACTTGAACTTGGAAATCCTACTTTTCTCATTAAGACACAAGGGGAGGGAGAAAGAATTAGTGTAGCCTTGTGATGTGGCATCTGCAGCTGAAGTTTGAACTTAACAAAATTAGCCAAAATATGATTGAGTATCAGCCTGAAAATAGTGTATAACAAGCTTGAAGGGCATTCAGACCTCTCTTGTTGGCCTTCTGGGAACTTCCCATCTGCAAAACACTTCAAGAGAAAACTCCCGTAATCTTCACAACCACATCTGAACAGTGTGTGTACATGTCCATATTTATTTTACTGTCTCTTTCTTCTCTTTTCCCATGGCCAAGAAATGCAATCCATGATTTTATTCTTTTAAGTTCTCTTTTTGGTTTGGTTTTTTTTCTTCTGTTTTTTAATGGACAACACTGCCTGTTGGTTAAAAATTCAATACTTTTCTTATCCTGCAATCAGGTGTGAAGGCCTGAGTAATTCACTGGAAGTTACTGAGTGAACATTACTTTCACTGAAGGCAAAAAGAGATGGATGTTGCAAAGTGCAAGGTCAGAATTTCAAGCTCTAACTTGTAAACACAATATTAAATGGAAGTGATCAGGTTGATTATGAAACTCATCTGAAGCTCTTGGCCTTCCTTCATCATAGGCCTTCATCTCCTGAAGTCAGAGAGGTCAGGGCTCATTTTCCTGCCTATAACTGGCTTTGCTTTTGCTAACATTGTCAAAGTGTGAGAGCTCCATATTTTTCTAGTCCTTTAACTTTTACCTGTTGTTAGAAAGGCTATTTGACTGAAGATTATAACCAGTTCATTTTATTCAGAACAGACATCAAAATCTGTCTGGTGAGCAGCATATCACGGTAAGTTACTGTTTTGGAAGCTGACAGACACTTTGTCTTTCTCCCTGAAATAAGGAAACATTTTCATTGTAGATTACTCCATATATATGTGGATATAGATACATGGGTACATTTCTATGGGACCCCTGTGTTGGTACCTGGAGTGATACATATCAAGCCATCTAATTCAGAGCACCAGACCCAATGTGACACCCCTCACGCTATCTGGGTAGAGTTTGCTTTGTCTTCTCTGATACAGAACATTAACAAATCTTGGAAATGACTGTGATGAATTTTTTTGCTGTTCTACAAGGAAAAAGAGTGGCACAG
The DNA here is from genome assembly GCF_028858725.1 of Colius striatus. Classification (NCBI taxonomy): domain Eukaryota; kingdom Metazoa; phylum Chordata; class Aves; order Coliiformes; family Coliidae; genus Colius; species Colius striatus. The sequence goes on from NC_084765.1 coordinate 31,289,116, forward strand.
GAAAGCAGTTGACTCCCAAGGACCGTTTCCTTATGAGTTCTTTAACTGTCAAGGGCCATTTCCTCAAGAGTTAAAACAATCTTGTTGGTTTTACACGTTCGTGTCTGATGTTAGTGACTTCCCACTCAAAAGTTTTGATTCTTTCAGTTAATGGAGTTACATTGCTGAAAAAACTAATGTAAAGGGGAATCAACTCTCAATTTGTTGGCTCCAAGCAGGCAAGTTATTCATCTTGTTCATCCAAAAAGCATAATGTGCACGTGTTTCTGTAAGTTCTGAAGAAATAAGGTGATCACCAGGTAATGAAAACAGGAAATGTTTTCTAACAAACCTTTTCTAGCTGCATTTAGAAGGATTGGTTTTTACAATACAGTCTGAGATACTTTCTGTCCAACAGTAAAGAGTTTCATTCTATTCTGTCATTAATGATCAAAATTACACATTATGAATTGGTGAAGTTTTGTTAAAATGAGTAGTGGATATTGACCATTGCCTGACTGTTCTAGGGTAGTCCTTGTGATTCTTTGTAGACTCTTCACTTGACTTTTGGTTCAGGTCTGTCATTTAGACAGACAGATACTTCCATTTGGACCTGTCACTTATTCCTTGGAATATCATCCCTAGAGAAAGCTCAGCAGCTGGCCACTGATGCATGTATCCAAGCTTCACAGTCATCTTGTCTGAGGCAACACATTCCTCCTTTTCAAAAGTGCATTCCAATTTGACAGGATTCTGATTTTGAGCACTTTTCATCTAGTTTTCAACAGCAAGAAGCTCCATCTAATAGCTTTCCTTGTCATCCATTGTAGATTGTCAGTTGTTTATGCATCCAAAATTCAAGTCAGAGACTGTAGAAATTGGGGGCATTGTTTTTCTCACCTCATGCAAAGAATTCCTCCTCAGAAGCATGCTGTGAGGATTCAAGAATGTGTGCATAGTGATTTGAACAGGAAAGCAAGAGTAAATTGTGTGTTTATTGTACTTAATGGGTGTTAATTAGGATTCTGTTTATAACCATGTTTTCTCTCATGGTTAGCTAAGAGCCAAGCCAAAACCTTGGTAAAATACTTCTACTACTTCATTGAAAGACAGCTTATTTATAAGCATGCCTGTGTGTTATGTGGTCTCTTACTCCTCATCCTTCAGGATATTTGCTCTTTCTAAGTCCTTAATTCTTCAGTCTGAGAGCAAAATTGGTTTCATGGTGATTAGTTCTGCTGTGACAAGCAAAGAGTTCTTCTATCTAATGGGCAATAAGCAGCAGGAAAAAATTCATTCTTGGGATAAATAAGTGGAGGATTTTTTTTAAATGAATCCAAGGTGAGGGAGTGAATGTGTAGGGAAGGACGTAGATTCTGTAGAGCTGTTCCCTGGTGGGAAGAACACCTTGGATTCCCTTTAAGCTTTTCAGATTTGGGAGCTCCCCCTTACAGGTATTAATCTGAAGCTTTGAGACAGGAGAGTATTGTGAGCTCTTTCTTCTCGCTGAGACTACATGAGGTCATTGGGTTGATTTAGGTCATTCATGCTGATTTTAGTAACAATGGTGGTGCAATAGCTAACCCAGAAACTAACAGACTCTAGACTTACTGCCTGTGGGCAAAGAGCTGGCTGAATTAATTCTGGCTTCTCCTCATTTCCAACTGCAGCCCTGAGTTAAGGAACCTAAAATAGATTACTTCCCTAGAGCTGCATGCGAGCGGCCTTAGCACTTTACACGCTGCGAGTCTGTGGTGGCACACGTGTGGGATGGAGTTACGTGTAAGGTCAACACCATCTTCACAAACAGTATGGCTTCTGAAAAAGGATGAAAAGCTGTGAAAGGTGGAGAGGCCCACGGCCAGACATGTTCCTGGAAGTATCACAGGAGCTGTTTCTGGTTTCACCCTAAAGTTTAGCGGGTGCAGGCAGTGGGAGCCCGTGGCTGTGGCACTGAGCAGAGGCCTGCAGAGGTCTGAGCAGCCTTTTGCCTCGTCTCCCAACAGACATTCAACACGACATTTAATCCCTTTCTTTTCCTCACCTTCCCACCTATAACAGAGGAATAAAGCTTCCTTTATCTCCAAGCTCCCAGCAGTCTGTTTAGATTGCAAGTTCTCTGAGGACAAGAAAACACCTGGCACAGTAAGGCCCCTTTCTCAAATCTATGCCATTATAATACCTGTAATCGGAAGCTTCACTTATCTGCTGAGCAAATATCTCCTGTCTTGGGAGTTTCCAGACTGTGACCTCTCTCGGGACTGATTTCTAACAGCTGTGCAGACCCGTTTTACTATCTTCAGGAGTTTTTGAGTCTAAAATTTGCACCTTTATAAAATTCCTTTTTTGTTTTGATTTTCTTAAAATGTTATTTTTCGTCTGTATAAATTCCTTAAGGGTTCAGTTGAACAAGCTTTTTTTTTTTTAAAGGAAATTAAAATTATTATTGAAATATTACTTTTCAACAACCATCTCACTTTTAAAAATTTGATTTTGTTCTTGGAAATATTTCAAACTGGGAGCTATTCCAAAGATGACCTTTCCCCACAGACAGTTTCAACGAATCAATATTTTTCCAGTGAAAAAAAAGTATCTATCATTGGAAAATCCTAACTGGCACTTTCTGAATGCTTCAGGGAAAACTTTGCAGGCAGAGACCTGCTGTCTAAAAGCTGGTTGCTGAATTTACAATCAGCAGTTAACACAGCTCTTTTGATGGCTTCTTCTCTATCAGTGTAAGCTCTGAACTGCCACTCATACACAAGCAGCTTCCTTTCAAGTCCTGCCATTTCTCACTTGAATATTTCCCCACAAAGCTGGTTATTTTTAACTATTAAAAAGTCAGTCACTGGGACTGGTTAGCTATAGGATTGTTTAATGGGGATTTTTGTTTGAGTTTCTGTTGTAACTGAGGTGGATATATGATCCCTTTTTGAAATGAGCTATTAACATGATAAAACATCTTGGGAATGTACAATACCAGAGCTGATGTTTTAATCTCTGCTGGAGTATCCAAATGCTGCATTAAATAAAGGGGACTGCACTAATGAGTGTTTGAGCTTTGTAGTGGTATGGCAGTAGAACACAGAGCTTAAAGTGCAGTTACCAGATTTTTCTGTAACTGTTTCCTGAAATATGCTTTGCATTTAGTATTCTGAGTCAAACACAGGGATACTATAAAAATCCTGTGTTTTCCATACCTCAGCGATAGGAAATTTTAGAAAGACGGGTGTTACTAAGAGAGATTTTTCCTTATCTCCCTATAAGTGTATATGCCTGTGTGTAGAGGTATATACATGCCCTAACATCTACATAGATATGAACACACACACTGGCATGTGTATGTGAATATTCACACCCGCTGTATCCATAGTCTGGGCCCAGTTCTGCTGGTACAGACAGACAATTGTTGGAGGTTATCAGTGCCCACCGCTTTCCCTAGGCCATGGCACAGACCTGGGCCTGTTACCCGGCTTCATCACCTTCCACGTTCTTGTGGGCCATGGAGGGGTTCTGGATGGCAACCAAAGCTGTACAAAAAGATGCTTCATTTTTATAACTTTCTGTTATAAAAATAACACCCCCACTCCCTTTCCTCCTCCCAGTTTGTTAAAGAGGAGAATTTAAGCCTCACTAATTTACCTGCAGCTTGTGATATAGGCACTTGAAGCTTGACAAATACAGGCCTTGCATAATGCACAGATATTTAGCAGTGGTGCTCATGTGTGTATGCAACAACTTTTTTTAAGGGTATGGTGAATTCCATTACATCTTCCACCAGGATGAAGGGTTTCCTTCTGGAAACACAGGGTAACATTTCTGTCTGGGAAGAGATCGGGCTGGAGGGTTTCTCATCACATTCTGCTCTGAAGCTTTGTGGTTCTATGTCAGAGAGGGACTGAAGCCCGGAAAAGTGGAAACACTTGCTATCTGCACCCTTCATCTCTGAAGATTCCCCATTTTGCATGTCGGTATTCCCCAAGCACAATTTGAAAGGAGGCATCACTGACAGTGCCTTCACAAGGTTGCTGTCCACAATCATCAAGGGAGAAGAGAGAAACCAGATGGGCAATTAATTCCTGAACTTGGCTTAACACTAACTACATTTAGAGGTCACCAGTACAATTATTTGTAAAGGCAAAGGAAGCTGCTATAGTTTAGCAAGTCTACCATATTCATGGACTGCATTTAACTGTGTCTTTTAGCTACATGTAGCACATCCTGCCACTGTGGATAAAACCTCCTATGATACCTCCACTTGGATCTGTGACGTGCTTTTGAATCTTTAGTTGCTCATATGTGTAGTCTTGATATAAAGAATAACCCATCACCTTTAGACCCCAGAGAGTTAAGCCAAGCGCAAGACTGCTGCAGCTTTACAGCAGGGAAAACAAGCACACTCTCAGAGCTGGAGGTTTGTCATTTTGAGGAAAAGCTGCTTCAGTTTAAATGGCTTATTACCTAGATTACTGTTCTTTCTGTAACACTTGAGGACAGTTAATTGATGAACTTTTCTCTTCAGGGTTTTGAGGATCTGGGAGTTGTGGTGTGGAACAATTGATTCCTTGCTAAGTTCTAAAACCTCTGGCTCCTCTTCTCTTCAGTGTACCTATCTGCAAAACAATATGTGATGTCCTTGTGGCTAATGGGTGATAAGTGCTTTCAGAGCTGTGGGTAAACCACTAATTAGTCACAGTCATTTAGTCAAAATTACTAAACTCTGATATTTTCCCATATGCTCTATTTGTCTGGGGAGAATGTCTTGAAAATTCATTGATTTAGGCTTCCCTGGTGTATTTGCTGTTGTTTGTTTGTTTGACGATGACTTTCTGTGTTGTGGTTAATACAGATGTTACAGAATCAGGCAATCTGCTTCTAGTTTTTGTGAGTGTTCTTTTGGTTTAAATAGTGAAAAATGCTCTTCCCAGAAAGAAATGTGGAAATAAACCAGGATGCAGACACTGCTATTTTGTTCCAGTATGTTCTACATCATCACTCTTGCTATTGGGATTTATCTCATCCGCACCCTCTGCCATACAGATCTATTTTATATAGACATACCAACATGCATGTACACAGAACGTTCATGCACCCACAGTCTCTTACATTACGTTGTGAAAGAAGCAGAAGATTGAAGCCTGTTGACTCAACTATTTAATGAGGTGCAATAAATCTTGACAAGACCAGCTGGCACTGGAGTCAGGCTTCTCATCTTTTTGCCATTACACCGAAATGTGAACAATAGCGGAAAGAAATGTAACTCTCCTTTTTTTTTTTGGTACTCAGATCTGTAGCACTGTATTGAAATGACCCACTTCCATGGAATGCAGAGAGCAGTGGATGCTGTGGGAAATGTTAGTGATGTAAAGGCCTCTTTTCCTCCTTCTTTTTCTCAGGTTCTGGAAACATATTGATCTGACAGATCACGGGAGAGTGGTCAGCATTAATATCCCCGCAACACAGCCTCTTGCTTCACTTTCACCTCTCTGGCACATTGGTCTCTAGCAGCTACTTCTCACCACCAGACCTCTAATGGCTTTGCCCCTGCCTGTCACCAAGCTCTTTTTTAGAAATACAAGTAACTAAACAGCTTGGACATCTAGGCATCTAGGCACAGTTCCAAAGCACCCATCTTGGCCTCCCACATAGTTTTCTTTTTTAATGGACTAGATTTATTCTTATGAAAAACAATCTGTTTAAGTAATGCACTTCTTGTTTTGGATGGGTTTTGTTCCTGACAATGGCATCCATCAACCTCTTTTATGTTTCCACCCCCATCACTTAATGCCAATCATCTGTCCTTAAAAAATAATAGCTCCCAAACCAACTAGATGCCTCTGAATTCACTTGAGAAAGATTACCTGAGCTTTGAAGTGTATCCCTTAATGACAGCTGTCATCTCCAAAAGTAATAACTGCACCTTGTTGCTTTGTGATTACAGCATTTGATGTGTGCTGGGCTCTGGTGCCTGGTGGAAGGAGATACATCCTGTAAAACAAAGTTGGATCCCCCTCTGGATGGCACTGAATGTGGTGCAGACAAGGTAAGCAAAATGCTCAGTAGCAGTCACTTCTGTTTTCTCCAGCATTGTCTGTGGAATAATGTTTCCAAGATGTTCAGTATTTACCCTAAACCCATATTTTATACTGATTCTGTCATAGAAACTGCTCAATTAAGAACTGTATTGGATTAAATCTTTCTGATTTTATGTTACATGTATTTCAGTAGCCTCTGGAGGCCTCAGAGTTCTTCTGGTCTAGATGTTCTATAAACACTGCAGGAAAACCCTGTGCCTCACTGTGCTGAGGGCACTGAGTACCTTGCGAGTCATATTAGGTAATAGCTCACTTCTGTCTCTTGAGTTTGTTGCTGCCAGTGGTGTTTTCACGAGTGAGGTGTTTCTTCAGTGTAAGCTAAGGTGAAGTCTTAAGTGTTCTTGGCTATATTTGAAGGAGAAAGTGTGGAAAGCATTTAGGCTGACGTTTGGGGAGTGGAGAAAGATGGGGAAAGAAAAAGAGACTACTTAAAAACTTTCTAGTTTCTAAAAGTAGCTCAAAATGTGTTGAGCTCAAGTTCAGTGATGATCAGTTAGTTTTGAACTATTGTTTCCTATACTCTCTTTATATCTTCTGATGACTAAGGTATATATGTACTTTCTAAAATACAGCCTGATATAGAAAACTGGTTTAGCAGAAACACAAACTCTGAGATGACTGGATCTCTCTCTGGTGAAAATCATCATTCCAGTAACTGGCTTCAGGGCCACGAGAGTGGGAGTTACTGAGGCTCAGCTGCTGCCTCCCAGTCAACAGAAGTTGACTGAAGTGAACACGTTTCATGCCTGAGATGAGCTGGGCCAGGTGCTATGTTGTTCATAAATGAATGTGGTTGGTAACTGGTTAGATGTTAGACAGAACTTGTTAGGAGGTTGATTGATTTGGTAATTGCCAGCCCCTACTTACTGGGTTTGGATTCGAATTTTTGTGTGTGTTGTATGGCTGAAGAAGTAAGAAAGGGTCAAATCTTCAAGTTAGCTGCTAAAATCAAAGATCAGAGACCTTTTCTTTGCTTGCAAATAAAGATGCACAATAACAAGAAGAGCTGGGTCCTGGAAAGCATAACGAGGAAGCTGAGACAGAAGATTTTAGATATATGTTTTTCTAACTACAGGAGTCCTGCTGCTTCTTTCCTAAGACTGCTTAGCTGTGCTTACTGTATCAAACCCCAGACAGAGCAGGAGAATAGGCCAAGTTTGCTGCTTGGTCAGGAGCCAGCACAACCTATTAGTCTGTTTGGGGCTTTAGCCAAGTTAAGTCCAAAATACCTCCATTCTTTTGTATGTTCTAGGAATACTGATGATGAAGACATTGCTTTGGAGTATAATTTCTTGGACTTGATTTCTGTGAAGTGTGTGGCTTTAAGCCTTAGCACTTAGATAATTATCTGCTTTATAGAAACTCAGTTCTGTGACTATTTTTTTTTAATGACAGAACTCCCTTCAGGGGTTCATTGAGGGTGTATTGAGGTTTAACCCCAGCCAACAACTAAGCACCATGCAGCCACTTGCTCATTCCTCTCCCACCACACCAAAAGGGATGGGAGAAAGAATCGAATAAGAAGTAAAACTTGTGGATTGAGATAAGAACAGTTGAATAATTGAAATAAAATAAATAAAAAGAGTAATAATTATAATAATGATAACAATGATAATAGTAGTAGTAATAATAATAATGATGATTATGAAAAGGAAGACAACAAAAACAAGAGAGAGAAAACTCAGGAAAGACAAGTTGCCCAATTGCCCAGGGCAGTTCCTCACCTACCACTGTCTGATGCCTGAGCAGCAATGAGCCTCTCCTGTACAACTCCTTTCAGTTTCTATACTAAGCCTGATGTTTTATGGCATGGACTAGCCCCCTGGTTAGTGGGGATCACAGCTTCTTATGCACCTCCTTGCCATCAGAAAAACGGAAAGGTCTTTGACTTAGGATAAACACTGCAGAGCAACAGCTAAAACCATCAGTGTGTTTATCATCATTGTTCCCATGTTAAATCCAAAACACGGCACTGTACCAGCTCCTAGGGAGAAAATTAACTCTATCCCAGCCAAAATCAGGACAAGGTGCCACTTAAATCTCTATATTTCACCTCTTTCCTTTCTCTTCCTACCTTCATCTTACTGAAGTCTTGAGTCTCTAAAAACTTAACTGTCGTTAAGACGTCCTTTTAAACCCACCTGTGCAGGAACGTTTGCAAGATCAGGGCTCCTTTCCAGCCTGTGCTAACACAATTGCATTTCAGTGGTGCCGAGCTGGGGAGTGTGTCAGCAAAACTCCCATCCCTGAGCATGTTGATGGAGACTGGAGCATGTGGAGTCCGTGGAGCATGTGCAGCCGGACCTGTGGCACAGGAGTGCGATTCAGGCAGCGGAAATGCGACAATCCCCCGTAAGTCTTCTCATCTCCTTCTGCATGTAGCACTTAGTCTTTGCTGCCAGAGAACAGGGGAGAAATGGGCAGCAGAGCTGTACAGAGGACATGAGAGGTTTCTTCTTCATAAGCAGCGAGGGCCGAACACAAATCCTGGAGTGACTCAGTGAAGTATGTTCTGTGGAAGCGGTTTGAAGGGTTACCCTTGGAAGTGGCCCACTGCAATGACTCAAACATAGATACAATTGAATTAAAAATGTGCAGTTTGGCAAAAACAAATATGTTGTACTTCCTCTCCAGCACTGCAGTGAATGAGGAGGGCTTCATCTGGATCTACAGCCCAGACTGAGCCAGTATGTAGGAGAACAATTTTGCAGAGAGTGCTGGCTCCAGGCTCAGGGAGCATTGGGATGGCTGACAGTGGTCGTAGTGTCATATTGCTGTGTTGGTAAAGGATCTTGAGATACTCTGTGTGTCAGGATGTGCTGCATATGAAAAGGAAAGCTTTCCTACACCCAGAGTGCAGTGAGTACTGTTTACTTCCTGCACAGTGACTACAAATATAAGCCTATGCTCTCTCTTGGGCTGTTTTCTGACTCGGGAAGAAATGTGAAGTGTTGTTATCCCCCATGTGCCATCCTTCATCCCTCAGGTCAATTGAGACACATCTGGAAGTCTTCGTATGGGAATCCTGAACAGGTTACTATGGTGGCCATTTAAGTGACCACCCCTGTTTGTGTGCATTACAACTTCTGAGATGAGTGGGGGTGTTCACAACCTTGAGAACACGCTTTCAAGTTGTGTATCTGTATTAATCTTTTAAGGTGTTTTCTCCACAAAGCACAGGAAACTTTACTTTTTAATTCTGGCTAGCAGCACAGTCAATTTGAAGACATGCCTAAATGATGGATAGGCACACACTGGCTGCTGCTGAGCTGTATTCATATGAAAGGGATATTTTTGTTTATTCCTCTCCTTAAATATGCTGAACTGCAATTGTATGGCTGAAATGTCCAGGCTTGATTTTTCCCAGCTCGTTTTCCTGAACAAGGGACTGAGCTGGCTTCTTTGCTGTCAGCTACAAAAAGTCTCTATAACCACAGTGCTCACCAAACCTAAAACCCATTCATCATCCTTCCTTAAATTACAGGAAATGCTCCCTCCAAGATTGCACACTGATTTTAAAATCCTCTTGCTCATATACATTCTTGGCTGGGGATACACACGTGATCTTCTTTTGTTTCAGATTCCTGGCATCAGCCCACTTCTGCAGCTGGTTTATTCACTGTCCAAAAATATTGGCTAAGGGTTTTATTGTTTATTTTATATATATTTGGTCTTGGGATTATATTTTTTTTTTAACTGGAATCTCTACTCCTGCCAGCTGACTTTTGAGCCTGTGGGACTATCAGTGTTTTAAACCCAGTTGCTTCACTGTTTGATTTGGTTTTTCCTCTCTGTAGTTTCTCTGAGTATTTGCATGCATTGCCTCCAAATGGTTGTAAGGCAGCGTGTCAGGAGCCACTTTGCACGTGCAGAGTTTTGGGTTGTACTGCCTTGTGTTCTTGTCTAGGCTTAGGACTATTGTTGTTCAGTGGGATGAAAAGAAAACTACTGGCTTATACGAAACATTACCATGAGATCTCCACCCTTTCTCCAGTCCCCTCTTGTCATGTAAAAGGGTCATGATAGTATAAAACGGGTTTTATGTTCCTCAGTTCCATTAGTGGGTGGATTCTCTTGGCATAAACACAGTGGAAGATGGCCATGAAGTTGTCCACCAGAAGATCTCACCCCGTCATTGTTTCAGGCATGTGTCAGGGTGGGCTTGAATTGTACTGTTTATTGGAAATCTCAGGCAGTGCTAGAGCCCTGGGATAACGGAGATCTTTCCCATCAGATTGTTTTGCAGAATCTGGTAGAGATGATGCCCAAAGTCTTGGCCTCAGCATTTGGAAAGGTGGAAGGGACATGAAGATGAAGCCACAAAAATGGAGTAAAAGAGGAAAGAAAAAGTATATGAACAAGAGCTAGGTAACAGTTTGTGGGAGACCAGAGAGAGTGACTGTCATTGTTTTTCTTCTTCTTGCATAACAAAACCCCTCAGTATCCAAAGGGGTAGTAGTACTGAAGTGCTGTTGCAGAGGTCACTTAAGTAAAAGATTACTGTCAGTAATTCTGCATTCCCTAATCCTGCATTCCCTACCCCAACAATAACAGAGCAGAACATAATCAGTATGGCAGATCTATATCTGGTCCATTTCTTTGCCTGTCTATGTCTCTTTATCTGCTTTTTTGTGAACTCCTTGCATATACACACTGTATCTTCTACTAGTGTTTTACTAGAGTTAGCCTAGTAAAAAGCAGCATACTACCAAATGAAGTATGATGCTGTTAGACAGAGGGGAGCTGAGGTGGGAAGGACTTGTGGGATGTATTATTTGTATGTTGGATTACTGGAAGTAGAAACATCCTCTGGATCTGTAGGATGCTCTTGTTTTGTGGCTGATGAAAAGAATGCATCCAACTCTAATTCTGGGATATAACCTGATGTTCATCAGTCTTCTGGGAGGGAGGAGGGAAAAAAGCTTTTGGAATGACCCACTGTACTGCTAAAACCTGGAATTTGGCTGCAGTTGCTTTTTATAGCCATCTGTTAAGAAGAAGAAAGAACATGACTTTATCTGTCTCTGCTGATTGCAGCTGGGGAGACAGGGATGTGACAAATTCAGTAGAGTATCAGCAAGTAGCTAAAGAAATGATCTGTTAGAATGGCTTTTTGCTTACTTGGGGTTTTGTGGGGGGTGTTTGTTTTGCAAAGAAAATACAGGCTGTTGTTGAGAGTTAGAGTTTTCCTTCTTCTCTAGGGAATCACAGATAAGAGTAAATAGGATTTGCAGGTTCTTAATCCTGACCTTACATTAGTGACATTTCCTGTGTGTTGACAAAACAAATATGTAAAATGGCAAGTTTTCATGGATGGAGATTATCTGCTGCACAGATCTGTTTCTGGATACCTTACAGTACAGGTTATTGCTACTGCTGTGTTATTTTACTGTCAAACTGCTGAAAACAGAACCTTAGAGGACAGGCTGAAGAGATATTCTCTGTGTGCTTATCGTTAAGGATATTTGAAGCAGGGACCTAAGTAAATGGTAGGAAGAGAAGGGTGAAACATTCCAGGTTGTCTGCCTCTGCCTTGGGCATTTGGTGTGGTCCTGGGCATAGCAATGTCACCATGCTACCTCTAGCTTCCCGTTTAAGAATATAAACACTTAACTTGAGTAGTTGTGATGGAACCACAAATTATCTTCTGCACTTCTTGACTGTGGAAATATAAATGAGACTTAGACTTTAGGTGCTGTGGCTCAGTACACCTTCCAAAGACTTCCTCACAAGTCACCATCAGGTAAGAAACTCGTCTCAAGTCACAGGAAAGTTAATCAGAGCTCAGGGTTGATGTCATGGCAGAACCCAAACTTTGGGAGTGCCTTACTTCAAGTCTTGTTCTGAAATTGCTGATACACACAAATGCATACACACACACATTCTCTCTACTCTTTCTCCATCATTTTCCTGCTCCATCTGAAGATAGATTAGGACAGGAATGAGTTGCTGTTCAAGCCAACAAAGAAATTGATGGCAGCAGTGTAAAATTAGTCACATCCCTTTGTCTGTTTTACAAATAGTAAAACTTTCTGTGTCTCCTAAGAAGGCTGTTTAGTGCCCACACATGAATAGCATCTTGGGTTATCTCTTGCCTGAAGTGTGCAATGTGTAGGCAGCCCCTATTCATTCATCTGTGTGTGAGATACTATAAAAGAACTCATGAAGTACTCCAGAGCATCTGCTATGATAAGCCAATTACACATCCACAATGAAGCTTGAAAAATTTTCTGTCAGAGCCACTGAGAGCAAGATTTGACCTTCAGCAAGAAGCACCTGAGAGGAAGGATCCTTCCTGCTATTTCATGAGTTGCCTTGGACAGGGAAACTTAATCAAGGGTGCCTGTGAAAAGCTGTGTTGTTTCTGCTGACCCTGGTTTGTCTTCCCTCTGGTAGCCCTGGGCCAGGTGGGAAGAACTGCCGGGGAGCCAGCGTGGAGCACACTGTATGTGAGAACTTACCCTGCCCTAAAGGTGTGCCAAGCTTCAGGGACCAACAGTGCCAAGCCCATGACAGATACACCAACAAGAAAAAAAGCCTTCTGACAGCTGTCATTGTTGATGGTAAGTGTTTTCATCTTCCTCTGTAGTTCCTTGCTGTTCTTTCCCTGCAGCTTCTCAGCCTGTAGTGATTTCATCTGCACAACTTCCCCTTTGTTGGTGAGAAGGCTACAGTGTGTTCCTCTTAGCTACAGCTGAAAGGTGAATTAAAATCAGTTGTTCTTGATGCTGACCTGCTGTTCTTTTGGCCTTCTTAATGGAAGATAAAGAGATGCCAGTTCTTTAACTCATCTTTCTGTATTGCTGAGGGAGAGATGCCATAACCTGACTCCCAGTCTGAACAGGCAGGTATTTGGGAATGGGAGTTTAAACACTAGAAAGTTCAAATTAATTTGGAACTGTAAAAAAAAATGATTCCCTGGAACACTTTTGATGCCTGTCAGTTCTGGGCTTTTCAGCACGATTGCCTATCCTACTGGCATTCCTTTAATGCTTCCTTTGCTGGATCTTCTATTCAGCTACTCTTCAACTAGCTGTTGAGGGGATATGAAAAAGGATTGTAATAAGGCCTTTTCTTCAGGAACAAACATCTTTTTGCTGCACTCTGCTGAAAACCAGACAAGGCTAGTTTCCTTTGGTCATCTTCAAGGCATGTTTGAACAGAGGAGGGTGGTGTTGAAACTGATACCACAAGACCAGACATTGGATAAGCCCTTTCCTGTGCTAACACTGACAAATTAGTTCTGACGGCAGGACAGGCATACAGACAGCATTTCAGTTCCCCTTGCAGACCCTCCAAGAGCACAATTCTTTCAGATGCCCCAGGAGACAGGCTGATTTTGTTTGTTGTTCCCCTCTGTCCCCCTCCCCAAATAGCTTTGCTGGGTGAATGCACAATACGGAGCTACTTCACTAACACAGAAAACTCTCCTGGTTTTCCAGGTGTGAGCTGTTTCTCCATTTCCAGTCAGGAAATATGAGCTGCCGAGGGCCTTGTAAATAGGAGAGGGAAAATACAGATGATTCAGTGATCATCTCTGATCAGTGCTGCCAGAATCAGTAGCATACTGCAGTGGAAACTTCATTCAGCCACAGAAAGGAAATGTGCCATTTGTTGGCCACCTGAAGACTGAACAGGCTGTTGCTGAAGAGTAATAGCCAACATTGTTCCCACATCTAGCAAAGTCTCACTCACCTGAGCCATGTTGCCCCAGTTTCCATGAATTCAGATTAGAAACCTATTGGCAAACCTTGTCTCTCAAGTCTAATGAGTGGAGGTACTTGACTGTGCAGAATAAGGCATGTTTCTGTTTGAATATCTGTAGGTTTTTCCTTGATGCAATCTGTGAGTAGCAGTCAGCTCTCAAGGAAAAGCATTGCATTGCCTAAATATCTGTTACTTAAACATATGACAACAGCAGTCAGCAAACCCTGATCCCTGCTGTGTGCTGCCAGTTAATAATGCCAATCTTTGAAGAAGCTTTTTTACTCAGTTCCTTCTCTAGCTGAACACAATAGTAGCTTTTCCAAGGTGAAGTCCAAATATATAAGTTGCCATTAGCATAGATGAAAATGCAACTTTTGTCTACTGATGTATTTCCAATGAATTTGGGGGTTCTTTCCCTAGGTACTCGCTCTAGCAGCATAGTTTGCTGCCAGAAGTGTTTGTAGAGCCATATAATACAAGTTTAAGGAAATAGTAAGATGTGTGCCAGAATGCTTTAAATTTATGTATACAAGTGCTGTTACTGGCAAACTGATGAAAGAAGTCAGTCCATCAAGAGCAAAAATGGACTGGAGAACTTGTTTTTCTTAAATCACTGGCTGCAGCCTGAGTTTTGTCCAAGACTCTGACTTGGTCATTGCCACCAAGCTGCTGGATGTTCCCTATAGCAAACATCTTCCATTCACAGATACATAGAAGTATACTGACTAAATGGTTTGCTGTGTCTTGAAAGATGAGTCTCATGAATATAACCCTTTGAATATTCACGTTGTGAAGTGGGGAAATGACCTAAATTGAAAGGCTCATGTTCCTTCAAAGGCGAGACTATCAAACAGCAGGAACCTTCCAGAATCCATTCACAGAGAGATTGGATTACCATTGCCCCAAACACTTGTTTGTGCAGTTCCTAAAGTGCTTTTGTATTTGTTTTTCCAGATAAGCCGTGTGAGCTCTTCTGCTCTCCCTTGGGGAAGGATTCCCCTGTGCTGGTGACAGACAGGGTCCTTGATGGTACTCCCTGTGGGCCTTATGAGACTGACCTCTGTGTACATGGCAAGTGCCAGGTGGAGTAACTTTCTCTTCTTTAATTTCTATTGTTATGTTTAGTCTGGGGCAGCTGACTGTATCCCAGAAGAACAGGCATGTGTGTGGGTGGCTGGGAGGTGTTTCTGAGGTGAGAGGGAAACCCTATTTTCCAAGACCCGTTGCAAACACTCCACAGCCCTGTGTCGTGGACTGAGAGTGATGATAAATGCCCAAGGTATGAGATTATTACTGAACAGCTGGGAATGTTCAATGATCACATTTGCTTGTGTGTAGTCATCAAATGGCTTGGGTGGGAAGGGACTCTTGTGAGGGGAGCAGATGGGAGTGGAAATCTGGCTTTGCTTAGCTGCTCCATTTTGGCTGTTAGAGGAATCACTGAAAAAAACCCCACAGATGCTGCAAACTGGGTTACAAATTGTCACAAGTGTTACATTGCCAGCACATCACCATGCATTTCAGGTCTACCTATTTCCTGGCCAGAAACATTGAGGAAGCTTTTCAATACCAGTTGCTCCTTAGCTCCTGCAGCTACATGAGCCAGTAGCTTCCCCAGGTGATTCTTGTTGACTGTATTACTAGATGCTGCCAAGCTGAGTTACTGTAGGGGCCCATCAAAACTGTTTGAAAGGCCTGTTCCACTTGCTGTAAGAAAAATGTTCCCTTCCTCCCACAATCCAGGTTTTAAAGCTTCATGCAGTAAAGAATTTAACTATTAAATTAGTAGATTCTGTATTCCAGAGCACAGCCCAAGCAAGTTTTCCTTTGCCTATTGTCTTGCTTGGGTCACATAAAGAGCAAACCAGAGAGAATGTAGGGTAGTCTACTTTCTGCTGTACCACACTGAGACAATTAATGTCCCCTTGGTTGTCCCTGGATGGACTGGCCAAACCCTGAACGTGCTTCTTTCCTTCTGTCTGGTCAGAGAATTCAAGAGTGGAAATGAAAAGGACTCTGTTCAAGTCTTCAGATTTGATTACCTTTTCCTGCAGTGAAGTTGTGATGGCCTGTAACCATTGCAATCATAATTATTTCTCTCTAGACAATTATGTATGGAAGCAAATTGGGCATGGGAGCTCTTTGTAGTACAGCACTTGATGGTTTACTGAGGAGTGAGAGAGTAACAAAGCACGTTGAATACTTCAGGATGCCATCTCAGAGCTGGCATTTCAGATTCTTTGGTAATTGAATGGAGTCCTGTAGACCCATTACCACCTGGAGATTGAAGATTTGGACAAGGGAAAGGAGAGAACTGAATGTTTATCTAAAGATCATAGATTACAGTTCCATTTGGAATGGGTGCTTGTAGCAATGTGTTGCAGTTGGTCGTTTGTCAAGTCATTTCTCAGGAACACTGACAGGACAGACAGTGGTTTTCCTCTGTCCTAATCACATAGCATGTGTTCAAAGTTTGCTGCCCACACATTAGTAATGTGAAAGACAATTGAGTTGGCTACTGCAGCCTTGCCAGTGGTGGATCCTTCCTGGCAGTTCTTCCTCTAAGTTTATCCTCTTCTATATTTGTATCTTATGCTAGGAGTTCCTCTTTTCAATATTAACCATCCTGCTGTATCCATTGGCACAGCTTTCTAGCTTCACTTCCACTAACTTCACTGTAGAGATGCTGCTTTGCCCTGGGGTCCCAAGGTACACAACATTTGGCATTATTTCTGTGAGCAGTGATGAAGAACTACCAATTTTTATTGCTTTGAGCCTTCCAGGCAGGGAGACAGGTGAACACAATATTCATGTGGGTGTAAGAGAGGCTTTGGGGGGATACTGCAGCTTTACTCACAGCAATGAGACAAGCGAAAAATCTTTGGACTGAATTTTGCTGCAGGAGACACTTCCCACTGTTCCCTGCCAAATGCTGCTGATGAGGCACTTTTAATTCAGTCCTAATTTATTCAGCTGTAAAATCTGAACAGTGAGTTGCTGGGGAGCCGGCAAGAGTTTGATTCTTTCTATGCTCTGCAATACAAAGTGCTCTTCATAGAGCCAGGTTTGTGGGGCATCCCAAGTTACTTTGGTTTTTATCCCATTTTCAGCTTTATCTGAGAAAACTAAACAAATCCATTAATAACCTTTTCTAGTAAGGCCAGCTGCACACCTCCAGCTGTGTGCCATTGACCATTACACTGTAACGGGCTGGCCAGCTCCAGTCAGATCAGCCACAAATGGTAAATCAGACATTATTGCAATGTATATGTTCTACTTCCAGTGAAGAGCAGCAGCCAGTTCCCCTCCAAATGCAAACCTTTATGAGCACAGAACTTTGGAGGTACATCATGAAAAGCAAATTGCACTCTTCAGTCGGGGGCAACTGCCTTTAACTGTGCAGAGAGGTGATGACAGCTGCGGAACATTCAGTCCGTTTGCATCTGGCTGAGGGGAAACTGCACAATGATCAATTCAAGCCAAGCAGATCTGAAAGCCTCATGAACTCTAATAAATGCTCTTCTGCCTTATATATGCAGTTTAGTCCTGAGGACTGCCACATGTGACTGTGTACCCCTTTTGCTGCAGATCCTTGTCTAACAAACTGCCTATTAAACCAATTTAATCAGCATATTTATTTAATTACTCTTCCCCTTACTTCTTCATTCAGTGTAGACAAAGCCTGGCAACAAGCATGGCAGGGGGCCTGGAGAAGAGAATAAGTGCTGAAATCAGAGGGTGGTATTACTGTTATTTATTTTCTTCTGTAATCCTTCTAGTTAAAGGCTCTCAAAGGCAGGAATGACACATTGCCAGCGTGACAGACAAATTAGCAGTAACCATTGCCTGTGAACATCTAGTCCAGGAAGTGTAATAGCTCTTTTCCCTTCAGCAGTAGATGCTCCTAAATGAAACTCGTGCATCATTGTCTGATGAATGAAAGCAGATAAACATGGCAAAGAAAAAAAAACCTGTTCTTGCAAGGAGAGGGGGGGTTTGAGAAAGGAAACAGGAATAAATTCTTTGAAGGCTCAAAGTACCCTAAATGCATTAAGCACTAAAGGAGGAAAGTTTTCCTTCAGTTATACCTTGTGAACTTATCGCAGCTTCATTTTAAAGCCATGAGCTGAGCTTCAATCTAAACAGTGAGAATGAAGCCTTTTGGTGTCAGTCTCACTGTTGCTCAAGCAAAATCATCCCAAGCAGCTGCATTCCTCTATTTATCACTTATACCTGGAGGCAACTGGAGTGAGTAAACTTGGATAATACTTTGGTCATGCATAGAAGCACCAGAGAGTAAAATCATCTTTAAATTTGGCATAGGGGTTCCTAAGTCACCTAGACTTTTTACTATCTTGCTCCTTGTCTTTGAGACAAATCATAAGGTCTTCATTCAGTTTTGTCACTGAATCACAGAATCCCAGCATGGTGGGGTTTGGAAGGGACCTCCAGAACTGCTCCAGCCCAAGTCCCTCCTAAAGCAGGTTCCCCTGGATCAGGGGACACAGAAACGTGTCCAGGTGGGTTTGGAAACCTCCTGAGCAGGAGCCTCCACACCCTCCCTGGGCAGCCTGGGCCAGGGCTCCCTCACCTCAGCACCAAAGGAGTTGTTTCTTGTGTCTGAGTGAAGCTTTTTCTGTTCCAGCTTGTGCCCATTACCCCTTGTCCTATCACTGTGCACTACAGAAAAAAGACTGGCCCCATCCTCTTGACACCCACCCTTTAGGTGTTTGTAACCACTGATGAAGTCCCTCCTCAGCCTTCTCCAGGCTGAGCAGCCCCAAGTCTCATGGCCTTTCCTCAGTCCTTATCCTGTCCTTGTTTATTAGAGTTGTTTTTGAGGATGAACATTTCATTCTTCATAGTAATAGAGTTTTGCTAGAATGAGGACAAAACAAAAGCTATGTAAGAGCTTCAGGAAATGGTCTCAAAAATAAATGCCTTTAGAAGAAACATTATAGAGTAATGACAAATGCACTTATCCTTACCATCTTCTGAGCAAAATAGATATCTTATTCAATGTCTATGTAGATCTTTGACCTTTTCTCCTTGAAATGCACATAGTCTTCTAGCAAGGAGAATTTCTTTTCTCCTGAGATTTTTCAGAGAAGATCTGTAGCAGGCTGGAGAACAAGAGCAATCTGATGAATCTGAGGAGGAGCAGGGTGAGTGCTTATCTGTGCTTTGCAGCCTCTCTCTTTTGCCTTCTTCCACATTGTGCTGTCTCTAGCATGGACGTTGCGATTACAGTGGAGTAGGTCAGTGCAACACACAGCTCCAGTTGCTTTTATCTTCTCATATTTCTCTTCTAGTGGCTTTCAGAGAGAGGATTCCCCTAGGATTTTGTTCTTCCTGGAGACCGTTTGGTGTATGTTTCATGAGTCAACATTCATGTAGTGATGCACTTTCTAACCTCTTAACAGTTCTTCGCTCTGTGCTGCTGATGTTGATAGAAAACTGCTGGCAGAAGTAGAGCTAACAAAGGTGTCAGATGTCCCATGGCAGTGGTGTGGGGAGAACACAAGCTGCTCAGCTGACTGTTGTGACACACCTGACTTTGTGCTGTTTTTTCTCAAAGGAGGGTTATTAATCTGATACTTGTGTTAGCATGAGAACTTTGCAGTGGAGTCTACAGATTGTGCTTCAGGATGTAATCTAAGGTCCTTTTGAAAGAGAGACCTCCTGTAGAGCAGAACCATTCTAGAAATCAAGGGCAGTGCTTGCTGTGATTTAACAGTTCAAGAGGTGAAGATGCTTTGGCTCTATCTATGTTCTTATGAATGGTTTTTCACATCACATCTACTTTTAACTTGCTGGTGAATCCACAGTACATTCACTGATGAAAAGTTACACATTAGACTGTCCTGGCACAACAAAAATTTGATAGGATGACTTTCTTCCAAAGGTGATTGTCACGTAGAATGAAGAGGAAGCACAGATCTGCAAATGGAAACATTATCAAAACTAGTTTTTACAGACTGAATGGACAGAGTGTCAGAAGGGGGTCACAGGTGGCAGGGGAGACATTACAGTTGTTTACTGAACTTGTGTGACCTACTCTAGGTGGTCCTGCTCTGGCAGGGGGGTTGGACTGGATGATCTTTCAAGGTCCTTTCCAACCCTTAAGATTCTGTGATTGATGCACCCAGTTTTGTCTTTGCCTCCTCACTTGAGCAGTTTCCACGTATCATTCGTATCCCTGCATTAAAATCTGTGGTACGAGATGTTCCAGACTGGGTAGCTTGTCTCCATACAACAGCTTGGCTTTGCACTGTACTTTGATAAATTATTTAGTGTATGTGCACAAAATCCAGAAGGGTTCTTTGAACTACAGAAACCTGTTGTAGCATTGCCTCTTTTTTTTTCAGTTTCTGGATATGTAGCAATCTACTCTGAGGCCTGAAAAGATTATTGAGGCTTTTGATGAATAAAACATAGCAACAAAAACCAGACTGTTGATATCTTAATGCTTTTTTTTGTGTGCTTTACAGTGGGATATGAAAAAAAGAGATCATTCTGTATCTCCATATTTTTCTTCTAGGATAACCTAAAGAGAGCATATAATAGATAATTCATTGTGTTATCTACCTTGGAGACTTTAAATTTTGCCTGTGGTGTGAGCAGTCAAGAATTGACTGGAAGGGAGGCTACAGATGTCTTCTTTACTGATAGATATTATTTTCAAGTCCAGAACTGACATAATAGATGCCTCTTTTAAAGAATGGGCACTTGATATAAAATCCTCTGATATCTGCTGCCTGTTGACATTTGTACAAACCAGGGCAGGATCAGGGTGGAATCAGGTCAGAGGTGTCAATTCAGATGAGGCTGGTTTGGAAAGATCAGAAAGGAGTAGGTACAGAAAGCAACCAAAGAGCAGAAGCAGGTGGAGCTCCTGGGATAGGAAAAGGCTTTGTATTATTTGCATGTTTGCTCATAACCTGCTCTGCTGCCAGAACACAGGGTTTTTCAGACTTAACATTCAAGCTCTATATGTAAAAAGAAACAGTGGTTATCATGAATAATTGCATCTAGCAATTCCATGAACTGCAAAGGCAGCTAAAGAGCAAACACAAAGTCAATGAGGTGTAATTCTGTATCTAATGCAACTAAGATAATGCTAATTTCAAATGGGCAGTGCAGATCTCCTGTCCTAGCAGCACAGCTCTGGCTAGATGATTTCTAAAGGTCCCTTCCAACCTCTACCATTCTGTGATTCAGAAAAAATCTGAAGGCTTGGGAAGTGACAGGAGGATATTTGCTGAACTAGCTTCTACATGGACTTCAATCCATCACATACATTTTGTTGTGGAACAGAAATAAAAGTAATTTCTAGATGAACTGCTCCATTAGGGATCTGGGCTCACCCTCCTGTGCAAATCTTGACAGACATCCATAATCCTCCACAAAAGCAGTTGTGTTTAAAACAAAGAGTGAAGAATTCTCTTACCCTCAGATCTGGATGTCAGTTGCTCACATGTGTACATTCCTGTTTCATGTGGTCCATCCCTGGAGGTATCAATGGACACTGGATATTATGGACAAAAAAATTGGCAGTGTAGATGAATCTGTCATAACCAGCATGCTCTGTACATGATTAATTTGTAAAATGGCACATGTTGCATCAATATTTATATTTGATCCATTGAGACAGCTAGTTAGTTCAGCATATGGGAAGCATTAGAGTTTTGTGAACCTACAATGTCATTTCTTACACAGAGTGGGTGTATATAGCAGAAATAATTGTGTTTATGTAGCAAAACGTACTTGTGCAGGCTGGATCAATTGAGCTCTTGCATGGCCATTGAAAATACAAATGAAAATATCATGAAAAAATATCCAGGCAATACAGAAAATAGTTCACAGAATTCACACAGAAGAATCCAGATCATGTGTATTCAGAAGAGGAGTTTTCCTAAGCTGGAGCCAGCAATGACTGAAGCTGGAAATACCACACAACAAGCATTATTTTCAGATGTTTAATTATTAAAATGAGAAGGATGAGGGAGAAAAGGGAGGGTGGACTGAGCTATCAGCTCAGTGAGAATGAATTTCAGGCCTTTGGCTCAACAAATCTGCAGTTACCTGCCAATTTAAAGGTCAAAAGATAGTTCTAAAACATGGTGTCAGAGTAGGAGACTGCCTGGGTAGAAGCTCGTTAAGAAACCTATGGATGTAGTTGTGACTGTCTATGCCAAGGCCTTGAAGCCCCAAAAGACTCCAGCACTGCCATGTTTTAATACGAGCAAGCCTCTTTGCCCAGTTGCTGCTGGTAGTAGCAGCAATGCAGCCCTGCAGACTTTCAGCAGCTAGCACAGGCAGGAGGTGGAACTCCTGGGCGGTGCTGACATTAGTCCCTTTGCCAAAATTATGGATATCACTGTCCCAAATCCATGTTGGATGATTTGAGAACAGGGATGATGGTGGTAAATGCTCCTGCAGACTACCAAGCAGATGATGGTTACACCAAGGTGGCTTTTTGCTTTTTTCCTTCTATGAGCTCCAAGTGTTCTGCTCACTCTAACTCCTCATCTTGCTAAGAGTACAAAACTGCTTCCCTTCTCAACAGTCCAATCAAGACTGGTGGAAATGAAAGTATCCAGTTCTTGCTGGATGAACTGATCTGTAGACTCAGTCTGCTCACCTGCAGGACAGCTCTTGGATCAGAAAGCACAAGAGATGTTATTTACAAGGTCTTTCTTTCTTTCTTTCTTTAGAATGTAAAGCTTCCCCTTTCTGCTGCTTAAAAAAATCCCCTTACCTTGATTGGTTTGCTGCTCTGTACAGGGAGCAGCACGAAACAAGTTAGAGGTGGCAAAGATCAAACAACTCCCTTGAATTATTTGGGTTTTAAGGAATTGCCTCTGCACTGTGAAAACTTGACTTTGGAGCAGCAAAGCTTGGCATTTTCCCTTTGTATACAGTTAATGAAGCCCTCATTTTCTGGAAAGCTCTATGCAGGCTGAGAACAGCTCTATTTAAACATTTGACACCGTAGTACACATAGCATACAGCAGAATGTTAGTGAGAAGCTGATGTACAGACTAAGTAGATCTTCCTCCAGTCTGGTGGGGTTCAGGCATAAGCCTCTGGCCCCCAGCACTGGAATCTCAAGGGCTTTCTCACCTTGGAGTAAATTGGATGTATCTCTCAATTAACAGTCCGAGGACTTCTGGCAGACACATCCCTCTCAGAGAGGGTAACACTCACTGTGTCTCGCTTCTTCACCTTGCCTGCCCTGTCTCTTTCCCTTTGCACTTGTTATGCAAGTGGCAATATTTTCCATGTGGGGAGTTTTCAAAGGATCTGAGTGACTGAGGTGGTTACTGCAATGTGTTTCTAAATGATTTTGCAGCTTTTGGAATCCACTGTCAAATCTTAACAAAAGCTGTTTCATCATGTACTGTTATTAAATACAGTTTTACTTTGGAAGTGATTGGAAGGCTTGGGGAGGGGTAAATGGGCTCCAGTGTTTATGCAGACAAGAGTAAAGTGCTTCCAAGGTATTTTTCCCCCCCATAAAGTAGCAAGAACACACCAATTTTCATCTGGAAGCCAAGAAAGAAAAGTGTGTTATTCTCTTAAAGATTTTCCTTTGTAAGAAGCCTTTTCCTGGCCCAAATCTGATGTGGGCTTTAATCTTCAAGGCCTGGATTGAAGAGAAAGTCTGCCTTGTGGATGGGAGGGATGGTGCCATTGAAGGAAAGGCTGCAAGGGCCATTTCCAGTTCCTCCACTAGTAGGGAATTAATGATGAAAGGTGAGTAGCATCAAAGGATGGAGTCAGTGGGTGCTCTTTCCATGCCTTCAGAGAGGGTCTCTCAAGTTTCAAGTGTGTCAGTGACCTAGTAGATGTGGGAGGAAATGGCTTGTCTTGAGCCCCAGTGTCAGAAGAGGGAAGACTTATTCTTTCAGAGGCTTTGCTGGCTTATGTTATCCAGGAAACTCCAGTGTAAATGCAAAGCATGTGATTGCCAACTGCCCATTCTTTGCCTGCCTCTGCTGTAGTCCTACAGACTCCTCATGTAGCACTGGGAATAAGTGTGGTTCAACACTCATTATTTTCCCTTTATTCATTTGTGTGCTCACACAGTGCTAATAACAATGCAGTACAACAAAAGATAGCAGTAGAGTCTTAAATTAAATGCAGCCTTCCCAGTATCTCAGCAGGGTGGCAGGCAGGCATATATTTCCAGCTGCCTTTCAGCAGCCCCATTAATAAATCATATTTATTTTCCTGGAAGAACTGCTGGGACATCCTTCTGTTTTGGGGGCAGAATCCCATTCAATATCTCAAAATTATTTGTTGGACATGGGTGTGAAGTTTAGACTGGAGAATTGCAAGTGCCAGAAACTCCCTGGTCTCCTTCCTACCTTCCCTTTAACAGTCATTTGCAGTTTCTTTCCTGTAGTTCTTGTCTACCAACTTACATGCTGTTCTAGTTAATGAGCAGCATTTCCCTTGTATGTGTTCAGGATGATCGTCCTTTCTCAGCATGTGTCTGTCTCTAATGATTTACCCAGACAAACCCTGCATCAGAACACGTCTGAACGCTGGCAATCTTTGATCCCTGTAACACATCTGGACCGAGGCAGTGGCCAGTGTCTTCTGACACAAGGGGAACGTTTGAGTTCAGCTCCAAATTACATCTCTTACACGCAGACAGTTTCAGATAAACAGCCCAAGTTCTCTTAATATTTCCCTGCTTACCCAATTTTTCAAAATGTTTCTTGTTTTGATTGTTCCCTAAGATATGTCTCCAACTTTCCTCTGGCTTTATTGTAAGAAGGCAAGGAAGGGAGAGCCCCAACAGCCTTATTCAAATAAGTGTTATTAGTGACAGTCCTGCTGACTTATTTGCCAAGAAACTGTTTATCTGCAGAGCATAAATCTTTCACTTATTCTTTAATAGTCAAATCTCTGCTAATACCTTGCATAATGACAGCTCTTATTTTGGTAGAAAAGGATGTTTTGAGAGTGAATTGCTGATTATTGTGAGGACATGCACATTTGAACTGGCTGGTTGTTTTGAAGGTCTTCCATGGGCAGAAAACAATTTACAGAGACTAATGACAATAGGTCTTACCAACCTCAAGATCTACAAATGTGCAGTGTTCACCATGATAACCTGTAAATGATTTGTGTGTTAGGAAGATCACAGAATCATAGAATGGTAGGGATTGGAAGGGACCTTTAGAGATCATCTAGTCCAACCCCCTTGCAGAAGCAGGTTCACCTAGATCAGGTCGCATAGGAACATGTCCAGGCGGGTTTTGAAGACCTCCAAGGAAGGAGCCTCCACACCCTCCGTGGGCAGCCATGCCCAGAATACCATGACAATGTCTATAGCTACAGGGAGAATACTGTGACTGTTCCAGTTATACCTGTCTGTAGAAGGAAAGATGCAGATTTTTATTGGAAAAAGTTTAGATAGGTATAGAAAAATGATGAAAACACCATTTAGAATGAAGCTTTTTGGTTAAATTGTTAGGTTTCTTGGGGTTTTTACAATTGTGTGTGTAATCTTAATACAGTGCAAACAAATGGAGAATGTTATAATTGTGTAGCAGTCTTATGGTATGGATTGGCCAAGTGTGAACCTGACCTGCTTCCATTGAGCTGCTTTTGCATTGCAGGTGTCTTGAGCCATCTGTGTGATGAAGTCTTTTTTCTGGTACTGCAAAAGTGTCATCAGAACTGAATGTTACCATCCCCATTAGGATCCCGATCTGAAGCCAAGCTCATTCAGTGAGCGGCATGCTGAAAGTTGCCATAGCACTCTTAATTTTTGTGTGCTGAAAGCCTGTGACTAGGATTCTGGTTACTTGGGTTAATTTTCATTTGAGGAAATCACATTTTTCTCTAAGTATCACAGTAGTGGTCCATTTCTCTGGGATGTCTTTGAGCTCCTCAGATGGAAATTGCTATGCAAACATGAAATACTGTTTTAATCTGTTGTATTTGAAGGAAGTTAGAGTGGGTTAGTATGAAATCTATGATGATATCTGGAATAACTAATGTTTATGAAACTCTCTTTGGTTGAATCTTCTGAATCAAAGCTCATATTCTTAATCTTAGAGAAGGAGGTTGCTGAATAACCATTTCAACAGCATTACAATTAAGTGCTCCCCCAATTCACAGCATTCTCTTCCCATGCAGGTTTTCAGTCAGATGTCTGGTTTAGGCTTGACTTCAATGTTTAGAGATGCTTTAACCTTGCAGACAAAATAATGGGGACCTCTGGTTGTTGTCATTAGAAAATTGGCTGCGATGGAATCATTGGCTCAGCTGCCAAAGAGGATCGCTGTGGAATCTGCAGTGGTGATGGCAAAACCTGTAAAGTGGTGAAAGGTGACTTCAACCACACCAAGGGGATGGGTGAGTATCCCTCAACAGCATTTGAGTGAAGTGGAGGCTGTCGTAACTGCTTGAGGAGAGCTAAAGAGTGATGGCAATAGCTCTTCTTAGATAGCATTGGACTCACCTGCATAATAGATGCATAAGCAACACAAAATGAAGCCCAACTCAATCCAAGTGTGATACTCTGCTGCTTATTCACTTCCCAGATTGCAGCCATTTGCCTGTCTGAGATTCAGGATGAAGTTGTGTTTCTCAGTTTGAATGCTACTGTTGCTGCTGATTTTAAATGAGAGTTGAAGTTGTGTTATCTTTTCCAGTGGGAAGGAAGTCTGATTTCAGCACCATCTTTGAGCTGTCTGAGAGCACAGAGTGATGGCATGTTGCATGTTGCAGATGATTCATGTTATAATCAGGATATCTCAGCTAAATGAAAGAGCACTCCCTGCTGAATAGTTTTACTAATCCTCTGCCAGCAAATAGCATCCAGTGTAGAATACAAGAGCTTTTTGGTCAGAATTCAGACTTTCTGCTCTCTTGTTAAACATTAATGAATATATAACTTGGTGCTTGAATTAGTCTTTGTTGCAGAGTTTCTGTATTGCGCTTAGGGGAAACCAGTTGTCACACATCCTGATCAGGCAAAGGGAGGGAAAGCCAGGTCCAGGGCTTGGATGCTGCTCTAAGAGGAGGGAATTGTTCAGCAGAAATATGATTTCACAATGAATACGGGATTGCTATTTCTCTGTGGAGAAACGCATTCAATACATGCTACTACAGGACTGAGTTCAGCAAAGCACATAAAGATTCCTTTTAAGCACACACTTCAGTCCTGTTTAGTTACTAAAGCAGCACCAGTGCTTAGCAGCTCCCTTTAAGCAAGGTCTCAGCATTCTAGTCTGAGACTCAGATTTTGTTCATTGACCTCTTCCTCTGCACCTTGCTCCTCCTTCTCTGTGGAGCCAGCTGTGATCTGTTACCAATGGAGATGCAGGTAGGATCTCTCACCTGCACCACATCTTGCTGGAGCACATTTGTGCTGTTGCATTGCTGTTGAATGATTTCCTGCATTATTGCCTTGGATTCTTTTGTCCCAGTTGTTTCCCACCTACTTATGTCAAGACATTTTGCATTTTATGTAAATGATGAGAAAAGTTTCTCCTTTCCATTGAAAAAAAATGTTCTCCATTTCTGTAGCAGATTTTATAGCTGTTAATTAACTTCTTAGTTGCTCCTGAAGAGTAACTGTCTTTTATCCTTTCCAATGAGACTACAGAACATCTTGTGCAGATAAGTAAGAACTGTCTGGGTCTCTGCCAGGAGGTTGCACCCGTTTCCAACTAGACAGACTGCTTGAGGGTGGTAACTTTACAAGGCTGTAGGAACAGAACAGTTTCAGCCTGAACTGGTTGTCTGACTGCCAGGACACTGCAGGAGGCTTTCACTCCCAGCACCCTGTACCCTAATGAGAGGGGATGGCTGGATGAATCATGATCAGTGCTGAAGCGTTTATTGATCCTTACTCTTTGCTGGTCATCTCAGAAGCACAAACTTGTCAAAATGTTGCTTTGCCAATGCAATGTTTCCAGCCTTACCCGTCTCACATCATCTGTAAGACAGTTATTTTTGCAGTTAAAATCTCATAAACATTTATTCAGTGTTTTCATTAATTCAAAATGGAATTTTATGTGGAATACTTTTCAAAAGTGACACCCACAATAAGACAAAACAATCATCTTCTAGGTTGAAAGTAATATTTGCTTATATTTTCTTAAATTATGCTCCTTTAGTGTTCACCTAGCCCACTAAAATGGAAAGAATACTGACAGTCTTTTAATTGTTCACTGTTCATGTTTTCCTGCTTTGGGATTTCTTTCATGTTAGACATAGAAAATGGATTTGTTGGTTTTGCTGATGAGTCCTGCAAGGATGTTATGCATTGTGGGTTACTCCCATCAATTTCTATTCATACACTGCTGTTGTGCCAAACCAGGCTCTCAAGTTAACTTACCGAGTCTCACCCAGTAGACAAAGCTCCAGGGTTGGATCTGAGGTATCACAAGTGAACATGAGGTTACTCAAGAAAATATAATTGTTTTTTTGGTTTTTTTTTTGTCTTTAAATTGACATTTAAGCAAATGTGTACAAAAACCTGGCAAAAGCTGGTACAGAGGAGGGTACACAGTGTGACTATGGTAAGGGATTCAGGGTTTGGATGTGTAAGTGACTGCACAGGTCATTGGCAAATCCCCACAAAGTTGCTGCAATCTGAGTCAAGTATACTGATTTATTATTTCAGAAGAGGATAGCCTTCAAACATCAAGGCAGTGATTGGTGTGGAGTGGTATCTGCTTTGGGAATTGGAGCTGCGGCCTTTGGTGCAGATCCTCAGCTGCTCTGCATGTGGACTCCATTGACTGCAGGATCAGTCCATATATGTCCTGTGATTGCAAATTGTGTTGTCAAACCCTATTAACTGAACTAAATCCTTGCCAACTCCTTTCTGTTTCTTAGTAACCAATAGTCATTGTAAGAAGGTTTCCACATGTGTGATGGCAAAGGCAAAGACTGTTCCCAAGTGTTTCTCGTGTAAGATACTTGAATGCTGTTTGCAGTGTCAGTGGGTGTTGGTGACATCCTTTGGTGTTGGTTCTTTGTCTTCTTGGATTAGATGGAAGACTGGTATCAAAAGCCATGGATAAACTTCAAGTCCTTTTACTATTTACCTTGATTTGTCAAGGACACAGTATAGATCCTTTCCTTTCAGCAAACCTGTTGACATGAAAGCAAGACACGTTTTCATTAGCCAAGTGAAAAGAACTGGACATATTTCTTTGTTTCACCAATGTCACAGGTAAGGTTCTACCACTGTAGTGGGGCATGATAGTGGAAGTGCCTCATAGGAGTTCCAACAGTTCAGATCTTGCCACCTGTGATCCAGGATGATCCAGCTGGGAAGACATTCCATTTCTCTTTTGGGGAGAAGGTGAAAATCCTTTACTTGTGATGCTCAACATCACATACACTTGTGTGCAGCTGGCTGTCTTCAGTAGGCCAACTGAACACACTGTTTAGACTGAGGTTTGCTTTTGACTGGCAGCATGCCCTGTACCTATTTCTACAGAAAACCAAGCACAAGCACAGAGACAGTTCATCTCTGTCTCTCTGCCACTCAACAATGGACCTAGAAAACGACATCTCTTTGGCTCATGTCTGTTGGGCAGCTGTTTTATCACCAAGTTCTGCCCAGGCTCCAAGGCTGTGCTTGTAATGCTCAGAGACCTACACTGAGAGTGAGACTTGCATCTGCCTGTCTTGATTTTTCTCAGCCATATCAAGGTTTTCCTGGCTGCCCTTTGCTTGTGATCCAAAAGAAGGACCACAGATATTGGGATTTGTTTAATGGCAGAATGTAAATAAGGTGAGACATGCCAGTTGTTGTAGCTAACATTTTGGGAAATGAAGAGTGTATCTTTGCTGGCAATTTTTCTTTTTAAGATGGTGAAAAGGCAGGCTCTTTATTGTGTGCTTTACTTGTTCAGTACTTACTTAAAAGAAAGAAGGGATATTTGAACAGGAGTGCTGTAGTACTGGCTAGGAACATCTTCAGCCAACACAAGAAACTCTTCTTTTGTCACTTAGGTGTACATCTAAATGACAAGACAATAGAGCCCTGGGGCTCATACTGGAATGTCTTATAAGGGTTTAAGGAAAATATGCCATTTAGAAATCCCAGCAAGCAACTCCACAGCAATAGCAGGAGGCTTTGAAGTCTATCCATGGCTCTCCAGTGACATTTTCTTCCCAATAAGCTATCCCATGGCTGGAAGGGGACAGGTGCAGACAGAGGAATTGCTCTCAAGCTAATGGCAAGTGAGAATCATCCCAACTGTTCAGAAAATGGACCCATAGTTACCACTGGACATATTTCTACTCCACTGCAACGACTAGCACTCATCAAAAGGTGTGAGGTGGGAATGGTCATGGAAACTCAAATGTCCAGTTGGTACTTACCCCTAAGAAAGTATGGAAGCTGTGCTGTCCATGACCAGCAGGTAGGCAGGGCAGTCTGATTTCCTTGGCTTCTACCCTGAGATCTTTGCACAAAGCACTTCTGGGAAGTCTGATAATGGGATGAACACTGTTGACTTTCTCACACCTCTTTCTCACGTGTGTACCTGCGTATGAAGGTACAGTGCCCAGAGATCAGTACTTTCAGCCATGGGATAATTTTTTCTTTGCCTCAGAGTCCATCTTCCATTGCAATGTCAACTAGGAGAACAGTTTTGTAGTAGATCAGCAACATGCTGAAGTTCTCACTAAACTTTCTGGGAATAATAACAGTGGCTAACAATGGACTTTCCTGTGTGAGCTATTTTTCTCTTGTAATTCTCTCCAGCATTTAAATGAAGATACAGTAGCCACCGTTCATATATTAATCTCCTTGATGACAAAGCCACCTCCTGTTCTGGTGTCTCTCCTAATATGAGTTACACCATATAATTTGTATCTAGGATTTGCTTCAATCACAGACTTACATTCCTGAGACACTGATGTAATGCAGATTATCCAGAAAGATTGGTGTGTGCCAAAGTAACTGTTCCCAAGGTGGAGTATACTGCATACAGCACTGTAAATTATTAAATAATGAAGTTCTCCTGTTGTACTTTCAAAGCTTCATCTCAACAGGCTGATTTATGGGTGAAATTACTAGAAATACTGCCTGACAGTTGCCAAATCTCATCAGTCTGTACCCAGTCCCTCATTTAAAGCAGAGCTTTAAGCCCGAACTTGCAAACTCCTGAATGGCAGACAATTATCCTAAGACCTAACAGATCTTTGAGAGTCTTTGACTCAGGGCCAACTCTGAGACTCTTTTGGTCTTACTAGATGACACTTGATAATCTTTCTGGCAATCTGCAGTTACAATTTACTGTTTGCAGTGTGCCTGGAAAACAGTGGAGGTGTTTTCTGGTGCAGTTATCTCAAAGATCAGGAATATTCTGTGACCAGAAGCCTCACATTAGCTCTAAGGACCAGACTGGAGTGGTGGTAGTGAACTGAGTTTGTACCTGTGGCAAATTTGCATGGATGTTTTATAGCCTGTTTACAATAGGATTTGACCACTAACTCACACAATATTACTGGAAATAATGAATGAGTGTCAAGATGCTCCCAGTGGAACATGCCCAAGAATTCCACTTCATCTCTGAAAGGATGGGTCAGATCCATAACACAAGAGTGAAGGCCACCAGTGGAGTTTCTTCCATATGATCCCAGTGACTTAGCACAATGTGTTTCTTCTTATTCAGGAGCTGTGAATACAACCCCCCAAAGCCATCAATCAGGATTAGAAATCACATGAGGAGAAAAAACTGGTGTAAAACCAAACTAAACAGCCTCCAGAACCACTATGCTATTAATAGCTTGCACTCTACTATTTACTACTGTAAAAAGCAACATAAAAGTCAACTTTTCCACGTGGTGTTTCTCTCAGGGCATGGTGATAAAATGAGAGTATATTTATGGCACTAACTGAACATGGAGCACAGCTCTACAACTCACCTCTAAAGCAATGTGACATACTTCTGGCTGCTGCTAGGTCAGGGGACAGATCCAAAGTTTGCTGAAGTTAGTGACTTGCTTTCCACTAAATTCAATAGGACTTTGTATCTGACTCCTGCATCATTTAGGTCTGGGTATTTGTTACCTGGCATGTGATTAAGAAGTAAATAGTTCCCCCATAGGTGTATTCAATTACCTGAAACTTGGGCATGTTCCAAACTGGTTTCCTAACAGGGGTGTTCAAGTGTTTCATAGAGCCTCTTTCCCCGTGCTGTCATTAGCCACGTTTGCTGTGTGCTCATGCCTGGTGGTAATTGTTGGTTGGGTTTGTCTGCAGGTGCATGGGGTGCAGTGAGGATGTTTGGTTTTTGAAACACTGATTTAACTGTAATTTGGTATCTCAACAGGTGAAAAACCAACTCCTGGTAATGTGTAGAGTTGAAATCCAACATCTGTTTGCTTTGATTTCACAACAGATGTTAGTATTGCCTTAAAACTGACCCTGGAAGTAATAACTTTTCCCAGTAAAACCCACTCTAACAGCAGATGGGAGAGACAGTGGTCTGGCTCCTGCACACAGACAGAGTTTGTAGCTCTTCTGTCCCTGTGTCTGTTTTTCCCACAGGGGATAACTGCTTGTTTCTGAGCTACCCTGAGTAAGGGAGAAGTAAGGAAGGAGGACCAAGTGAAAAAGAAGTGAGATGAGTAGTCAAATGGAAAATGTCATTCAGATACAGTAATCAGGGAGAGAGGGAGTATGTCTGGCCCAAATCAACTATCCATCCAATGCATCTCATGAAAACCAAGAGCTCGGGCCTTATTCATAGCACAACAGGGGTACAGGGCACTCTGCTTGTTCAGACAGGTAGAAATGAATCCTCAGTCTGAGACCCCAAATCTCTATGTGTCTCACTCCATGTCAAAGTCCCAAGTTGCATGAAGCTGTCAGCATCCTCCTTTGAGGCGCCCTGTATCAGCAGAGCAGGAGCATGATCATTCAGCACTTCTCACTAAAATAGTCCCTAAAATAGCTCCTGGAGGAGTCACTGTTCCTTGTGCTAGCACTTCTCCAACCCATTTCCACAGTTTCCATAAAGGCAGGGCTGACCCAGAGCAATATCACACAGCTCTTGAAAGCAATAAAGGGGCTGAGGAAACATACAGGATAAGCTACTGAACATCTAAAAGACAGGGAAGAGCAATAACCCGAGAGAGGTGCCAAGTTATACACTGGAAAGTAAGCTGGATGGCCAGTTAGAAGAAATCAAGTCATGGCTGTGATGAGATTAGTGTCATTCACAGGGGCTTGGTTCAGAGTGCAGTGAAGCCAATGCAGAAACTCTCAACCTGGCTCTCAGACCTTTGAAATGAGCCCTAATGTTCCTCAGCTTTCTAGTTTAAATGCACCCATGGAACAGGTCTGTAACTCCACATGGCTCCGTGGTGGGGGACATCTGGACTAGATGGGGTTGGACTAGATGATCTCTAGAGGTCTCTTCCAACCCCTACCATCCTGTGATTGCCTTGTAGCTCCTAATTATCCTTACTGATAGTTCAAACTGATATAATTGTGTCCTAATGCTAGTTGTTTGAAGGAAGCATGGAAAGGCCAAGAGAGTTTCAGAAAGAAAAAAACCAAGAACATGCTATTAAAATGTGATGGGCACTGTAAAACCTTCCCTGCCACATCAGATGCTCAGATGGTCTAATTTGGCACATGCATCTGCTGCCAGTGTTTAGAGGTGACTGGGGACAGTCCTTGAGAAGCTCTCAGCTCTGTTGCATCAGATGTGAGCTGTGGCATTCTGTTTGGCAGCCTGGTGCAGGGAGACTGTTTTACTGTTACATCCTCCAGAATTTTTCTACAAAACTGGAAAAGTGGTCACAAAAATATCTCCCCAGTTGTCACACTAATTCCTGCTGTTTACTTTTAGCATTGTCACAATGTTTTATGGAAGTCCTTTTTGCTACTGGTCACAGCCTCAAGCGGGGTTGGTTTTTTCTCTGAGGGGAAAGCAGGAACAACATCTATTGGAAGCTTCATTTGGAGACACAGGTGTCTGTTCTGTGATGTGCAGTGTTGCTCCTGATGCTGACTGTTTGCATCAGCTCAGGAACAGCCCTCACACATCCCTGTCAGGACTGCAGCAGAGCCAGGGGGATTCAAAGGGAGCAAATCTACTTAAGTCTAAACGCAAGCCTGAAGTTACAAATAAGCAGCACACGTGATCTCCCACTCCTTAGGCTGAAGTGTTAGAACTGTGCGTGTCACACAAGTGAAACTTGGCTGCCAAGGCAGGGATCTCATTTAAAGTGTTTCCCACCCATTCCTGGGCAGGAGTTGATTTTTTCCTGGTGAGATACTGAGTGACTGGTACCTCTGGTTGCCTGTGGCTTTGCACTCATCCACCTACTCTTCTGTTACCACAGGTTACATCGAAGCAGCTGTGATCCCTGCAGGTGCCCGGCGGATCAGAGTGGTTGAGGATAAACCTGCTCACAGTTTTCTGGGTAAAAAGAAACAAAATGTTTCAAGTGTTCAAAACTCAGCTCTGTTTTCTGTTAAAATGACCCTTCTCTAAACAACCTGCAAGATGACAGGTTTGTTGTTGCCAGGAAGCAGCTGTTGATTTCATGCTTGTTGAAACCAAGCCATGAAAGCAGAGAGAGATTGCTTGATGCTTGCTTGATGTGATAGTATGTGACACTTACAGGCCCTCTGCAATCTGAAAGAACCATAGAATGCTTTTGTATAGACAAAAGGGTTCCTGAACAGAACTTGGCACTGGGTTGAATGTAGCTGGGAGGGAGTGGAAAAGAGAACAGTGCATTTAGGGAAAGGAATGACAGAGATACAGATAGGAAAGTGCCCAGCTCAGACTGAAGCAGAGGCAGGACAGGAGAGCTGATATCCCTCAATAACCTGAGCACCAGGTTGCTTGTGCCATTTCCTGCAGCAGCAGGTTTCAACTCGATGCTGTAACTGAGATCTGATCCTGTACTCTGAGATAGGCTGACTGCAGCCTCTAGTCCACTTGCTTTTATTTTCTCAGGCCAAACAGTTTGTTTAATCTTCTTCTCATTCTACTTCTGCATTGCTTTTGAGGGGAACAGGTTTCCTCTCTTTTGCCTCTTGAAAGCAGAGTTTTAGACGTGGATGGAGGGTCAGATTTGTATGTGAGGTTGTTGTAGGGCAAAGTCTGTAGACAAATATGTTGTCCAGTTGCTAATCATTGAGATTAAAGATTTTGTGTCATTACTTTGCAATAGATGAAGGGCTTTATCTCCCATATACTCCTAGGGAGACCAAATCACAGAAATACTAGTGCCCCATTAGCCCTGAGAGCATGAGGCAGAGCAGGGAGTTGAAGGAAAATTGCCCAAGGCCCAAAAGAGCAGCCAGCACACAGAAACGTCCTTTGCACACTCAGCAGAGCTGCATGGCCACGTGTAAATGGGGGAATTCTTGTCCCTCTTTAGTTCTTTATGCTGTATGGGAAAACATAAAGGTAAGAGAAAGTACCAAGCCTTCTCCTTTGCTGAGTGAAATTTTACAGCTTATAGGTCCCTGCATTGTCAAGCCTAAGCTCTTTTTGCTGTTGATTAACAAGTGATTTCTGCACTTCATTATCAAACATTGTTTCAGTCCTTCCGTGTGCTGATATTCTCAGTGCAGTGGTTGGAACAGATGCATGTTCCAGCTGTACCTTAGCCTGGGAAGTATTAGGTACTGTGCGTTTTCTGAGTCTCTCAGTGAGCTTCCTAGAGTGGAGACACTGCAGGGTTTTGGGATAGGAAACCACTCTGTAAGATGGAATTGCTACCAAAGGTATCTCAAGCCTGTGGTAGGAACTCTGAGAGGATTGCAAAGCTTGTGACTCTGTTTTGAGGAAAGGGAAACTGAGGCGTGTCCACTTGCTCATGGCTTTGTAGGGAGTCAGTAGCAAACTGATTAGGATCCTTGATTTCTGCTTTTCATGTCTTTTGCTTATAACTGTTCATCTCCACAGCCTAAAGGAGACATTAATATCCAGTTCTGGAATGTAGGATGCTGCTGAAAACATTGACATAGTGATTATGACTTAAGATTTCAGGTCTGGTGCTGTTTTCTGCCTTGGGATTGTATCACAGTTGTCAATATCTTGAAAAGATACTTTTGTTCTCTTTCATTCAAGTTCCAAGGCAAAAAAAGAGAAAGCAAATCATATCATTCAGCTGCTCTTAGGTCAAAAGCATTGGCATTTGTGCCACTTCTTAGTAGGAAGCGCGTATCACTACTGCTAGTATTTCCACTAATGCTGCAGCCAGCTTGCTGGGAGAGGATTACGCCTACACTTAAGGATGTTTAACATAGCAAAGCACTGGTGGAACAATGAGAGCCAGTGTTTCCTTGGGTTTTGCAGATATTCTGCCTTCTGGAAGCCAGTCTTTTTGTTTATCTTGGTGGGATTTGCTCAAGGTATTTGTCAGGAGCTTGGGTTTAGGCAGATAGCTGTAGCACTGAGAGTCTTCTAGTGACTGCTTCTCATGTCACCACGTAACCTTGACTAAAGCAGGTATTTCCCCACTGGGAGCTGAAGATTAGGGTTGTGTATATTTGAAAGCAGGACTTGTCTCTGTGTGTATCTCATAAAGATAGGCAAAAATCTGTCTATTTTAAAGCTTCTGAATGCTTTTAGCTCTTTAATTCATGGTCAGGAGAAACTCTTTAAACTTTCCAGGGTTTTCTTTTTCAAGGAACACTATACACAAAGAAAAGATACCCAGTGTCTTGCTGACCTAAATGTTCCAACAGCACCAAAAAATATAGATGACCAAGAAAACAAAATTCAGTCACTCTGATAGGCCTCATAATGCATTGGAAATCCAGGCTTGAGTATGGAAGGATTTTCTGTTTCGATTACACTGACAAAGTTGAGTCCAATCAGGTCCTGTTTCCACTCAGAACCAGGTACAGCACTTTGGAAATGAGCCCAACATAATTTGGAATCGTTCTTCCATGTGCTGGGAGCAGTGCCTGAAGAATTTCCCTCCACCTACAGGCAACCCACGCTGGCTTCCTTGGCTGGCTGTAATGCTTAAAAACCACCTTGAACAGGAAATGCCTCTGCATTTAGTGTCCACAGGCTGGGACGCAAGCTGGAGGGACCCAAGGTGGAAATAGAGATCTGAGTAGATGCCAGGTTTAGAAATAGATTGGTCAGTTCCTGTCTTGCAACCAAGAAGAAAAAAAACAACCAAAAAAAAAAGAAGTTTCAGGTTGTTGCTGAGGGTGACTTTTTCTTTTGCTCTTCTACTGTACAACTTCGAATCAGAAAAAGCTTCCAGATGTAACAGTGGGTTCTTACTACTGCCTAAATGCACCCACAGTGGGGAGAAGAGCAAGAGCTGTGCTTCACTACCCTATTTGAGGCACAGGGTCCCAGGAGAACTTCAGCCAGCTGTCCAAGGCAGTGAAGCCTGTAGGTGCTGCCTTAAATCAATAAGGACTGCTTGGCAAAAAAAGGGCTCACAACTGCCCTCCTGTTTGGGCCTTTCCACCACAGCCTGGCAAGTTTTGTTATCCTGGTCTCCTCAGTTCCTGCCACTGAGCTCTCCTGAGGACTGGGGAAGTGTTCTTTGTTGCATGCTTGGTTTATTCTCTAAAATATCAGTAAAGATACTTGAGGTGTTGCAATGCCTGAATTCACTAAGAGCGAAAGGCCCTATTCAACCCATTGGATTTAGTCCTGTCACCTCTGGGGTGAGATAGAGCCAGGCCTGCAATAATTGCATGTGACAAAAGACACTGGAGAAAGAGCAGTACTGTGTCTAAAAGACATGGAGGTTTTATAGCTGTAGCATTGATCCCTCGTGATGGGGCACTTGTGTGCAATGGAGACAAGCAGTGGTGAAAACACTTTGGCCCAAATACTCTGCTGAGTCTCCAGGCAATTCCTGCAATCCTCCAGGAGCAGCTTTGAGAATGGGGCTGTTTCCAAACTCTGTCTCTTCCATCACTAAGGGAGCAGTGCCTGCAGCAATCAAACCTTTCCCAGAAAAGAAATCCAAACACATTTTGGTTCTTTTCATCAGCAAGCTATCTTCTTTTGATGCAGAGCTGGAACCAAAGCATACTTTTAGTCATTCAAGCTCTTAAACAGTGATTTGAGCATGTGCTGTGGTATCTTTGCGAGTCAGCCATACTGCATGGAGATAGTTTTATCTCATCCATGGCTTTGATTAGTCATGTCCACAGCTCCTCAAGGCCAGGGTGGTGGCTGCTTTGATCTGCCTGGAAGCCACTAGTCTTTGGCAGAGGAAAGCAAGCCTACTTCAGAATTTTGTCTGAAGTTTGCAGAAGGTACTTTGTAGATGGAGGAACAAAGCAGGAGGAGAAATACGGCGCAGACAGAGTTATGTTGCTGTAGCACGCAAACACCAGGACACCATCATACCCCTCTTCTGAGTGCCAAAGAGAACTTTCCTCAGAAGAAATATTCCCCCACATACATCCCACACCTCCTGTGGAAACCGTACTTCCAGTTTACCTTCACCCTGGTTTTGGAGCCTGTTATGGGACCATGAAAGTTGTCAGGAAGGCTGTGTGCAGCAGGACAGCTCAGCTTTCTCCAGTAACTCCCCAGGATGCAGATGCTCAGCCACAGCACAGATGCAGAGGGCATTGTGACCTCCACCTGCTCTAGACTTCCCCAGAGGTTGGACACTACAAATGGTGGTCAGTCAGAACACTGAATGTGCCCTACAATATTCCTGAGCACTGAGGCCAGTGGTCATGGAGCATTTGTGTAAGGGCTCTCAGCCAGCAGCACGTGAGATATTCAGTCTGTATGATTTCAGGGCGAATTTAATCATAGTGCATGGATTCCCACAAAGGTGCCTGGGACTTTCTCTCTGTTAGAACTGGGTCTGCCAATTTTCTTCTCCCTCCAACACCTCACACTGACATCTGGATAACTGTGTTTCTGTTCTAACGTCAGTTGGCACTGACAAGTCAACAGGGATGTGATATCCTTATGGCTGGAGCTGGATATCAGTGATGCTGATGCAATAGGTTATGCTGGGAGAAGGGACATGTTACTCCATATATCTTTTCTTCTTGATACTCACCTTACAGGGCTTCCTTCTGCAGTAGAGGTTTCTACATTGTCCTTACCTTACAGGGCTTCCTTCTGCAGTAGAGGTTTCTACATTGTCCTTACTTACACTTTGTGTGTCTCCAGCTCATGGACTCTGAAAGGAGGATGGCTGTGGCAGGCTGTCCGTGCCTGCTGATGTTTTTTATTTATGCCTTCTGATGCTGGAGCTTTATAATGCCTGCCCAGTTTTTTATCTTGCAAAAAAGCTTTTGGACCACTCAAAATGATACCTATAGCTGGTACACGCAGGTTGGAATATTCTACCCTCCATGCTTGAGTACAAGGGAGTGTTAAGCTGATCTGCCAAGTTCACATTGTGTCCACTGACCAGTCTCTACTTTGTGACTTGACTTTCCTTTACAACTATGACACCTAAATGTTAACTTGTTTGGTGTTTGCATTAAGGAGCACACACACAGACTCAGGAACTGCTTTACTTTGCACTTAGAATCATAGAATGATAGAATGGTAGGGGTTGGAAGGGACCTTTAGAGATCATCTAGTCCAACCCCCCTGCAGAAGCAGGGTCACCTAGATCAGGTCGCATAGGAACATGTCCAGGCGGGTCTTAAAGACCTCCATGGAAGGAGACTCCACACCCTCGCTGGGCAGCCTGTGCCAGGGCTCCCTCACCTGAACAGTGAAATAGTTTTTTCTTATATTTAAGTGGAACTTTTTGTGTTCCAGCTTCATCCCATTACCCCTTGTCCTGTTGCTAACTACTGTAGGAAAAAAGGATGTCCCAACCTCCTGACACCCACCCTTTAGATATTTATAAATGTTAATAAGATCTCCCCTCAGTCTCCTCCAGACTAAACAGCCCCAGTTCCTGCAGCCTTTCCTCGTATGAAAGATGCTCCAGTCCCCTGATCATCTTGATGGCCCTGCACTGGACTCTCTCCAGCAGTTCCCTGTCCCTCTTGAGGAGAGGAGCCCAGAACTGGACACAGGACTCCAGATGAAGCCTCACCAGGGCAGAGTAGAGGGGGAGAAGAACCTCCCTTGACCTGCTGGCCACACTCTTCTTGATGCATCCCAGGATGCCATTGGCCTTCTTGGCCATGAGGGCACATTGCTGGCTCATATTTAGCATGTTATCAATCAGGACTCCCAGGTCTCTCTCTGCAGAGCTGCTCTTCAGCAGTTCAACCCCCAGCCTGTGCTGGTGCATGAGGTTGTTCCTTCCCAGCTGCAGGACTCTGCACTTGTCCTTGTTGAACCTCATGAGGTTCCTCTCTGCCCAGTTCTCACTTGCAAATCTTCAGATGTGTATCAATGTGGAGATTTGATTGATCTTTTTCTCAAGAGAAGTTTAGGAAAATAACAATTTCAAAAGCTGGTTATGCTTGGAAACTAAACAGCAAACAAACAACCCTCCCCCCCCCACCCCCCAGAGTTGTCATTCTACATTTGGAAGGAGAGTTTAGAGGTATGTGATATATGAATTCTATGTTAATGCTTGAAGATCAGAATAGGTTTCCTCATATACTATCTGAACGAGAATCCCTGAACCCAACTGCTGCCAGACTTCATTCAGTCTTAGGATGGGCAGTCTACACAAAAATATACAGATCTTGCCTTGAAAACCAGACTTTGGTGTATAGCTGCTGCTGCTCTCATACTCCTTCACACCACCTACCAGTGCTAATAGCTGTAAGACTGTAACACTGCAAGTACCTGAGTGTTTTACCAGAAACATCTTCAAATCATTTTCAAGCAGCTGCTCTGTGGTATTGGATTCTTACATCACATCTATCAAATTTGGTATATGTGTCCAGATTTATAGTACCATCCATTTTTCAAAGATTACAATCTAAACAGCTAGAGTTGAGAATAATCCTTAAAGTGATCTAAGTGTTAATTTCCTGTATACCCAGAGATTCCGGGCATGATGATTTTACATACCTGCCTTCATGCTTCCCATGTAACCTTTGACAAATAGTATTGAGTTTGTTCCAGGAAGAATTATGGCTTTAGCTGATTGCTCTCTGAGTAAGCTCTCTCTTTACAGCTGGCACTCTGCTCAGCTTGGATAAAGAAAATGGGCTAGTTAGGTTTTG
The DNA here is from genome assembly GCF_028858725.1 of Colius striatus. Classification (NCBI taxonomy): domain Eukaryota; kingdom Metazoa; phylum Chordata; class Aves; order Coliiformes; family Coliidae; genus Colius; species Colius striatus. Next base: position 31,330,018 of record NC_084765.1, read on the forward strand.
CACTTTCTGTCAGTCATTTCTACTTTGTGGTTCATGCTTGTTAGCACAATGCTGTAGTATTTTAGTATTACTTTTGAAGCCAAATTAAATGTCTCTTCACTGAAAAGCAAAGAAAACCATTTAATCTGTGCAGACTCTCCTTTGCAATGGCAGAGCTGTGTATGTTACTGAATTCAGCAACATGCCCTGAGTGTGTGGGGTTTATGCACGTGCTCCTGAAACACATCAAACTGCGGAAGAGTTCTGCCATTTAGTCCTAAATTAGTGGCATTTTTTTCAAGGACAATGAGTAGTTATCTTTCCTTCTTTTCATTTCCTTTGTAGCTCCTTCTGCCCACTCCTTTTTCCTCCCTTGTAAGTTTTCTGGCAGTGGGGAAGGGCAGAAGGGCACAGGGAATGCCTCGAAGTTTTAAACTGGAGAACATTGCTTATTCAGAAAGCAGAACATAATAAGTTTAGGTAATAAAACCTTAGCAAGACCAGTTTAAATGACATCACTTTTGCTTAATGATAATGTTGTTATAATTGGAAATGCCTTCATCAACTGATACACAGCATATGCCCAAGCTACAAACATTGTGATGAGTCAGCTAAAACCATGCTTGTTTTCTCTTTTAACCTCATGTCCGTTACAAGGTTTCTGCATCTTGTACTTCAGGTGGGCTGAGACAGCAGCTCAATGGTCTTATTTTGTCATTACAAATTTGCTTACATTTCTTTCTGTGGTGTTTGATTCATTCCAGCTTTAAAAGATTCCAGTAAGAGATCCATTAACAGCGACTGGAAAATTGAGCTTCCTGGTGAGTTTCAGATCGCAGGCACTACTGTCCGGTACGTGCGAAGGGGGCTGTGGGAGAAAATCTCTGCCAAAGGACCAACTAAAATACCACTGCACTTGATGGTAACTTTATATCCTTTGTTTGTGTTTCTTAAGTGATGCAACGTAAATGGGTTTATATCCTAGCTGAAAGTTAAATCTTGATTGCTTGCTTCCTCACCAGAGTTTTTTAAAGGCGTGCTCTAGTCTCTGTCTTTGCCTCCTTTTGCAGCATTGCAAGGATTTGCAGCACTGCAATTAATTACATTCATTAATAATTAATGATACTCTAATCTGGGAGAACATGCAGTGTCCTAGTAGGCTCCTGTCCGGTACAGGATGCTCCTGTAACATGTCCCAGACAATGTGACAGATGCTTTCTAGAGGATGGAGGTTTCCAGGGACCTTCTCTATTTCGTGGACATACCCACGCACACACATGAACAGATATTTCCTGAAATATCTTCTCATCTTATGCCAGAATGCATTCAGTATATAAATACACTGTTCCTCTAACAGAGAAGATGCAGTTTCGGCATGTACAGATGACACATGTGAGTTTGACCCTCTGTGGTCACTTAGTTTTGCACAAAACCATTCCTCCTTTTCTTTCTGTTGTGAGGGATTTTTTTCAATTTTATGCATTTTAAGGTGTTCTCAAAAGTTTTCCCTGATGTTCAGTAGTCCTTCTGTTAACCAGGCATGTTGTTTTAGAAACAGTCTTACGGCTGCTGTAGGAGGACATAAATGAGAAGTCCACAGAGATGAGACCAAGAGGATTGTAGTCCGAGTCCGGTCATTAAAGGGTGATGGGATGACCCATGGGCCAGTCCCTTAATGCCCGAGAGAACCTTAATGAACCTTAATGTTTCTATGTGTAAGACAGCTATAATAATGCCTGTCTCATATATGTGTTGCTAGTTGAAAGTCTGCAGAAAGTTTTACAGTGTCTATAGTGAGGTTTGCATAGGAACAGAATATTTAATGTGTACATTGTTTCCTGGGACTTTTTTGTCCAATTACATTTTTCCATGTGCTGCTTTTTCTTCCTTGTGACTTTTAGCCATGTTTATTCACTGAAGGTTGTCTGCAAGCACTGCTAAAAATCAGAACCATCTCCCTTTTCCTCACTTAAATTGTTTGACTTCTGATGTTCATTGTGCAACATTTCATGGCCTAGTTTGAAAAGCTCAAAAGTTGCTTGAACTTCTCACACACACACAGAGGAAATAATAATACTCCACTTTGTCACTACTTTTTCTGCATCTAAATATCTTGCACAGGAGCATGAGGTGTTTTGCCTTTACTTTGAGTGAGTTTACCATGTTCACAGACAGACCAATTTAAAGGTGGATTCAAAGAAATAGTCAGTTGTGCAGGTTTGGGCACACCAGCACCTCACTGACTTGGGATTCAAGGTCTGTCCATATAAAGGAGGTGTATACAGAAGCCACCTTCATCATCAGAAAAATTAGCTTTTGCTTGATTTTTGCCCTTAACAAAAATCTTCTCTCCTGAAAACAGGACTCTGACAAAGTATCTTGTACTGCCAAAGTCTTCATAACCTCATGTAATAAAAAGAAGTTGCATAAGTACTATTTGCCAGCTTTTGGAACTTTCTGGGGCATTACTCGGTTGCAGTAAAATCTGGTAGCAGCATTTTATATACCAGTAGATCTTTGTTGTTAAAGAAATATCCATTTCCCCTTGATTCAAGACTAAGCAACTAACATAGGAATCTAGGGATCATGAGGTTCTCCCTGAGTATCCTTTCCAGGTACAGACTGGCATTCTCAGCAGATATGAGCAGAGGATATTTTCCTTCTTCACCTTACCCCCACCCAGAAATGATTAAAAAGGAGGAAAGTAAAAGTTACCAGACCATTAAAAAAAACATGTGGCTTGAAATCACTGCCAGTTGTAAACAAAGCACATGAGAAGCCTTTTCTTCAAATCAGATATTAATCCTTTCCTTGATACAGGGTAGTGGGTTTCATTCTTTCAACACAAGAAAGGCAGGATGGTTACCAGTTCTCTCTAAATAGAAAACTGTTGTTCAAACAGTGGTGGAATACACTGGACTGACAAAGAGCCAGAAGCTTCAGTCAATCCATTTTGACCTGCATTTGAAACCAATTATACACACACACACCCCAATTATATATGGCTACAAAATTGCATGAAATTGGTTTCATATGGGCCTTTAGATTCACTAGTCTTGCACCCATATTGAGATAATAAGGATTTCTTTTTAGGAGCTGTTTTTTAATACTTGAGGCATTTCTCCAAGTTGTAAGTATATTTCTTGGAGAAATTAATGTTTGTGTAACTAGGCCTGTGCTAGACCTCCTCTCAGCAACACAGGACAACCACACTCCCAGAGCATAAAGATGATTTAGACAAGACTGATCAGTTCTGTAGAGCAAGCTGTTTGTATCTCACATGCTTTAAAGAAAGCCAGAGCAGGACTTGAGTTCTCTGCCTCTCTGCCTGGTATTTCAGATTGTGTTTAAAAAAAACCCAACATTAATTTTTGAAACTGTAATGATGGCTGGCTAGTTTCAACCTTGGTATTCAGTTGTGGTAGTAAGGCTCCCTCTGTAGCTGAAGCAAAACCATACCTTTATTCCCCACATCTTCTGAAAGATGTTTTTCTGCTCAGGGTTATGCACTGTGCAGGGCACTCATGGGTGCTGATTTTGTGTAGCCCCACAGTGTTCACTGCACAGACCTGCAGGATGTCAGTGGCTGTGAGCTGGACCCTGTCATTCAGCACATACAGTTGAGGGGTTTTTTGGTTCATGAGCTTATGACAGCTTTAGTGAGATTATTGGTTAAGTAGGAGTGATTTCTGCTAATCTGAATGGGAAGCAAGTGTTTTGAGGAGAAAAGAGCATTTGCAAATTTGCCTTCTTGAACTGATCAGCTACTTGCTTCCCTTATGATAACCCTGCTCAAAATGTTTGATTGGATAAGGTGCTGGTCTTACTTCAATAGGTAACAAGAGCCAACAGAATTCACCTGCCTAAAGCTGTTGAGATTATGGGATAATAAGTATAAGTAAGTCTAAAGCCACATTGTCAGCATTACAGTTGTACTTCTGTGGCCTTTGTTGATAATGTGTCAGCTCAGACTCCCTGGATCTCATACTCCATTGGGTATCTTCTAGTCACTTCTGACTCAAGCCAGTGAAAGTGAGAGCCAAGTAAAGCCCAACATATAAATCAAAACAGGACCAAAAATGTCATCTGTCTGTGGTGAAAAAAAGAAGTCTTTTTCTCTGTTCCTCTGTTAATAGTCAGTGAATTTTGGAGTAGTAGCACCAGAGACATCACATGTGACTCCATAGGAAATAACCTGCCTGCTGTTAGAAACAAGCTTCACCTTCCTCCAGCAAAATGCAGAGTATGGAAATGTATATGTTGTCAGCAATTGTATGATGTGGCTCCTCTTTGTCATCTTCAGGTTTCTGACACTATTAATAAAGTCCTACTTCTACAGCTTGGCAGCAGGAACAGTCAGCTCACCTTGAGTGCCACATTTCCCAGGAGGTGTCTGACTTTGTTTTGTGTTAGTTGTTCTAGCTTTGAGAAGCATCACCTTCTTCCTTAATTAAGAAATGCTGTGTGCTAATAAACATTTCTGCCTTCAAACTATGGACTGCTGGAGCCCAACTTTAATGCAACAAATGCTGCAGCTCACAGAATCACAGAGTAGCTGAAGCTGAAAGGGACCACTGGAGTCTCATCCAAAACATCTGCTCAAGTAGGGTAGAGTAGAGCAGGCTGCAGAGGGTGGTTATCCATGAACAGGACAATGTTAACTTAGAACATCCCCATTCCCTACAGAAGTCCCCAACCATAAGCCTGAGTCTCTGCATGAGGCTTGCAGACAACTTGCTATCTAGAAAAGAAGGCTAGGACAGATGTGCTGAGTTACTTTTTAACTCTAGATGCTTATTAAAACAATTATTCTATGAAAACTGCTCTCTGTTGTCTTACTGTTTCTCTTTAGATAGCCAGTGGCCTCCTTAGCACATTTGAGGCTTAAACAAAGTTATGCACAGAGTTCCAGGTTTAGACATCTCCATGACTGAAATATTTACAAATCACAAGCAGTTCCTGCTCCTGCAGATGCCCTGTTTTACTAATACCACTGCAATTTCAGGATTCTAGCTAAAGATTTGGTTGCCTTTCAGGAGGCACTTCTATTTTAGAGACATTGGCCCAAGACACCATTTCTGTCTCTGCAGTCTGTTGGCTTTCCCAGTACACAGTGTGTTGTAACAGCCTTTCTTTTCCTGCTGAACCAGGTGCTGTTGTTTCATGACCAGAATTATGGAATTCATTATGAATACACCATTCCTGTAAACTATACTGCTGAAAACAGAAGCGAGCCAGAAAAGCAGCAGGATTCTTTGTACATCTGGACTCACAGCGGATGGGAAGGGTGCAGTGTGCAGTGTGGAGGAGGTAAGGCCATTTGGAAGCTTGATGGGACTTATTTACAGACACCAGCCAGTAGAAAGGTGCCTGCAGGAGACAGCCTTGCCAAAGCATGAAGGAAACGGGCCATGGGAAGGGATGTTGCTGTAATGTGCTCAAATGAGAGCTCGTTCTCACTGGCTCTCCCAGCTATCATCCACATCCCCACAGTTAATTTTCACCCAGCTTTTTGGCAGGGACACTGCTTTGTCGGCTCTTTACCATAGGCTGGAACTGCACCTGGATTAGTGCTCCACGGATGGCTCAAGGCGCCGGGCGCAGCCCTGTGTCTCAACCCCCCTCACATCCCCTCCCCATCACATTCTTGGAGCAGAGTTCTCACAGGTGTTCAGGCATGTTCACTGAAAGACACTTCCTTCCCCAAGGATGAAATGGGGGACAGTGCTGCTGTGACTCCTCCTGGAGATTGCATCAGACACTCTCAATGTGGGGTGGACTTTCTGGGAGTTGCAAATCCCACTTTTTAGATGATCCCTAGGACGTGCTGAGGCAGATATGCTGAAACCCTGGGGGGGAATCGATGCCTGTGAAACCAGAGACTGGTTTGTCAGACACTGTCCACTGAATCTTCAGTGCTGGAATAAGTAGCTTTTTTCCTGAGAAAAATGGATTATTTCCATGCATTCTGGCTAGTCTCTCTTCACCAGCAGACCCAGTTAATTTATCAGGTTATATGACAGAAGGAGTGCTCATCTTCACGTTTGAAGGCTCATAGCCCTCAGTGTACTGAAAACTGTGTATTTATTGTTTTTCTGTAAACAGAACTCATCTACTTTTACTCATATTTTAAAGCAATGATTCCTTAGAGATGCTAAACCCTGACATGAATGAATAGGATATTTGTTTGCAGCTCTTTTGATTTGTGTTTGTATTTGGATCAAGTCAGTACCTGGCAATGTGACTCCCGCCAGTCGTAGCTTGGATGGCAGTTGCTCTCTTATGTTTTGTTTGTGAGATGCTTTTACTACCTATCCATGCTGAGAAGGGCCTTTTCCCTTCCATACAGACTTTGAGACACTCAAAGAAGGGGATCTGAGAAACCAAAATAATTAGCAATAAGGCAGAGCCCCATGGTGCAGGGATGGCATGCTGCCCTGTGACACAGCTTTCCCAGTGTCACACAGTGGAAGGCTAAACACTGATGGCCTCACTGCTGCAGTAAAACTCCTGATGCACAGGTAGTTTATGTAAGAAATGCCGACTACTGAGTTACCCTCCACTAGTAAAGGCTTTAAAACCTTATAGCTGGAAGACCAGAAGATAAGAAATACTTCTGTGGCTTAATTTCCCTTCTTTGTGAAATATGATCAAGACCAGTTTATTGCTCTTGAACCTGGTGACTCCATTTTAACCTGACTCTTCCTGAAAGGAGAGCAACAAGGAGCATCTGTCCTGTCACTATCAGTCACTGAGGGGTGGATGGTTGTGTGACTTCAGCTTACATAGCTGGAACGTCTGTCCTGGACAATTACAGGGCACAGCTACATGTGGAGGAGGAACCAAAAATGAAAGCAAATTGTTTTCAAGATTGTTTGCACCTTAAACACTAGAGAGAGAAAGCCCAAATGTTGTTCCTGTGAAACAGTCAATTTCACAATTACTGGGGAAAGATTTGTAGCTTCTCTGAAAAACAAAACCAACCCCAAACCAGAACAGTAAAAAGAGAGAAGTGGGAAACAAGATTCTTTGCAGAGATGATAGGTGTGTGTAGATAACATCTTGTAGAGCTAGCAGGGAACTCCTATGTCTGGAGCTTTGGTTAACACGATTTTGTTCTTAGATATTGGTTTCCTTTTTCAGAGTTGGGGTTTTTTTTGTTTGACTTGTAGGTGAAAGGAAAACTATTGTGTCCTGTACTCGAATTATTAACAAGACCATGACAGTGGTGAATGACAGCGACTGCCAACGAGCGAATCGCCCCGAGCCCCAGGTCAGGAAATGTAACACACACCCCTGCCAGTCACGGTAAGGAGCTCAACCAATCATAAACCTCAATATCCTTTTCCTTCACAAATCACCCATTCCCAAAGCCTCCATCTGGGGAACATGGTGAAAATGTCTAAAAGTACTGGCACACATTTGTTAGCCGTAGTAACCAGCTGTAATATTCATTTCCTCTTGGTGAGCAGGTCAGATTTTCATTACTTCAGAGTCTGTTTAATTTGTGGCAAATATGGCCAGATTCTGTGCAAGCTGCCTTCGTGCATTGTTTGGGGATGGTTTTCCCATGACTGCCTCCTGGGTGACAGAGCAGCCTGCAGTGTAAAGACAAGAGTGCAGTGGCTGCATATCTGACCTTTTATTTTTTTCATGTAATCATCACAGAGTAGGGTCAGATTAATGGTCAAACAGTACCACAAAAAACACCTCCCAGACAACTCGCTGCTTTTAAGCCACTGTAGCTGACCTGCTCTGTTGCATGCCTAATCTATGTTAGCATAGTTCCGCCTGGGAGTCTCTAGGCAAGGAGTCTTTTCTTCATGTGAAGTTTGTACAGCCTCTAGAAACATCTGCATAGTTTTGGAAACATACTTGAACCTCGCTGAAGTCAAGGAATAATGAGGAAGCTCATTTCAAATGCTTTCCTCAGTAAGGATGCTTTTCTGCATCAGCAGGAGTAATTAGACATCTAATAGTACTAAATTCCAAAAATAACAAAAAGCTCTCTTTTTAATTGTGCAAGCACTTTGACCTGAACAAAAAGAAAGATATTTCTGGCCAAAATGACAAGCCATGGGAAGACAGAGTCATTTGTTCAGTTTGTTTTACTAATTAAAAGCTTCACTCTTGTTGTGCAGTGATGTTTACCATTGTGGAGCAGTGTAAATGTTCCACTTTGGATAGCAGTTGGGACATGCAATTAAATTAGGATGAAGCTCAACAATATCTAGAATTCATCTTCAAAACGACCTGCCAGCTGTGGCAACTCGTGTAATCAAACAAGCCCAAGGAAGCACACACACAAAGCAAATCCTGCTGGCAGAAACAATGGGGAAAATGAGAAACAGCACACTTCCTTCTAATTAGGCATGCACTGTGATTAAAGTGCCCTGAAGCAGGGAAGTCCAGTGTCAGGTAATCCATCAATAAGGGCCAGGCTGGTTCAGGTTTCATTTTCTGTGTGCACGTCCTGTTAGTGCTGCTCTACGGTATTGTGGCCGTGCTGCTTTCTGTGGTACTGAAAGGTACATGAGATACCTCGTGTGCTTCTAGGTGTGTAAGGAGAGACAAACTCCCTCTGACTTCAAGGACATGAGGAAGTTTCCTAAATTCAGTGATCCTGGGCTTTCTGTCATGTCATTCTCTGGAAGAAGTGGGCAGCTTCTGCCTCTGCTAGCTCACAGTAACAAAGGGAGGTCTTGGCCATCAGGTCTGTGAGAGCCATAAGACCTACAGTGTTGTTTCTCAGTGGGATCTCCGTGACCCTGAGTCCTTCTAAAGTCTTCTGTTTCGTGGCACACTTTAACCATGGCATTGCTGCCTGGACAGGGCAGTGGCAGTGGGTTAAGTTAAATCACACAAAATCTCCTGAGAAGAAAATATTCTGTTCCTATAGACATATTGTGCTCTTCTGTGGGTTCAGGTCCAGCCCTTAATGTTATTCCAAGGCAGCTCTCCCTCTGTATGGAGCAAGCAGGCAATTTATAGCCAGGATTTAACACAGTTGTCCCCAGGAGCAAGGAGCACTGGCACAGGGATGCTCTCATTGGTCCATTTTTTGTCAGAGCTATGACAGCAAACACCAAATATCCTTAGTACCTGGAAAGGCCACGAAATCCTTGCTGAAGATCTGATAGACCACACTCTCTCACTCCCTCTGTGTAGACCACACTTTCACACTTAACATGCTTTTGACTGGAAACATTTTCAGAAGCACATTCTCTGTGCCTCTGTAGAATTTAAATTTCCACTTGGTTTGCCCACCCAGATATTAGAAATGCATGCTTAGCATATTCTCTGACCAAGAACATCTTAAAGAAACCATTCTCTTTCACCATGTCAATGCTTTTTTTATGAGCCCTGAATTTGTTCTAGGGTTTAAAGTAAAATTATTGTAGCATCTTGTTACACTAAGGTCCTTTCCCTTTTCCACTCAGACCCAAGCCCTTTACCTGGGTGTAGAATAAGGAACAATGCTTTCCTTTCTGTAGTAAACCTGCCCTATTTTGTGGGGTTTGATCTACATGTGCACTTTTACTCAAAATGTAAAAGAATCACCTTATAGAGAATGTATCTGCAGGGAAGGATGTTATGGCCAACACAGGGCTGGGTCATAAGGCACTCAGTCTCAATTTCTCTTTTGGATGTGCAGTGTGACGTTAATTCACTATCCCACACCGTCCCATTGCTTCCTCTCTCAATCCATGTGTGATCTGGATTGAAATCTCTTTGGGATGAGGTGAGATCATGTTGTATAAATGGAGGAAAAAGGAGGCAGCTATTGCTGTTGAGACTGTAATAAAATTGAAAAATAATAACCCACTTATATATATATTTATACATAAATAAAGTGATCTGGAGGAAAAAAGGGTATGATATTCGTAAGTGTCTGTCTTCCAGCATGATCCCAAAGTGCTTTGCAAATTACATATCCCTTTGAACTTCAGCCACCTCTTGGGAAAGCCAAATAGTGAGGGACAGGGGACAAGGAGAAGATTAGAGCTCTGCAACTGCAACCCAGCATCTGAAACAAAACAGAACCCAAGGAAACAGGGTTGAAGAAAAGGGACTGGATAGACTGACGTGGTTTAAAATGGAAACGTCAGAGGAGAGAATTTTCTGAAGGGTTTTGTTGGAACTGGCAAAAATAAAAAGAATCCTTCATTCTTTATTATTGTTACTCTTTCACCTTTCCAAAAAAAAAAAGCCTCTTTTTCTTCCTATTTTATTTTTTATGTTCCTTGACCCTCTTTTTCCATTAAATTCTTTACAGCTTCCTTTCCTGTCCCAACTGCACCCTATTAGCACCTCTTTATTCTAATCCTTTGCCTAGCTCTTCAGATATTTTTTTACCAAACCCTGCTGTAACCAGATGGGATCTGGATTCCTGCATGTGGTGCTTCTGGGTTGTTTCCAGCACACTGATCACCAACCCACATCTATAGGCAAACCCAGCACTCCTTTTGGCACAAGGCTCAGAAATCACAGATCACATCAGCTGTTATTACTGAAAACACAGGTCGGCCAGTGGCCACACACTTCAACATGCATGGTTGGGTCTAGGAATACAGAATTGCTCCCCTCTAGTGCAGGAAAAGAACCAAAAACACATGAAGTTTCCCAGCTGTTGGACTTGTAGAAGCCTGTATGCAAACACTGTTCATTTTCTTCCTCTTTGCTGTGATAGATTTTAGTAGAGGTTGAGTTCTTTCAGGGACCTGCTGAATGTGTTGTGTTCCTACACAGATGCTTAACAGCAGCATAAAAGCCAGAAGTCCCTGCCTTCACCCCCAGAAAACCACAGGAGACCCCTGAGCTTTTCTTTTCACTGTTTAGGACTTGGAAGTACCTCCTGAATCCAAGAGTCAGTTTCCTGCTACTACCAGCAACATGTCATAGACTCCTTTTCATAAACTGATTTTTCTCCTCAGTGTCTTTCTCTCACTGGAAGGCTCTTCTGTGACCTTGCTGTTTGTGTGGGTCACAGGATCTTTTACTTCCAGCCTTAACTATTAATTTTTCAGCCACATGTTCTTGCATCAGCTCTATTCCTGTGCTTACACAGTATTTTCCCTCTCTAGCTCTTTGCCTTGGGTAAAATGCCATATGATAGAGCAAACTAGTGTACCTCTTGCTTCCCTTGTTTTGGTGGGCTTGAATCTATTCCTGTTCTTTAACTTCTGATGGGATCAGAGACTGTGCATCAATTCTTCATTCCTTTGGTCATCTTCTCTACTAGTGCTGTAATTTACATAGTTTAAATTCATGAATAGGTGACCAGAATTCTATGGAGGATCGCAATCTCAGTCCAATCTAGCCCTTACACAGTTGCATTCATACTCTCCTGTCTTTGTTAGCAATAACTATCCTGATAGATGCTTTGTGTCTTTCATTGCAGCATCATATTTGTGGCTTACAGTCATTTTAGATGTTTTCCTCCTCATTTATTTCAACATGTGAATCCTACTGTAACACAGAAATGCTGGTCCATAAGCACACAACCTTGCACTGCATGCTCTTGATTTTCATCCTGTCTGTGTTACTGCAGTACTCAAGGTTATTCATTCCTTCCTGTGTGACATCCTAAGCATTGACAATGATTCTAGACTTTGTATTGTCCATGTTTTCTCCATTTTTTCATCATTTTTTTTCTTCTTATGCCAAGGCCAATAATGAACATACTAAATTAGATCAAATGCAAGACAGATCTTTCAGGAAGTCTACTGATAACTAATCTAAATTGTTTTCCCTTTACAGCACAACACCATGGCCAGCCCTCATCTACCATACAAATTTACCCATTGAGATCCAGGTTTCCCAGCAAGTCACCAATTTCTTCAACTTACATAAGTACTTCCAGTGCAGTGAAAGGAGTTCTTTACTGATAAGCAAAATGGATTAGATCTGCCATATTTCCTTTGTCTGCAAACCCAGTTATTTTATTCAAAGAAATACACCCCATTAGTTTTGCCTGGAGGAAACCTGTGTTGCATCCATGTACCACTATGTCTATGATTTTTGTTTTCCTCCAAATATACTCTTAAAAACTGGCATGTTGCTGAGGCCAGGTCTGTGGTTACACAGATCCCTTTTCCTCTTTCTTTTTCCCTTTCCCTTTCAGTCTCCTCTCTCTTTCTATTTCTCTTTATTTTCCTCTTTCTATTTTGTTTTCTCTGTCTCCCTTTCCTTCCTTTCCTTCCTTTTCTTTTCCCCTTGCACTTTTCCATTCATGGACTGGAATCACAGAATCTCAAGGGTTGGAAGGGACCTCAGAAGCTCATCCAGTACAACCCCCCTTGCCAGAGCAGGACCACCTAGAGTAGGTCACACAGGAACTCATCCAGGTGGGTTTGAATGTCTCCAGAGAAGGAGACTCCACAGCCCATCTGGGCAGCCCCTTCCAGTGCTCCCTCACCTCAACAGGGAACAAGTTTTCCCTTGTGTTTCTTTGGAACCCAAATCCAAGGCATCACACTCTGCACTGATGCCTGCTAGGGAAAAAACGAAGCCAGCTATAAGAGTCAGCCAAGGCCTCAGCTGGCCCAGCACCTCGCCAACCTGGCCGAAAGGCTAAAGAGCACCTAAAGCAGAGTGTCTCAGTGTGTGATGATTGATAGTGCCCATTGCTTTGATTCCTGGTCTGATTTAAGCTCATGGTGCTTATCTGTATGACCCTTGCTGTCTGAGAGGCCATCTCTCCCATCAGACTCTGCCATGTACCTGTGACAGTGCTCTGTTTAACAGTCACAGAATACACAAACCAATCTGTCTCTGATTCTGGTGTGTTTGCACAAAGTTTATTTGTGTTATCATCACCAGGTGATGGGAGTTAGGGATTTATTTTGTGAGGTGAAAATCTTGCAAATAGTAGAGTGTAGGGGGAGCAGTATGATGGAAAATTCCTTGAGAATGTTAGCAAATTCCATGAAGGGCTGTTTGGAAATCAACTAAACTGGAGTGACATATGGGGAATGTCTGTTAACTGAGGGGACTGAGGTTCCAATGGTTCCAAACAGGTATGTTCTGTCATTAATCCAGCCAGACTCTTTTGGATAAAATGTTTATAATCTGTAAAGTTGAATGGCACTGAGTTCAAAACCTCATCTGTGCCTCATGCTAAGAAACATCTTCTTTGATGAGTTTTGAATTTGGTTACATGAAAATAAGAAGGAGAAGCCATGAGAAGAGTTTCTGCTGTAGACCAGAAAGCCTGAGACACTTCTGGGTACCTTTGTGTGTGACAGTGGGTAGCTGATGTCCTGTTGTAGACACATCTGGTTATCACTGTCCACTAGAAGGAGACAGGGCCGCTCGTGTTCTGGGTTGTATGAAGTTCATCAAGTACAGCAACAGGCAGTCAGTAGTTAATTAGCTACTGAAAGACAAACAGATACTTTCAAGCAAATCTAACAACTCAGGGAAGAAACTCTGAAAGAGAGGTAAGAGCAGGCTTGGGAACAGACAGAGCAGAGCAGTGAAGACTTATTTGCTACTGCTAAATGCATTTACATGAAATAATTCAAGATGACTTGCTAGAGCAGAAGTTAATTTGGCATTAGTTTTCACATGGAGTCATGAGACAAGTTTCTTAGCTTTGCTGTAAACACCCAGGCTGGCTTACATCTCAATTTTTCCAATTATAATGTTTGACTCAACAACCTTATGATTGAACATTGCCTTGTTTTAAAATGTTAAATGATCTGTGTACCTTTGGTTTGAGGCTCTTCAGGCCAAGTGCATTCTTTACCCACAAAGAAGGATTAGCAGGATAATCTAGCAAAATATTTAATGGTGAAATTCACTCCTACTGCTACCTGCTGTAAGGTTCTTCACACTGTTTGCATCCTGTGTGGTGTGCTGAGGAAAAGGCACTGCCTTCCTTGAAAGGCAGGGAATGGAGCTGGTCGGCAGTTGCCCCATCAAAGATACACCACCCATGGATAAGGGTAGGGGTAACTCACTGCAAAAGGGCTCTCAAAGTGGTGACTCTCTGTGTCTTAGTGTAGTGAGGCAGCTGTCAGCAAGGACACCTACTCACAGCAATGCCACTGAGTAATCTGCTCAGTTTGGGAGAGGGAGGAGGGAGAACACAATGCCTTCCACTCAAAAACAAACTTCTCAAGGTGCATGTAAATTGCCAAACATTGTCCTGTGGCTGATCTTGTAATTGCTTGGAAATTAAAAAAAAAATTAAGCTGTCAAATTGATAATCACTAAAGAAAAAAAGAAACCTGTGTGAGTGAAAGTTGGCAAGTCTGTTAGCAGAATGACTACTGTACTGGAAAATTACTGAGCACTGTTTATAAAGGCAATCAGACAGGAATGTTAGTCTTGGAGTCTTACTTTCGACATCAGCAGCTGTATTATTCTACTAGATTACTTGTACTTTTTTCTACAAAGAAAAACTCACCAAAACCTAGTGACTGGGTGTGGCACAACCTGTTCCCAAAAGTCAAGATTCACCTGACTGTTTTGACCTCAGAATAGCAGAGATCTGGTGGAGAGTTTCAGAAGGGTATAAGGAGAGAAAGACAGACTTAGCAGAGTGTGTGTGCTTTGTGAGAATCACAAGACCATTCGTAAACAGTGTTTCCTTGCTTCTACATACTCAGACATGAACTTGGTTTGATAGCTGTAAGCAAAAAATATCTGTCAATTCCAAGTGACTGATTCTCAGCAATCTTTTCCAATTCTCCTGGCTAAAATTGTCCAATGAGAAATCCTGGCCCTGCTGCAACTTGGTCTGACTTTTGCCCAACATCCATAGAGCCACAGTCACACCCAGGTGCCTCAGAAAAATGAGGAGTGACTTTGACATGATTTTGCATCACAAACCAGTGTTAAAGAAAGCCAGTGCTAACTAGACATGGAATTATCCTCACCTGTACGTTGGTGCAACAATATGTGTTAAGCCTAAAGGTGTGCAATAAAATCCATTTGAAATAGAACCCTCAGATTACACTGCTATAGGTTATTTTCTGTCACAAGTGCCATTTCAGACTAGATAATGCCTTGTTTAGCAGTGAGTTCCCTCTGATACTTCATTCAGCAGTAGTAATACAACTAGTTAAGAGTCAGGTCGAAATAAAACAGGTTTAATGAAAACAGAAAAGTTTGTGTCATTGCAAATGTGTCTTTGGTCACATCCAAACTATTACTGTGAAAGTGGGGAAATTCATTTTACTGTAGCATTGGGGAGGGAACAAAAGCAACACAGTCCCTGTAGATAGTGAGTGCATGTGCAAATATGTCATGGATGTTTAGCTAGTGGAGCAGAACCAGCTTGCAAGAACCACTCTTCAGCACTACTTGAGGCAGAAATAACCAGGTGAAATTTAATTGGCTGCAATATTTACCCTAGGAGAAGTAATGGTTTTGTGTTAGAAGAGGCTACAAATCTCTGAAAAGTTAACTGATGTCTTTGGATTGCACTCTTCCACCCCATCCTTCAGCTTTGACTCATTTTGTCTTCATAGCATTTTTCCCAAATCCTTTGCTACAGGACTTCATTTGCAGCCTTTCCTCTGCCCTGGGTTTATGTTCATAGTGTTGCAGACAATACTTTTTCCTAGAACATGTGGGAGTCTCAGGCAAGTAGGTAGAGTGGATGATTCAAGGTTAATGACTAATCCAGACCATAGAAAGATCAAATGATGAACTCAGCCTCCAACAGATATTTCAGGTTTGCTCCAGGGGCCTGCCAGATGAGTGTTGCCAAAGCAGATTAGAAGAAGAACTCCCAATTCCTCAGGAGAGATACTGCGAGGTCAGAGGTTGAGGAAGACTCAGAAGACAAAGATTTAAAACAGCCCTCTCAGGTTGCAAGTCCTTCCCATCCCAGCTTTTTGATGCTATAGAAAAACACACTCTTCTGGGCATTTTTTTAGCTAGAAAGATAGCCACTGGCTGGGTTAAAAAATCAGGGCTTAAAAGCTTATCACTTTCTTCCTAAATCCAACCAGCAGCAGGGATCATCTAGCTCTTGAATCTGCTGTAGAGGTAAGGTTACAAAAAACAAGACCATAGAGAAAGCCATCCCTGTGGTTGTGAGAAAGATCAGTGTGTTTGTCACATAGATCGGTGCTTGTTGGATAGATGAGAGGCTCTCCAGGGACTCCAGCTTGAGCACTGGCATGATCCAACAGAAAATAGGTTATAACCTGTGAGGGAAAGACCTAACTGAAACAAACTGTGATGTCAAGCAATCCCTAAGATCACTTTACAGGCTTAAAACGTAACTGGAAGCCAAATGCTCTATATGATATACCCAAGGCTTGGTGCACAACGGTTAATCAGCTTAATGATACAGAGCTTGCTTGGTGTTTCAAGCTAGAACACTGGAATTATTTTTTACATTGTCATAAGAAAAACACTCCTTTTGTAGAATATGTAAAGTGTCATTCTTAAACACATCCAGGTGTGTTCTAAAGGTGTAATGACAGTGTAGAGAGGAAAGTCTGTCTGTCGTGTGATTTAATAGTAACCATGTGATACTATTTGTACATCACAGGATTTTCCCCTGTGTGTATAGAACTTGCAGATAGTAATTATGCTGATACCTTGCTGCACATTCCTTGACCAAACGTGAAACTGGCAGGAATGTTCATATTTAATCACTTTATCCATAAATCTCTTGTGTCTCTCCACTTTGGTTGAGAGTGACGTTGTTGAAATACAGCTGCAGTGTTTCTGGGTTTTACAGGCACTAAAATAATACCCTGAGTTGTCTATGAAGGGGGCTTTGGCAGATCTGTGGGGGAAGATCAGGACACTGGCAGTACTTGCACACAGGACTTGCAGTTACTTAGTTGCCAGATCATTTTTACAAGCCATTGAACCAAGCGGAGATTTCCCTGAGTGGATGAAGTTCTTTGTTCAAAGTGATCATCCCCTCGATGCCTCTGAAATTCACCTCTTTTACTGATGTTATTGTTTGAATATTTCATCTGTCACTTGTCTCTTGGATATGAAACTACTACCACTTGAATTTCTCAGTATTTAGCAGCAATTGTCACAAGTAGGTCAGAGAGGGCTGAGACGTATCAGAGATCCCTTGCAGTATCACCAAACCCTCTTCATAGCCACTGGGCTCGGATCAGGAATGGATGAGGTGGATCAGTAGCTGAAGCTGGCCATACAGATGCCACACTGACTGAAAAAGCTGGAGAATGTATTTTCACCACAGGCACGGCTTTATATTGGTCCTCTGGGTTTTGCCAATTGTTTTTCTCACAATGATGGTAATACTAGCTTTTCCTGTGCCAATTTTCCAGTTAAACTCTGTTGTATCTGTGCTAGAGGCACTAACTAGAGACCACCAAGCAGGGCAGAAATGAGGTGATTTCTCCTTCCCCTCCACAAGAGCAACAACAACATTTAGAAAGTAATTTTCCTTCCTGAAAGTCTTAATTTTGCTTCTAAATGCATCTTGGAAATAGCTGGCGTGCTGAGTGCTGCCCATCCTAAATGCAAGTTCACACACAGCCTCTACCAGGAATGTATTTTTATCTTCCTCCTTTGCTTTCAGTCCTTTTCCCTTTTACTTTTGCCAGTAGCTGTAGATCACAGTGGGAGTACAGTGCTGAAGTGAATATTAGTTCAGTGGAGCCTGTACAGAAACCATTCTTAGCCCTTTACCTCACATTCAGCTCATGAAGCAAAGTCACTCTTTCCCTCTCCGTTCCCTTGTTGAGTGGTTCCTTCACTCAGATAACTCCCTTCACATTTGCACTGACAGGATAAAGCCCAGCTGATATCAAGGGAGCATGGCTATTGGTTTTCATGAACACTGATTTCTGCACTTCAGGGCTATTTTTGTCAGCCTTTCAGCTCTTGTATTCGATTACCCAGCTGGCATTTTCCCATTCCATAAGCAAAATACCAAGCACTCGGCCACAGAGATGCACCAAAACTACTGTCTAGAGAAACGTGTTTGGTGTCTTGCCAGCTGTTTTAGCCAATGGAAATTCAGATGTGTCAACTGCTCTAATGCACAGAAACATTAGAGGGGGGCCCTGTTCCACAAAAGACAGGTGGCCAGCCTGCCCCATCCCATCCTGCTCAAGCCAAATGGCTTTTGCCTTCACTGTCAACACAACCATCAGTGCTGTCACACCAGCTCATCAGTCGTGGCAGTTGGCAAATGAGTTCATCACAGTCACATCAGATGAAGATGTTTCTACAAACTGAACTGATTTTTCCCCTTTCAGGAATGGGAAGATGGGAAGCAGTTGTTTGATTCATTTAGGAGAAGTTATGCTGCAGCTTCCAAAGAAGTGTGGTTAATAAGTTGGCATGTGTGGTCCTCTGCCCAGACTGTGGGAGCCTTCAGCAAAATGAAGTAGTATTTCTGAACAGACCTGCTTTAGAGAAGTCTGATTTGAGCCACTTGTCATAATAAACAACCCAGGATTGGGTGACAAGGAAAAGATTCATGGGATAAGGATAGTAATTTAGGCAACAGTCCTAAATAACAGGCTACAAGGTCGATTACCTGGTGAGAAAGACAGGTTAGCCTTCTGGTGTGTAGCACCTACACAGTTATTGTTCCAGTCTTGCACTTCATACAGGAATGTCTGTGATTACAGAGAGCGTGTTCCTCATTGACAGATTGCAGGAAGCATAAAGATGGATGCTGCTTGTCTTTAGCAAAACACTCGGCCCTCCCTACATACTTCTGATTGCAGATTCCTCTTAGACATTTTATTCCCTGCCTTGTAGCCCAGCTCTAACCACATTGCTGCTTCCAGAGCTTGCTGGAGTCAGTGGCAGCCTTTCAGTTGGCCGTACACTGAGCTGGAAGGCGGAGAGGTGAGGATGCCTCACAGCAGCAGTGCCTTCCTTTAGAGGAACCCAAACACCTCACAACCTTGTGCTGGGTGTTTGCCAAAGAGCTTTTAAAGACATAAGAAAGCAAACAACAACAACAGAAAAAAAAGCTCATGTGTTTGTTCCTCAGCACACTTTGATCAAAGGGGAAGGAAATGGCAACTGAAATGTGCTTACAGAGTAAATGAATCTCAAAGGCTCAGATGAGATGGGTGTAGGGAAATACCCCTCACCCCACCCAGACTGGCTTATGGCACATCCTTGTGAGCTGCAGCAGCTTTGAAGCAGCATTGTAGGATCCTTTCTATTGGGAAAATCTCTTTAAGTATTTCTTGAGCCTCGGTGATTAAATGCAATTCAGATTTCCTAGGAATGAACATGGCCAGTTATTCTCCATTTCTGAGGCTTCTAATGCCATGAACTTCAAAGAGATGAGAGTCCACTTACACACCCTGGGAAGCCCAACTATGAAAAGTGAAATCTCACCAGTGGCTGTGAGAGGGGGAACTGAAAGTGAAGCAGATGTCTTTGCATTCTAATAGTCTGGGATGTAGAGGATTTGTATGCCTTGAGGTGATATAATGTAGGGGTAGAGAAGCTGACTCTGGTCCTAGGTGCAGGAAAGCCGTGTTGTGCTAGGTGTCTGGCCATAGCACCATCCCATTTTGTACACAAAAAATGCATTGTAGAAACTGAGGGTTGAAGGGAGGTATGCAGACTTTGTGTTTCTGCCTTGCATACTGACACTTTTCTGCTTTACACACTTCATCTCCCAAAGTTGATCGGATGATCTTAGTGATGGCAATACCTCAGCACCGAAGAGCCCCCAAACCTAGCAAGAGTTATCTATTTCCTGCTGGTTTTAAGTGAAGCATAGTATTTTGTGCCACCAATTTTTTAACATTTGTTCTCTGTCTCCTTCCCAGGTGGGTGACTGGCCATTGGAGTCCCTGCTCTGCTACTTGTGAGAAAGGTGTCCAGCACCGGGAAGTGACTTGTGTTTATCAGTTGCAAAACGGCACCTACGTTAACACAAGAGACCTCTACTGCCTTGGCAACAAACCAGCAACAGTGCAAAGCTGTGAAGGACGGGACTGCCTTTCTATCTGGGAAGCATCAGAGTGGTCAAAGGTAGGAATCTGATTCAAGAAAGGAGCCAGGCTGCACACAGGTCTGGATACACTGGCCCTTGTGCAGCTGAGTGCTTACAGTTAAGCATGTCAGCATACTCAGTGCCTCACAGTACTGAGGGGCTAGGTAGGACTGTCATTGATTGAGGTGATCAATTTGGAGCCAAGGTTTGTATTCCCTACCAGATGAATTATTGAGGCATGTTTTATATACCAAGATATACAATCTCTTTCCATCTGAAACCTCTGATCACCAAGGAAAAAACACTTCACTGACCTGAGACCAGAAGTGTAACATCCCACGAGGGCTTCTGGCTCCATTTAAATGCAGTATGACACAAATACCAGATTGATGAAGCATCTGCAGATTACAGAAAAGGTACAATCTTTGGATCTTACCTAGCCTTCTTTTGTGTAATTCCAGGAACATGGAAGCCCTGGTTATACTTTGTATAAAAGGTGTATCTCCATGTAGATGCAGACTGAAGAAATTAGTCTCAGATATTATAAATGGATTTCACATATAAATTCTGTATGTTTAGACAGCCTGCATTTTATCTAGCACCAGAGTGAACTGGGAGTATGCCTACAGTTCATGATCAGGACTCAGCTACTGCAGGGCAACTTTATACCTAGTAACAGTCCTACTAGGATGCTCGTGTTACTTTTGATATTGTGTCTGTTAGCTTCATCAAAATGATGAGCATATCCCTTCACTGTCCATGCAGTGCTTACAGCTCTCCCAGTCTCCTTCCAGACTGGCTGTGTTAAGGGACTGTCCAGCAGCAGTCATGTCTGTGGGAAGGATCCTTCCTTGTTATTCATCTGTTTTGAAACAGTGAGCTCCTGTTTAAAACACTGTCAGAGAGCTTTTGCAAAATATTATTGTTAGAAACGTTCTTAAAAGTCCCAGAAGCTCAGGATACAAGAGGTCTCACACCGAGGAGCAGTGTCTCTTTACAAACACAGCATGATTCCATTGTCCACCTTTTGAAGAGGAAATCTTTGTTTGGCAAGTGAGCCGATGGTGAAGTGAGTAGTGTTTCCTTTCAGTAGGACAGCTGTGTCTGGTCACTAATGGATGAGATTCCTTTTTCTTTCTGAGTTCCCTCATTTCAAAAGATGTGGAGAGACACACCAAAGTTTTGATCAATTACCTGATAGGTCTTTTGTCTGTTACACAAGTAACCCTTTGTTTCTTAGAGCTGAACCAGGTGAACCATTTGTAGCTGAGACTATGCTGGTGGTGCAGTTCCTACCTGTTTTACATGGAGAATTTTAACTTGGGTCTTTTGTTAACAATCCCAGCTACTTCTCTCTTCTTTTTATGGAAATGGAGTAAATCAAGTTACAAGAGACTTTTTCCAGAGTGAAAAACTTCCATGTTTGTCCCCATGTAGCTCTTTTACAGATATATAGTAGTTTAAGATCAATAATTGGTTTATCTTCCCTTTGATACATGTATTTACCTTTTCTCATGTCTGTAATTGCCCACTCATTCGTTTCAGTTCGATGGTTTTCTGGCACATATCTGCTGTTATGTAGCACAATTGACTCCAGGACACATTTGATGTTCTGCCAGTTTGAACACTTCTCATAACTAGGACTTTATTCCGTGCTAATCACTTTAATCCTTCACATTTTAATCTGATGTTGTGGAGTAAACATCACAGTAATGGTATCATTTTATAAATCCATTTTTCTCCTGTATGTTTTTGAACTTTTTGATTATACAACAAGGAGCAGTTTGACCACATCGATGTCTGGTCTCCAATCAAAAATGTGTGTTTTCAGAGCGAATTCCAACGCGATCTTCATGGTGGAAAAAATGACGTTCCTTTTTTTATTGCCAAACACTTGAGATTGTTTTGGACAAAGTACTGCTCAACCCATTTTTAATGACAGAAATAGAGACTGTCAGGAAAAGCTAAATGTTTCTACTCTCCAAACTAGAGTAGAAAAAAATATCTGTTTCCTTCAAATAAAGGAGCTGTGTCTTAACTGAAACGTTCTGTTGCTCCTTGACAAAGTCTCATGGGATTTGACTAAGTAATTTGTTAATAAAATAAGACCTAATGATGTCAGCTGGACACTCAGGGACTGCACATGCTAATTTATAGATTGCTGTGTTGTGGAACCTCTGTAAAATGTGTATGTGAAGAAATTCTTCATGAAAACAGAGGACTTGAGGAAAGAAAAAACCTCTTAAAGAGGGTGATTTATATGTGACCACCAAAGATCAGTTGGAAACCTTTTGCAAATGCTGTTTTGTCTAGGAAAGTATATGCAGTATTAATATGTGAATGACTTAAAAGCTTGTGGGAAGAACAAACAGTTGGTGTTTTTCCCAGACTTGCTTGTAAAACCCACCTAGAGATTTTGCCTACTGTGAAAAATACTCCCACTTCAGTTTGATTTACTTGGAGTAAATTGGACGATTTGAAAGATTTTATATGTTGTGCTTTGTAGTTTGAGCTGAACTGGTGCAACCCTGAGGAGAACACCCTGAGGACTGAAGAAAATGATATATCATTTGGGAAAGTCTTGGGGCAAATTCATGGCTTTAAGGTGCCATTTATGGAACTACAGCCTGGGATCACTGGCAAAGCCGAGGAGTCCAGCAATGCAGTTTGAATTCTGCAAAGCCTGGAAGAATTCATCCCTATGTCTAGCAGAACTGTACAATTGTGCTTGTTACAAAGATGTTACATCCATAAGAAGGTCACGCCGTGAGCAGCACATAGTAAATTAAGTGGAAGGTTTCCCAGATTTTCAAGAAGTCACTTTGTAGTGCTCTGAAGTATTTAAAGGCATGTCTGTTTGCTTGCCAGCTCATAAACGCTTGTCATTCATGTCCTTAACAAGGCCAGCAGGTCAGCACTGCCTGGATTGTGTTTTTTAGGTGGTTAGACAGGCATGCTGAGATTTGTCCATTTGATGTAATTTATATCAAGCCGATGCTTGTTTCCAGCATAGACCCCCTGGATGGAGAAGCTTCCTGGAATACATTCAAAAGACCTCACAGAATATCTCATATCTTCACTATTTATTCAGTGTCAAATCAACTGTCTTTTCCATGCTGATCCCCTGAAGGGAAGAACTTGACATGCTAGAGGAGGTTAGTTTTTATCTCAGTTGCTACATAGATCATTTTTCCACCCATCTGTCCCCAGTGGCTTTTCAAGAAAATTTCTCTCTCTTAACCACTGCAGTGGCATGAAAATGAAGAGCAGAGACTAGCTATGCTGTTGTGTGGTGGCATGCACTTAGATGGCTGTGACAGCATCAGCAGATCTGTTGCTCTATTACCCAATTGGTTATTTAAAAGATAGATTCTTTTCCAGTTCATGCCAGTGTCCTTTTCCCACTTAGTACAGTCAATAAAATGAAGACAAACTCTCCAGTGAAACAGAATTTCTGGCCAGCCGTTGGCAGATATGACACATCTCTCTGCTCTTTAGAAACTACCTTCATAGTGCCCAAGCACAAAAAACCTGTGGGTAATTTGTGCTCATTCAAGTGGATGTTTGTTAGAGTCTTCCCTCAGCAACTGGTTCTAGCAGCTCTAGCAGCCTGCTGCTTTCTCTGAGGACTTCAGACAGTGTCTGCTTATGCCCTTTGTGTTGAGAAGTCTTGTCTTCCATCCCTGCTGATATCCATGGGTAGCTTGCTGGCCATGGCTGGAAGCTGATCACAACACCAACTCACTGAATTGTGCCTCTCCTGAGCTCTCCTCCCTTTGTACATCTTAAGTCCCTCATAGATAATGTAACAACGAGCATACGGCATATCAACGAGTGAAGGTCATGTCTGTGTTTCATGTGAGAAGATGTGTGGGGGCCATCACTTTGCCATGGTGTGTACAAGCTGTACTGCAGAAATGAGTTTGATTTCATGCTGCTGTGGTTTGAAACTGCATTTATTACCATCATTTCACTTCCATGATGCATCAGGGCATGTGGCAGTTCTGTTTTGTAAATCTCAGTGTGTCTTTTATCGGCACGAACGAGGAGCTCTTCAACTCAAGATTGTTTTATCTGTACCACCAATTCTGGCAAAATTTATATATATATCAGCAGATATTTTTCAAGGAAGGGTTGATTTTCAGAACTGCCATTTTTCCTAAGTGTTTCACAAGCAGATATTGTGCTTTTCAAGTCACTCTTTTAGGTTTGAAAGGGCCTTAGATTTTGGGGAGAAAATCTTAAGGGTCATGAATTTTCCTCTGTGTTCATAAAACCAGCTTGTCCTTTCAGCCATGTTACCAAGAGAAAAGTTGTTATTTCTAGGTCTAGGCACCATGTAACAGAGAACAAATACCTGTTGTTTTTGCAGTGCTCAGCAGACTGTGGCAAGGGGATTCAGAAAAGAACAGTGACGTGCACAAATTCTCAAGGAAAATGTGATGCAGCCACCAGGCCAAGAGATGAGGAAGAGTGTGAGGATCACACAGGCTGTTACGAATGGAAAACGGGCGATTGGTCTAAGGTAACAGTGACCACTACCTGATATTTTCTTGCTAAGTGCAAAGATGTTGAGAGTGTTACACTCCTGTGTGCTGTCTGTGTGAATTTGCAGTTTGGAAAGGAAGAGCTTAACTGGTTTTGACTGGAGGTTTAGCTGGGATTTAAACGTTTCCCCTATGCCAGTTGTAACCCAAACACTACAACACAGGCTTATGGATGTAAACCAGCAAGTTTTGGAGAAGTGTATTTCAAAAGGATAGAAATGAGTGTTAATTAACAGCTTAACCATCCAAAGGCCAAACCTACACAAGGTTCTCACCACGAGTGGACTCTTGTTGTCAAAAAGCTACTCAATAAATAATGCTGAAACTGCTTTCTGCATTACAAAAAGCAAACTCTGAACAGTTCTGGCTAGCAGATTGAATTATACGGGAAAAAATAGTGCCCAAGTAGTATGTTCCAGGAGTGCAGAGAACTAAGGAGGTGTCCCATGCCCAGCCTGGGCAAGCTAAAACTAAAACAGCAGAAGATTGGTTTCCTTGAGTGGAAAGACGTGTTTAGAATTTGCACTTTTTGTTAGCAAACTAGCCACTGAGAAAAAGGGAAATCTCTCAAAGGGATTGTACTGAGAGGTTTCTTTCCCCTCTGAGCATCAGTACGGAGCTGAGGAGAGAGCTGGACCTCAGTTGTCTTATCACACAAGTGACAGATCTGAAAGTGGGGGAGAGCTGTTGTTAAACTAAATACCAGTGGGGGGAAGCGTGGGGAAGGCTCACACCTGGAAGGATTTTACCACCTTCACTTAGGCCTGTCTGAATTCAGTTTCCTCAGTGACATCAGTGGAATTAATTCCTGAATGCAGTGGATTCAACCAGAGCAGAGTCTGCTGTGTATTTGCATTCTGATCTTAAATTAATGGTTTTGCTTGGGAAGGAGGCCTGGCAACATGAGAAACTCAGCCTTTGCTAGTTTTGTTCATAAAGCATCCTTTACATTACTGACTTTGTATTTGGATAAAGAACTCAAATTTCCCAGCAATATATTATTCTGGTTTGGTTTTATCTTCTCTTTGCAACTGTTCTTTAAACAGAAAGCCTACTTTGTGTTCTGGAATGTACAGCATGTGCAGAAACCACTGGGATACAGTAGTTGCATTTTGCTTTCCAAAAACCCCCAAACTCCAGCAAGCAAAATGCAGGGAAACAGAGGCCCACAATGGGCAAATTGGTTTATCTGCGTTTTCTCTTGTCATTGTCATTAGGAATTGGAAGCATTCATAGGTATACTCTGTCATAGATACAGAAATGTAATGGTGTCAGTGCTGGAGAATGCATTAAGAACCTGCCACATACAGGAAGGTCTGTATTTATGCTGAGCCAGGAATTTGTATCACAGAATGTTTAGAGTATTGAACATTATTTTATTCATAACCTGGCACACAGAGTCCACACAAGCTGGCCAAAACAAACAGTTCCTGTGTGTTAACAGGTGAAACAACATTATTTATTTATTTGTGGAATTATAAAACATTTTGGCATGCAAATTGACCCGGATTCTCTCTATGAGGAGGAGTTGGAAATAATTGTGTGTCCACTGATTGCATGGGTTGGAAGCTCAGCGTTGTGTGAATGGTTCCAATCTGATAGAGAAGTTGGCAGGCTGCTACAAAGCCTGCAATCATCCATTGGTCACAGTAAATAGTGGTGTTGATGAACCTAGTGTCTGCATGTGAGCAAGACAGGATCAGTGCAAAATCACTTGTTATTTGCAGTTCTTAACTCAGGATCAGGATCTTCCCTGTGCAGAAGGGTACAAAAGCTTATGTGCTGCATATGTGGCCTGCTTCTGTCTGCAGAGAGGTTGGTGCCAGCTCTTTGCTTCCCAGGAATTTCACCCTGTGTGAGTCCAGCAGGATGTTCTTGGACTTAGATTTGGTTTATAATGAGCATTTAAAATTCTAGACATACTGGTTAATTCTGACTGGACACTTAGATCACACAATTAGATTCTGATTCTCTTGAGTAGAGGGGTAAACAGAAGCCACCACTGGATTTCTGTGAAGAAAAAGTATTGTCCCAGGAACCTAGACAGCTGAAAGGTTTGGTGTGGAACTCAATTCTTTGCAAATCCTGAGTGAAGATTTTCATGGTGAGGATCCAGAAGCTTTGATGCAGGGCTTAGACTTATGGGGAGAGCCTTTATAACTGTCAGCAATTTCTCTTTGGTGTTTTCTGGCTTAAAATAGTTCCTCCTTTAAGGACAAAACACAAATTCTGTGGCAGTTAGATTATAGTGAACTCCTTAAAATTCATACTTCCAGGGCAAAATTCCACTGTAAAACATTTGTTCCCAGTGCTGTAAAATCACTGTGAGAGATCTTTGTGCTGACTAAGATGGAAACTTTTTCTGTTAATACAAATGGACCTCAGATCAAGGAACAACTTTTTGCAATTAATGCATGGTGCATTTGTTACTTATTGTCAAGGAAGCAAGGTTTAACTAACAGTAGTGATTATCACTGATGAAAATAAGAGGCTTTGATGTGCAGACAACTTGCATGATGACTTGGCCTCCAGTCCTTGATTTCTCAGACCAAGATCTTTTGAAGATACCAGGAAGACGTGTAAGAAAAAGGCAAAACATCATTTGAAAAGTCAAGTCCAGATACAAGTTGTAAGTAGAACAGGCTGTTTGGGTGGCAATGAGTGACTGTTGTTTTTATAGTGTTATTAATGGTATCTGGAGAATACATGGACTCCATGAGAAGACGGATCACTTCCCTAAAGAGCTTCCAGCCCTATATAAATGACTCGCCTCATGCCTGACAGCAGTGGGTATGGTTACCCTATGTCAGATCTTGGATCTTGTTGCATTTGGAAGGTGCAAGAGTGGGCAGCGGTAAAATCTCTAAACCTATGCCAGACAAGTTGTG
This sequence comes from Colius striatus, assembly GCF_028858725.1. Lineage (NCBI taxonomy): Eukaryota > Metazoa > Chordata > Aves > Coliiformes > Coliidae > Colius > Colius striatus. The sequence goes on from NC_084765.1 coordinate 31,357,356, forward strand.
AGTTTATGTTCTCAGACCCTGGATCCACTTCTTTGTAGAAGAGGTGAGGGCTGAAGGCATGGCCATACCGATCTTTGACCTGCACCTACCAGCCAAAGCATCATCCTTAGCAACAGCTCTGCAGCCATTGCCTGTCCACACCCTGATGAGGAATTTTATTCCATTTTCTGTCAGGTTTATTTACAGCTGATCCTTACTGCTTATTATAGCTGTGGAAAGCTTTTGGTGCTAATTGAGCAGATTCAGCAAGCAGTCTTGGCTGTGACAGTTCAAGTGTTGCATGATGAACTGATCTATCTGCTCTGGTACTTTGCAAGCACATAGGGCCTGGTCTGTCAAGTTATTTTAAATGTCTTTGAGGTTATTTTTGTTAGTACAGTGCCTGAGATTAACAGACTATGCACTGGAATTCTAAAGACTGAGTATTGTTTTGCTACTAGTAACCACCACGTGTAACCTCCCTTACCACTGCTATTAAACTTGCAACTTCACTACTGCAACTTCTCTTTTAAACCCTTTATCTTTGAAGGATATAAATATTACTTCTAGCATTTCAGGTAAATGCAGCATTGGCATTCAGAGTTACATAACTGAACAGTCTCTGGCCTGAGAATCTATAGACCTTGTAGAAAGACAGGTTACACAGTAAGAGGGCCATTGAAGGTGTTAACCTAAAATCATTCTTTTATTGTTGCCTGGATTCTTCAGAATTGCAATTCATGATATCATCCTTTTTTTATATATATGATGAAATACACAAATGGGAATCTGAGCCATCTCCCATTCAATGGTTTCTTCCAAAAAGGAAATTCCACATCCAGTTTGCATTCCGTTAAAGAAACAAACATTTCATACAGTCTTTCTACTTTGAAACAGTTCCTCCTTGTTTGAAATCTGAGCTGTTAAATGTTCTAGCACTGGAAGCATTTTTACATTTTTTGTTGTAGCTGTGCTAGTCAAAAGAACAAACGAAGATTGCTCAGTTTCCCAACCCTTGCCTCACACTCCCAGGCTGCTGAAAATCTGCCTCAGTGCATTAGCAAGACAGTAGTTCATTCCTTCATGATTAATTGTATTTTGCTGACAAACATTATGTCAAGGGTTACATTCCTGTGAAGAATGCAGGCAGCTAGTGAACACAATGTGTCTGTATGTATGTGGCTCTCCAGGAAGCTTAGCAGGATACCCAGCCTGGCTCTGTCTGCTTGAAGGGATCAGTTGTAGAACCAGCCTCACCTTGAGGGCTGCCTTGACTCACACCATTATAAACAGTGTCCCAAATGATGGGGGGCTGACCGTGGCTTGGAGGGACATACTATTAGTTAAGTGGGGAGCAGCCAAGGGAACTGGGGTTATTTAGCCTGGAGAAGAGGAGGCTGAGGGGAGACAGGAGCACTCTGCAACTCCCTGACAGTAGGTTGTAGTGAGATGGGGCTTGATCTCTACTCCCAAGTAACAAGTGACAGGACAAGAGGAAACGGGCTCGGGTTGCCCCAGGGGAGGCTGAGGCTGGAGCTGAGGCAGAACTGTTTCCCTGAGAGGGGTGTCAGCCCCTGAGCCAGGCTGCCCAGGGAGCTGGGGGAGTGCCCAGCCCTGGAGGGATCCCAAAGCCGTGGAGCTGAGGTGCTGAGGGCCGTGGGTTAGTGCTGGGCTGGGCAGGGTGAGGGCAGGGCTGGGACTCCAGGAGCTTAAAGATCTTTGCCAGCGAAAACAATTCTGTGCCTTCTATGCACTGCTGGCCTGCTGCAGGGAAATGCAGGCTCCGTGTTTTGGTGGTGGTAAAGATCAGTTGTCCTTGAAGGTGAACAGTGCTAGAGACTGCTCTTTAGCTATCCAAGGCTCCTTCCATGTCCTCAGCTCTCTCTCCTGCTCTAGCAATAATGTAGCAGGGAAAGCACTGGGGAGCAAATGTATAGGCCAAGGCTGTATTATTTTAGTTCCTTTTCTCTAGTTGGCTTTTGGACTCTTTGAGGGTTTAACTGTAGAGGCAAGGTTATATAGCAGGAGCAATTCTCCTCAAGACTTGTATGGATTCCTCTTCATTTTCATTTTACTCGACTGTTTCACTGTTTTATATGCCTCAACACTATTTCTGTCCTGTGGCCAAACTACTGCATTTCAGGCCAGTAGCACAAAATGGTTCAGGGTTCCCAGTGTCATTTTATTGACTGTTCTCCTTTTAACTGGTATTATATCAAGGAAGGTAGAATTACAAGCAAGACATTCTAGCTCCATCCTTAGTGCTGACTTTCACAAGGGCACATTTTCAACCTGGTGGGTAGAAGTTTAAACATGTGACTTCTGTCCCTCAGGCAACAATTTAGCTCATTAACCTATTATATTACATAGCCCAATGAAAAGAATTTTAGAGAAAGATGCATAGAAGCCTTGTAATACACTGGCTTTGCCATATTTTCTCTTTGCAGTTACAGTAGGTGCTCTGTAAATCCTCAGGCCTATATTAATCTTGGATAACCCAATGTAAATCCAAGGTACCTGTCTTTCATTCTTCCCTACAACCCATTGGCCACAAGCCAAAGAACCTCACTCAGCACAGTGGGTCAGATATCAGTCTCCCTCACATTAATGTAAATCCAGATTAATTCAGCCACTTAAATTGATGCAGGCTTATGCCAGTGCCATGCAGATCAGAATCTGACCTGACAGACTGTGCAAGATCCTTGGGTTTTGTGCAGGAACCATCACAGATTCATGCTCTCAGGTGAAAACAGAAATATATGACATGCCAAGCTGAGCTTCAACTAGGAGAAATCTCTACCACCTTACATCTCATATAACCACCTGGCACAACATTCACTAAGATTCAGAAAGATTATACACTCCAGAAACTGCAAAGCATCAGTGAAGGTCAGCTTGGGAAAAGTGTGATGTGAAACAATATTCATGTTGCCAAGTAGTGTCAGTAGTGGTAAAGCACAACTGAAAAATTACCTATAGCCACCTGCCCTCCCTGGACACCAATAGTAGCCAATTTCTTTACAGTATTTTGCTCAGCCTGTGAAATGCTGGCTATGGGTCCCATCTCAGGAGAATATTAACAACAGGGAGGCAAAAATCTAATTTCCTATAAGAAAAATACTGGCTTTGTGCCAGACTTTGAGGTGTTTCATACTGAAGATCAGCAGTCATTCATCACCATGGGTGGTAACAAGGGTTTTGTAATTGCAAATTAATTGTTTTGGCAGGATTACAGTAGATTGTATTCTCTAATAGATAAACCCTCCGGCCTTGCAGTACACCAAAAAACACACTGGGGTTGGGTTTTTGGGTTGGGTTTTTGGTTTTGGGGTTGTTTTTAAATACAACCTTCCAGTGCCAGGAAGGCATGTTTTCCAAGTTCCAAGTGTTTGGGAACATCAACAAAATCCTCTACACGCCTCACTTTTAATGATTAATTCACATTACATGATAAGAAGACTAAATCAAGGACAGCTGTGGTTTGAGAGGTGTATTCAAAGCTGTTATAAATATAGAAGCAAACTGTCTTTTGTTGTAACATTCATTACAAATTCATGGTTTGACCCACCATCTGTTTATGATAAACTGTGGACAACTTGTTAATTCTTCACAAAGGTCATAACTAAGTTCATCTTCTTCTACCTTGGAGAAATTAACTTTTCTTGTTGAATTGAGAGGAAACTCCCCAGGAGGGATGGTCGCTTAAAGCTGCAGTCACACATCACAGCTGACAGAGCCTTTCCTGCCTCTCACTCACTGGCTCAGCCTACAACTTCATGATTTATGGCTGCTCACGTGCATTCACAAACATAGCTAGAAACTGATGTTGGAAGATTGTCCACGGGCCTCACTGATGCAAATCAGTTATTCTTCAGGAGGTGATAGAGCTGGATATGACTGGAGAGGACACAACAAGCTTTAGTATGCAAACCCTCTGCTTCTCTGGCCCTTGACTTGACCAGAAGCCAGAGCATCAGTGTCCTAAACCTCTCTGCTGTCCCTATGAACTGCTCTGGGCTGTGCTGATAGTTGTGATTCCCCATGGCTTGTTCCCCTGGCACATGATCACTGGTGTTCAAACCACAACCTTTCTTGCCAAGAGTTAATCCCAAAATACTTCTTGCTGCAGAAGATAACAAATAGCCTAAAATTGGTTATATCAGCCAGGGACACTCCTGAATTTGGGAATGTTGTTGCCAGTATCCTAGTAAAAAATTCATGCAGCCCTTTAAGAAAGGAAGCTAGAAAGCTGTTGCTCTGTGTTTCAGAAGTAGAACTGTACCCTTTTGAGTTGTGATGGGTTATAACCATCAGCCTTAGTTTAATCTCCATTCAGGGAATGCAGGGAATAACTTCAGTAGGATGAGTCTTACTTCTTTTGCTCTTTGATTCATCTGTGAAACATCTTTAGCTATGGTCAGAGGTGTGAAATATTGCATAATGGCACTAGACCTCTGTCTTGACTGGTGCTAACTGCCAGCCCAAGTCAATGCATCTGTAGCTGGAAACCTAAGCATGGAAAGTGAAGCCTTGTCATTCCCCTGAGCACTGAAAGCTACAGAAACCAAGTCCTGCTTCTGCATTTGAGACCATGACTGCTCCTTGTTTGCATGACAATTTGCACAGCTCATCTCTGCTGCAGTTCCCTGGAACATCCATAGTGCAAATTATGTCATCCCATGGTTACACAGTTGCCTATGACTATCTGGTTCACTTCAAATTTGCTTGATTATGACTGTGAGATAAGAGGTGTTTCCCCATCATCTCCTTGCAGAATAAGCTGTGGAGTTTTCCCACTTCGTACCTGCCTCAGATCAAAACATTGCACATATGCTGTAAGTGTCATGCTGGAGTATGGTACCCTATAGCAATACCATATCATTTCACAGCTCTGCTTGACCCTGTTGTTAGAATCCAGTTTGAAAGCTTGTGAGAAGCAAACTCTGCTTGATTGGTGTAATGAATCAAATGACATGTCCTCCTTAGCATCCATCCACCTGGGCTGCATTGCCTGAGTACTTAGGGGCACTGTCACCACAGGGAATATTCATGTCCTCAGCTCTTCATCTCTGAACTCTCTGTACACAATGGAACTTTTCAGGATAGCTAAATCGAGCTTCATTATGCAGTGAGACAGGCTGGGTGTACTGGTCAGGTCTTGTTCCTTAAGGTCATGAAGTTTGAAAGCACAGCTGTAGGCAGTTTGCAAAAGATTGCTTCTCATTTTTCCTTCTCAGATACTGTCACATCAGCCATGAGCATTTTCTGCTCTGATGTATTGTTTCTTCCCATCCTGAGTCAGAAGGGTAGGCATTTTATTTTCTTGATTAAATTAAATCAATCATTTCACAAAAGTTTCAAATGAAAGATTGTTGTTTCCAAATGAAAGACCAGATATGGGTTTTTATACAGATCTGGGGTTCAAAAAGAAGAAAAAAAGAGGGGAAAAAAGAGAACAAGGAAGCTTGAAAAAACAGCTTATGGTTTGCTTTGGGCTAATTAGATCTTATCAGTGAAGAGACAGAAATGTCTGTCTTTAGCATGATGCCATGGTGAAAGTTGACCCTGTGTTTATGAAGGCATATTGCATGCTGCTTTTCAGAGTTTAAATCAGTGATACTCATAAAAAGCCTGATGTTAAGGTGTGTGGAGCACTGGCTTTCAGAGAACACACGTGTATACTATTAAGACATCAGGAATGAAGCAATTACAGGACATTTGTCATTCATCTCAGATGCTGTGTTAGAGTGTTGTTAATAGGAGCTTCTCTTGCTTTGTTTCTGATTTTCACAGAAGCAAGAAATAAGACCCCTGAGGGGAAAACCACTCCACTGTATCCTAACACCTTGAAACACTTCAACTCTAAAGTCAGTAAAGCATGACTCTATCTCTCAATATTGGAGCTTTAGCCATGGTGTTATCCTTGGCTTCAGCAGCTTTCAGCAAACCAGGGACAACCCAGTACCTTTAAACATCAAATGACTGCAGACTGATGAATAAAGACAAAAGCCACCTCCCCTTCAGTTGAGACAGTCCTCTTGAACTGTATCTCCCTCCAATAGATCAGCCTTCTAAATATTGGAGTACCTGTAGGATTGGCTGAAGGGAGCTAGGACATAAGCAATGCTTCAGTGTCCCATTCAGTCCTGAAGAGATCACAGTCCTTGCTCTGTAGTGATAAATCTGTACCTTTTTCTGTCCCCATTAAGCCTCAACACAGAGATTCTTTGGACTGGTCTCTCTTACGCATTCCTCCAGCTGACCAACCAACTTGTCTTCATGCATCCTTATTCATCTCTCTTTCTCTGACTGTCTTTTGTAGATCAGGAGTTGACAAAGTCCCTGACAGATTTCAGCACTTACTGTAAATTCATTCAGTTTTAATACCTGATATTCTCCTGAGGCATTTGCTTTCAAAGCAATTAGACATCTGTCAGCACCTTTGGTAGATTTCAAGCATTTATATCAGTATCCTAAGGTGGAAATAGCATTCCAGTTGAAAAATCGTGGCTTGGTCTTAAGGTTGGAGTTTTTCAGTGAGTAAATCTTCTTTAAGCTGATGAATGCAGCTGCTGCCTTGACAATTTGTGAGTTTATTTCCTTCTGGATATCCCCACTGGCTTGCATGTTACTGCCAAAGAATGTGAATGGAGGCATTTTTGTATTTCTTTTACCTTCTCAAGCAGTGTTGGAACAGGGAGTTACAAGGGTTGTCACTAGGTTCACTTTTTGTAACTCTTCATTAACCCTCTCCTTTTCACAGTGCTGGACAATCCCTTCATCTTTGCATGTGGGTGAATTTCTAGTTTATAATGATTTATACTGTCAGGTTTAGACCATTATGGTGAAACTACATGAACTTTGCCTTTGCATTTTTCTGTGCCATCACTGTCAAGAAACAAAACACTTCTTTCTTTGTACCAACATCTCCTCCAAGTCCTCAGCTTCCCAGAGAAGGCAAGTTCCATGGGTAGTTTCTCTCTGTGCTTGTGTAGGAGCTTAGGTGACAGGCAGCTATCCACACAGCTCCAGAACTGGTCCTCCACACTCACAGATCACTTTACTCCATCGTGGCATCAAAACACGTGTGTTTCTTGAGAGTTACATCAATGCTTGTAAAGACTTTCCCAATTTTTAGAGTATATTTGTAATAGCACTGTAAGAACTCAATATTTGCCAAAAAAATCCAGTGTCCATCAAAAGCATTTAAAATCCAACCAGCACAGTTACACTGTGCAGCACTGGAGCCTCCCAGTGTTCTGGACTAAAGGACTGTGTCAGACCTCCAGAAGCTGGATCAGGTGCTCAGCTGTAATGGTACTTTTGCCCCACACTCTGCCACAAGCATCAGTTCACTCCATCTGGCCTTTGCCTCAAGTTCCTCTGTTTGAAAGAAGACCACAGGACCTTTCTTTACTCAAACTCCTCACAACCTGTGTCCCGGTCTGAGGATCCTCTTTCAGAGGGCACAGAGTGAATCTAACCCTGAAAATTGTTCTGTGGTTATGTTTACTTGCTCCTTCAATATTTGGGAACAGAGAGGCTGTAGCAATGCATTTAGCTATCCAGAGTAGGAGAGAAGGTATTTATGGGAATTTGCTGCTCAGTTGGAGTTTGACTTTTATGCCTCTTTTAATGATGCCCTCTTTTCATAGTGCAGCACAAGTAACAATTCCTCCCTTTGTATGTGTTTTGTATCTATTCCTATTTCCTATTGAAATTCCTAGGAAAGAGACTATCCAAGTACAGAGTTGAAAATTTCATCTTAAAATAAGCCAGATGTCCAACCTCCCTTTAGCTGCCAAGCCCAAAAGAGTTCAAGAAAGATGTTAAAATCTGTCTTCCTGGCTGTGAAAAACTAATTGCATAGCATAGGTGATGATCCCAGTCTCCCAGGAGAAGGAATAAAACTGCTTCAGGCAAAAACTCTGCTGTTATTTCTGTAAGGATTGGAGTTGGCAATATCTGTGGAAAAAGTTTCATTGCTTGCCCTTCTTGCTGGTTAACAAATGCAGAGACAGGAACACAGACAAAGGTAGGTGAGTGTTTGTGTTTTGATATCTGAAAACCTTATTCACCTGATGAGAAAAAATGCTTTTTTCTCTCTTCCCTTCTTTCCTCTGTTTTTTTTTTCCCCTCTGTTAAGAGCATTTGTAAGCACAGAGAGTGCCTAAAAGCCAGAGGCAGAGGTTTCAGACTCACTGTGTTCCAGTCATCTAAAGGAACCCCATTCCTGGATCTGGATGGGTTATTTTATGCCTCTCCATTTGTAAGATGGATGTACAATTCACTCCCCTTGCAAAGAGTTTTGTGGGGATTAAGAGCAGTAAAGCACTCTGAGGACTAAAAGTGCCTTTGAAATCCTGAGGATTAGAGGTTGCATATGACTAGTGAAGTGGAAAGGCCCAAGAGTTGCATTTATCAGCATAAAAATCGTTCACTTGAAATCCAAATTGGCTTCCAGACTGGTAGAAGTCACTGAGGGTGCACAGTGCTGAGGAAGAGCAGAGAGACATCCATAGCTAATGAAATGCCTGGATCTCACAGCAGAGGCTCAGGTTATGAAGGGGGTTTAAATAAGGCACTTAAACAATTGCTTTTTGGAATAGCTCACTGTAAAGCATACAAGGAAAGGGCTTGTTCAGCATACTGAAATGCCATAACCATTGTTGAGGTATTAATAGACAATGACCACATTTTTATGTAAATTCAACATCTGAAAATGTAAGTGGGAAAAGAAAATCTGTGTCTTAACTCTAAATTGAAATAAGAAAGATATAAGGGGAAAAAAAAAAGGTATTTACTTCTTTTTACAAAATGAAGTTCCAAAGTAGATGTTAAATTTTAATATAACATGGCTACGACCTTCAGAACACAACAACCTGCACACACAGAGGTGAGATATATAGAGGTAAGCATGGGTTAATGGCAAAGTCCAGAAGGGATCTGAGCTGGAGAAATTCAGTCCCAGAGAAAGGCACTGGGAGAAAGAACAGGAATAAGAAGCAGGTGGAATATAGGGGGGAAATATATGGGAGAAAGGCAAATACAGTTCAGTGAGTACAGCAAGTGTAAGAAAGCTGTTTAATCAACAGTCATTAACGTGAGTGAATAAAGAGGAAAATGAGATAAAGAGTTGATGTTGGTTTTGACAACAGGCTTCACTCACCCTGCAACTCCTCCTACCCAGAAATAAGTTACTCACATAGCATAAATGTATTTCTGCTCTGAGTTGTGTGAGGTGGGACTCCATCAGCTCTGGTTTAGATGGTCCTGTTTGTCTGAGGCTCTTTCTTATCCAGCCTTTTAGGGATCCACACAGGAAGGAAAAGCTCCCAGTGCTCCACTCAGAACAAAGCTGTACCTCTATATAAGAAGCAGCAGGGTTTCTTGTCATACTTCCAGGACATAGTGACTGCAGCTTTGCTGTGCTCTCCCCCAGAGATGGGAGAGGTGGGGGCCTGCCTGCATCCATGTGCTCTTTTGTGCTTGGGTTCTAGTCTTAGAAGCATCCACACTGCACACACATCCTTCATACCTGGACTTTAGTCTAACCTCAGTGAGGCTCATCTTCTGAGCTTCTTCAGTGTTTGGCGTGCTGTTTTTCAGAAGTACCACTCTGAGGAGTTAAGTGTTTTTTGAGGGAGGGAGCTCCAGTGCCCTGACTTTGTTCAGAAACAGCAGAGGACAGAAAACATGATCTTTTTCACATCGTACCAATTACATCTCCTGAGTTTTCCCCCACCTCCTCCTTTCTCCCATCATTTGCTTGTGTGTGGCTTTAGGAGAAACAGGAATCTTACCAGAGCCCTGCAATCCATTGTTTCTATATTTTAAATACAAGGTTCTTTTATTAACTCCAGCTGGTGCACCTCCCTGTGCTCACTGTGTTTGCTTTATTAAAATTGAGCAGCGTGCAAGTAGGACATTGTAAATCACAAGTGACTGGGCCAGAGGAAGAAGGAGGGAGAGGTAGGGACTCCAGTTCTATGACAACAAAGAGAGCATATAAACAGGCTGGGCCTCCTGGCTAATAGAAACCAAAACTCGTGGGCTACAATTTGCAATTGTTCCCAGGAGGACAGACAAGTGCCAGACAGTTAGCAGGGGTAGAGGAGAGTGAATACTCCAATAACTGTGTTCGTCCAGATACTGGAACAGAGCTTCTCTAGAGGTCTGGGCATGCAGTAGGAGCTGCTTGCCTCTGCTGTAACCCGTGGTTTTGTCTTATATCAGTGCCTGGCAGTGGTCATCTTGTCTTTGGAGGAAGCCCTGTCAGACCATCCAGGTCTTGGACAGGGCTTTTGAACCAAGAGAGCCAGTACCACTGGGTTCCTCATGGAGAGGGAGGAAGAAGCTGCTCATCCATAATTAAGCACAATACGTTTTCCAGCTTTGCCTCTTTGTGGCTGTTGGAAGGAATTGCATCTCTGCCTGCTTGGACCTCGTGGGCATCCACAGGGACAGTCAGTGAAAATGGACTCAGAGCAAGGCCAAACAGAAAGACAACAGGTTCTTTCCCCGTACCAGGACAGTTCCTGTGATCCCAGCACACCCTGAAGCTGCAAAATCATCATGGGCAAATGCAACAGCTATGTGAAGGGTCCCTGGCTGACACAACCACCCTGTTGTTGAGTCCTCAGCACCACAGTGAGCTGAGGATTTTTCTGGTGTATGTGTGGATGTGAATTGCCAGCTGCTCTGCTCAGACCATGTCTCAGTGCCTTCTCTCCTCCAGTGCTCCTCAACCTGTGGGAAAGGCCTGCAGTCACGCGTGGTGCAGTGCATGCACAAGGTCACCGGGCGCCATGGCAATGAGTGCCCTGTCCTCTCCAAGCCAGCGGCCTACAGACAGTGCCACCAAGAAGTCTGCAATGAGAAGATCAACGTCAACACCATTACCTCGCCCAGACTCGGTGAGTGAAGGATGTTGAGGGGGAAGAGGCCACCTGCAAAAGCCCAGTGTGCCTAGTGTGATAATAGTGGGGCTTCAGAGGATTGCCCAGGGACAGAAATGAGGAGAGGGCCCCCCACTCAGACTCTAGGCTGAAGGTCTGGTGTGGGTAGGTCCTCTGCTTGTCCGTCCTGTCCCTGGCTCCGACTCTCCCCAGCAGTGGATAGACCCGAGAGATCAACAGGAGCACACAAATGGTGGGGGATTGATTGATCACAGAGGTGAGGCAGCTGACAGGCATGTCTTTCTCCGTCACAAACACCTTCACACACAGCTTTTGCTGTGGTGAGTGTAAAGTATGATGATTTAGTCATCCGTGCCCCAAGAAAAGTACATGACCTTGACAAGTAGAGCATTGCTGGGGTGTTTTTCCATTTTCATTTGCTGCCACAAGAATGTGGCTTAATGAATTAGTTTGCCAAGGGAGCATCCAGCCTCTTTGTGTGATCCCTTTGATTTTCTGTCACTGTTCTTCTCCTCACCCTCCCTTGCAACCCTTGTCTACCTGGCTGAGATGAGAACGTGGTGATACACCATCTGTTTCCCAAAACACTTAAACACCGTGTTTAAGAAACGTCACTAGTTAAGAATGCTTCTGTTGGTACCAGATTGTGGGAATCCATGATTTTCCACATCATATTTGCTGAGTTAATATGGGGATAAAAAGATATTTTTCCAGGCTTCAGCCCTATGTGTTCAGTCACAGCTCAAAGAACCAAGCTGCTTTCTTTACATTTCACACATCATCACCAGTAAGATGAAGCTAAACTAAGCCATCAGCTACACTGACACAGCCTCAGCAGTGCCTCCCATTACTTTCTGGTACAAGAGGCAAGGTTGTAAACAATGCTGCTAAGAGCTTGCCATAAAGAACAGCTTCCACCCTCTCAGCAGAAGCAGTCTTGTAGCCTGAGAAGCCTCTAATACAGATGAAAAGGCAGAGCTGTTAAGTAACAGAGAACCATTTCCACTCTCCAGTACTCAATAACAAAGTGGGACTGGACCTGAAGCTTCTGAACTGCAATTTGTTTCCCAAAAGTTTAATGGATGTTTAAAAGAATATGGGAAATGTTATTCCTGCAAATGCAGTCAAACTGAGCAGCTTCCAGCCTCTTTTGTTTAGGAACATATGAGAGTACTTCCCAGATATTTTAGCACTAAGACCACAGTGAAAGGAAAACATTTCATTTGAGAAGTAAGCCCTTGATAGACCAATGAGACAAGAAATCCATCCTAGTTTACATTTTAGGACAAAGCAATAAAAAGCTCACGTGTTTAGAAGACTGAGGAGGCTCAAATCCCTGATGAAAGTAATCTGCAAGTTATTTGGGATGCTTTTGTTTCTAAACTGGGCTTGGAATCACCAAGGCCAGAAACAATGATATTTGATATTAGAGGGAAGATGTATCACTGTGTGTTTTGCTCTTCCTGTTTATAAACAGCTCTCGGTGGATTAGCTTTAAACACAAGTTTTATGTTTTCTGCAGTGGAAACCTCACAAAAAAACATACACAGAAAAAAATTCCAGTACGCTACAGAGGCCCTGCTGCCTTGTCCCCACTCCAGAATGTTTTTCCTCACAGATAATATTTCCACAAGTGGCTAAGTGTGGAGTTTACCTCACCTGACTTTTACATCTTAATCCAGTGTCCCCCGGTGAAGACGTATTTTGGGGAAGTCATTCTGTCCCTGAGGCAGCTGACCCATGCCTCTTCCTCAACATGCTTCCTATCTTCACAACCTGTGAAAGACTCTGGGCCTCTAAAACACTAGAGTCCTAGCCTTGTTTGTGGCTCAGTGTCTTTCTCTCATCTCAGATTCACAGGGTGTATCTCAGATGTTTTTAAAAGATGTGTGATTTATTCAGCCATCATGTTTCCATGCCTGGTTGGAACCATAGCTAGTGGGGAGTGCACCAGATCTAACCCCTTCAAAAAGCCCCTCCACTGATGGCAGTCTCAGGAATAGCTCTGCCCTCCCCTGTTCAGGATGGTCAATCCCACTCAATGTTTTTTTTCTTGCAGAAAGATACTTTTATATTGGCTTCACATCGGTTTTGGTTTTGGTTTTTTCTGAGACAGTGCACCTTTATTTCATCAGATTCTCTCAAACTTTCGCCACTTATCTGAGTGAAGCTCCAGGGATAACCATTCCTACCAGTTTTGCTGCCAGTTTGCTGGTGCTTTGCACCAAGACTCACAGCTGAACACTGAGCCTCACCTGGTTTCATCCAGCAGAGAGGGAACAACGTGCTGTGTCAGCACATTTTGCTGTTCTTTAATCAGACCATTTTCCCCAATCTCACAGGCCACAATATTTGTTTAGAAGATACTCCAGTTACCACAGATTTGTAAGAGTGCTGCAGGCAGTTTCTAAATCACGTGCCATTAAGAAGGACTGCCTGTATGTGAGCATTTGTGTCAGTCCACAGTTTCAATGCTGTTGGTTTTTGATGAGAACACATGTGACTCGTTAACAACACTGTCAACAGATTCAGCAAACAGTGCTGTTGCTTTGCCCTCTGTACAAACCTTTTGTCAGAGGGAGTTTCTGCTGCCCATCCCCTCCACCCAATAGCTAATTGTTGTTCTACGGTGTTTCATATGCTAAGAAGTATAATTTTTACTTCCTATTTGATTTTACTCCTCTGTAAAAAGGATGATGGTAAAGTCTTTAAAGTGTACCTTGGCAAAGCAGTCTCCCTGGGAGCCCACAACTTCTCACTGGCTGCTGTTTGGCAGAAATCTTGGCCGGTGCTTTAGATGTTTTTCATCTAGGCCTGATTGTCCCTGAGACAAAATAGGTACAAACTGAGGAGGTTTGTAAAACAGGTACAACTGAGGAGGTTTGCACACCCCATCATGTCCATTTATCCCTATGCAGTAAGCCCTTCCCAGAGCCTGGTATTTCAGTAGAAAGAGCATCATCTGATCTCCAGTGCCGAGGGTGAGGTTGGCGCTTCTTCCCTCCCATGCATGTGTTTGGCTCACCCCCTCCCTGTTCTCTGATTTTGATCACACCTGCAATGCTGTTCTCTGGCTAAACTGCTAGTTTCTCCTTTCTTTTCTTGTCCAAAGCTGCTCTCACGTACAAGTGCACGGGCGACCAGTGGACAGTGTACTGCAGGGTGATCCGGGAGAAGAATCTGTGCCAGGACATGCGGTGGTATCAGCGCTGTTGCCAGACTTGCAGAGACTTTTATGCAAACAAGATGCAGCAGAAGAGTTAATGAACCTGTGCTACTTCTTCGAGTGTCACAGCTATTTGTATGTCAATCACGGACTAGTAGGTCTGAGTACTGGAATTTCACGAGTTGCTACAATGTGGTGGATTCCAAAGCGTACCTAATAAGACTTGAAACTAATTCTACAGACTGGATACCAAAGTCATCCACTCATCCACCTTAAAACAAACAGAGTCATCTCAAGGAGCCCATCATTTTATCGTATTTTGACATCCTTACATTTCTCATTAATGCTTTTTTACTTTAATATATTAAATCACCAGCCACTGGATGGCTTGCTACCATTAAAGAGAAGGACAAGAGTTGCAAAGAGATAACATTGACTAAGGTTATGGGTTACCTCCATGGAGGAAGAAGGCCTCTGGCAAAGTAATTCAGCAAAGGTAGAGACATTGCTTAATCTTTAATCTTGGTTTGCATCTAATGTTTTCAGCTCCCAACAGTTATCCCACTGCAGAGTGGGCTTGAAGGGACACACATAAATGAAAGGCTTAATTTAAAGAGAGGATTTGCTGTAAAAGCTTGTGAAAACTGATAGCAGAGGATGAACATCTCTGAAATTCCTGCAGAAAGCTCAGTCCCATTACATCCAGCATTGCGAGTCATATTTTTTAGAGCAACTAATAGAGACTGCTCTGCTTTCTAATTTAAGGAAACCCCAATCCTCTTTCTCTTTTCCCCAGAATAATATAGTTTCTTTTATGAAACCTAATTTTTCTTTCAGCTAATGAAATGGAAGCTCATTAACAGCAGTAGATAGTTACTTTTAAGCAAGAACCATTTACAGGAGGTGGGAGAAGGCAGAAATCATTTCATCCAGTAGAGCTCAGTGACAGATTGCTTGGCCTAATCTCTCTCCAGTTTCTAAAAGTCAATCAGATAATGAGGCTGATTTTTTTGTCTTTATGAAAGAGGACCATGAAACTGAATAGGCTTGGTACAGAAATAGGAACAAATCTGTGTGAAGGATGGAGTGGAGAGCAGAACAGGTGTTTGCTATCTCTTGGCTCAGTATACACCTGAGGTTATGTAGCCCATTTGAGTCAAAAGTAGTCAGGGATACAGGACATTCAAAGCGTAATCTTGAGCTTGTTGAAGCCATAAGACACCCATTGCTTTCGGTAAGGGCTGGGGTTTTACTCACTGTATTGTAATGCTTCCTGTCTTTTGTGGTGCTATCGGATTGGTGCTATCAGATTGGTGCTATCGGGGCACTTAGCAAGTGCTGCACAGATGATACTCTCTTCCACATCTCTGCACTTTAAACCAAGCTCCCCTCTGAGATGTGAGACTTGAAACAAGAGCTCTACCCAGGGCAGAGTTTGTCCCCTCCGTTAGGCCTACAGATCAATGACTCCCTATCATATCTTGCTCCAACACGGATCATTTCCCTTGCCAGGCCCAAGGTCGGTTGTGTGGTGGTGAAGTTACAGCCCACTCTTCACTATGTGTACAGAGCTCTTTGGATGAATTGCAGCTCTGTACTCACTCTAGAACTGCGTGTTGCTGTTTTACCCTTTGGAGATGAGTGCAGAACTAAGCCCAGCTGCTACCCTCAGCCTCTGGGCCACTCTGGATTGCAGCTCACGCCTGTCCTCACGTTGTCTTTGGTGCTGTTGTCTCTTTTTTCCAATGCAAGAAGGGATAAAGACTCTTAGTACCTAACACACCTTTAAAGCAGCTTTTCCCACTTTATTACAATCTTTTCAGTCTCCAGGACCTCGCTGGCACAGCTCATCAGCATTTTATTAAGGGCTACATCTTTCAAGCAGAGGGAGCTAATGTTCATCCACAAACTAACAGTGTGTGGGCTTCACATTTGCACCCATGCTTGTTAGTGCAAATGAGAGTGTGTGCACACAAGGGCTGGCCTGTGTGCACAAAGGCACATTCGCACACACTGTTTCCTCAAGTGCCTGTCTCAGATCTGCTTTCCAATGCCTCAGATGAGTTTCTCTATCAGGGAAATGATTCTAACTTGGGTTTTATTATATATACTTTTGACATTTTATAGTCAGGATCAAACCTCCTTCTTCTGTTAATCCCACCCTGTAGCCCAAACACAGAGGTTGTATAACTACTTAGTGAGTGATCGATGGAAAACGCTACTTGTGGGATGACAGGGAAGATTTGGGCAGTCCCAAAGATCCAAGAGATCAGACAGAGCCCAGAGGACCTGATTTGTGTTGGTAATTCACAGCCATAGTTTGCTTCCTTGTACTCTGCAGTAACACAGCCCCGTACGGGAGGGCAGTGACTGTCCTTGCTGCCTCCCACAGCCACCTCGCAGCAGTTGCTGATCACTTTTGGCATGACTAACACTCAAGATGGGCTGTTGAAGGATTTGCCATTGGGCTTCTCTGTTATCTTGGAAGAATAGCCAGTGCATTTAATATTAATGGCAATCAAAGGTGCTTTTAAATAGCAGGGATCATTTTTCCCTCCGGTGCTGTCACCCTCTCTAGGCAATAGATGGTCTCCTAGAAAGGTGTAGAGGAGAGGAAGGATGTTAATTCCTATGTTTCTCACTAATAATTCACTGCTGGCTGCTGTCCAGAACAGAATACTGAGCTAATTAGACCTGTGGCCTGCCCCAATATGCTACATCCTGCACTTCAAAGGACATTTGTGTCCGAGTTCTGGGTCCCACCTAAGGAAACACAAACTGATGATTAATTCTTTCAAACGTCTGAGCACTGAAAAAAAACCCACCTCACCTCACTTGCTCTCCCAGCCCACAGATTAGGGTGCATCAGCTTTTTTACTAATCAGAAACCAACACTAATGACAAACTGATGGTGCAACACAGCTCCATTTTTACTGCATTCTCTTCACCTGGTGACAACCATCCCGTTCCGTAACAGCCAGAAAAACCGTCGCTGTACAAAAGCTTCATTCTGTTCAATACTACTGCACTTCTGTATCCTTTTTATAGGAGCTTTACTATGAATTTACAGCTCTGCTCTGCCCGTAGTTACTACATCCTGGTGAAAAGGAAGCTGTTTGTTCCAGTGTATCTATGACAATACTTTCCTTTAGTCCTTCGTAAGAGGTTGACGCTCTTTTGTGATTACAGTGGTGGTATTTCCATATTGTAAACCATACTCTGTACTGTTACTAAAGTACTGTACATTTCTAGTTGCACAATTGTGTTATTGAGTGTAGATTCTCACTATCTCATGTATGGTGCTATTTTGTTGTTGTTGTTGTTGATGGAAAAGAATCTTAGCAGTTGATTATTGCTTGATGTTTTATTATAATACAGGGATATATTCTCCATGGCAATAATATCATGTAAGTTTTTCATTACAGAGTGAAATGTGTATATTTTTCCATTAGCTAATTTGCATATGTACTGTATCCATGGTAATTTTCCTTTTGGTGCTGGTCAGAAAGAGAAAAAAAACCCAACAGTCAAACTGAATGGAACCAGTTGGAAATGAAAACCAAAGAGAAGCCCCAAACCAACAGAGGATCATTCCATTTGGAGACAAAAAAAAAGGACTATGATGTTGGATAATAAATTGATTTTTTCCATAACAACTTTAATAAGGTTTCTGGACTTGGAAAGAAAAAAAAGAAACACAAAGCAAAACAGCATGAAAATTAAGTGAAAGGAGTGAAGCTGTAAGTAGTACATGATGCATCTAATACTGGGCTGAGACTGGGATTGGGTTAAGTCTAGGCCAACTGTTTGATAGCCATGGTAGGTGTAAAAGGTCATTTGGCAGCAAAATTCTGACATCTCAGAGTTCCCAGTGTGCTAACAAATTGAGAAATGATGAGTCTTGCAAAATCAAGCACAGGGAATGTTAATACCTGATTAATGCTTTGCAAGGTCTGTGGTCAGTGACACACCAGTAGAAAATGCCTGCCTGGAAATAGTGAGCCAGGCTGCGTTTGGAGTATCGCTGTGTGGGCCTGAGCAGGCCACAGGGAAGCTAACGCTGATGTATGGAGGGAGGGACGTGTTGCAAGTGCTGTTGAGAAGGGTTGCTTTCACTGTATGTTGGAGCTGAGAGAAGTGGCAGCTTGCTGTATGTTTAGTGGTGCTGCTCCACAGGTGCAACCTGGTGATGAAGACTGCTGAGCCTGTGGAAATTTATATTGGAGCAAAACTATCCCATCCGTTGGAAAGGTACCTACATAACCTAACTGCACACTTCCCTGGTGTGAAATAAACACAATTACTTCAGTGCCAAGTGTTTTGGATGTCTTTGTTGTAGGCACTAGCCAGAATCTTTGTACTATTTGTTAACTCCCCTCTCATCCTGATGAAGATGGTTTTTTGCAGCTGCACACAGATATGCCTGCGGGATCCTCTCCCATCCTGTCTTCTAAAGATGCCATCATCCGTATTCCAGCTCCTTTCTTGTTAAAAGGACATTTCTTGGAGGTGGGAGCAGCACCTTTCTAAAAGCCCAGGTATGGTTGATATGAGAGGAGTCCTCCCAAAAAGATTTCCAGAAATGGAATAGAGCCCATTTCTTGATCTCACCCTGACTGCTTGGTAATGGCACAACACTGATAAGCTTCCTAGCTTTCAAAGGCAGCCTTAGGAGATACCAGCCCAGCTGCCATCATCCAAGCAACTGTTAACAGTTGTAGAAACTCCATCCAAGTACATTAACACATCATCGCTTTGTGCCTTGCCTGGAGTCAACATACGATTGCAATTGTTGACCTGTTTAAACCATAAAACATAGATATAAGCTTTTGGAAGCCAAAAGGCTTAATGTTAAGCTGGGATATGGCAATGAGTGGGAGGGGTGTCAGGAATGCTGTCATACATTTGGCTTGACGTTTTCCTGGTAGGTGCCAATATCTCTTCTAGAAATCCAGTAGGCTTATGTGCTTAGTTTGGCTATTTTGTGTGGAGCACTTTCCTGGTTTTCTCCTATTCCTAATCCCCATCTTCTAACCAAGAAACCAGATGACTTGAAGCCATTGTCCTTCCCTGTGTCAGTTGTCTCTTTATTTAAGACACCCCAGTCAAGTTGTTAATGGGATCAGATGGCTGTGGTGCTCTGGCATAGAAGTACCAGGAGGAAAGTATAAAGTCTTCTCAGCTGCTGGGAGCTCAGTTCTGCCTCCACCAACTCCACCTGCTTCCTTCACTCTCTTGCAAGGCCTGGTGTCCATAGCAGCCTGAGCTGTCTCCTGATCCCTCACAGCAAGCTGGTGGGACCCAGTTTTCTCTGGAAGGAAATTTCCTTCCAAGAAATTCAACCTTAGCCTGGCACCAGCCCTGTGCATCACCCAGAGCACTACAGTTGGAGGACCCTGTTATGTTGGTAGGGTCAGAGCTGCCTGTCCCTTTGTGCTTTCCCTCTGGTAACCTACTTGCTGCCAAGTTACTTGCCTTGCTTGTTGTCCTGCTGCTGTATGAATAGATTGCACCCAGAAACAGGCAGGCTGTGGGAACTGCTCCTGAACAGCATCTCTTTTTCAAGTACTGGGATCTGTGCTGAACATGTGTGATAATGCCTCTCCATGCCACTTGCACTTCAGCATCCTTCTGTTTACCTTGTTCTGGAGGCAGGTCAGTAGGAAGACAGAAGTTCCTCAAATGCAGCTAAAACACAAAGGCCAGTTACCTTTCCTATGTGCATTTTTTTCTTTGTCTCTTATTATGTCACTGGCCTCTCTTCACACTTTCTAGCAATGGGCCAGTCTGCCTGGAGAGAGGTTTTCCAAGCAGGACTGAAACATCTTCACTTTGGAAAGGAAGAATTGTGTGTTTATAAAAGGAGAGTTTAAACAGGAGAGTATATGAGAGAGGGACCACAGACTCTCCTTAGGTAACTACCCAGAATGTCATTGAAGAGTCTCCAAAGCTGCCCTCATGTGTCTTGCATCCCCTCGTCTCCTTTCGTGCCACTTTCATGTGACAGACCCCATGAAGAATGCCTGGAGGCTGCACTGTACCACGTGTAGCATACTGTCAGAGCTGCTGTGTCTGCCAAATGGTGGCCAGACGCTCGGACAGACCCAATTAGCAAAGTCCTGCAGCTGATGTCTGGGGCTTGCATATGTGTTCCCTGCACATTCCCACAGCCCAGATGCTGGCCAGGTCCACATGGCCTGGGCTAGGTGTGGGCCTCAGACTCTGGGTTGGAGAGGAGTAGCTGAGCTTGCTTGAAAGCTGTGGTTTCTCTCAGCTCCACTCAGCTGGCTGTGAAGAGCTCCTGTTTGGGTGTCTCATCCTTTCATCCCTCTGTGCCTTGAGTGGAGCTGGAGCCTCCAGCATGGTTTGTCTGGGTCATGTCCCAGGCCTCATCAGAGAGTGGCTCTGGCATCTGCCATGGTGGAGCCCACAGGATGTCAGCACATGGGGCTGGCCCCAGGCACAGCTCTGGCTCCAGGTGAGCCTTGAATGCTCAGTATCTCCAGCCTCTCCTGAGCCTCAGGGGCTTATAGCAGCCTCTGTGTACCTCCAGAGATGCTTGCCTTCCCCTTCCTCCTCTATTTCCCACAGACACACTTTGTGGCCTTGCCCTCCCTGCATGATCATTGTCCCTTTCCCTGCTTGCTCTGCTTGCAGCTGCTTTGCCCCCCACAAACTTGCTTTGCACCCACCAGAAACTTCATCAGCTTTGCAGTCTATACAAAATACATCCCCTCATCTACTCAAGTGCATTTAATCTCCTCCCTCAGCATCCTGTAGAATATTTTTCTCGTTGTACTGCTGTAGTAGCCTTATGACTCCCCTTACTGTTGCTTTCTGGATGGTTTTTGGTTTGAGGTCTCTTATAATGACTCAGTATTGGTGACACATAGCATCTACACCCAGACATGCGGATGCTGGGAAGCCGTGAGCAAAGAAATGGTCCTTTTCTCAAGAGCTGGCAGACTCACAGGTGGTCCTGGGAAAAAGGCTGATTCTCAAAGCAGCTTGCTGGGGTTATTGGCAGCAGCAATCTGAAAAGGCGTGGAGATGAGCATAGGCTGCCTCTGAACCGAGCGAGTGAGCCTGCACTGCGGTTACTACTCTGGCAGAGGAGGGAAGGGGATATTCCCCTGTGGTTTTACATCCTCACACACAGTTTTTTTGTTATTGGGAAAGGGTAACGTTCACATCACTTCAGAGATGCCCCTTACAGAAACTGGGCTGCAAGATCCAGCTCCAGGCCTGGATACTGTTCAAACTGTGGGCTGGCAGAGAGGGAAATGCTCATTTGTTCAGCAGGAGAGCACTGGTAGCACGCCAGGCTGTACGCCTGGCTCTGCTACCACAAAGAGCATCAGCTGTTGAAAGATCACTGACAGTTTCTGTAAGGTCACTGCACACTACAGCATCATTGTGCAGCCATCCTGGAGACAGGCAGCAAAGCTGTTCAGACAGGCAGTGGAAAGGGAGCATCTTCTATCAGGATCTTTGCATGGCACAGAGATCACTGCCAGCGAAGCCAGACAACCCATTCTTGGGTGGCTTTGGTTTGGGTTTTGTTTTCTTGGAAAAGACATTACTTGACCATTTTGCAGCTTCCATTTATTTCCCCAGCTCTGTGGTGGGTTTTTTTCCCTTCATTTTGTCTCAAATGGCAAAAATAAGACCCAACCAGACTGCAGCTTTGTTTGGCACCAGCCTTTCCTCCTGAGATGATCACACAAGAAGTCTTTTATCACTTTGGCGGCTCTGAGCCAGAGCTGCTTTTGGTGGAAGTCACTGGGACTGTAACCTTGGGCTGTCGTGGGACAAGAGTCAAGCTTGGGCTGTCAGCAAGGCGAGCTGCAGCAGTCAGAGCCCCTGCCAGGACACGTCAGTACTTGTGAGCGTGCTTCCCCCGGTGCTGCTCTCGTTAAGGAGAAGGTACGAAATGCACATGGAGATTGAATTAGTCCTCTAAAAAACTAAGTGGTGTTTAAAATATAAATCCTGTCCAGAACTGTGGTCTAATTCCTTAGGAAATCACTATAAATCGACCTTCCCCTGCTCCCCACTGCCTAATAACAACATGTCACGTCTCGGTTTTCTCACAGCTGATTCACCTTCCGTGCCACTTGCACTGCCTTGGCTTCAGTACCGTCACCTCAGCTCCCTGCCCAGCTCGGAGAGGAGAGGAGAGGAGAGGAGAGGAGAGGAGAGGAGAGGAGAGGAGAGGAGAGGAGAGGAGAGGAGAGGAGAGGAGAGGAGAGGCCCTGCTGAACTCCCAGGCTGCTGTTCTCTCCAGGCATCAGCAGGTCTTCTGAGCTGCCAGCTGCTCTCGCTCTTGCCTTTCCCTCCATCATTTCACAGCCTGGCCAGCAGTACCTTGAGGAGGGGACTGTGACACCGAAGCCTGTGAAACGCTGTTGGTGCCATTTCTCAGAGGGTAAGGATGATTCTGCCCTTACATGGTTGGGATTTTTTCCCAGCCACCTTTTGCTGAAGAAGCAATTTCAAAGGGGAAAAGTAAACCCCATGTTACTGTGTAAGCAAGATGGAAAGCAGCTTTCTGTGGTTTCTCAGGTATTTATGTGCCATTCTCTCTGCAACATTATTAGCAACACCATTGCCTGTGGCTGGCTGGCTATTGAGTAAGGATGATTTTGCAACAGCTGTGTGCATGGTACCTTCCTTCCCAAGCAGTGCCTTTTGCCTGTCCCCGTGGCTCAGTTTATTTGTATGCAAGGCAACTGTGAAGCTACTGAGGTTTTCCATCAGCTATGCAAACTCACAGCAGACTCAGCTCTGTGTGTGTCCCTGTCTGAGAATTCTAGGCTTTGAGTTGTAGGCTCTTGGGCAGCTCCTGTGAGGGATCTGGTCCTTCTTCACCGAAAGTGTTGTCAAGCACTGGAAGAGGCTGCCCAGGGAACTGTTTAAGTCCTCATCTTGGAGCTAGTCAAAAGCTGTGTGGATGTAGAGCTGAGGGACATGGTTTAGTGGTGGCTGTGGCAGTGCTGGATTAACAGCTGGACTCAGTGATCCTAAAGGTGACCTGATCTAGGTGGGACCTGCTTTGGCAGAGGAGTTGGACTAGATGATCTCTAAAGGTCCCTTCCAACCCCACCATTCTGTGATTCTATGAAAGGTCTTTTCAAGCCTGAAGGATTCTGTGACTCCATCGTTCTTACACGTGGTTCTAGAGGAACTGCTGCCTCTGCTTACACTGCAAACTATGGAGCATCTACAGCCATATGGATAAGAAAGAAAAGCGCCTGTGTTTGTTTGTTTGTTTTCCAGCCTGGCTGTGGAATGGCTCTAAAAGCAGAAGGATCTTTCACTATGGAAAAACAGAAATGACAAAAAACATCCTCATATTTGTCAAAGTTCTCTGAGATGTTTTTCAGGGTATTGCTGAGACCTGCCAGGCTCTTCCCCTTCTCTTACCCCAAATACTTCCATTTTTGGCTAAAACATCTCAAGTTTGGGATTCTGTTTGTTTTTTGGACCCAGAATGTCAGCCAAAACACAAACTCTTTTCCTCTTAATTTTTCCACTTAATTTTTAAACTATCTTCTGGCAAAACAGAAATATTGTTTGGATGGAAAATTCTCAACCATCTCTGCTGGTTAGTCGCTGCCAACAGTCGTACAGGCAAAACATCTTCCAAGAGAGGAGAGTGTGTGAAGGGCCGAGCAGGAGGCAGGCGATGGCTGACGCTTCGCTCCCCGCCTCTGTGCCCCAGCCAGCGCTCTGCTCTCTTGCAGGCCTCAGCCTTTAATGAGAGCCATCTTTCTAGAGATGTTTCCAGCCTCAGTCTCTCTTGGCGAGTCGGCTCAGTGATTCAGGTGCTTTGCCAGGTTCAAGGGAGATGTGGGTGGCACAGAAAGAGCTGCCGAAGGACTCGGAGGAGCCGTGTTGTGCGTTTCTTGTCCGTGGCTGCTGGTATTTGGACCTCTCCAGGCAAAGGGAGATGGGGCTAGGCCAGCTCACTTTCAAGCTTTGGTGTGCTGTTGTTTAACAATGTTCAGATACACCAGCAGCCATGAGCAGTCTCCATGTAACCCCGAGGACGTCCAGGGACAAGACGCTAAAGGCTGATGGGCTGAAGTGACACCAGTCACATCACTGCTGTGTATCTGTTCCCATCTGTCCAAGGGGAAGGGGCTTTTCCACACTGAATTCGCTGATCGTGAATTCAAGGGGAACTCCTCTTGTTTCCTGGGTTTCTGTGGTGAACTGAGAGATGAAATAAGGAAACCGTTCCTGTAGAGTGGGACAGAAGCCAAATTTCAGTGTTTGACCTCCGCAGCCAAAGGAGCATCTGCCTATTGGCTCCATGGGCAGTCTCCTCAGGGAACAGCCATCCCTCAGCAGCCTCTAATATTTGCAAATTGCTCTGAGATCTTTCAGTGAAAGACCTTTTATATGTGCAAGTTTATAGCCCCTTTCTGGCCACTGCTGGTTTTAGAGGGTTAAGTTAGAAACAGGAAATACATTGACTAAAGGAAAGCCATTAATATTAAATTCTACCCTTTGCCAGATAGTCTTGTGTTATCTTTGCTCTTTCCTGAAATATTTCCCAGTTTTCCTTGCAGGGCATTCTGTACAGGGGTAGCAACTGAGGAGCTGTAACTTGGCACATCTCCACCTGCTTTTCCGTAGCACTGTACATTTGTGCTCTGGGATTTGAAGAATTTCCTTTGCCTTTAGAATTGATATGCAAACAGTCAGCTGTACAGACATCAGTCTGCCCAGGAGACAGTGCCACGTGACCTAAGAAATAAGAGAGGTGGTCAGCACCATGCTGGTGGCTCCTGAATTTCTGGAGCAGATAGACTCACTTAACTATGGTGAGAAGACAGGAGGTCCTGTATACACCCTCCAGTCATGTAATCTGCTGTCCTTGACTGATCACAAAACACTCACCAAGATTCCACTAACAAAACTCTTGGATTTTGCCAAGGAAAACAAAGATTTGCAAGAGATGAGAAGCGTGACCTTGCCACCTCACAAATAGCTTGGAGATGTCAAGATGCTCATCTCAGCAGAGAGATGCTCGTGCCAGAGAAAACAGAGCCCTGTGTGGTCAGCACACAGCTCTGCCAACATCTCTTTCTTTTTCCTTCCTCCAGTAGGCATCAACTCTGTTGTGATAAAAGAAGAAAGGGGCCAGCTTAGTCGTCTTCTGCCTGCTTGCTGTGTTGCTGTAAGTCTCACTAGGTATAGGTACTGCCACGTAGGCAGGTATGGAGTGAGGGATGTGAAGACTGGGAGAGATGAGTGTTGCTGGCTGCAGAACCCAGCTCATGCCATTTCTCCCACTAGTGATTTCAACACAGCCAGAAGCTCGTGCATCCTGTGGGTGGTTAAAGCCCAAGGGTTTGGTTTCAGGGAGAAAGAAATGGGAGCTCCAGAGAGCCCCATAACTCTTAAGTAAGTTGTTCTCCAGGGCAATCGCCATTTCTGTTAAAAAATGAAGTCTTTCCTTTCCCATTGATACTTCTCAAGTTGCAAGGAGAGCAGTTCCTCTGCTCCTGAAGGCCCTAGCTGCAGACACAGCCTTGGAAGGGAAGCTTGCTCTCATGGCTAAGGCAAAGGAATGGGAAGCACGAGATCTGGCATGAAATCCTGCTCCCATTGAAGCCAGTTGGATGTTTGCCATTGGCTTCAGGGGAAGCCAAGATTTCAGTCTGCAGCCAGATTTGCTGGTGTGTTGAGCTATGCTGAGAGAAGGACCAGAAAGGGTTCTTGGTTTCCTGATAAAGCTGTTACTGCCTCAGTTCCTCTGCTGCACATAGCTGGTTTCTCACCTCACATTGCCCTCTGCTTGCTTTCAAATGTTATTCTTAGGCCAGAAACTCTTTGAGGAAGAGATTGGATGCATGGTTTGTGCTTGTTTTATTGCCCCACAACTGAAGCTCCTGGACATCCCCCACTAGCAAAATCATCCCTTCCATTGGGATGGACAGAGCAAGAGAATGGCATAAAGCAATAGCACAGAGCTGGGGTCAGTGGCTTGAAGTAAGACATCTTGGATTTGCTTCAGGTAAAAAACTGTACCTTTTCCTTCAGGCAGCAGCTTGGGTCAGCTCTAGAATTAACTCTGAGTGGTTCAAGTGTCTCTGAAGAGATTGTAAAGGAAATCCAGGGGTATGCTTCCCTGTTTCACACCTTCACACCATCATGAACTGTTACAAGCACCCCTTTTTGTCTTGTCGCCTCTCTTTCAAGGTTAGGTGGAAGCCAAATTGTGTTAGTGATGAGTTGTGGTACAGGTACCCATGAGCCTGAAAGTAAACTTTCCCAAACTATTATTGTTTTCCTTGCTAATAAGCCAGCTCAAAGTTTGCCACGCTGCTGGAGTGACATGTGTTAGGTAGAGCACTATATACTGCTCCCTGATGCATTCGACACCCTCGTGCCAGCTCTTGCAGCCCACACAGCGTCCACATTTGGGCAGAGTTAGTGCCCTCTGAAAAGCAGATGGAGGAAGCAGTCCCAGGGTGGATTGAGATGATTGTGTGATACCAAGCAACCTCATTTTGGCCTATACAGGCCCCGTTGTTTTCATTTGAATGGACACATGGTGGAGCCTCTTTATGCCAAGGGAACGAAACATTGCAAATCGTTCTTGCTCTTCACTTACATTTCTCTGCGGATCAGGACGTCTGGCTCCACTCACTGTGTGAGTTTGGCCTCTACTGCCCCTTTCAGGGAACAGCTGTAAATGCATCACATCGATAAAAAGGGGAATGAAGGACCAAGAAACTGCCCTGGCTTTGCTCACCACTCCAGATGCCACATGTTTGACAGCATCTTCTCCTCCTGCCTAGCCATAACCTGTGTTCCCTGGCCATTTGGCACTTGAGCTCATTCCTTTGCCGTTTCCACAACGAGGTGATGGTGGGAGCAACTTTCTGGTAAGTCAAAACCATTGTGATACCATGTTTTCCCCATGAGCAAGGAGTTTTTAAGTGTAGGTGCTCAAAGTCGTGGTAGTGTTGATCATCTAGAAATCCACAGCTGAGAGTTTTGCTATGATCTCCTCTAGCAAGATGTAGCAAAGTTGCCCAGAAGTCCAGCACTGGGGCAACAGCACACCCTGGTGTTGCCTCTTTAGACACAAACAGGCAAAAATACTCTTTCTTCTCGTAATAAATGGGGAAGAATGAGGAGGAAAGAAAAAACCCCCAGTGATGCAGCATTCTGCCCTGAATGCTTAGCTTAGCTCTGCAGCACCTTTTCCCATCAATCTTTCCCAACAATCATTCCAAGATTGTTCCCCAGGAGTATTGTTATTGACAGATCCTTTCTCAACTTAGTGACAGAGCCTTTCTCCCCTTAGTGCCTGCCTCTGGGCCAACTGTTCTTTTTCTGGTTGGGTTCCTGGCACAAAGTTTGAATGAACGCTGTCAACTATCAACTTGTTTACTCTTCTATTTTCTTTGCTCAGATGATCCCCATCAGCTCTCCTGTTTCCTAGGGCAGGCACAACCAAACAAAATGAATCAGAATAAACAGAATTAGTGCTTTCTTAACAACATGCCTGTATTTCTGGTTTTGTCCATTAGCAAATTCCATCCAGCTCCTTTGGCTCATGTTAATTCACTGTAGCTGCTATCCACAGCCTCTGGGTTAGGTGTAATGATGAGAGGATGGTGCTTTCCTTTTAGCAAGATCTCAGGACTACCTGATCCACTGCTGCCTAGTTCTCTGTGGCATTCATTCTGTTGCTGGTAAAGTCCCAGCTGGGAGCACAAAAGAAAGATGACACTTTGTTCTTCTCATCTGCTCATTTATCACTTTAATCCTCCTCATAGTTCCTCTCCCTGCTCCCCTCTCTTTTCTTTTCTCTTGTGCTCGCTCTGATTTGAGCACCTCAAGAGGCAGCACAGGGTCTGCATGGCTTCCCCAGCACCCTGGCAGATGCAAAGGCCAAGTATGAAGGCCAACATGCTGCTGTGCATCCACACACCACATTGATGGTCTCCTCGTGAGCATGGCCCCAGAACCAACTTCTCATGGAGGGAACCATGGTGAAACTCCCTTCTTGCATGCAGACATTAGGCTTACCAAGACTTCCTTCCAAGAGAAGGTCAGAGGAGAGAGAGATCAGCATTTGGCCCTTGGATTTAGGAGACTTTCTTGGCACTAGCCTCAAAACAAGTGGAAACCCTGCCCTCCTCATTTGGACCAGAACCCTATGCCAGCTCAAGGGCTATGGTGAATTCTTATGAAGCTTTTGGCATGTCTTTTTATTCCCCCCACCATCTGAGAAGGCCCTTGGCATTATGGTAAAAGCCAGGGGCCCCTCTCCTCATGGTGAACGTGGTCCAGAGAGAAGGCAAAGGTTTCCCCAGAAGCATGTACCCATTCTGTGGCTCCAATTAGAGAAGATTTGTCTGTGTTCATTGCTAAGAGTGTTCTTCCTTGCATTCCACTCAGCTGGGAGCCCGATTTGTGATTCCCCAGTGGCCTTGAAGCCCAAGACCCACGTTTCTTTCATTTTGTCCAATCTGTTGGATAATTAAGGAAACAGATGGGATTATTGTAAAGCAGCTTCTGGCAGCAAAGAGTCCCAGCAAGGGATTGCATCAACTCCTGGTAATTCTTCTCAGCCCGTCCATCTAAGGCCCACCTGTGCAGGGAGCTGCAGCATGAACCAGCAGGGACACAGCCTACAAAGAACAAGACATTGTTCTGCTCTTCCTCCTTTTCCTTACAGGAAGCTGATCTGGCTAGTTGTGCTTGCTTTGGTACCTGCTGCTCATGCTTGCCACTGCTGCTGTTCAGTTTGCAATGGCAGCTTTTGGGGTTCTTTTTGACAGCCAGATACATCTTTCATTGCCTCATAAATACATGCTCCCCCAGCTTTCCAGGATGCTGGGATCTGGGCTGTACTGACATGCCAACATCTTGTGCAGCCTTGGGTGAATCAGTTCACCTCCCTGTGACTGAGGGAACCACTGTGCAGTAGCAGAGGTGCCACTACAGCGTGGCTTGGCTCCAGCTGTATAAAGCACTTTGAGCTGCTGGGAAGGACAAGAGTACATGCAAACCTGTCCTGTTCCTCTGTGGTTAAAGGTTGCTTGAGATTATGGTATGATGTGAAGACAACAGCCAACAGAGCAGCTCCTGTGTCCTTAATAGTGGCTAGTTAGTGGCTTGGGGCATTTTCAGGTACTTCACAGCCCAATTACTGCAAGTGCAGAGTAACAGAGGGGCCGGGACCCCTCTGTTGGGCTGTGTGCAGGACACAGGAGTTGTGTCAGGGCCATCCTCAGCCTTAGCTTTCGCTGCAACAATTACAAGTGATAAAATGTCAGCTTTCCTGATTTTCCTTCCCAGAAGTTGGTTTAAAAGGAATGAAGGCAGATCCTGCTATGGCTTAGTACTTGCCAGCCAACTCAAATGACCCCCCGGTGTCTTTTCATCTATACAAGACTCTTAATGCCCTAAATCTTTGCATGTGCTGGCACCCAGCCCAATTGAAGCATGAGCTCCAGCAGAAGTTTTAAATTTAAAGCTGTTCTTTTGGCTTCAGACATTTGCAGATTGAAGCTGAGCGATGCAGTTCATCTGTTCACTTGCAGATCTGCCCCAGCCCCACTGTGTTATTGCACTCACCTCAGCCAGGCAGTTGTGCTAACAGCACTTCCCAGTTAAAGTAGCAGCCTCAGTTATAGAAAAAGCTTTTCCTATCCAGGCATTTGTCTGATTTGTTTTGTTTTAATTACGAAGCACAGTGCTGCTTTGTTTCCCCATCCCTTATTATCATTCATCCATCATCATTTATGGTGACTGGGCTGGCTTTTGCTGGATTTTTTTCCTTCTTGCCATTTCCAGCATCAGTTTGGGCCAATAACACTACACTACTCACACGATGGGGAGCACTGAGCAGGCAAATAGCAGATTTGCACAAGCAGCTCCTCAAATTCTGCTCAACCAGAGCAGGAAAGCAAAGAAGACAGCCTGTTCTGGAAACAGCTCTGCCAGAAAACCCCAGAGCCTTGCTGTGGAAGCTATGGCCACTTCCCTGACTGAAATGTTCCTGCTCTGACCTTCACAGGCCAGGTCAAGGCTTTTCCCCATTACCTGAATCAACGGTATCAGATAAACCCTGCTGCTTGCTTCAAGAGGGATACAGATAAGGGCAGCTCACTGAAAGGGCCATGCTGGGCTCCATCCTGCCTGGAGCTCAGCAAGGCTTGTCCAGTGGGATGTGCTGGGGTCTGAAGTGAGGCCTGGGATTGTCACTCCAGCCATATTTGCCGCTGTAGACAATGCTGGCACTGACTGCTGCCTTAATGTGCTTTGTAACATGAGCACAGAACTGTTTAGGCTGGGGCTGCAGGAACTGGAGAAGGACCAGATGTGATGACAAAAGCACAGGTTTCAGCGCTGACATCCTGTCCCGTGAGGCCACGAAGCCTCTCTCCTACGACATGCTTTTCCCACAGTTTGATCAGCTGTAGCTGTCACTCTGGGCTCGTGCCCAGCCAGCACCTCGGTTCTGCAGGACCCTTGCAAGGATGCTACGACCGCAGACTCCCGGACTGACAAGAAAGCAAAGCCTGCTGCTGCCCCCATGTGTTATGTGCTCATAATTGTTGCCACACACCAGTAAAGGCGTGGGAACCCTATTTATTGGCAAGCATGGAGAGCCAGGCTAAGCACTGCACAGCCTTTCAGCTCCTGAGGCCAGAGATCTTCCTTTGGAAGACTCTTCTGTTTCTTCTGTTCCTCCTGCAAGGTCGGGACCTTCCCCTGGGCACCTTATATTAACAAAAAGAAATGGCAAAGTCAGACTGGACGTGTTCGAGGCAAGCTGGAGCCAGCATGGAGGCGTGTGGTGCACAGCAAAGCTCAGAGGCGTCATCATCTCGTTCTGAGAGGCTGCGTGTGCAGGCTCTGAGGCTGCCACGCAGCGCCAAACCATAGCAGAGATCAGATGGCAGCACGGCACGTTCGGGCTCCTTGGCTCAGGACACGAGGAGTGCAGAGCAAGAGACAGCTTTTGGCAGGCTGAGCTCACATGATAAGGTCATTGGAAAGACAAGAGATGCTTTCATCAATCTGCCTTTCCCCAGTATCAGCATCAGCTTGGGCAGGGACTCCCTGTGTGCCCTTGTAATTCACTGTGCTCTGCATGGTGCCAAGGACAAAAGCTTCCTCACAAATAGATGGAAGCTGC
Organism: Colius striatus; assembly: GCF_028858725.1. NCBI lineage: Eukaryota > Metazoa > Chordata > Aves > Coliiformes > Coliidae > Colius > Colius striatus. The sequence continues at coordinate 31,388,596 of NC_084765.1, forward strand.
TGTTTTCCAACCAGTTCCCCCAGCTCTCATCCTTCTTGGCCCTGTCAGGTTCCAGCTTTGAACCACGAAATGGCACCTCTTGGAAGGGTTACATTCCCCCTGGATCAGTGGCACCTCTCAAACAGCAGGAAGAACAGGCTGTAGTTCCTGGCTACCCATCTGCTGCCCCCCCAGCAGTTACCATTTACCTTTGGGACATCCATTCGGGACCTCCTGGTTCTGCCTTCCTCTGTTGAGCAGTACTCAGTTGAGGCTGCACATGCTGATTATTCTGGAGAGCATCAATCCTGAAAGCTGCCTGACGCCTGGGGGGATTGGTTGGTAGCAGCAGCCAAACACTCACCGGCCCAAATGGAGCCAGTTTGGGGCTCAGGGGAGTCGTGCAGGCTCTGACCATCATTAACACAGCTTCTTGGAAAGGGAGCGGTGGCTGTTTGCTGTCCTTTACACCCAGAGCCTTTTTGGCCCTGACACCATGAACAGACGGGCCAAGGGACAATACCTCAGCTCAACGTTGTCTACAGACTACCCTGGCCACTGCCTAGAGCTCTCTGAGAACATCTGAAGGGAACAACATGCGCTGGCAGTGCTTACGTGCTCTGGCAATCAGGGATTGCAAACACATGCTTCAGCTATGCAAGAAATCTTTGACTTGTTCTGAATGCGACTCTGCCTGGGTTTCTTCCCAGGAACATTCCTGTTCTTCACAATTTACCAGTTGCAGGAAGGGAGAAGCAGGGGGAAGGATTTTAAGAGTAAGGGAGAGGAAAAGGAACAAATCTTACAGTGCTTTCCCTAGCCAGATCCTCCCAGAAGGACGGGGTGTGGAGTATGGACTCCAGAATCTGGCCCAATCCCAAGAAAATGTGAAGTAAGAAATTAAAGCCACTTTTAATTAGTCATTTGTTTTTCTATAAAGAATGAGTCTCTGTTTTTGTTTCCTTTTGTTGAAGCAACTCAGTGCCTGCTATCACATAAACCAGGCAGGTCCTGCCAAATGGTGCTGTGTGATAGAAGGCAAGCACAGAACTGGGTCTGTGAGCAAAGAGACGCTATCTGCTCCCAGAGACAGCAGTGCTGGTTAGATCTGTGCTCTGGTTCCTGAGATAAAAGCCTCATTCCTAAGAGCCACAGCATACGTGAGAGAGTTGCAAATGTGGTCCTCGTAGGTGGGAGTAACTGGATGCCTGAGCTAGAGATGAATGATGGAGATGGGGCTTTATTATAACACCTGCTATGTTACAAACAGGAGGAAAGGCTGCTGAGGGTGGAGGTGACAGCTTCTGCTGTGGAGGAAGTCAGAGGTACGGGGTACCCAGAACCCTGGCTCAGAGGGATGACAAATCCCTCTTCTCACTGCTGGCTTCTACCTCAGGAAGGCCACAGGTCACAGCATCTGCCACATCCTGTGGCCATTCAAAGGGCTGGGCTGTGTGGGGGCTGCTGGGCTGGGTGTCACTGCTGCTGATGTACCCTGCAATGCAACGGCACAGGCTGTATCCAGGACACAGAATCACACACTTGTTTTGGTTCAAAATGCCCTTTGAGATGATGGAGTCCAAGCCCTCCCCTCACCATGCCAAGCCTACCACTAACCCATGGCCCTCAGCACCTCAGCAACATGTCACCTCTAAGCCAGAGATGCTCCTGCAGGTAAGGTGTGAAGCTGCTCATCAGACAGGTCTCAGAGCTGCTCCTGCTCAGCAGCACAAACACAGGCTTCGTGTTGCTTCCCAGCTGTGACCACCTAAACCATCAGCTTGTTCCTGAGAGTGTTTTCAGCCTAAGACCCTTCCAGGGCAGTCAAAGACAGGAGTAGTGCTCCTCTGCAGACCTGCCCATGGCTAAGTTTGGAATCTGCTGAGCTAGGCAAGTGCTTTCAACAGAAGGAACCACTGAAACAGGCAAAGTGTACCAAACATGCACTCAGGGTAACCTCCATAGCTCAATTAACTGTATGAACTATATACCTATAATTAATTTCATTTAACTGAGGGTTTCTTCCTTGCAATGTGTGCCCACTGTGTCAACCTCTTCAACTTAATGCTGTGTATATCATTCAATCAAATGTCCATATCCACATAGGCTTAGTCACTCCAGGAACCAGGGAGAGCGTTGTGTGTATCATTTGGCTCTCGCTTCTGCCTTAATACAAGGGGTAACCTCACTGGAATCAATTGTGGTACAGTAGCCCAAACCCAGAGCAAAGCCCAGCATTTATAAATCATTTGCAGTAGGTCTAGAAACCACCAGAAAATGGACTGGGAGCTTCTCTGTGCCCTGCTTGAAGTGAGTTTGTCAAGATCCATCCAGGTCCTGTTTGGGCACCACGAGAGTGGTACATCAGGTTCCTAGAAGTAAGAAAGGGGAAGGGCTTTTCCATGAACTGGAGCAGCTGATCCCTGCAGAATCCTCTATAGACAGATAAAAAGAAAACCCTGAGCTGTTTTAATTTCCTATAAAAGGCAGGAAGCAAGCTGGGAGTGTGGCTGTGAGGCAAAAAAAGAGACCTGAAATGGGCCTTTCTTCTGTCGTTTCTTCTCAATAATAAAGGCCCAAAAGGCTCTAAATTGGCAGGTTTAATCCTAAGGCTTTGATTCTTTCCCCATTAGGACCACTGGAAGACCTTCTGAACAGACGGGGAGGTCAGGGTGTATCGGAGACAGCAGAGGAACCTGCAGGTTTGTCTGAGCAGGGTTGTGTGGGTCTCACTGACCGACCACCTGCAGCACTGTGCGTGGTAGCCTGGGCCCTGTACACGTTTCTCCCAGGACAGGACTGTGAGCCAAGGTCCAGCTCAGCCTCTACAAATGCACCAATGAGCTTAAAGTCTCTGCAATTGATTGATATCAGTCAAATACTTCTGCCTTTCCACGTTTACAGTGTGTGTAGACAGACCTGAGAGGGAAGTGATTTGGGGTCTATTACAAGCTCCTTTTGCATGAGTTTCTGAACAGCTGTTTCATCCCAACAGCTGGGAGAACACCTTTGTTGTAAGGATTCTGTAAGGGTCTTGCAGCTGGAGGATGAAACAATTTCCCATCTACGTTTCCTGGTCTCTTTCCATGAAATCAATGAAGAATTCTTCCCGATACTTTAAAAGTTAGAAGAAGAATAAACAGCAAATGACAGCTCAGGAGGAGAAAGCCAAGCTAGACTTAGCTCTGTCAGCACAGCCTGTTTGTTTGCCCTGTTTCCAGATCACCTAAGCAGTTGCATTTCCCAGGTTTGAGGAGGTTACCCCGAGTAACCTGTGTTTGTTTGACAAAGTGTGGTTATTACTTGTACCTTTTGAACCTCAGTGGTCACAGAGAGATTAGAACTGGCTGAAGGAAGGCATTTTGGCACGTCTCACCTCTTCCCCACGCTTGTAGAGCACTCCCCAGCACACTAAATCCATCTGTCTGTTGGGTCACAAAAGTATGTGAGCTGGCTGAGCCTCAGAGATCATCTGCTCATGAGACAAACTGGCGCAGGGACGGAGAGAAGGAAACACTAATACCTGCTTGGAGCCGGGCTGCTGGCTGGCTGCAGGAAGGAGAGGGCTCAGCCACAGTCCTGCTTGGCCACTCTCCCGCCCACACAGATGTGTGGGCAGCTCAAAGCTGTGACGGAGCAAGGGCTGATGCTTAGGAAATCAATGCTGATGGACCTTCCTTTCTCTCCAGTGCACACATTTGTTAATTGATGTGGCATCTAACCTAGTGGCGAGCAAGAACTGGAGAGGAAATTCTCCTCACCTTGCCTGCCTCCAGCACCCAGATTGCACGAAAGAAGGCAAAGGGATAGGCAGAAACTCTGCTCAGCTTTAATTTAATGTAAAAGCAGGTCCGTGCCTCTCCTTTAGGGCTGTGGCTTGGTGGGGAGAGATGCGCAGTTAATCCCGCAGCCAGCTGCGGGGAAATGCTTCTCCTCGCAACCCCGGCAAAGCCCTGCGTGTGGAACTCGTTAAAGGCTTGTCCTGAGCTTGTCGTTCGAACGCAAGCCACGCGCGGGGCCGGGCCAAGGAGAACGCGGCGGTGCGGGACGCGCCTCCGCTCTCCACGCGCTGCTCCGCCGGCGGCGGCTGTGGCCGAGCGCCAGCGCCGGGGCCCCGGGCACGGCGGGACGGGCTCCGTGCCGCGGGCCGGCCGCCAGGTGAGACGGACGAGGCTGGGCACCTGCGAAGCGCCGGGGACGGAGCCTGCTGCGGGAGCCCAGCTGGCTGGAGCGTGCCCGGACGCAGACAACGGCTGAGGCTCGGTGCGGCTGTACGGCCACCGTGAGGCGCCGCGGCCGCGCTCCGGACGCGCCACGCAACCGCGGGCCCTTTAACGCCCGCCCGCCCGCGCGTCCCGGCGCTGGCCGCGCAACCAACCGCGCTGCCGCCGCCTTCCCCGCCGCCCATTGGTCGGACGGCACTGAAGATCCCGCCTTCCGACCCCGCTAGCCAATGGGAGGAGAGCTCGGCCCGGAGCCGGGGCTAGGTTGGCGCGCGGGGCCGATGGCCGGTGAGCGGCGGGTCGGTGCGGGGGGCTGGCGCGGGGCCCGGCGCGGGATAGGCCTGGGGGAACGGGGCAAGGTGCCGGGCGCTGCGGGGAGCGCGGCCCCGAGGCAGCGGGGTCGCTGCGGGGAGCGACGCGGGTCTGGGCCGAGAGACGCGCCGACCGCCGGGGCCGAGGCAGGATCCGTCCCGGCCGCCGTCTCGCCGTGCTCAGTGCGGCGCCGGGAGCAGCGCGGCGGTCCCGGGGGACGCCCCTCCACCCGGCCGGAGGGGCTGCGGCTGCCCCGCGGCCCTGCGGCCCCCGCCTCTCGCACACGTGTCGGTGCGGGGCAGGGGCCCGGCCGTCACCCCGCTGTCTGGGCGCGGGGGTCGGGAGGGACGGAGCCGGGCTGGGGATGAGTTTTGTCCTTCCCTAAAGAGAAACGTCAAGCGAGGTCGGGAGAGCAGCTTCAGCGGAGGGCGCTCGGCTTACGGCTTGGCAAAAGCCAGGAGTGGCCCGCAGGAGTGTCCGGGGAGACAGTGGTCCTGGATCTTGAGGTCCCTTCCTGCAGGCTGTGGGTGCTCAACCCTGTGCAGTGCCGTGGATTGGCAGGAGTTTCACTGTAAGGATCCCTCACGTTAAGGACGTGAGGGAGAATGTTGTTCTGTGAGAATGAGGGGTTTCCTTACCTATACCTGACCCTGACACCAAATGGTTTGTGGAGCTGAGGACTGAAGGGGGGGGAAGAAAAAGTAGCTTCTTAATAGGCTGGTGCTGTAGGCCAAGCAATAATTAAAGTGCTCAGACAGGTTCTTGTCTTTATACAACCAACTGACCTCGTCATTCGGGTGGAAGTCAAGTGTAGCTTGAGCTGTCCTTGTTTAAAAAGAAGGTGCAGTTCAGGTCAGTTAAAATGTGAGTTCTGAAAGTGTAGAGAACTGAGGACTTCTGGAAAGACGGAGAAAATGGTTACTTTGGTCAGTTTGTAACGTGTGTCGGTGGGAGATCTGCCGTGGGTGTGTGGATTGCTTTTTATGACCATAATTAAAGCCCCTGGGCTCCAGTGACTCCTGCTTTCCATAGAAACTATGGAAAGGAGTGTGTAAAGTGTGTTGTGTGGTGCTTGGTCCACAAGTGGACAAAATAAAAGGCTTTAAAACTATCTGCTCACTGTTGAAGTTTCTGATAGTTCTGTTGTTGCTGTTAAAAGAGCATCTCGTGGGCTCACCCCTGAGAAGATGTGGGTAGAAGGAAAGCTTTGTGTGTGTGCTTGTTGTCCATTCTCCCTAATCGTATGTGCTACCAAACAAACCCTGGTGTTAAAGGACATTCAAAATGTCTTGTGTTTTGTTCCAGGTGCTGATATAAAAGATGAGGCTGAATGAGAGCCAGACAAGATCCTTCCAGGCTCCTGTCACCGTCCATAGTTACCCGGGCAGGCAGGTGTTTGTGTTTCCCAGTGGCCGCTCCGACTCGGAGGAGTCAGAGGAGGAGCTCAACGTCACGGAACTGCGGCCCAGGGGCAAAGAGCAGCAGCACTGCAGCACCTCTCGGGACAGAGCTGGAGATGTGGTCCTTCTGGAACGAGAGATCACAGAGGATGATAATCTTAACAAGCTAGCCCTGCAGTATGGTTGTAAAGTAAGAGCTGTCTCTGTTCAGTTTTCATTGCTTTAGAGGTGATTTACTTGTAGTTTAGCTTCCAGATCACAGGGAGGTGTGTTGTCATCTCGTCCTTTTGACATTGAGAAGTGTTTGCCCCGTGTTGGTCAATGTCTGGGTAAAACTGAGCTGGAGAACGGCAAAAAAAACCCCCAAACCATGAGCTCTTCAGCTGACAGCCTAGGAAGGTGTGAGCCTCACACCCTGCACAGTCACTGGAGTTAATCACTGGAGTAAGGGCAGCGTAGCAGTCATGATGATGTGCCTTGTTCCTAAAGTGAGGGCAAAAAGTGGAAGGCTGAGTGCAGCAGTGAGGGTCAGAGCCCTGCTCTCCAGGAGCATGCCCTTTCTGAAGCAGTACTGAGCACTACAAATGCTGCCCCGATGGGGCCTGGTTTGAGGCAGACTGTTTGTTTTTTGAAAGGTATGAGCTTACTCATTGCAGGGAAGGTCTAAGTCTAACAGGAGTGTGCTTGGGGGAGAGATGCCAAAGGTCAGGTGGCAGAAGGCAGGCGCTGTCTGTCGGGCTGGGGTTTGTTGTCACTTGCTGTCTGTGGGCAGAAGGGGCTGCGTGTGCACAGGGCGGGTTTCCCTGGAGCTGGAACCTCCCACAAAATCCATAGTCTGAGTTCCAAAGCAGAGCACTGTATAGAGTAGCTGTTGGGAAGTTTATTTACCTGTTCTGAACACTAGAAGCAGCCTGTTGCTTAGCAGTTCAAGCTGTGTTTTTTAGAGCCTGCTTTATCTGCAAGCTGGAGCGTGATGAAGCAGCTGGGTGATGCGAACTGGCTGGTGAGGTGACCTGGCTGGGAGTAGGGATACAGGCAGTGCTGGCTCAACTGCTGCCACGCCACTGCAGCCTGGCTTGCTTAACCACACCACAGCTGTGCAGTGCAGCTGAAGCAAGAGGGCTTAGAGGAATTGCGACAATTCCTCCCCTCCCATTCCCTTAGAAACGAAAAAACAAAACAGAATAGAAACCCTCGTGGGTTCTGCTGATGAGCCTGCTGGGAAGTGAGCCTGGTAGGACTTGAATAGGCACTGATTGGCACGGGCAGAGCCTGAATGCTCAGAGCTGCAGCAGTTGCCTGTGTAGCTGTGAGGATGTGCTCATCTCTGAGCAGCAGCAGCTGAATCCCAGCAGCTCCAACTCAAAGGAGGTGGATTCTGAACAACTCTTTTGGCTTGTGGTGTGGAGAATCCTTCTGTGCCCCTGGTACTGTAACTCAGGAAGGCTCAGTCCTGTCTCTGCTGTGGCTGTTCCCCTGCTGAAGGCTACTGGGCTTGTCTGGTGGGGAGACAAGCTGATGGGAGGAGACCAAGTAGTAAGTGTTCTCCTCCCGCAGGAAAAGGAACCCCTGTCCTGCTGCCTCCCTGCCTCCCTTCCAGAGTGGACACTTCTGACTTGTTCCAGTTAAGTTGAAGAGGCACAGAAATCCTCAGTGTTGGGGAGTTGTGCATTTGCCTGTTGACAGACTGGCACTGATGAGTTTTCATGCCTTTTGCTTTACTTGCACAATTGAGCAGCTCCTGAAAGGCTTCCAGGACATGAACGAGGAAGGTTTGTAGCCACAAGTACTGTGGCTAATACTGTGTTTAAAAAATCCAGGCCGAGCTTCTTGAAATCAGTGAGACCTTATCACTGATTTCAGATTCATCAGGGCCCAGTTGGAGTTGGGGGTATTAAGACAGTGCAATAAGTAGCATTGTGTGTGCTGCAGATAACTTGACAGAGATGAAAAGCACTTCAAAAGTCTCATTTTTCACTCTTGACCATTTATAGCCGCAGCCTGCTTTTGGCTTTGTTCTTAGCTGGGACAGGAGGAGCTCACTGCAGCCAAAAACCATACAGAAAATAAGCCTCAATGGCTTGTGCCCCAGTGCCCTTGTGTGCTTCCCATTGGCTTTGTTTGCTGTTTCTGTGCGAGTGCTGCTCTGCTTTCTGTTTCTAGAGCTGTAGCACAACACTGCAGTGTTTAAATGCAGACACTGCAGGGGATATTTACTGTCCAAGTAATTTGCTTTCATTGGAAGAAAACCAAAGACTGAAGGACCACCTCAGTTAGGAGGCTTTGGGTGAGATTGTTTCATAACTAAGTAATTTTGCAGGGCTTAAGTCCTGATGTTACACTCGGGCAAGCTGTGAGGAGTCTGAACCAGCAGCTGAGGATTCCTTTTGCCTCAAGGGCACCAGATTAGGATCTAGATTAAACATCCCATTTTCAGCTTTCTCAAGCTTTGCAGAGTAAGTGTGAGATATGGTCTCTGCCCTTCAGCAGGGTCCTGCTCTCTGGCCGTGCTGCAGCAGAGTGGCCACCTTTCAGGCACAGCAGGGGAGATGATGTGTGGTTCTCTGGCTGGGGTGGAAGCCTCTGAGCCAGGCAGCTCCTTTCTCCTGGCCATGGGAGCTCCCTGCCAGGGAGGGGGCTACCTTCCCCCAGGCACACCTCCTGTGCCCTGGCAGTGGCATGGGACTGAAGGATTGTCACAGCAGCAGAGAATGTTAGAGCTCCCCTCTGCTGTATTCCCGTATCACCTTCTGAAGGGAGATTTTTACCCTGAACTGTCAATGACTTTGATGCTGATGCCACTTAGACATCTGCTTAGGAAGTGCTTCCTTGGGTTTAGTTGCCCAGTTCACTGGGAGCCCCGAGCTCGTGAGTGTGCAGCAAAAGCAGCTCGTACAGTCTTCTATCGGGTTTCTACAAGAACAAATCAAACTTCCTCTGCAGGCTCAGCCTCATCCTGCATCTCCTCTGTGTGGTATGGCAGAGGCAGTTAACCCCTTTCTCCTGTCTTTCTCTTGGCTTTGAGGTCTTGCTGTTTTCCATGGTCTGTGTGCTCCAGCCTTTCCTCAAGGTTCTTTTGTGGCTCCGTGGCTCTTCCAGTGAGCTCCCGTCGGTTTCTTTTTGCCCAATTTAGGGCAACTGAGAAGTTCCTGTACTAATCAGGTGGTTGTGAACAGACACTGTTAAGCTGTCTTTATTTAACATTAAACACAGAAACACTGCCCTGCCTTTGTCTTTCCTTTGATACCACCTGTCCCTGGGACTTATGTTCTACGTTTGGTTTGTTCTTTCTTCCTTTTCCCAGTGCCTTTTGCCTGGGGACACTGGGCACAGCTGGGAACCACACAGGGGCACGGGGATCATCCTTCAGCTGGAGAGAAGGGAGCTGTGTGTGTGAGCAGGGGCTGGGACCGGTGGGGAGAGGTGCTCATCTGCTTTTCCAGGCTGGGATCTTACTTTCCACAGAGGTGGAGCTCCATTCCTTCCAAAATCACTTTGTGAGCCGAGGAGGGTTCTGCCTGCTTGTACTGACGTTGTCCCCTCACCTAAACACTTGTGCATTGTTGAAGGTATGAAAACTGTTTTAACAAGGATCCATTATAAGGGACTCTTTTTGCCTGAACCTGGATTAGAAGGGACTTGAGAGAAGGGTAAGGAAAGCAAAAGGAAGGAAAATCAGTGTTAAAGGGCTGCCCAGATGAGCTGTGGAGCCTCCTTCTGTGGAGACATTCAAACCCAGCTGGATGAGTTCCTGAGTGACCTACTCTAGGTGGTCCTGCTCTGGCAGAGGGGCTGGACTGGATGAGCTTTTGAGGCCCCTTCCAGCCCTTAAGATTCTGTGATTAAGCAAAATGCAGCATGTGGGAGACAGAATGGCACTGGAGGAGGTTATACACTGGTTAGGAGGGGACTGTCTCGGTCCCACAGGGCCCAGAGCATGGCTGGAACAGCCGAGAAGTCGCTGCAAGTCAGCGAGCTGCTCGCAGCCAGGGCTCTTGGCGTACACTCGCTGCGTCCCTGCTGGGTTGCCCTCCACTGACATTCCTGTGCTTCTGCAGGTCGCAGATATCAAACGCGTCAACAACTTCATCCGGGAGCAGGACTTGTACGCGCTGAAGTCCATCAAGATCCCCGTGAAGCCCCACGGGCTGCTGACGGAGCAGGGCAGAGACCTGCGGCCGCTGCCCCCCGCGCCCTCTGGCCCCGGCCTGACGCGCGTGGACGTGCCGGAGCCCGACGAGGCCGTGAGCGGCTCTGCCGACGGCCGCTGCCTGAGCGACTACTTCCAGGGCATCGACCGGAGCATCCGCGACGCGGTGCAGGCCGAGGCTCAGCTCAGCGCCGAGTTCCGCCTGGAGGGACTGGAGAGGCCGCTGCCCCAGGCGGGGAAGCGGGACACCAGCGACGGGGCGGACTGCGGGATCCAGTGGTGGAACGCTGTTTTTATCATGCTGCTGATAGGAATCGTCCTGCCAGTGTTTTATATCATCTATTTTAAAACGCAGGGCCTGGTGGCCCACACCTCCAACGCAACAGCGACCTCAAATATTTCCACCGGGGGATTGGAAGGGAAGTTGCCACAGAATTCGGTTGTAGGAAAGAAATCCTAAGGGGAAAGGAGAGGAGCCCAGCGCAGCCTCCCCCGCCAGCGAGGCCCCAGCCAGCGGCTGCCCGCGGCGGCGAGGAACAGGACTGAGGGGTTTGTGCTGATGGTGTAATCCTGAACTTGACTGCAAGTGAGGCAATGAGATGTTTATGGAAGGACGCTTTTGTTGCTCCTAAAGATTGTGAACTGGTGAGGGAAAGTATTCTGTAGCAATTTGCTCACCTTGGTTGCTTTCAGGTATTTGTTCATGCCTTGTCTGAGAAGCAAATCCTTTGGGGTGAGGAGCAGTGTTCATGTGATGCGAAAGCTGGGTGGTGTTTGCATTGTTTGAAATAGAAGCGAGGGCTCTTCTGATTCCTCTGAACTGCCTTTTTCCTCCCCTGCAGCCCACAGCAGTTTGAGCACACTTTAACCCCGATGTGGTGTGCATTGAGCTGGCTGTGCCACAGCACCAGGGTGCTGCCAGCACCCCACTGCTTCATTCTGAGCAACCAACCTTCAAGCTGTGCTCACGAGGCTGCTTCCAGCCACCACAGCTCTGGGAGACCCCAGACCGGGTCCCTGAGGCGGGTGTCCCTGCACAGGGAGCTGGCTGTGGGGTCCTGTGTTTGCCAGGGTGCGGGTTGTGTGGCAGGTGGTGACAGCAGCTAGGACCAGGGTGTGAGGACGGCATCAGGCTGGGAGGCTGCTCCAGCCAGTGTTACTTTTTTTTAAGGAAGAATAATAACAGTCCATAATGCAGCTCAAACACCCGACTTCAGTCACAGACCCGAGTTCCCTGGTTCATGGTGTTCAGCCAAGCGAGTGTTGCCAAGTTGTGTTTCGCTTGCAAGGGGCAGGAGAGCAGCCACAGGTTGGGGGGGAACGGTGAATGCCAGGCAGGCTGGAGCTGCCCAGGGGTCTGTGGTTACACCTGCTGTTGGTAGCATGGAAAAGCTGCTGTGGGTGTTCAGGGCACTTGTGAGGCCACTGTCCCAAGAGGTGGGGACGCCTGAGCTCTGTGCTGTCAGTAACACTACATGCTGGGAGCAAGGAGGAACTGGGGCTTTGGGGAGCTTTGCAGCAGAGAATTTGCCTCGAAAATGTCATTGAGCTGCTCCTGGGGGTGCAGGTGCAGGCTCTGGGAACTGAGTCCTGAGTGTGGTGCAGCTCTGTGGTGTGCCCCGGCCGGGCCGGAGGCCATGTGATGGTGGAGGTGGGAAAAGTGCTTGCTGGGCTCCCACAAGGGTCCTAGCCCAGATCTGCAGGTCAGGGCAGAGCCAGGGGTTGTCTCCCTCCTGCCACAGGCCCTGTCCTGCTCAGGCTCTGGGGAAGTGTGAGCTGCTGCTTTTGGTGTGTTGTTTGTTGGAGGCCTCAGTGCCACTGCTGTGTGCAGCCCCGCCAGCAGAGGGGCAGCTGAGCAGGGGCTGCACAGACCCCACTGACAGCGGCTGTGGGACTGGGGCTTCCCAGGCCGGCTGCTCTGTGTGCTGTGGTAAGGACAACATGTGTTTCCTGAAACTATCACAGCAGTGCTCAGGAGGCCCTGGGGGAGCTGAATGTTGTAAAGGGGGACTCCGAAGTATCTTATACTGAAAAACACCAAGTTGTGTTTATTTTCTTCTGTGAAGGAAATGGATCTCTCTTTGTTCTAGGGGGGGAAATTATTACATTTTTAAATGAAGCAAAATGAAATAAAAGCACAAGGTTCTACCCACCCCCCGATGAGTTGCAGGGCTCTCGTTTTGTCCTCACACAGGGAGCAGGGTGGGTTCCTCAGGGCTGAGCTGCGGCCACCCAGGCAGAGCAGGAGCGGGGAACCACGTCATGTCCCGTGGGGCACAGGGACGGTCCCAACCTCCCCGGGGTGTGCTGGGGCTGTTGGGTTGCATGGCAGTAAGTACTTGCAGCCCCTAAAAGCACCATTGCTGCAGGGCAGCTGGATGCCTGGGCAGGGGCGAGCACGAGCGCTGCAAACACGAGCGAGGCCGGAGTAGACAGTAAAAGCCAGTATCTTTACTTTAGTGAATGCAGGATACAAATATTTTACAACAACCTCTAGCATTTTTTTTTCTTAACCATTTGATAAAAAGTTCACTAGAATATTTATTGTATATTGAAGAAAAAAAAAACCCAACACATTCAGGGAAAAACAAAAAAATAATCGAGATTAACTTATTTTTTTTGTTATTTTTTTTACTTAAAAGATTCGTCTCAAGGATGGCAACAAAGTCCAGCTTGTGCCGCCAAACGGCTGCGCCTCGGCCAGCCCTGAACAGCTGCGGTGGGAACTGTTGACTACAAACATTTACCAAATACAGAAATCTCTTTTTTTGTCATTATTGTTTTTTAGAAAAAGCCATTTTAAATATAGCAAAGCAGTGTTCTCTCGCACAGCAAAGTGAAGGAAGGTTTCCACTAAGATTTCGACGTGGTTTTTGTTTCTTTCACATTCTGATTCAGCTTCTTCCCCGTGGTCAATGGTCAGGAGTTGTTTTGTTCCTTATTTACTATGTATTTCTTGTGCGCAGGTAACTCGCGAGTTTGGGATGCGGGAGTGGCCTCCAAGGGAAAGGGAAGGCGAAAGCTCTGATGAATCCCTGATTACAGAGGTGATTTGTCACACCAGAGAAGGGGGGGGAAAAAACCACCCCAACCTTAAACCATTCAGCCCTGAAAGGGGTTTGGATCCACCTTGAACCATTCAGGCCTGAAGGGGGTTTGGATCCATTTTAAACCATTCAGCTCTGAAGGGGTTTTGGATCCACTTTAAACCATCCAGCTCTAAAGGGGGTTTAGATCCACCTTGAACCATTCAGGCCTGAAGGGGTTTTGGATCCACCTTGAACCATTCAGCTCTGAAGGGGGTTTAGATGCACTTTAAACCATTCAGGCCTGAAGGGAGTTTGGATCCACCTTGAACCATTCAGCCCTGAAGGTGGTTTAGATGCACTTTAAACCATTCAGGCCTGAAGGGGTTTTGGATCCACCTTGAACCATTCAGGCCTGAAGGGGTTTTGGATCCACCTTGAACCATTCAGCTCTGAAGGGGTTTTGGATCCACTTGCAACTTCAGTCAGTAAATTAAACCAAAGCCAAGGCTGTGGGCCCTGTTGCAGAATCTGTGCTATGGCATTTTTATAGGTTTTTTTTTAATATAAAACATTTTTACAATCCTAAAAAAAGGTACTTTCCAAAGTTAGTCACTTGGTACTAAAAATGGGGGTTCCCGGCGCCGCAGCTCCGTGCCCCGGCCTGGGGGGGCTGGGGGAAGGTCAGGGGGGGCAACACGGGCCCAGGCCCGGGAGCAGCAATTAACAACTGATTATTTCTTTGCTCTTTTAATTCCTTGGTGCAATTTCCATACAAACTCTCACCCTTACGTAGCTTTTTTCTTTAAGAAAACAGTACTAGTACTGTTTAAAAACCTGCATAGAAATAAAGACTTGAGATACAGTCAGCAAAGCCATCTTATAAGGCACACAAGAAAATAGACAGTAAATGTGAATGCAGAACTCCCACTCGATGTACGGCAAAGTTCATACAGGTGCATAAACCCCGGGAACACCCCCATCACGGCTGGAGCAGCGAAAGGTTCCCTGCGGCGGTAAGTTGGCTGGGGAGGGGGCGGTGAGGACGGCTGTGCCCAGCCCCTGCCCCTTCCCTCCCGGCAAAGGAGGGGGATAAAAAGGAAGGAAAGCCTCAGTGCAAATTGCCCAATGAGGGGGGTGAGGCTGGAGGGGTCTGAGCGCCGACGCCCCCGCTCCACGAGCCTCTGAACTCAGGCTCGGGCTCCCTGGAGTTCTGCTGCTCCAAGCTCATTTTCCCCCCTCTGAGGGGTCACAGGTACCCCTGCGGCTCTGCTCGGACCGGCCCCCCGCAGCCGGGGACCACCCCCTGCCCTGCCCTGCCTCCCTCTTTCACACAAATTTATCTCCAAGGTTTTACCCCCAACCACTTACCAACGCAGAAAACCTCTTGTGCTCTCTGATATGTTCTTTTCCTACCATGAGAAATAATTAGGTCAAGTTTTTGCACTGTTTTTTTTCCCTCCTCAGAAGAGGCAGCTTTACAACGCTGCCTTAAAATGTGTCGGAACAGGTTTCGTTATATTGATGCTGGATGAACTTAACACCGGATTATCTGTGTGTGTGTGTTTTTTTGCCACTTTGCTATTTATATACATATATATATATATAAAATGTATAATGAAGCTTAACCATACAGCACAGAGATTACAATTGAACGGCACACATTCACCACCAGTGAGGGGGGCCGACCCCCTTTATACACCCTCTGAAAAAATCTGGATAATAATATTAATAATAATTAAAATCCAAAGAAAGTACAGTATATTTAACAAAATAGTAAATATTAAACAGTGAATACTCTACTGAATAAGGACCTCGCCTCTCTCAACTCGGCGTCAATCCACAAAAATATACTTTGTAATCTGGTGAACGTACAATACGTCGGTACTTACACCAAAGGTGATCATATATTTAGGATGCTATATACACAAAAAAGGAGTTTGGCTCAAATTTCAATTTACATAGAAGTGTTCATGGCTTATTTTTCCCCCAAAGGTTCCGCCTGCAAGTTTTTTTCCTTTTCGTCTATTTTTTTTTTTCTTTGACAGCAAAAACTAGAAAGTCAAAATAAGATAAAACTATACTCTACAAAAAAGCTACAACATACAGCTTTGGCTTATATAAATAATTCATAGCAGAATGTGTTCAAAAGTACTGTATATAACTTTATATATAGTCTTCAATTCATTAGGGTATCGTTTTCTTTAATATAAAATATACAGGAGCTAAAATCCGTTTCTATACTTTTTTTTTTCCCAAAGGTACGAACGTAAAAACGAATTTGTCCAACCTCTCCCAATTATAACTTAATATATTAACTTTACTTTGTTACCCTTCTATCTCCTAGGCTAATATCTTCTGAGTATTTCATGCGAGTTTCTCTACGTCTCTTTCACTCGTTACAAAAATCACTTTGACCCAATACGCTTTTTGTTTGTTTGTTTTTGTCCTTTGTTGTTGTTGTTTTTTTCTTTTGCACGTGCAAAAAAAACCAGGGAGTTTTTGTTTCTTATGTCTTATAGCGTCAGCCCTTCTCCATGCACCCTCCCCGCAGCGACCGAGGCCGGGCTGGGGCCGTGAAGGTCAGTTTATGTACAGTATTGCTTTCTTCTTCCTGCTGTTCTACTGCTCCGCTGCTACAAAGCGTTGCTTCTTAACTACGAGTAACCATACAGCTGGGGTGAAACACACGGGGACGGTACTACAGGCGAGCCCTGGCTTCTGCAATCTAGTGTGGGAGGAGTACACCGCGGGGAGGGGACGGGGGGAGGCTCTGCAAAACAGGTTATAGGATGAAAACGACGAGTCCAGGGAGTGCCAGACTAGCTCATCAATACCTACGGGATTGTTCCGTTAACGTTTTACCGGGGGACATCTGCAGCTATACAAGGAGTTTGTCGTAAGTGCCTGATGATTTCGTGTATGCTACACACACTAGCACATATATATGCACGTGAAGATATATATATGCACGTATGTATATACATTTAAATATACTTATTCCACGTCCTTATTTATAAATTTAGATATGTCAGGACAGTTTGTGTTGAGAGCGCGCAGGTGCCGAAGCGACGCTGCCGCTTTATGTCACCCACGTGTCCATCCTCATGCGTTTTACCGAGGGGCTCTCTCTATCCTCTGCGTTGGGCGGCCTCCCCAGCACCACGGGCGAGTGGAAGTCGCTCCTCGGGTCTTCCCGGTCGCTGCCGTCGTAGGAGCTGCTGGAGCTGCTGAGACTGTCAACGGGAGAGCGGCCCATCTCCTGCCGCGACTGCGGCGGCGGCGGTGGTGGCGGCGGCTGCGGCGGCTGCTGCTGCTGCTGCTGCGGGAAGCCGGAGGGAGTCACACGGTCCCGGGGAGGTGAAATCGGTTCAGATTTGATGTTGATGTTTTGGTTGGTGTTAATGGATAAATTGGAACCCTGAGATAGCTGGCTGCCAGTACTGGGGGAAGGAAAACCGAAAGGCACAGATCAGAAAACACAGAGAAGGAAAAAGCGACAAGGCAGGTGTCTGTGGGATGGTGTGGGCTCAGTTAAACACCCTCCACATCAGCATGTAAATAAATGCAACTCAAACAAAAGCATTAGTTAAAGGTCTGACAGATACATCTATACAGGTTCACCCCAACCAGAACCTTTTCCCACTCGCAAACGTTTCAGAGCCTGTCACGCAGGTTACTGATGGCAGACGCTGGGCTGCAGGGACACACTGTGGGGACAAACCCCACCAGCCCAGGGCAGACTGGGCAGCTACCCCAGCACGAGCAGGAGAGAAATTACACCTTTCTTCTGGCGAACACTGAGCCCCCAGCCGGGGAGGCCGAGCGACGCCGCGGGATGTACTTACACGAGAGAGCTGAGGGCGGCAGGGCCGAGGTGGTGCTGCTGCCAGGCAGACACCTGCCCCAGGGACAGCATCCCCGGGGAGTTAAACCCCTGCAGGGCAGACAGGTCTGCACTAGTCAAGGAGTAATCTAGGAGAGGAAAACAAGTCAAGAAGAAAGCAGGTTATAGATTTACTGGGTTTAATATATATATATATATATCTCTCTATGTAAATACATGAGAACATACGTGATACCCAACTGTATCTGCCCACAATAAATAAAGGCAAGTGAGCCAAAGGAGTCCAAACATGAAACCTGTGAAGCCTGGGAGCAGCCCTCCTGTCTTCACTCAGAGCTAAACAGGACAGAAGCCTCTCAGTAACTGTATTTTGCATTCTGCTTTCAGTCCCTCCGTGTTGCTGTCCCACACAGCTGCACCCACCCAAGCTGCCACCTTTTGTTTTGTTTTCCTTCTTCACAGTTGACATTTTTTACTGGAAGTCTGAAAAACCCTCCCAGGTATTTTCTGAGGAGGTTCAGAAACATCCTTCCCAAACTGATCCATCCAAGACTAAAATAAAACCTAAAACTATCATTTAAAAGGAGACACACAGTCTTCCAATGACCAGGACACACACTTAGCCCTCACAGGAGCCAGACCTGAGACAATCTGCAAAGGCAGTAAATGCAACCACTTGAGGGGGATGTACAGTTCTGTGCCAAAGGGGCTTCCATGAAGGCAAACCTGAAGAAAGTCTCCCTGTATCTTTTTTAACTTGCAGTTATAGCTTTTGTGGTTAAGGACTATTAACTTCTAATACTCCATAGAGAATGTGTCTGATGACAGGGGTTTGAGGAGATAACTATTCCACAGAACACACACAGCACTACGTAATTACCACACTCATTATCCTTTCACTAAACAATCCTCTGTGTGCCTCTGTAAAAGCAGGACACCAGTTTCTGTGTGAGGGTGAGCTGAGAGACAAGAGGGAGCCTTCTACATGCTGGACACCTTTACTGCTGTGGTCCTGGCAACCAGGTCCCTCTGACATCTGTGCCTCTGCAAAGTAACCGACCTAAAGTCAGGAAGAGGATTTCTGGCTGGAAATGCTCCACTCAAGTGCAAGCTACGATTGAACTGATCTAGGTGATTTTGTTTTCATGCTTAGCCCGTTTCAGAACAGTAATTGCTGCAGTGATCTGCAGAAAGAATACTCCAGCACAACAAATTAAATAGAACAGAGTCTTTGTGCAAAATTGATCCCTGACATTTTCATTAAGGATCTGAGAGCTGAATCTATCCCTTCCGGCCTTGAAAAAACCCCCATCAAACCAGAAACACAATTTAGGTATCTCAATTCCATCTTAGTCCTTGAACTGCGAAACTGAAGCTGCCCCAGAAGCGCTGACAACCCTGAGAATACCCAGATGACAACTCTGCTGCAATACCACATTTCTTTTTGCAAATCCCCTGAAAGGCTCAATCTAATAGGAACCATTTTAAGGTGTCTGAAAAACACTAAAGGCTAAAAGCTTTCCACAAATTATTGGATTATCATTGTCAAAGGAAATGGGCTGGTTTCTGAAGCCTCATCCCAGCGACAGCAGCGCTCACCCACTGGCTCCAACAGCCTTTGCTGCTTCCCCAGACTCAGACCACAGCCCTGCTCATCTCTCTCATGTTTTGGCCTGGTTTAGCCATCAGCTTCTGGGTTATTCAGGGTGAGGGACACGCACAACACTGCTTCCTGAAACAACATCATGCTGCAGGGGAGAGCCAAGGGCTTTGTCAGGTGACAGGTAAAATCTGTGTAAGTCTTCCAAGCAGGGACCAGAAATCAGTTTAATTGAAATGGCCGTTAAATGCAACATAGAAACAACCTCTGAGGCAAGTGTCAACCCAAAACCTGCATGGCCAGCAAATTCCTACTTCAGCTTATCATCCAAAACAAGTCACCGAGCACAATTCCCCACTCTGCCCATCATACCCTTAGTTCAGCCCCTTCTCCTGCATTCATTTCTTCAGACTCTCCGCCCTCAGTGTAGGGATTATTTGCACAAACGTTCTATGTAAATAGTTGCTGTTGCCAATGACTAAACAGCCCCTCTCCAAATGCAAAGCTCCTGCAGGTCAGTACCTGCCTGGGGCAGTGCCTCTGAGGCAAACTATGCTCAGAGAGCTGCTGAAGGGCAGCAAGTGTCACTCAGTGAGCACATTAATACCAAAAATTGCAAATACAAAAAGATGGGAGTTGTTTGCTGGAAGATGCCTACGACTGAAAACTGTGGTGAAGACTTTCAAAGCTGAAAAAGGTGGAAAAATGTATAAACCCCATCTATTTTCTTTTTTGGAAATCATCCTCCAAGATGCCAGACTCCTGCTGGTGTCCTTCCTTGCAGAAAACGAAGAGATCTACAAAAGCTCAACATCACTCGGGTTCTGGCCATTTTCTACAAACCTTAAAGGTTTCTTTGGATTTGTCAGGTCACTGACCATAGACCAGACCAGTGGCTTTACCCTTTCTTAAATCCATCATCCCAGAGGGCGTTTCTCACAGGCTGGGTTCCAGGCAGCAGCAGGTACATTCTGAAGCCATCTGATATGCCTCTAACACTCAGGCAGCTCCTGATCTCAAGAGAAGCCACCAAAACCCAGCCCAGTAACTCCTGAAGGAAAAAGCTATTTATGCCTTCCCAGTATGCCCTGCACTGCTTGCCAGGTTGCTGCCAGCTCCTCATGTAAAGCCACCAAAGATGATACAGGCTGAGGAAAATCTCTTCTGCTGGCAGCGTGGATCTTCTTAGAGTCATAGAAAGGAGAGAGGAACACTCTCAGGCTGTTCTGCTATAAGCTATCAGCTGTAGAGGGAAGCTCTCAAGTGTAGCTCTGTTCCTAAGAGCTACCACTGCAGCAGACAGAAGCAAGATTTATCATCTTCTTAGAACTTGAAAGCCTACCAAATAAGACTTAAAACACTGTGACAGTGGTTCCCAGCACCTAAATCCCTTTAACAAATTACAGCACTTGGACTGAGCAAGTATTTCCTTTGTTTCCCTTTTTAGTTTCAACCAAGAGCTATTTTAACCAACTAACAAAAGACACTTATCTGCAAGGTAGTTTTTCTGCAGATGCATTTGATAATTAAACTATGCATCAGCGATCAATGGTAATCAACCTGACACCATGAGGGCTGCAGCCTTTCAAGGAAATGATGACAAAAATTCCTTCACTGATTACATACAGGGTCTGTAACAAATAAAGAACCTTGAGATTGAAGTAAAAATGATCTCTAGTAGAAGGGAGACAAAGTAGCACCACATCATGGACTAATTTCCAAACCAGCAAATCAATCGTCGCTTCTATTACCAAATTCCTTGCATCACACCTCTCTTGGAGAAAAAGTAGTTCTAAGGCCCCTCAGATAATTGAGGCTCATGATGGTGAAATGCTGCCAGTGCCTTCCCATGGGTCCTCACCTCACTTCTCAATAGAGCTACTGAAGAGGAGAAGGCTCTGAGGGCTGTCTTTCTGGCTATTAAAAGACCCAGTAGAATCTGATTTCTCTCTGAGTAGAGAAAAACGGAAGAGATGAGACAAGAAGAAAAGCTCTCAAGTTGTGCCAGGGGAGGTTCAGATTATCTGTTTGTAAAGTATTTTTCACCAAAAGGGTTGTCCAGCCCTGTCCCAGTCTGCCCAGGGAGCTGGAGGGATTTCAAAGTCATGTAGCTGAGGCACTGAGAGACACTGGTGTCTGTGGCAGTGACGAGTTAATGGCTGGAGCTTAAAAGGCCTTTTCCAGCCTAAAGGACCCTGTGACTCTGTGAAAGGACAGTGTGCTCTGAAGTATCAAGTACTGCCCCAGTGTGAGGCAATTCAGCTCTCAGATGGACAGCTTGAGTACTACTGCTCCAGCAATGCCTTTTGCTGTGCCTCTCTGCTTTCAGCTGTGTGCAACCAGAGTGACTGAAAGCTGCTTCCTGATGTCTCAACATTTACACACTTCACAAGCTAAAGGCACGTTTCTGATGAGTAAGAGCCTTCATTTGAACTGAACGGGGAAATAAAATGAAGTGTCACAGAAATGCAAATTCTCTGGGCTTATGAATCACAGCAGCTTTGTACATCCCCCAAACGAAGCCACTTCAGAGCAATGCTTACCAGTGTTGTAGGCAGTCGGCATGGCCGAGTACACCAGCCCCTGTGGAGGCAAGCTGGGGGTTGTCACCGACACCACCGGGGTAGCAAGAGGCTGTGTTGACTGAGAACTGCTTATCCTTTGGGTATTCTAGAAAGGATTAAAAATAACATCTTGTGATATGGGTTAGAACAATGGAAAGTCGAGCTCTTAACATAAAAATAGCATTCCATTAGAACGTGTTTCTCCGCTTTATTTTCTAGCTACCAACACGTCCTTGTTTGTCAGGATGGATTATCTACGCAAGCCAAAACATTTCAAGGCAACCAACACGATCTTGGCAAACTGAAACGACAAATCAGTGAAGACTCATTCCTCTGCTTCCCATGCATGCAGATTTCAGTGGTGTTAAAGAGTTGTAGGACACAAAAATCAGTGCAATGTCTTGAGGGATACACACAACAATTCTCAGAAGTTCTTAAGTGATTTAAGAGTTTTTCAGCCTTATTTTTGAAAGGGGTTTTAGTGCAGATGGTGAGGTGCAGTTAGACCAGGAAAGTGTTTCCCACTTCCCAATTGCTTATCCAATTTTCAAAGTCCTAGCTGCCAGTTTTGACACTGTGCTGACTACACCTGTCCTGAAAGGAACACAGAGATCTTCTAAATCTGTGTGGATAAGACTTCTGCGAGAAAATAATCTTGCTGTTCCCATGGTTCCTGAGAAACTGAGACAGTACTTGTTATAACTCAAATATCTTTCAAAGCAAATGACATTTGAGTTCACACAGAGCAACTGTGCTTTTTGACAGGAAAAATAGCTAAACTAGATTTTCTCAGATTATCTAACTGCAGGCACAACGTGGCTTCTTAATAACAGTCTGTCTTTGCCATACACCGGCATGAACACCTGCAGCAAACACATCACTCAAACTAAGCTCTTTAACCAAATGTGCTGTTTAGAAAAGCTTGTGTTAAACACTGTGGTGAACATCACCCAAGCAGCAAAGCTGCTGTCACAGAACGTGAAGGTGACTTTAAATCTTTCTTCAAAACACATAGTTCAACACCACTTAGCCCCACTAGATGCTGTCAAGAACAGGAAATGCTACATCTTTTGTTTAATCAATAAGTACTTAGTTTTACCTACACAAGCCTTTGGAATATCACTAGAAGTCTCTACACCCTATATATTTCTACATTCTTACAGAACAATTCCCAATTAAGAGAGCTGGATTCCAAACTGCCGAGAATCTGCTTTTAAAGCAAGCTTCCCTCTCTCTCTCTGAAAAAAGATATTTGCCCCAAAAGCAGCAGCTTTTCATCTCTCAGAGTTCCATTTTATAGCTTTAAAAGCTTGAAGCTATTGCTCCTTTCTCATTTTGGAGAGGTATACAAGTATTTCAGTACCTGCAGTACTTCATTTCTTTTTTGCTCTCCACTCTGATCTTGAGAGCAAGAGCAGTATTAAAAATGCATGATTCCCTTTATAACAATGGAATGAGCAGGTACAGAAACAGGGCTGTGTTCAATTTTAAGCTTAAACTTGTGAAGATGAATCGAGGGATATCAATCCTTGGCTTGTACCTTTCTAATTTAAAGGATATAAAATTGCCAGAATAAAATTATCTGCTACCTCCCCTCCACTGGCTGATCTCTCTTTTGCCTGGCTGCTGTTGCAGCCACCTTCAAGCCTCGTGACTATTCGGAGACTCTTTGGCATTTGCTCAGCAGATGAACCAACCCACTTTGCTTCAGAGCTCCCAGATTTCAAAGCTCCAAGTCACACAGAAAGCCCCCCTGGTTTTCTGTGTAATTTATCCCTTTAAATCACTTAGGTACTTCTGAAAATCTCCACTAGACCAAGTTTATCTGGCATAAAGATATGTTATTAGAGCAGATTTTAGTGTCTGACAGGAATTGACCTTTTTCCAAAGCTTTCTTGGATGGCAGCCTATAAAGTTGGGATTATTGTATAATGGAAAAATTAAGAGGAGCATGATGGGAAACAATCCAGACCAAAGCATTTCCCCATGGGATTTGTTTTTCTTTTTGAATGGTTAATAAAGGCGGTTTTCTCAGGTAATTTCTGAATATGATTCCTGAATGCTCAGCCATACAAAGGCAGTAAGAAATAGTCTGATGGGTCTAACATTTGTTGTACTTGGAGATTCGGCCAAAGATTCGTGATAAATTAACATATAATTTAAAAATTCCTGAAAATTGGTGCAAATGGTAACAGCAAGAGGAAGAACTCAGCATCTTTGCTTCATGGTGCTACTGTTCTTATCAGCTCCAACCATACAGAAGGAATGCGCACAGATGTGATTTGGAACTGCTTTTTCTACCACTGGAATTAGCACCAGAAATCAGCACGACGACATTGCAGGTGTACTTCCCATTTCTTGACCACATCTGAGGAAGACAATACTACACCTCCTCTGTGGGAGCTCGATTTCCCCTCCTCAGATGGGTCCAGTTTGGGAGGCCACTAGAGGGCCCGCGCTCCACACAGGAACCGCCTCGGACCTCGCGCTGCCTCATGCTGCCAAGAGGAGAGCAATTTCTTAGCCCTTAATTCAAGAGCTTTTGCATTCATTCCAATTGCAATGATCGTTTGATTAAGTAGGTTTCTTTACATATCGAATTAGTACTTTATTTCTTGGACTGGAAACCAGACCCATCTCTATCGAGGTGAGATGAACGTGCTGTTTAACTGCTCCATCAGCAAGTCATTTCAATAAACCTGAAAAACTTGACTTTTAGAGATCATTTCCCCTTAGTAAATCTATTGCTCATGTTTAGTTTAGGGTACAAATCAACCAATAGCATGCATTCATCAAGAAACTTATCTAAATCACTACATTTTCCATGCTTTCATGCAATTAGAGCCTCATATCAGCAACAGGTCCATGTTCAAAACCAAATCAAGGCAGGTCACAGGCAGTGGCACTCTGATGCAGCACCTTCTGCCTGGTTTGGCCTACAGCAGCTAAACAATTTGCAAATTGCTTTAAAAATAAACTACAAATTATTTTAGCCTTACGTTATTTTCCAGATAGAATGCCAAATGGAAAAAAATAGAGAAGAAAGAAACCCAACAACCCAAGAGTTTCCTTTCAGCATCAGAGTATCTTTCCACTGTTGAAAAAAGGTAAAATCATTCACTTGCAATTCTCTGCTGCTTTTGGTAAACAGGGAACACCCCTGTGGTTTGATAATCTCACGCAGGATGAAATAATTCTAAGCTCCAGAAAGGTGACCTCACCAGCAATGATGTAATCCCCTTGAAAATAAGAGAAGTAACACAGGGCTTGTGTTACAATCTGAAGAACTTCACGAGTGAAGCCTCTTTCTAAAAATATTCCAGCAATTTAGGAGATGATGAGTGGTTATTTATATTTTTTACATATAAGATGGTAAATAACCTATACACATGGACAGTTACTCTGTAAGGCTCTTTTCCAATGTTCCCTCCAAGAAAAACAAATATTTTCAGGGAAAGGAAAAAAACAGAAGTTGACAAATGGGAAGCATAGACTTTGGATGCGTTTTCCATTGGAATTGGTCGGGTTTTGAGTCTGATAAAACAAATGTATTTTTGTCTGCTACCAAGGGAACACTGGAATGAAGTGAAACACACAATGAAACTACAGTTCAAAAGCTGTAGTAAAAGACACTTTCAGCATCTTGCTCTCTCTCTCAAACAGTAGCCCGAACTCACCAACTCCAATTCATCCTCCTCCGACTGTACTCAGCAAACAAGAGGGATAACACAGTTACTAAAAATAGCATTGCTTTCAAAAACGAAAGAAAAAGTCACATTTGTGCTTCAGGGGGGTTATTTATTTTATTGATAATGTGAGTTTACCACCTGATTTTGTAAATGAGACTACTAGGAAATATAATACTTAATATAATTTGGGTCAATTAAAAACCAACATAGCTAAAGAAATAGACATTTTGGCAAAATTGGTGCGGAAAGAGCTTAGTGAAAACAAGGACACAGCTACATGCTGATGACACATGTAGATCTGGAGTATAGCAGCTTCTAGCTGGACTGATCCAATAAACATTCAGCTCAAGAATAAATTCTTTTTCACATACAACCATTAATCCCATCTCAGCACCTTTGCCCTGAAATGTCTCTCCAATTTCTTTAAAAAGACAAGAGAAAAACTAAACTCTTAGGTTCTTAACAACACAAGAGTGAACTGGTGCTGTACACTCCTACCACTAGAAGTAACAAGATGCTCTTCTTGCATCTGTTTCCAATTAATTTTAAACAGTAATTTTCATTTTAAGAATCAGTCACTGTACTTCCCAACCTTTTCTACATCTCTGTATTCCTAGAAAAACCTAAAACTTCAAGAATCACTACTCTGAGGATAATGACAACGTTTGTTACTGGGATTAAGGTTGTATTATTCACCATGAATACCAGCAATAAATAAAAGCACTTGTGGTATCTTAAGAACAAGTAACAATTACACAGAGACTATTTGTATTGTTTACATCCTGCTCCTCTTGCTTATGGTTCATTCTTCCACATACAGAAAGCAGACAACATACACACAGATGTTTAACATTTCTACATGACAGTGAAAGACTAAGACCAAAGGATCCAGTCAACCAAATTAAAGGAAAAATCGAGTAACTCTTCCTGAAAGACCTGTTCTGGTCTCAATGCTGTGGTTGCTTCATGCCTGACACGAAACTTGTGTGCTATTCCAAATTTAGGCTGAACAAACATTACTACCAACATGCCAGAGTGCACAGTAGTACTGAAAAGTACACAAACAGGGACTGAGCCTGATCCTCATTGCTTTTACGCCTTCGCTGACGACATAACATCCACCACAGGACAGACAAGGCTGCATTCCAGCACACCACATCAAACAAGCTTTTCTCTCAGACCAGCATTACCACACAAGCTACATTTTATATCCCACAACCATTACGACCCAGGAAAAACAGGTACAAATTGTGCTTTAGGGTACATTAATACAGTTCACGTCATCAATAAGATCAGTCATTCCTCCACAGAATAATGCACAACCCTTTTTAAAACCCACATCCTCCAAACCAACAAGGTTCTCGGTATCAAGTCAGTGAGGTATCAAATCTAAACAACAAAATCCACATCGATGTCTCTAGGACTGAATTCCAACTGCAGTTAGGTCAGACTGTTTTACACTTATAAAACCAAATCCCTTACAAATTTAACTTCTCCAAAGGCAACGACTTTTAACTTCCCTTTTCATTACTGAACTTGCAGAATATGAATGTCTTTCACTGTGAGCTGTGGTAAGCAGGTGAGGGAGTTTCTCCCTGTGCACATGGGCCTAACACTTTGTTTTCACAAAGCCAATCATAGAAGGAATGTCTTAACTTACCAGTGGTGGCATCATACCCTTGCTGGAGGGTGGGATGACAACACGGAGGTCAGGTTTTCGATTGTTCATTGCAAGATTTCCTCCTCCAGGTGGAGGTGGAGACTTTGTAGGCATGACTTTGCCCAAGCCATTCCCACCACTGGTATTTCCGAGTAGACCTGGTGAAGCTCGAGAATTCACAAACCCATTTCCTGAAAAAGGGAAAGAAAGCCCACATGTCCCATGAGACTGAAGGGAAGTAGCAACACCAAATTTTGCTGCACAGGTACAAATTATTAAGTACTTCTTTTGTGAGACTTGCAATAGCGTCACAAGAGGTGCAGTATTGAATAATCGAACAGACAAAAACCACTCTCACCAGAAGATCAATATGTAAAGGTAGCATCACCTCAAGGGCACATACTGTGGTAGCTTAAACGCTGAGAAGAGCAAATTGCCAAAGAACTATTTCTAATAGCATCTGCTGTAGGGTTTATTTTGCCCTTTGAAGTTCCTGCAGGCTGAGGCTGCAAAAAAAGTGTGTGCTTCTGCACAAGCCCGTTTCATCCCCACCACCACAGAGCATGAAACACATACAGTTGTTGCCTGTGAGAGTAAAAAATATGCTCTTAAAAGTCTGTTTCTGAAATTTGTTCTTCAAATATCTTCAAGACCTGCAGGACACCAGTATCTGTTCTCTAATAAAATAAATTTCAGCCTCAAAAATACATACTGCCTGATTATTATATGTAGCAACAATGAGGGGAACAAATCTTTTCCGTTCAGACTCATTCCAAGCTCGGGACGCAGACACATAATTTATGATTTATTTTACAC
This sequence comes from Colius striatus, assembly GCF_028858725.1. NCBI lineage: Eukaryota > Metazoa > Chordata > Aves > Coliiformes > Coliidae > Colius > Colius striatus. Next base: position 31,415,862 of record NC_084765.1, read on the forward strand.
AGCTCTTTCTCACCTTATTCCTGATACTCATTCTAAGTAGAATTAAAGAGGCCGAAACCTACAGTTCCTGGCTTCAGCACTGAAATCCCAAAAGCTGAATGTGCTCAAGATGCAGACCTTAGCTTGCACTCAAACCAGAAAATAAGCAGCAAGACAGTTGAACAGTGAAGTACCTAGCATTCTAGTTTCCTGTACTGACAAAAGCACCAATGATGTGAACCAAAATATATTTCTCAGAGGGAAAAAAAAATGAAAGCCACATTCCAGTGATTTTATCATATTTATAGCAACAGCTCCCAAAATACACACACTTGATTCTGCTGCAAAGGAAAAGTTGTTCAGCGAGGGGGATTTTGCAACAGGGAACCCTATAGTTCACAGTAGAGAACTTGTGTGTGTGTGTGTGTGTATAAATAAACACAAGTCATAGTAAGATTATGTGTATACTAACATTGCAGTTCTGAAAGCAGCCTTTATGGTCACAATTCAGGGCAAAGCCCCATTATACAAAGTTCACTGTCTGGGAAATTCTCTTCTAACAGCCTGTAGCGCCATGCTGGCATGAATTTTGTATTATCATTCTAATTTGAATAGGCCTCCCTATGCCCAATTCAATTTTATTCCATTAACTACATATTAATCTAAAAGCAATTAAAATAAGAAAGTTGTCAGTGTCACATTCTACCTTCACTACCAAAAGCTTTAATGCCTGTAAAAGCTCAGCAAGAACAAAGAACAAATATATACCAGTAAGAGCACGACACTTCCTGGGGGTGACTGGTACTGCTCAGATACTTTGCTAATGTACGTGGAGAACTCAGGTGTGAAAACTAGGATGAAGCCTCCTCCATTAGTAAATGGTGGGGAACCACAAAACACAATCCTCACCTCTTCCTGTCCACCATGAATGGAACCCCACATATTGCTTTATTCATTTGGAAATGGAAAAAGTAAAGAGCAAGGTAAGCATTGTAATAAAGCTCTTGTGCTGAAGATCTTGTACTGAGTTTTATGAAGGTCTTTTGCAAGCAAACCTATAGCTGAATATTTTTAAAGAAAAAAAAAATGTAGGTAGGTAAAACTTCCTGGGACTTGTTCACATAAGGGCGAGCAGCAAAGTCACCACTTGAAAGCCGGGATTTCCAATTCTGGATCTACTCTTTTTGTGCATTTCCAACTGTGCCAAAAGCCTGACCATAGATGAATGACCTGCCATGTCCCTTCAGTTTTTCAAGGTTAACAGAGCAAGGAGGAGTTATTCTAATTTAGTACTTTCCTGAAGCATTTGTATAGGAGGTATGGGAACAGGCTTTCAGAGAAGTCTATCATTTAACTCAAGTTATGGGAGAAAGAAGGAATGAAGACAGCAGAAACAAGAAAAAGCTTTTTGTGTCAGCATTCTTCCTTCCATATTAAAAACCACAGCAAAAACTCATTTTGTGATTAAAGCATCTACCTTCCTCAGCAGAAAACAGCAGCACTTATTGGGATGCTTCTAGGTTAGTGATAAAATTTCATTAAAGTGGCTGAAAAGTTGGGCTGGAGCTAAGAATACATACTAGAGTTAAATACACTCTTGACTGCTATAAGAAAACTAGCCATAGCTAGGCCACACAGAAAAAACCTCAACCAGCCAAAAGAAGAGAAATTAAGTTCTGTGCTACTCCTAAGGTTCCTGAAATAGAGAGACAGTTGTCATAGAATCATGGCTTTGTTAAAGACAGCTTAGTATCAATAGTTATCCTTACAAATGAGTGTAAAGCTTACAGATAGCCTGCACAGCATCAGATCGCAAGAGAAAACCTGCACAATGGACAGAGTAAAAAGGAAGTGGACGTAAAAAACAGGTATGAGGGAGGAAAAAATATTAGAAAAGGGCATAATTTTCACCAAATTATACCTTAAAAAAGTACTACTTCCATTTTCAGCAAAAATGCCAGAACATTTAAAGAATCTACTGTTATAAAAAAGTGAAGTCTAGACTTTAATCTAACAAGAAATAGCATTTGACTACTGCCTAGGCTGTCAGTGTTACCTTTCATATGCCAGAGCTGCCGTGTTCCAAGTGGAATCTAAACTCCAGAACAATGACACTCTGTATAAACAATGGAGTTTTGTACAGCATTTCAGTCTGTCCTATGATACCATTTCCTGTCCTCCGTTTGCAAGTATTTCAGTAGCTCATGTGTTAAATCTGGACAGTGTCTTTCTCCCACACCCAGTCCAGTCATTTCCTGCAGCCCTTATTACAAGGCTCTGCCAATCCTTCAGAAACATTTCATGCTTTTAGTGGTGCTGTCAAAAACAACAAACTCCTTGGCACTGCCTTCTGTGCGCTGTATCATTCAGTAGCAGGGCAGAGTTAAAGCATTTGTTCCAACCAAAGGTTGGACTCTTCTTAAACTGAAAGTGTATTAAGAACAAGAGAAACAAAAAATGCCCTAAGTGTGCAATACTATGGGTATTAATCCAATAGCAGCCTTGTTATGAACAGCAAGCAAAGATTGGTGTCTCTATATTGATTATTTGAAGAATCACACGCTGGGGCTGCAGTTAGACTGCAGAATATTCATTTTAAGTATGAAACATAAAGGGTTTTTTTCCCCTGTTTATAATCTAATAAGAAAATCAAATCATGAGTTAAGAGTGAAAGGATAACTAAAAGCATGGTATTTCTTACAGTAAGGTCAGGAGCCAGAAAAAGATAATGATTACAGGATGATGCAACCATACGGCAGTTTGCCAAACTGAGGCCTTAATAACCCCATAAATTCTACTTACAATTTCTGTGTGATACAAAATAGTATCTACCCCACCCACCATAGATCATCTCCATAGACAATTACTGTATGTTTAAAAACACCACCAAACTGAAAATAGAACATAAAATCTTGGGCAAGTGTAAAATAAAGCTACTGGTTTTGCTTCCATCGGAAGAAGCTTCTTTAATTCCAGTTCTTTAAAACAGGCTCTGAAGGCACGTTCAAAACACTGCTTTGGCAAACAGACACAAATGCAAAAATGATAAGCTCTCAGTGATATGAATCATAATTTAATTAGATTTTATGATAACAAACATTGCCAATGTAAATTAGCCTACTTCTCCATCAGTGGGGAAAATGTTTAGTTTTGAGTAACTTTTGTTTCCAAGCTGAATGTCAAAACCCACCTATTTTTACAACTCTTATGTTCAGAAATGTAAGACGGCTTAATCTCATTTCTTGTCCTGCAGCTCAATTTCATGAGCCAGACTCGTATTTCACTATATAAATCACATCAGCTGAAACAATGAACACACGTGGCTGGAAAGTACTCCATGTACTTATTGCTACTTGAGGAATAAATTGCAGTCATTGATGTCATTAATCTTTTCTTGTGGTTCACCTCTAGGAGAAACTGAGCAGTTCTACACATTTTTGGCAAATAATTGTGGACAAGAAGCTAAGCATTATAAGATTAAGCAAAAGTAAGAACAGTAGTAAATAAATATTTATGCCTCAAATGACATCATACAAGCCAACAAATGGCAGAATGCAAAGTAAACTGAAAACTGGGCTTGCAATAAGCCACTATCCATCTACAAGACCAGATAAAAGTCTATTGAAGAAAAATATTTACATGTAGGACCTTAGCAGGGAGAACATATTGCAAGTAAGTAAAACAATAGCATTTCATAGAATCATAGAATGGTAGGGGTTGGAAGGGACCTTTAGAGATCATCTAGTCCAACCCCCCTGCAGAAGCAGGTCCACCTAGATCAGGTCACATAGGAACATGTCCAGGCGGGTCTTGAAGACCTCCAAGGAAGGAGACTTCATTTCTATGTGCATTGGTTGGTTGCTCAATGTAGTTACATTTTTGTTGACAGCTTTAAGTGGAAATTAAAAAAAAGAAAACAAGAAAAACAACAAAGCAAAACAGCATATGCTGTTCCTACCATTTTCAGCTCTGCACAGAAATCACTGCTGATTCTGCCATCATTTCAAAAAGCCATCTCTTCTAGCTTTGGAAAGAATTTAACGTCTTAAGGAAGCTGAAATAGACATATTTCCACTGATCTTTATCAATCAGTGCTTCAGATGGTACTATGATTAGAATTAGAATGTAATATGAAACATGTCTAACATGTAGGATTTGTACTTCAAATACTAAATGGCAGCAAAAAGAAATCCTCATGACTAAGCGTTGGGGGGATGCTTAGTCATGTTACACAACTGAAAAAACCCCTCATTTCCCAGGTTGCTGGAGTTTTGGGGTTTTTGCCTAATGCTACAGAAAAGAAGAGACAGTTTTCAAGGACATTTAGAATTTAAATGGGCCCTCTTCAAGACCAGGATTATTATTCAGAATGCAGCAGCAAATCTAAAACAAAGGCATATTGCTTTTATTCAACTTTGAGTGAAAAATTAGCAGTGGCAATTGGATGCCTTGTAAGAAGGCTTTTGTCAATTAAGCAGCTTCCAGTTAATGAAATCAGAATTCTGCTTTCTGAACTTGTTGATTTCTACTTGTCTATTCAAAGCCAATGTAAAGAATGAACCATGGAAATGGTATGTTTAGAACATCTGAGGCTGTGAGGTGGTGCATCCTGGGCAAGATGACATCACGTCAATGCTGACACTTCACACAAACAGATCCACTGCAATACTTTCATCCAGCTGGGAGAGTAATGATTTGTTATACATGTGGCAAATTCTAAGCAGAACTGTCTTGTACATTCTAGTCTATCAGAAATCATGGTAAGATAAGAGATACACGTATCAATAGATGAAATTCCAACTAAAATCTGAGGGTAGCTCAGGGGCTGAACTGATCACATGTGGATGAGAGGTTTCCAAGGATAGGCTGCCACAACTGAAAGTAAAACCCCCAAAAAAACAACCTCAAATACCTCTTTCCAACAGCATGTTTTTCATGCTCATTTCAGACAGTCATTTATTGTGAGTTGATCTAATCAGAGGATGCTGGATGGATCAAACTTTTGTTATGTGCAGATAATGTCTAACAAAGGAAAAAGGTTCAGCTTGCACCCTACAAAACAGCTGGTCTGCAGTGCACTTCCAGTAATCCTTTTCCTTGAGGAGAGCTTGGAAGCTGGTAAAAAGGCTGCTTTCAGTGTTCTTCAGGGATTCTTCAAGCTTCCTCCATGGAGAAGGGTGAAACACTGACTGTTGTATTTACCCACATCATCTTAAAGCTCAGAGCAAGGCAAAACGTTATGCCAATGCTATCGACATTACACAGTAGGAACCTTTGTCCACTGCATTTAGCATCAGCTGAACATACATTCTTAAGTCAAACTCCTTCCAATAAGAGCTAGGAAGGGAGGAGTTCTCTCTAGTGAAGGACTACTTGTGACAGATACTACCTCACACTAAAGTAGAGCAGATTAGAAATACCACCAGTAAGGCATAAGCTTCAGTGGGAATATGCTGGAGGTTTACAGCTGCTTTCCCAAGGTGGTAATCTACAACAGTGCCAAGATTTTTAGCTGATGCAGATGATACTGGCTGGTGAGTTTGAGAGTGGGGATGGAGGGAGAAGAAAGTCTGTTTTCTTAGGGAAGAGGTTGACAGCATCAAACCAGTTTCAAGCAAAATTCCTGCCAGAGGTACATTTTTTTAGAGTTAGTTGGATACTTCTCATTAGGCTGTCTTTCATTTAATGAGCAAAACAACACAAATGGAGAAGTATACACAGAAAGCCTGTTTGCTACTGCAGTCTTCTGGTGTACTCATAAGAACAGCTGCACATTAGCCACTTGTCTCAGACTTGTGAAAGACTGTTTCATCCTTAGACATGCAGAAAAAGCTCTCTCAATCAGCCAGGTCCTCAAGACAAAGAGAATCACTTACAGGTGTGGCCTGCCAGTTTTCTGTCTCAGTCCCTTTCTGACAATATACAGGCCTTTTATGGGTGCATGCAAGCTACCAACTGCACCTCTGCATGATCCTTCCTGAGGCCAAGATAAAAGATCCCACGTGATCTAGACTGACTCTTAGTAAGAGATTCAATAGCTCCCAAGACACACTTCTTCAAGCAGGTGTATTCTTCAGCTCTATTGCAAAGAAATTCAATATTCCTAAAGTCACTTAATATTCTCAAAATCTGAAGATTAACAAAGGCATTAAAGATGATACACCTCTGGAACAAAGAGGAGAAATTCAGTACTCAAGGAAACTAGATCTTTCTTATCCTTTCTCCTGGTGGTAAAACTGTAAGAGGAAAGAGACTCCCACAAGATTAATCAGGTCCATAACCTGTATTGCTGACCAGACGAGCTACTTCACTGACAAAGAAACATATAGACAGATAAGATGGGTCCTTACGAGATCATAAGCAGCCTATGCTTCCAATAACTCCTCCAAAATCACCTACAGCTCCAAAGAACTTGGAGAAACTCATCTTAATCCAAAACTCTCCGGGTTTATGGCTTCCATGAAGCTTTGACAATGAAAACCAGTTAAGGTTCTTTGCATGCTTCCAGCTCAATGTCATACAGGAAAGGTACAGAAATTAAAAGGAGAGACTGTGTAGCAGTGGTGCTGCTTTAGAACCTGATTGATTCTCAGAGTCCTCAAGGATGGGATGATTTCATTGGCAGTGCACTTCATTGGCAATTTCTGGATGATTCAAGGTAGCATTATGACTCTACTGCAACACAGATTTCCTTGTGTCAAACTTGAAGGTGATCCATCCATCAAGTAATCTCAGTCCAGAGTCAAAGAAATCCTCCCTCGTATTTGGCTACTCAGAGAAAGTGAGGCCATGCTTTGCCTAATTAGAACCCCCAGCCTTTTGAAAGAAGTAATATAGATATACAGCATGTGCTCAGGCCATGATGATGCTGTCAACAAGAGCAAGCTGTACACATCCTGGCTGTGCAAGATTCTTGAAGCATGTTAGATACCCATCACGACTGACCAAGGGCAACAATACCATGAAAATTCTAGCTCCAAAACATTTGATCTATTTAAATGAAAGCAAAAAAAAGCTCTAAAGCAATACAATGCCAGACATCTCTTCTCAAAATTGATTTACTTGCCAAGAAAAAATTTACAGCAAATGTTTCTTAAGTGGTGGGTAAAATTTTTAATATTAGAAAATAAAACTGCTTTTTCAGAGTTCTGACAGCTGCATGTGAAATAAGCTCTCAGCATTATAAAATGATCACAAAATTTTCTGTTCTAGACATAAAAAAACCCCCACCTACCAATCTTTGCTACAACACACAGATATTTTTACTCAAAGTTATTTTCCACAGAAAAACTGTTACAGACTGACTGCTAAAGCAAATCATATCCATCCCAATCAAGTTGCACAGGACTGCAGAAAGAGGCTTACGTGAACTAAATGTGAACCATTTATGCAACATCTTTGTTAGATAACCTACACATGCTTTTTACTCAAAGGTATGTAAGTATCTTTTAATGAAATGAGACCAAAATTTCAATGCTCAAAACTTTATATGATGTCAAGTAAAATCTGAGTTTTTCCTTTGCCTAAGAGAATATCTGGGAACACAGGTATGTCAGCACTCCACCTTCACCTTGACATCTCTCCTATAAATTGGGAGCTGCAAATTTGACACACAACCTTTCACAATGATAACCACAGAAGCGTTTTCCATTCTTGATTAGTTTCAAAGAAAAGACTGAAAGATTAAAAAAAAAATCCTTTTATTCTCTGAAATGATTTCTACAATAAATGTAGCAAGACACTAAAGCCATTGTTGTCTGCAGACGTAATTAGCTTGATATGACGGCTTCAATGGCAGCTGTCAAGCTCAAATCGACAAGTTAACAGATTTACTCCATCTGGTTATGTATGGTTTCTGGATTTTGGTTGCAATTAAAAAAGTTACTGTGCACCTGACAGTGTCTGAAAGCAGCTGTGCCATATCCTAGTAGAAAGTGGAGCTCTGACAGTGTAGGGTCCTCTGAGGCTTAGCCTTCTGGTGTTAACTAGACACCTGAGTTTCCCTAGATGTACTTCTTGTAGATGTTCAACTGCTCTTATATAGCCACAACCGTCACTTGTATGAAAAAAACCCTTTCCAGAAATGAGTGGGTATAACATTTTGGGTGTGAAGTTCTGGAAAGTAAGAGATAAGTGATGCATTTTGACTTTTCACATAAACTATTAATAAATGCAAGGAGGAAAACATTTTACTGCATCAAATATGTTCACCAAGCTGCTGTAACTGGGTATATCTACAGTTTTTAATATTCTATAGCAAGTGCTGTAAATCACTATTTTATTTGCTTATTGAAAGAGTCTTAAATCTAAGGCTGTTGTTACTAAAGCCTGATTTTGGAAAAGAGGCCTGAAACAGCCTGATAATAAACTTATTTAGTCTGACTTGAGAAATATTATGGAAATCAACGTCTGACCTCCACAGTTTCTAAAAATAGTTGTCTTTTTTCAACTGAGGAAGTTTCCTCCATTTAAAATCTTGCTTACCTGATGGAAACCACTCTTTAATATTTCATATCTTTGCTGCACATAGCCAAAGAATGGATAAACAGTGGAAAGTCAATCCTGTGCTTTCAGCCTTGTTGTAGCTGCAACATTTTTTATTCATAAAATCTATTGTCCAACTTAATATTCGAAGAACTTTTTTCCCAGTTGCCACACTGAGTAGCCAGTGGGCAAATATTGAAAGGTCCACAGTTGCTTCTCTAATTCCTTGCTATGAATACATATAGAGGAGAGTTATGTGTATTCCCATAATTGACCTTCAGTCACCACGGCAACTCAAGGCATGGAAGGAACATGAAGGAAGTGAGTGAACTGTCATTTATTTTGTTTTTCTGTGTTCCAGTGGCTGCCTGCCCTTTATCAGGGTGCTAAAGTTTGTTTTATGGGCCACAAAATATTATTTAAATTAAAAAGTGCTATCATGTCTTTTTACTGAAGACCAAAAAATTAGATTTTTGCAAAGGTATCTCATTTCTTTTTGAAGGAAATTCATATACTCTTCCAAAATTGTGACAGAACCTAGCTATGGGCTTCCAAGATGTATTGTTTTCTTTGTCTAACTGCTAGAAGATGATTAGCAAGATGCGTGTGACAATACTAACAATACAGAGTGTATTTTCTTCATTTTGATAGGCACCACAGCCAGTATCAAACACTCAGTTCTAGTCAATTCCAAAGTTGGAAACACACAGTTTTCTTTACTGTAATAGTTAGTAAGTACAGTAAATTTCATTCAAAATAAGAAATCTGGCAAACATAAAGTGTCTTTGGAGTGCTGTAATAACACCTATAGAGAAACATAAAGGAAAGAGCAGCATGCTACTACTGAAAGCCACTACAGTAAAAAATGTAAGTATCACTGAAGTGGAAAGGGCATGGCAGTAAAAAGTTAAATGACTGATAAAAATTTACAAGACTTGATAATTACAAGGTAACTAAGAAAAGTCCAACCTTTGCTCTTCCACAACCACTTTTTCAAATGACTCAAAATAAAATAGAAAAAAATCCCTTTTGAATTGCTGTGAAATGGAACCCACGAGACTACTTTTCAATAAAGACATGATACCACACTTACCAACTGGACTGGTACCAGCTCCATTTGGCACTGTGAGGTCAGTTGTCCCCAGCATTCCACCTAATAAAAATAAGCCACAGCATTAAACTAACTTGCTCTTACTACAGTAACATTTTTTTAATGCAAAACCTAAGCCATTAAAAAGAAGCAAATGCACTGATACCATTAGGAACTTGGGGGGGGGGGTTTAATGACAGAAATAGAAATGGGTTCTAAAAGGAAAGTTCAACAGTACTGAACCGTTACCTGCGTTGCCAGTACTCGGTGGTCTCTGAGGGGCCCCAGGTGACACGTTCCGATGCAGCGTGGTCTGAGGCGGGGAGAGCATGGTCGTGTCCGTTAGCGATGAACTGGCTGCCAGTGGTGATGGGGATACAAGGGAACTCCCGGGGTTACTGTAGGTTAAAGTGTTGGGATTGGACACTGGAACCGTAACCGACATGGAGAAGTTCTGAGCAGGCAAGCCAGGCTGGAGGAAAGAAGATGAGGAACACACACAAGACAACAACGTTAGCATTGACTGCATTTGCAGAAGTAGCACATTATAAAAATACACATTAAAGTTTGCTAAGAATTACTCGGGTTTTTTAAAAAAGGGGGAAAAAAAAGGAGTTAATTATGTTAGTTTTTAAACTCTATTAAGCATACAATTTAAAACCATCCATTTGTTGTAGGGTATGGTGTTAAAACTCTTACATATGATATAAATACAGTTCCAAAGGAATTACTCAAACTTCTGAAGTACTGAAAGTTGAAATACAAAAAATTGAAGATATACAAATTTACAAGCTCAGAAATACAGCATATATACCAGTTAATCTGGCTTATCAAAAAGCAATGACAAGTTAAACAAGTCTACACATCAATGAACTGTTGCACCTTCAAAACATAAGCATCAACATGCACATGATAAAACAGTCAGATATTATACAAAAGAGTTAGTAACAACATTTTCTATTGATAATCTTGCCAAAATATTGCTACTAATCTCTAAAACTTTCTCAACACCATAAAATAAGCAAACAGACCTTTAGAAAGTCAATAAGTTGAGTAATTTGAATTTAAACATTTTAAGTGTCATCATTCCGAGCTGTGGCTCCACAAAATCCTGCTTAAACAACCCCTTCATCACTAACCCCTTCATCTTTCCTGCTTTGCCAATCTCTTTTTTTCTTAATTCTAATTTTTACAGAGTAATTTAAAAGGCCAGTACTTTTCTGAAGTATATATGTTTGTTATTCAACAACTATTTGAATCAAAAGCTTAGATGCCTGCCCATCTATGGTACTCATTTGGTTATGACTAATTTCTTTGGCCTTTGTCTCATTCCTATCCTTTGACAGTGATGGGTTTCTGAAACAAAAGAGACTCTTTTCTTTCACAACTCTCGTAATTACTGGAAGCAAAACCATGACAGGTACAATTGAAGGGTAAAAATGTGTTAGTATTTATTGACAGAACAGAGAGACAATAGTTTTGATTTAGAGGTCAAATGTAGGTTACAAACATTCATGACCTGGCAAGCATATTGAATAAGATTTTAAGCTGCACACGGTTGTCATGTGCAGCTTAAAATTTACTTACAATGACGCTTCTGTACAATAACTTTGATAATATTGGAAACATTAACAATAAATACACTAATTCACAGAGCAGGATGCATTTTCCACAAGAAACAAAAGTGCTTACTGGTCAGAGCCAACAACAGTGTCCCTACTGAAGCATTCTAAGAATAATTACTAATTTTTGGCACAGATAGGAGGACAAAGTATTGAAGCACAGCGACGTAATGCTAGCAAAGCACTCACAATATCTAACTAAAGGCAAGCTGTACTGGCATTTGTTTTCAAGGGAAACTACTTTAAGAAACTGTTCAAAGATTTACCACAAAAATTGTTTTTCAACAGCATGCTGTCAAGTAACTCAAACTTGAAATACCTGAAATATGCTTAAAATAATGTCAGAAGCTAACAGTTGGAACATTATTTTCTGTAGGTTTCTTAATACAGAACTTGTAAGTGACAGTTTCCCCCAACATCTTACAACAAAGGCTGCCTCTGCCCATCTATGGTACTCATTTGGTTATGCCTGAATTCTTCATGCTTTGCCTCATTCCTGTCCATTGACAGTAATGACTGCACTAGAACAAAAGAAACTATGTTCTTATACAGACCCGTAAGTACTGGAAACAGAACTATAACAGGTCCATTTTAAGCCATAAAGACAGAACTATACAGCTGAAAAATAACGTTGCCTTTTATTTATGCTGATGTCTGCACAGACAATTTACGCTGCTCATGAAGACCACAGAAAATTGAGGGAGGGCAATTTAGCTGTAACACACTGAGAGACGAGGCCTGAGGATGTCTCAACACAAAAGTGTTGGATATCAAAAGCTTCAAAACGGAGCAAGAACAAAAGATATCGGCTTCGTTCAAGTATAAAGAACTTGCTAGAAGAAGTCAGAATGAATGTCACGACTGTCAGCTTGCCATTAAGTACCCAGAGGTGGCCTTATTGCTCTGAACAATGAAATAATTTCTAGTATCAGCAAGTCATTTGGGGACACGCTACTCAATTGCCCCAGGGTCTGTGCCAATTAACCTAGCCAGTCCATTTACTTTAATTGCTACAAGATTTGCAGCGTTAAAAAATTCACAGGCTGTGGCACAGCCCTGTATTAGTTTTCTTTGAAAAGACTTCCCCTGTCATATTCAACAGTAATTGGCTTTTGTAGATGCAAATTAAATGTCAACCTGTACACCTCCATGAAAAACATGCAAAATTTACACTGCTGTCATTCTCAAACTTCTTGAACTCTGGAGTCAAGTTACTCATGGCTGTAAATGGGTCAGGCACTTGGGACAAAGTTTTCAAAGATCTTTTGGGGTCCACAGAACTATCTGTTAGAATCACAGAATGGTGGGGGTTGGAAGGGACCTCTAGAGATCATCTAGTCCAATCCCCCTGACAAAGCAGGTTCACCTAGATCAGGTCACACAGGAACGTGTTCAGGCAGGTTGTGAAGACCTCCAGAGGAGCCTCCACACCCTCCCTGGGCAGCCTGGGCCAGGGCTTCGTCACCCTCACAGCAAAACAGTTTTTTCTTGGGTTTAAAGGGAGCTTTTTGTGCTCCACAGATCTTTCGAAGCTCCTCTTTGTGCACAAGTCTTTGTCTAAACGCTTTTTTACATTTTCAGTATAATAAAACTCCACCGAGTTGGTAACAAAATGAGTTTGACTCTATTTGACTGTTTGTAACAAAGTGTAAAAGCTTGATCAACAGATCAAGAGATACAAGATTTAATTGAATTATCCTGTATCCCACCATAAAATCTATCTTTATAAAAACATTTTAGGTAGGATTAAGCAATGCAGCTAGGCTCCTGAAATTTAGCAATGTTACCTCATGTTCACAAGGTATGAAAAACTGAGTGCAACAGAGAAGCTACAGAGGAGTCTTCCTGCTCTTCAAGGTAAAATGTATTGTAACAAGATCAAGTAGCAGCACCTCATTTCTCTTCAAAAAACTTCTTTTCTCAAACCATCACATCGTCGTCTTTGCAGTGGTTTTCAGCGGTAAGCAAACACTGGGAAAGTTCTCATGCATGTAATAGAAGCACAAACCATACTTTAGTACTCACTGCGATTTTATGATTCCTCATCATATTATCAAACTCTTCATTAATTTTTTTATATTTTTCTTCTGTATGTGGCGTGAGCACATATGAAGTGTCAGGGTCCGGGCTGTCGCACCCTCTGTGTTCCTTCTTGTTCAGAGCCTAAATAATGAAGTTAATAAAAAGGATCAACAAATAAAAAGTAGAGATAAAATAAAAGTACTTACAGGGCCTCGCTTGAAAATAAAATCACTATCTTCATTTAGTTTGCTGAATCTGTCCTCCGATAGTGGACTGTGCTCAAAGTAATCGTCAGCATCAGGGCTCTCACAACCATTAAGGCCTTTCTTTCTTAAGGTCTGAAATACAATTGGAAAATTCACATACAAATCATACTAACTTGCCAAGAAGTTTTGTATACTACTGAATCATTCAGAGCCCCTGAAACTATATGAAACTTTCAAAGGCAAAACTCACTGTTCAACAAATAGGCTTAAGTCTTTCAAAACAGTGGCAGAGTACTCAAAGACAAAAGGTTTGTTCTTAGGCCCAGACTCTCCCAGCTGCCATGGGTGGCATCTTCATCTCTCCAGTGTTTCATGCAAACTCACTTTTAGATACTGGCTAATGGAGTAAGGTTGCCTGACATACAAGGAACATTCAAGCCTGTGGCAAAGGAGTTATTGTCATAAAAGCCAGTAATTAAAAGCCAGTTTACTGGATCTTTAATAAAGTGATTTTAGTATCACAGAATCACAGAATGTTAAGGATTGGAAGGGACCTCTAGAGATCATCCAGTCCAACCCCCCCTGCCAGAGCAAGACCACCTAGAGTAGGTGACACAGGAACTTGTCCAGCTGGGTTTTGAATGTCCCCAGGGAAAGAGACTCGACAACCCAATTTTAATATTCACATTTTAACAAGGATACAGTTAAAGTCTGAGAAAAACAGTGGCTAAAATTTTTGATGCAATTCAGCAACCGCAGTACATGAATGTATACAACAGTTGGTCTCAGTAGTTTATAAAGGCAGGCTCTTCCTGCACTTCTGTCATCCTGCATGATAACAAGTACCGCAAGAAAGTATAAAAAGAAATTACATAATCCCTCTCTAAAATGACTTAGTTTGCTAAATATAAGTTTTTTCAAGACTAACTTGATGTGATTGCTTTATTGGGTTATTTCCTGTTTGCTGATGGAGAACTGACATCCACATCCCCTGGAAAAAAACCCCAAACTTGTCTAAGATCCAGGCATTACAAATAAGTTACTAAAAGAAAGAATGTGAAACTACAAGTCTTGTAACCAAACCTTAAAAAGATATTTTTAATCCTTATTGTTTTTCTTCTTCACGCTGTTACACAATCAGAAATCATTCCTTGCAAGTTCTCATTTCTAACAAAACAAGATCTAAAGTATTACTTAAGAAAAAAGCTTTAATGTCTTTAAAAAGGCTCAAAAGGAAAGCACTATAAGTTTCTGAACAGGTACACATTAGCAGTATGTAAGGCAGGAGTAGGGTTATATAGGCATGTTTTCTTTTTATGAGATATTATCTGTATCACATGAATTTTCCACAAAACCCCTTAAAGATCTGAAATCTTCAAGCTGACACTCTCAGCACCATAGAGAGATGTTGCTTGTTGTCCTACATAAGCTATGAATTTCTGATTTAAAAAAAAGAAATGTTTTAGACCATAGATGTTTAGGCTATTTAATGTTTATACTGTGTATTTTTTTATAGTGTTTAGTAGATAATACTGATTTTTAGCACAAAAAAAGCACGAGACCTTCCTGCTCTCCATAAGTATGCAAAACACTGCCCATTTCTACTCCAGTTTCAAAGCACTACTTGAAAATTCAATTATGCCATCTGAAATTCTTTAATATCACAGGTCACCGGGAGCTATAATTCCTTCTCAAGTTTCCTGGCTTGCTCTGCAGATCCCACACAGTATCTGGAACTCCCACAAAAATGTAATCACTAAACCAGCATATGGGGAAACAGGTGTAGCTTCCTCCAGCACCTGTCACAGCCCTGATCTCCCTCCTCCAGCCAATCAGCTGGACACGTATGTGAACTTGGCCATACAAGGGCCGGCTGTTGGGCCTCTCAAGGTCGGAGCCTGTTATCCCTCTCCCAACCCTTCCTAACAAGTCAGGCTGCCAGTCTTCTACACTCTGATATCAGTAGAGAAAATGTTAACGCTGTATAATCTGGATTACACTTAACCCCTGCAACCCACAGAATTCTGTAAATAGAATCCAAAGGTGTCTTTACATGGTGCTCAGCCTCAACGTGCGCACACAGTGCCCAAGACACAAGCACAAGCTCTACTTAGACACTACAAAGGAAGATATTGTAAGAAATACACATAATGTCCAGTTCACCTCCTTCGATAAACATATTCCAGCAATTTTAAGTATTGCAGCAGGGGAGTTTCATTAGTGCTCCTTGCAATATTGCTTTTAAGTGCAATGCTGATAATTCATCCTCCTGGATCTCTCTGAAAATGATAATCAAAATCCTAATATAAAGGGAGAGATTTAGTTAACTATAAAAATGCATCCTTCCCCTAGGCAGCTTGAGGGGGTGGAGTTTATTACTTTTGTTAACAATGGGGTTAACACTGCTTTGACTCATGAGGAAGGAAAATGCCTCAGTATCTCCTGTTTCAGATTCTGGAAACCTTCACCACAGATGGGGTTCCTGTCATTGTGGAAGGATTTAAGCCACAGTTCACTGGTACAGATAATAAGTCTGGGTCTGATATCTAAACCTCTGTCTCCTTATCACCAAAACATGAAGTGCCGCTTTGAGGACCTAACCATAAAAAGACTGCCTGCTTTATCATTGCCCAGTAACATAATAGTAAAACATTTCTGCTCCGTGGCTCAGAGGAGCAAGTGGAATGCTGTAATCTGTTCACACAGCCAGGCGAAGCCTACGCGAGACAGCCCAGCCCTGGCTTTCTCACAGCCTGCAGAGTGAGACATGATAACGGGCCCTGGCTCAGGGGAAAACGTGGAAGGCTGTGACTCCTGGGAATTGCTCTGTGGGGACACAGGAAAGCCAAACTCTGTAAACAACTGCTGACTCCACCCTCCAGCTTCTCCATGGCTAAAATCTGTTATTTCTGATTAATGTAAATAACTTGTCTCCCTGACCTATTCTATGGTCATGGAGATACTGTTTTTGACTCTGAAGATGGGTGTGTGGAATGCCAGGCTGTGACACTGAATTATACTTGTGTAACGCGAGTTTATTTCTCTGCTGTAAGAGGCAAGCTTATTTAAAATGAAAGCTGAGTTTGTGCTAATAGATATAGAACAGAAGTTTTCTCACTGCAAGAGAGGAAAAGAACATTAAGTTTCAGGTTAGGGTAGTGGATGCTCACTGCAATTACCTTCTTGTGTTAAGTCTTGTTTTCCAGATCATCACCCTTTTGAGTTATTTTGAATTTGTTTCCACTTCCTTCAAGACTTAGCCAAAATTACTAAGAATTGTTCCAGCATGTTTGCCAATGTAAGGTATTGTGTCTCCAGTAACTGAGATTGTGCAGCCTTTGATATTAGACTGTATTAACTAACCACTGAAAGTACTGAGTTTTGCTAGAAGATAATGTAAAGTATTTATGAAGAATGTAGGCAGGAAAGACGTTGTAAAAGAATGAAGCAAACAGCAACATAGTTGTGTGACATACAAAGGTGGCATACAAGTTTCCAAAGAGCTGTGAGCATCTTGATATGACAGAATGACTGAGAAGTTTCAAATTGCTTTTGTTCCACCGTGCAAAACTGAAACATGTGCATATTGTAACTACTAGTTTAATATTGATTTTTATTGTTTTTTAATGGTTGAACTTAGAAAATATTTTATGAGAAGGGCTGGACTAAGTATGACAGGTTTAAATATTACATTCAAGCACATGCTATAAAAGCCCCAATATTCTTCTGAACTTCCCTACACATATGCAGAGTACTTTAATTGTAATGTATTTTGCTAATTTAAGAACAGAATCGTGCCTTGCCAAGAAGCATCCAAGGAATAGAAGGGCTTTTTGCAAAACAACAAAACAATTAGCTTCACTCTACAATTCAACTTAAGTTTCACTGAAACCATTACTACAGATACCAGTGAATACAAAAATACAATAAAGTTATTTATTTTCTGATCCATGAGGATCAACCATCCCAGTGTTAATCATCTTAGCATAAGTTTCCTTCCACAAAATCCAGAGAAACGTGAAATGCAGAAGCTTTAAGTCAGTTGAGTCTTCACGAAGTGAAATCAAGTCACAGCTTCTCCGCGGCTTGTTCCAGCCCAGCTGCACACAGCTCACACGCATGTACACTTGGCTCCATAGACTGGTCATCAGCACATCTGGAAGCCAGAAACTCTCAACTAATAAACACAGATTACTGCTACCAAAGTGACAACCCCCAACTGTCCTATTCCCTGTGGAAGATCCTGCACTTCACATCTGGAACTGAAAGGACACATTGCTAATGGTTAAGAGAGGGCAATCGGCATGTTTTATGCTCCTATTGGTGAGTGTGGGTAAAAAAGCCAAGAATTCTGGTATTAGTGATCTGGGCTCCTTACCAGCTCAGGCAAAACTGTACAGAACTTATGTTCATTGTCACCTCAGGAAATAATATTTTTCTGCCTTAAAACAAAAAAAAGTAGGATGACCTCATTTGGCAAAACTGTTAAGTGCAAAAGAGTTCACTCAAAACATTTTCACTATTGGGTTTCTTGTAACATTAAACAAAAAGGAAATGGTTGTTGCTATCACTTCTACTATGTATCAGGTTAACAGCTCTATTTTTGCACTTCTTATTGGAGCTGGCCAAACAGGATTTTTGTTGGTATTTCATCACAAATCACCAGGAAAAATATTTACCAAATTTTGAAAGATTGACATGAAAATCGATTTCACTCAAAGCCTGTGGCTACTTCTGTTTCTGCTGCTGCAGTCAGAGCAGGGAAAAGCTGTTAAGCAGTACAAGTTTGGAGTAAATACCTTGTTAAAAACTGTAAATTTAAAAAGTCTAAGTATCCCTCAGGCCTGAAGTAAGAGAAAGGCTCCACTAGTACTGACAAGTACTACTGATATGCCATGATGGGAATAACGATAAGATCATGGAGGCAAAAGATTGTGAAGTTGCAGTCACACTAATAAAATGCAAAAGCCAGACCCATTAGCCCAGGCTGCAATAGTACTTTTCCCACCAATGTTCTGGAATAAAAGAAAAATAATTCCTCAAATAGAGATCCAAGGAGAGCAAAGAGCTATTTAGCCATACTGTAGCCTTCATGATCAGCCTCGCGTTCCAGCTCTGTAGGTGGTTATGGGAGATTCACGCTTTAAGGTTATTTCCCCATGCTTTAAGGGAAATCTCAGTGGGAGCAGTTTGACGAGCTGACTGGCAGTTACAATACACTGCCAGAGAAGGTGCAGGGTACACCAGTTTTACCCCTGTCCAAAACAAATGAAGGAGTAAATCTTAAGATCTGAGAGACCACCCTTACACCAACGCCAACGTTAGCTTCAGCCTACAAGGAGTCCTTTTCACTAAAATGACAAAGTTTTCTTGAACAATTCAACTTATTTTTGATGGGTTTATTTGCAATTGCATCAGGAATAAGGTGGTTTTCAAGTGTATGGACTGAGCATCAAAAAGCAGGCAGAAGGAAGGGCCTATCCTTTCCAGCAAAAGCAAACCATTGCCTCAGCTACCACTGACCATCATATCCTACTGAAAAAGCTGCACCTTTTATTTTTAAGATGATCATCCCAAAAAAAAAAAAGGACAAATAGAGTAGTCACAGCACCAGACTCCCACCTCATGTTCATTCTTACTATGTGAAAGAGAGGAAACAGGGATTCTTTTAATGCAGCTCAGCTCCACTCCCAGAGAAGAAAGAGACCTGAGCTAACAAGAACTACATGTATCACAACAGACTTCACATATAGCAAAAAGTCATGCAGAAAGCATGACCACTGCTCTATTATTTGCTTCCTGTTACATACTATTGCCAAGAAGCTGAGCTTAAAATCAGGTCAGATTTTTCTTCTTTTATAACACAAAATACTTCACTTTCATCACCCTGAACAATACTCTGGTGTATCATCCTTCACACATAGACATTTCACCCCTATTATGTATAAAACATACTCGAGTATCCAAGGCATATTCTTAGTCACTGAAAGCTATTTATAGTTTTTAAACTTCCTGCAGGCCAGTTTGGCTTCTGTTTCTTCTCTCTGAAGTAACACAGTTCTGTGCAGCCAGAGCTTGACCCTGCAAGTGCTGGGTATGCCAATTTTATCCCTGTCTAAAACACAAACTACACTTAAGATTCACTCCCATTTATCTATCAAAAATGAACAGCCACAGGAAAACCATGTATATCAATTCCAGAACAGTGGTTTCTGTTTGAAGTTTCATCAACATGACTTCTGTAGACTTCCAGTTTCTTTTTTTTTTCCCCAGTTAGATTTTAGATTTTTCAGTGAAATGTATAGGAGGTAGAATTAAGATTATGACGGACATTTCCACAAGCTAAGCAACTTGGAGAGTTTAACTTCTTAAAGAAGCCTCACCAATCGTTCTGCTAGGCTCCCCTGCCAAAATAACATATAGTCAGAAACATCTGATAAAGTGACATACTCTACTTTTAGCTTACTCAATATTTTCCATATTTGTTCATAATTAGTAGTGGTATTTAAAAAAAATAAGTAATTTATATTACTCAAATATGTTGACATCAAAAGATCTTCAGCATTTCCTGGCAAATATTAAGGGTATGTTAGGAAAAAAAACCCCAGAGGTTTAGGAATAGTTACTTCTGGGGTTTTACAAACAGAAAAATAAGCCTGCCTAGCACTATGCTAAAAAGGACAAAGAGCAGCTCTTTAAGCAATGGTCTGCTATTTTCAGTTTTAAGCAGAGATATTTGTCATTTACAGATGAAAAATGTTCATGATTTGAAGTTTTATCAGTGTCTCTGTTATATACCACTCTAAGAAAAGACACAGACTTGTTTCAAAAGTTGGAGCACTTCCAGTATCTGGCAAATTTTAACATGTACCCCTCACTTGCCAAACATGAAAGCTAGCTGTCAAATTCCTCTGAGATATGATAAAGATGGCACTCGGGATTCAAACTCTCATTTATACAAAATAACACATACAAAAGGGTTTTAGATGTGATAGGATATGAAGCTCAAAATCTAGCTTGGAGCATCACTGCTGTAAAACATTATTTTAAATAGATAAACCACAAGCAATTACTAAAGAGCAACAATTTTATGGGCTATAAAATCTACTCTTCACTCCATGAATATTACACAATGTGCTGGACTAGAAGATATAGGAAGGGAAGCTGCTTACTTGTATTTGTCATTTCAGAGAAACACTATCTGCAAACTGCAGATCTTATAAATGCAGTTGCTGACCTATAAACTAGCTGGATTGCTCATTATTGCTCATTCTTAAATGAGCTTCTTGAGACATAAAATGATTAGTAATCCATTAGCACTGGTAATAATGTTTCCACAGTGAAAGCTAAGCCAAGCTCTCAAAGTCTGATACTTGATGCATTTGTCTGTTTCATTTCATATACCTTTTACTAGACTAAACTTTAAGTCACTGCACAGGTTTTCATTTTACCTGTTTTACAGAAAGTACTATCAACTAAGATATTTCCATTAAAGAGTACTAAATTGACAGTTTAAGTCAACCTTATTCAATCTTTTTATTAAAAAGACAAAGTAGATCTATGTTCATCTTCAGCAAGCAGAAAGTGTCCCTTAGCATACTGATTAAATGTATTTTGTAGTTCTTTCAGGGAATGCAGTCTGCCAACAAACAAAATTAGTGGAAAAACTAAGCAAAAAAGTTCTATGCTATCAGAGATATTTTATGGTTCATAGATGCTTTTTCCAATCTTTACTCAAATGACACATGTATGTCCACACACATACTCCTATGAACACCTCTTCACATACTTGCAATGGTTAAAATACAAATCAGGAACAGCAGTAGCTGACTGAATGCCTCCTTTCAGCAACAGTATATTGCAGATAAGCCATATGGAACATGAAAAGTTTCCAAATGTAGCAATCCATCTGCATAATATCTTTCCTAATCTTCTAGAAGTTCTTTAAGAATATTATATGCTAAAAAAAAAAATTCCAAAACTCTGATTACAGTTAAATGCTATAAGAAGAATGGGTTTCTTTTGGTCTACGTGCCTATGCAGTACTGCTGCTTCAAACATGCCTTGTTCTGAATTTCTCCTTACAGCTTGAAAATTGGAAAGGATAACAGAAGCTATATCAAAGTCTTGGTACTCAAGATAATTTAATATTATCAAAACAGTAATTACTACACAAATAGCAAGTATTCCCAACAAAAATATTTACTGCATTCTAAGGATTTATACAATTGTTGAAATACCATTCACATGGAAGACTATGGGAAACGGCTACACTGACAACTCTCAGGACAAGCTTCAATTACTTTTAATATAGGTATGAAACTGCCATTTTTGTTTCATCTAAAAAGGTGTCCAACTGTACTGACAAATAGCTAAAACTACGTGTGGGCACATGTGCACTCTAAACAGACATTGGTGGGGGGGGTGTTCACATGCATACAACCATAATCCTGGTTCAAAACCTTACTGCACAATATTTACCATAAAAATCCAAAAATAAGGAAGACAATGAAAAACAGATACTTGAAAATACTGACTGAGATACCAATGTACAACAGGAAGCAGTGAATCTCCCCAGAAATAAAGTAGGATACAAGTGGACACATCTCTATTTTACTGAAATAAAAGAATCACAGAATGGTAGGGGTTGGAAGGGACCTTTAGAGGTCCTCCCCTCAGTCTTCCAGACTAAACAGCCTCAGTTACCGCAGCCTTTGCTCATATGAAAGATGTTCCAGTCCCCTGATCATGGCCATGCTGGCCACACTCTTCTTAATGTATCCCAGGATGCCATTGGCCTTCTTGGCCATGAGGGCACACGACACAAAGCTGTAATAAGTATGTCACAGCTTATGTTTTCAATCCTGAACTTCAGTTATGTGTCAGAGGAATACACCTAGTATGTTCTTCCTTGCATAACCTTCCCTTAGAGCCAATTATTCAAAAGCCAAAGCATCTCTTTGAAGACTGTCCTTACCTAACCTGAAAAGAGGGTGGGAAATCAAAGGTGTGGAGAAATCAAAGGTGGGACCCTAGAGTGGTAGAGAGAAAAGACTGTACAGGAATCAGAGACAGTGAAATATGAGTAAGTTTTAACACGTGCAGTTCACGTTAACATTGGATAAAGACTGGCTCTGGCATGCCTGAGATGTCTTTTCTTGCTAACAAGTCACTAGACTCAGCAAATACTGAGTTCAGTTAATGCAAAAAAAGTGCAGGGCTTTAAATGGTATTGGTTTGTTACACTTAGAAGAGCTTTCAGTGGGACAGAGATGGAGAGCTTTGATCTAAAAAAGAAACCTTCACAATATTCCTAAGGAATCTGGGAGGTTTTAGTTAAAAATATATTGTTTCCTATTGAAAGTAATCAATAAGTAATTCCAATAAACTCATTTAATACTGTCAATTTAACTAGCATTCCATAGTCTATACTGTAAGCTGCAGACATGTCAGCTCCCACGTGAAATATCACTACGTGACCTTAAAAGATGTAATAACCACCACTGGTAAGTCACAAGGACATTATGATATAATAAGGGCTGTTAAGGGATTCACAGGTCTGTATTGCAAGAACTACCACCATAAATACCTTCTTTATCCATGTAATACAATTACTATGCAAAACGTTCCACATGGAAGGATTGACATGAAATCCTTTGCTCAGATGAGAGTTGAGAATGTTATAGCCTAGATGGGCCACAGTAGTTGCAATAAAGCACTGGCAGTGAATAAACCATAAACTCCATCATATGATCAGAAGTATTACACTCACACATTGGGTACGTGACTGGAAGGCTTTATGACAGTATGAAGAGCTAGGCCACTTTTGCTTGGAGGTTTGAGAATCCTCCAGGACTCTTCTGCAGAAGCACCATCAGTTTAAGGCCCAAACATTAAGGTTATTCAAAAGAAAAGTATTAGAAACTGTTTCTCTATAGAAACACAGCATGTAAACATGCTCTTGGAGTGCAGCATTGTACAGATGACACTCTCCTTTTTGATAGCTTATGCTGAAGCTCTGGTTGATGAACAGCAATGACAGAGAAGGCAGCACTTGTGCTATCCCTTGTGCAAGGTGGTTAATCCCTGGTAGATTGGCAGAGTTGACAGCCAAAGACATTACCAAAACCATGAGGCTGAACTCCAGTTAAAAACTGGAGTTACGTTAACTCTCTACAGAAATCAAGAGTATCATCAGACAGAACAGTTCTTTATCTCTCTGTAGTTGCAGGGGTCTTTTCTTTCCATGCACAGCTTGTGTAAAGTCACTCACTCTCGATTAACAGATGCCACAGTCCTCGCTTTGAAATTGCAAAGTAAAAATACACTCTTCTAACTGTCAATATAGAATTTCATAAGCACCAAATTCTGTGGCAACACAAGGGCTGCAGAATATATGAGACCAGCACAGCTTGAAGAACTTGTTAATAGAAGAATTATGTCTTTGTGTGACTGCCTGCATGAACTCCAGCATTAACAAGCAGTGTGCTGTCACAGATTTTCTTGGCTTTGATTTTCAATCCTACTTAATGTCTTCAGAACTGCTAAATCCAGAACCAGATCTTGGATACACATTTCCCAAGCAGTGGGTGTGAGAACCGGACTTTGTGTGTCTGCCCTAGAAATTTCAAAAGTAAAACCAGTCTCTAGACACATTGCAGAACCAAGTGGAAAAACATCACTTGCATAGCTAAGAAATCAATACAGGGCTTAAAATCTGTGATTCTCCCGCATTGTGATATAGCTGACAGGCAGCACCTATTAAAATAAATACTGAAAACAGTCTCCCAAAAAAAATGTGGCATATGTTATTCACCAAGGATAGAAGTTATATGCAATATTAAAAAGAAGTAGCTGGTTTCATTAAGTTTTGATTCTTTGGAATATGTTGTACTACACAAGCCTGTACTACACAAGCCTGGGCATGAAGCCTTCAATCACCCTTTGCTTCTAAAAGAAGGATGACAAGTAAGAGGTACAGGATGCAGTAATCACCCTGGCAAATTCTTGTGGGCCAAAGAACCATAGATGCAAGATGGATCCTTAGAGAACCTCTCAAAACACTCTTATTTATTCCACTTGAAAGCACATCTTTATTTTACAAATGTCCAGAGTGTTTGACACTTTCTAGCTTCTAGAGTTCAAAGTCAGGATTTTAATAAAGATTTGTGAGAAAGGGTTGAGTAGATATGTCACTACTGTCTTAAGTCGCAATATAAACTGAAGTCAAGGGCAGTTTTCATGGGACACACATCAGAAATTTAGAGCAGCCATAACCTAAAAAAAAGGGCACATATTCCACCTGATGGCAAGTTTCACATCATAGGGTCTCATTCAAAAGTAGCAGCCTAAGTTTTCTACACCAAAATGAGACAAGGCAAAAATTTTCTCTATTCAAATATCATCCTAGTAAGTTACAGAGTCCCAGTGAAAACAAGCTTTGTTCTTACTGGTTTGGACTGTTTAATATTTTTATTTAATCCAGTTACATCTGGATACTGCATACTGCAAAGAAATGCACAAAAATCACACAAACTAAAGGTAGTTAATACTAAGGAACTAGAATCCAAACTCTTCATTATATTCATTAGCATTGTTTGCTATTTCTAATGGTTTCAATGTCTGAAGCTCAATGGAGAAAAAAAACTCTCTACATCATCTAAACTGAGCTATTAACAACTCATGTTACCACTAGAAATTGAGGAAAGAACCTTTACGTAGCACTACTTTCTGTTTGGGTGTAGTCTACACTTCAAAACGACACTGACAGGCTTATAGCATTGACTGGCAGGACAGGACACTGAGCAGTCATGCCCACAGCCACATATGTCACTTTTCTGAACCCTTCCAAGATTTAAAGCATATCTCTGAACTTCACTGATTGTGTGGCTTGTAGCTACAGATACAAGTAGTGACGGGAACTGAACCAAGCCATGTCTTGAATTGTTTTCAAGGAAAGTTATCTGCACTCAGAAAAATTGCTACCTAAATGTCCCAACAAGCACTACTCCAGCTCTGTTTTAATTTCAGATTACAATTTATAACAATGCATTTACTACACACATACTAAGTTATATCTATTTACTATTATTCTGGGGTTTATGTCAAGCTCAGTAAAAAATTAACAGCATTTGATGGAGGCAGGAAAGAAATTTTAGCCAGGTTTATTATAAATACTTCTACTAAAAACCAACAGATTCAAGCTAATATATATATATATATATATATATGTATGTATGTATATGTATACACACATTTTTTTTTCTAATTTATTTATAAATCATATTCCAGACTACTTCAGTTTTCATGCATTTTCTCTCTTTTAATGTAAGGTTCAAGTGAGATTTTAGTCCTTAGCCATACAAAAATCCTCCTCAATCACCTCCCTAAAATGTCTCCCAGGCATTTCTGTGCCACTGAAATTATTTGAGATGTTACATGCAGTATAATTACATTTACATAATCATTTAGCAAATCAACTCCAATAATGCCTACATTTTCTCAGCATCACGAGCAGATTACAAAGTCATTTCCTTACTTCACTGAAACCATTTAAGTTTCTTGTTTCCTTTAAATGTACACCACTTAATTTCCACAGTGTGGTCCATACTCTTTGGGAGGCCAAAGCAAGCGGTTCATCCAACAAAAACACATGACTACTATTCTTAGTACTCATACTTCCTATTCTATCAGTCCAAAGCCTTTTGCATTTTTGTTTCTTTTCCCTCTCCCTAAGTCTAGGCCACTTCTGTGGCAATTCTCCATCTACCAGATCTGAAGGGATACAAAACAACATTAACTGGCCAGCACTGTGAACCTCATTAAAATCTCTAGTGTGCATCTAACCAACATTCACAGTATTGCCTCTAAATAGAGTTCTATAAAACTGTGTTGATATTTCATACAAAATGGAGATTTTAGTCACATCAAGCATCAGTTTTCATTTTCAGCTGAAGCTAGTTGCAGAGCATTCTCTTCCTTTTTAGAACTGTTTTAAAATTTACTATGTAACTTCTCTTATGAAACATTTAAGAAACATTTGAAGGATATGATCTAATTTCATCATCTTACTTTTTAGCTTGGAGTAGCCAAACATGGAAGATCAAATTGCTTGCTAAATGCATACACAGACTGGATATAACAGGTATCCAGGAAGGAAATAACATCAATCAATTGAAGATCTGGGAACTCACCTGATTTCTCATGTGTGCATCCACGTTTATCAACACATAGTTCCCAGATCTTCAATTTCATACTAAGTTCACCCAAATTTCAAAACAAGAACCATTTCCACTGCTACTAAAACACTGGAATATCCCATGGCTGACAAACTACTACACTGTATGACACATCAATAAGTTCAAAATACATGTTGGTAATCCAGAGCCTGGAAAAGAAGCAATGCTGGGGAGGTGGAGAAAATGGCATCAAAATCAAAACCAAAAAGCTCTTGGTTTATAAACATAGTGTTTCAACACCAACTTTTCTGTTTATGCTCCCCACACTGTTACACTTGTCTCTTGGCATATGCTCCATCTGGCTGTGGAGATGCATCTGCTTCTTTATGCTGCAGGCTCTACATGTGCAGATGAGCTCTACGTGCTTACTCACAGCTATGATCTGACAATTGCATCTCTGGTACTATATACAGTTATGACTAAAGAACGTGTATTGCTCCTGTAACAACTCTTCATTACAATTTTGTGAAAAGGCAGAGAACTAGAGTGGCTGGTGGGTATTTCAATGTAAGGTGATACATTGAATGCAGCCTCTGCAAGATTAACCTGGCTTATTTGCACTACTCTACATAGCAGCAAGCACATTTACCTGTGTTCTGTGCAGTTCCTATCAAAACTAGGACACGACCGCTACCACGTCAAGTCATCACAAACCTCCCTTCCTCTTAGTCAATACAATACAAACTTCCAAATCACTTGCTTTAACTTACACCAAGAAACTATGAGGATTATTCCAATATAGCAATCTTTTCACAGGACTATTTTTACAGTAATTACATGATGGATATAAAGGCAGATTTTTCTTACATGTTTTAGTTAGAATTTTTATTACAGATCATTGCATATTTCAAGGACAGCCGTCAGTATTTGGGGTATAACCTAAGCCTTGCATAGCACGTTACACTGCAGCATTAAACTGTACAGCAGAGAAAGTGGCTCATTAACTGACACCTGTCCGAAATTCTCATGGGCACAGATGCCAACCAGCAAAGTAGGTCATGCTTTAGGAAGCCAGGCTCCTAAAACTCACGTCACCTCAGTTTGATGAAGCAATATGATGGAACGTGCACAATCCCACCCACGGCTGAGTGTAGGTGAAATAACCTTGTTTTGCTCTATCATTTAAAAAAGATCAAAATGCATAAAAAGAGATAAAAAGTCAAGCTGAACAGCTAAGAAGAGTCTATGAGTTCCAGAAAAAGAAAGGCTGGAAGTGAGGGAACAACTGAGCAACTGCTGCTTTCTGAGGCCCTTGTAAGGGACAGAGGACACAACAAGGAAATGTTATGTTCTGGGCGACGTATAACAGTCCTAACGCTCCTTATACTAGAGAAGATTAAGTATGAGCGCTTCTTCATTTCCCTCTTTTCCTCTGCTTCAAAAAAGGATTAACATTCAAGGTCTTCCATTGTCCTTTATACATTAAAACATTCTGTCGACCATATGGATTACAGAATCCTGATAAAACCTGAATTTCTTCCCATCTTACTCTGAAGAAGCACTCTGCTCCTTTCTTCAGGAGAAATAATTACTTGCCAAGAATAATGTGTTACAGAAAAAAGTCCATGCACATTAAAGCATCAAATGCTCTAACACCTACAGCAAGCCTTTCAAATCATAGACAGTACTTCTGTGTAACAATCTTCAACTGTGCCATTATGGCTTTGTTAAACTAAATGCATGATCATAACACTCCTAGATTTCTAAGTATACACTGAAAGAGGCCTGTACCACTTTCAGGATCTCTGTATGGTCCCTATAACCTGTGCACCAGCTTTCACTGAAATAACTATGAAAACATGAATGAAAACCTATTGTACAAGAGCAAGAAACAAAAATGATAAACTATTTCTGAAAATGGATGAAAAGATTATTACGGAATTTCAACTAAAGATACATTTTTTCCTCCCACGAGGCTTGAAGGAAATGTCACACTCAGTATGTCCTGAGTACATGCCTTTACTAAAAGGTCAGTAGGTGAGCAACTATAAGCAAAGTTTCACTGTCCTCACCAACAGCAGTTGTGTTCTACATCCTTGTGAAATGTGGACAGTGAAATTACTTTTTAAAACTAGTTAGACCAATTGTGTCTGACCCTGATATAAAAAGACTTTTTGTCTCAGATCTGTATATGTTCTGAACACCGAGTGTTTCAAATAATCTCATTTCCCCTATTCACCTCTTTTTTCCTATACTGTAAAACAGATTCAAACAAAAAAATTCAAAAGGTCACAGAAGTTGAGTCTCAGTTCAAAAAAGTCACATATTATCCTTTAAAACTGGTTACAGGCTGTACCAGGATAGTATTCCTTAAAAGAACCAAATAGGTATACCACTACTAGTTTAAAAACTAAGCTGAAAAGGAAATTCTGCAACTTCAATTCCAGCTATTCAGAAGTCTATTATTGTGCTGAAAAATATGAAAATATGGAAAATATGGCTGAAAAAGCATATTCCTTACACTCTTATCAGTTACTAGTTACCAAGAAGCTACAAAAGAGGAGAAAAATTATGAAGAAATATGTAAAGTAGTCAAAAATCTGATAGGTAGACTTAAGAAATTGAAGGGGAGGAAAAAACGGGGGTGGAGAGAGAACATGGACACAGACAGAAATGGAAAAGGAAAAAATGGACCAACAAAACCACATGAAAGGGCCAAAAAAATTGGAAAAAGTAGTTACAGGATTACAACAGAGCATCCACATCTACAATAACATGTACAGTGAAAGACATAAGGGCACAAAAAAATCTAGTATTCATTTAAGATGCCAGTGCTCTCCCTCCTACTATGTTTTCACATAAACGTTCCAGCAGCAACAGAAGATACCAAGCTCTGGGCATATAAAAGCAATTTCTATGCCAAAATTGAACAGGAGGCAACTATAAGGGGAAGATGTCTCATCATCTTCACTTAATCATTTACAACACTGCCATTTACAACATAGCCATTACTGAAAATAAGGAACAGTAGATTTGTTTCTTCCCTTACAGCTTGTGAGCTATGTAGAACTAGTTTTCCCTCTAGCACAGTAAAAAAACCCAAACACATGGCAGGAGGGTTTATCAGGAACACAGTGGGTCAAGACTAGTTTCACTGTGGGCCTACATCACAATATTATCTATCATATTCAAGGAGGCAAGTAAGTTACTAACATATTAACCAACATAGATATATCTATCAGCATGGAATTCCTTATTCTAAATCTGTTTAGCATATACTTGACAGATTTGCGTGGGGATGTTAATTGTTTTGGTTAAAACTGTATTTCTATATAGGCACAATACAGAGAAGCCACGTTACGTTGTTCTTCCAGAATGTTTCCAAATGCTGATGCTATAACTTCATCGTGCCACGAGCATCTGTCAAAGGTGAGATTACACAAAGCCATAAGTTTTTGGCAATTTGTTACTGCTTAAATACAGGGCTCTTATTTTTCCCCCCATCTCATCTCTTCTCCAGTCCTCTTCCCTAACTATGCTGTACCTGTGATTGCATCTGCTCCAAAGCACCTTATATTCTCCACTGAACCACTTCAGCTCTGTTGTAAAGCAAAAGAAATAGATAGTATTCCATGGAAAAGGAATATTTTTCTAGATTAAAGACCTTATTTACTTGTGGTGGGAAGCAAACCACCCAAATCCAACAATGAATGATCTCTCAACTCCCTAAAGAACAATAAGACTACAAAGCTACCATACAGACATGAAACTGCTGAGTATGCCTCTTAAATACTGTCCATCGTGATTTTATGTATCTTGAGCTTGTAAATATTTCACCCTACTGCTTTAATTTTTGCATCCAGAAACTTAAAGAAGGTATTTTCTCTGCCAAAATGTACAAACTCCCCATTCTTTCCCAAGAAAAAAGTCCAAGCTGACTAAGGCAGAAGAAGCACTATTACTACAACTCGTAAAACAAAGAGGCTTTGGATACAGAACAAAAATCAGCCTGGCTAACTGATTTGTTTGTGTCCCTATTTCAAATTCATGTCTACCACAATCAAAAGCTCATCTTGAAAGAATTGGGTTTTCCCTTCCTCCACAGTGTCTATCCTTTGTTTATACTAATCCAGTGACTAAGTAATACTCCTTCAATTCTTCAAAGCTTGTATTATCCCTCTGAATAGTACTCAAGACTGAAGACAGATTTAGGGAGGTTTTCTTTCTGATCATAAAAGGCAGTTGACAAATTAGCAGAGAATCATCTCAGAAAGAAGCATAAAGCATCTGTCTGTTTCTCCTTTGTCAATCTGATTTTTGCTTGAAAACTTACTTACAAGATCAGCTAGTATCCTCCCTGTACTCTGTGATCCCCTTGCCAATAGACTCTTGAGTTACACAAGGCTAATCACTATTCCCAAACCATTCCTAAAAAGCAAGGCATTTGTTCGGAAGACAACTTCAGAATTTAAATGAAACACTTAAGTCAGCCACCTGTTTTGGTCTATTTACGGGACTACTGGAGACATGACTCTTATCTGAAATGCAGTTACAGTACATAAAGGCTCCAACTGCCAAGAAAAATCCTTGATTTCTACTGCACCTAATTTAGAAATCACATACTGAAAGAGTTTAATAAAAAATGCTTTTGTTTTATGTAGAAAGTAGACAAAACCAATTCCTTTAAGTAAATATATTCACGCTGTTCTATTACCACAGAAGCTGCAGTTGTTCTGTTATTGTTTAGCTGACCTACAGAGTGACTGGACAACAAATTTAATGACGTTCATCCGCTCCATAGATTCACTTCTGTTGGGTTTATTTGGCTCAACAAGGTGCAGTACAGGCTGATTTGTGTGCTACATTTCACTTGTAGACTGGCTACTACCTCAGAAGAGAAAAGGAGCCAACCATAATTTTCTGTCAGGCTGCAGACACTCTTTGGACCTATTTTCCATCCAATTGACTTCTTTCTATGAAAACTCTGAATGTTTCCCTTCCTCCCTCCCCTAGAAAAACAGCCATCTTTCACACCTCTATTTCCTCTGCCAAAGGTAGTTGAAATCAAACATGCTTCTCAGAAACTGGCAGGGGACAGAGGCACAGAGGGGAAAACAACATGGCTGCAAAGATGACTTACTGCCTTCAAGGAATCATACTAAAAGCAGTAGTTTACATTTTATAACAAGCTTTCCAAGACATTAAATAATTGCGGTTAAAGTATCTTAAATTACTCTATATGGCTCTATATTTGAAGCTTTAAGGAGGTAAGAAAACTGATGTGTCTTTACAAATTGTTACCTCAACGATATCTGAGTTGGTTCTGCTTTCATGGGGCTCGTTGTATTCTGTGTATTTAAGTAGAACTTTGTCCATATCAGTGCTGGCATACTGAAAGAGTTTGTTAGAGCTGTTAAAAATGATGAGTGCTATTTCACAGTCACAGAGTACACTCAACTCATATGCCTTCTTCATTAATCCAAACTTCCTCTTTGTAAAGGTGACCTAAAGAAGAAAGAATAATGATTGTTATTTTCTTTTAAACACATGACATGGGTTCAAATGACTATAATCAAGCATTCAAGGAACACTGCAATTCAGCCTACACTATTTATTCCTAATGACAAGCATCATAACTGAACATGTGTACAAGCTTAACAGAGTTGCTTATCATATTTGGGTATCACTTTTAGGGCCAAATGCTCTATATTAGCCTAAGCTGAATAATTACATCCCTCCAAATTTTTCACTGCTATGTGACTAGCAAGGAGAGGAGATATAACCACCAAGGAGGATTACAGTGTACGGGATCCTCTAACCATGCTTCCTTCTGTTCAAACAACATAGATTTTGCAGGTATCACAGTATCTTCTTCTGTGCTGATTAGTTATTTGTAACTAGTTTACCAGTTACAACCCAAATCCTAATAAAATCCAAGAAAACAAGACTGATGGAAGCAACACTACTACTATGTAATATGTTCTCTAATTATGCAAAGCCAAGAAATCTTCTTGTTTTCTTGATATTAAACCATCTAATCAGATTCACTTCTACTTTTAAGTTGGTTGCTGCTGCCTGGTAACATGAAATAACCATTCTGTCCAAGCAGTACTGCTGTGGGGAAATAAATCCATCACAGATGATTACAAAGGAACATTTGCCTATTGGTGACGGGGAAAAGAGTTATAAAAAATCACCCTCAATTATGATTAGTCCTTTCACAAGATTTCAGTTAGTTAAGGATATAAGAGTATCACTGTATGTGGTACCAAGCTGGATTAAAACCAGGTCTGATGCTAAGGCCAACTTTCTTTAAAAAAATAATGATTTTGCTCAACATTCTCTTAAGTGTCTCTAAAAGGCACTTTTTGAGTTAATGAAATGAATGCTCTGAGACCTTTTAAAGAAAAGATACTATTTTCCAATCTAGCTTTTCAATCTGAGCTCCAGTGTTGAACGGCACACTTGTGTCTACAGCCACATTCACACCCTCATATTACAACTCAAAGATATGCCTCTGACAGGTGAGTGGATCTACATGCCCTACATGTTTAACAGGCAATCAGCAGTATACTTTTGCAAGACAGGAATGAAGTATAACACAAAAAACAATCAAACCTGTTTTATGGGTTTCCACAGCTTAACATGTTAATTAAGCTAGGTGCACATCAAGTTTTTGGAAGATGGATGGGAAAATTCTGTGTATATACACCTGAAGGCATTTTTTGCAAAGATCAGTATCTCATGCATATTACTTTCTTAATACTATCCATAATGTAAAATGTCTACTGTCCTTCCCAACATGCAGTCTCAGAGGGATGCAGTTATACTAAAAACATTGTGTACACAGTATGCTGACAATAATTGTGTTATTAAAGCAGTATAGGCTCTTCTGCTACAAATCTTTGCAAAAGTACTATGAATCCAATGTTCCTCTTTAGCTATAAGACAGTATCTATGTTTGAAAACAAAATCTGTTTTAACATTTGCCACCTGACCCCAGAAATGCGCCATGCCTATGATTTATGAAAGCCTTGATTGTTTACAGTTAGTCACAGTAGAAATGAAGGTAATAAACAAGAGATTTAGAAAGATAAGAACACAGAATGTCAGGCACATTACAATAATCATAGTTCCACCTAAACTCCTGCAGTATTTCTAACTTATAAACTTCTTAAAGCTTAAACATCACTAATCACAGAGCCCTTTGTGAGGCTTGAATAATCCATGTTCAGATGAAAAGTGAGTACTTACCATAGCTTAAATTCAACCCTTTAAAGCATGTTTGGTGAGAAGCTCCATTAAGGTACAGCACTATCTCTGAAACAATTTCGTGTAAAAGTGCTGTAACACATTCAAGGTTCAGCCAGGGTACGCAGATCTTTACAGCTTCTACTTGTTTAACAATTACAATACATTAGTGAGATATAATGTCAGAAAATCTGACAGACTTTACCTTAACGCATCTTCTGTTAGTATTCTACTTTTGGTTATCAATTCAACAAGGGGACCAAGCCCAAACATGGGTTTTACTGGCCTGTACTTTTCCCAAATGAAGGTGAAAATTTTACTATCCACACATAGTACATCTGCTTTTTAAAAACCCATCTTAGGTAAATCTCCTAGGAGTTCTGACACTTTACACATCCTTTCTTTCAGAACACTTGGGATTTAGTTACTCTATTTTGGGTGGGACATTAAGAATTACTTTGTCTGGATTTCTCTGGGGATTTATGGCAACTGTGGGGTTTTTAAGTAGCTGCTGTTGTTCTGATACTTCACTTACAAGATATTTAAGATGTTATTACCTGAGGATAAACAGGTATAGACAGGTACTACTGTTTATGCTTTTTGTCTGGAAAAAGAGGCATCAAAACCAAGACGTGTGTGTGTGCTATATTACTTTGAGAAGTCATTAAGGAAAAAGACAGAAGGCTAAGTTCCACTGAAGATCTGTATTATCCTGGACAACGGATCTTATTTTATCTTTCTTGCCTCTTGTAAGGCCATTTTAGCTGGGAAATTTCTTACATGTGAGATTCTCAGCACCAGTGTCTCATTTTGTGTTTGCACAAACCCCACTATCACTGGAGTCTAAGCCTTGCTATACTGCAAATAAATGAAAACTAAGTTGATGATAATTATAATAAAGTACTCTGAAAACAGAACATTAGTTCAGCAAATTATTTTTTGTAGGTCACTCAGGACCACACTAAACCCAAACCCAGCTATCTTTACTACAGGCCAATGGCTTCCTCAACACTGTTCTAATACTGCTTAGCAAAAAAATGGGTGAAGAGAGGGCACAGACAACAAGACTGAGCTCCTTTGCTATCTCATTTGCTGCACTTTACTGTCTTCAACTTAATGAAGACAAATGTCCTGTTACAGCTCATTCAAGTAGATAAGACTGCTTAATTAATAATACAATGACAGTCTCATGACAATTGTAATCCCCCAGAGTAATGGCCTATGTATTGTCTGTTGAGCTCCTATACAATCCCATCAGAAATCAGATGCTTCTGACAAAACAATACTTTTTCTTCCTGCACATGTTATAGGTACTTGCTCTGCCCCTTTCTCCTCATATTTTCAAACAAAAACCCCTAAACATCATATTAAACATCTAAACAGTACATTATATGAATGTTCATGAGTGACCCACTAACCAGCTATAAAGAGAACACAAATTAACTGTATTTTCCAATAAGTAAAATAAATCTTAAGTGCCCTCCTTACCCAAGTCCAAGAAAAAAATTTTCCAAATTTACACTTAAAAAGTACTCAGTGCATCACAGCATTTTTGTGTGTTAAAACTCTATATACTAGGTATCAAAACCCCAGGACACCAGGGTTAAAGAACACCATCAACACCTCTGCAGATAAATTTCACTCTACTAACAAAAGCTGTACAACTCTTTAAAACCTTTTAAAAACAAGATGCAGCATGTTATCACCTCCGAGTTTCCACAGAAAAAGGGTAAGGCAAGCCTAATGACATTTTTAACTTAGAGCTTAAAACCTCTCCCTAGTCACTAAAAAAGCTTCCCAAAATGCTAGCCAAAACCCAGCCAGAAACAGACCTTAATCCCCACATTTTGCTTCAGTCACAGCAACGGTACAAGTGGGCTAAAACATGATTCAAACGTACTATTTCTCCTCCTCCCCATTGTTTCAGTCAGAACAATGAGACTGGATATAAAAACACCCTTCAAACAACTGCCCCTGAAAAAAAACCCAACCCAAAACACAGAGTCAAGGCATAGTATAATATATTGTCTGCTTGAAATACAAATAAGGTTGTCCAACTTACTGCAAATAAATTAAAGCTAAAAAGCAAGGAAGGGGATAAATTTCCACCTCTTCAACATGTCTGAAGTTCTACAGCAAGATCTGAAAGAACTGAAGTTATTAATTCATCTACTTTTACTATGTGTACTTAAGACATTTATCTACATCAAACATACAGTCACTGTGTGATTAAAGCTGTTCAAACACAATACTTGGCTTTCTCCCAAACTCCAATAATACTTTTATTGCTATATATAGTCTTCTCAGAGTTTACGTTGCTTTAAAGCAATACAGAGAGAGAAAAACAATCCTGAGTTCACAAACAAAACAATGGGCTCCAAGCTCTTACATCAGGAGCAAGACAACCTCATGGATTTCTGACACTACCCCAACATCAAGCTGGTGCTCAGGAGAAATTATAAAAGAAATCAAATAGAGAGGGTAAAGAATAAACACCAGTACACCACTAGATAAGTTCATGTTTTGCATGCATTTCCAACACTGCAGTTTTGGGTCCCTTTGCTACCAAAAATATAGCAATATTCAAGAATGTTCAGGGAAAAATAGCAAGAACAGTCACAAGTGTTGAAGAAATTATCTGTTAAAACAAAAATATAGCCTAGGGTGCTTCAGCCTGAAAAAGTCTTTTGCGAGAAAATACGAAAACATAGCAGAGGTCCACGGAGTAAACAAGAAAGACAGACAGACTACATAGGGAATGGCTGCTGGCTCTTCCATACAAGAGCTAAATAACTAAACAGTTAAATATCCATGACAAAGTAAATCAGAACACATTTTTTGAATCAACAAATAACAGACCTATAGGAAATCCAAGCCAAAAGTGTTGTAAATGCTTCAACTTTGTAAGGGCTCAAAAGATAACTGAACAAGTTCATTGGTGGGGGCGGGGAAAACAAAACCAAAAAAATCCACCATGGTTACTAAATATACGGAAACCACATCCAGCTCAGGAAATCCCTGAGCTAAGAATAGTTAGAAGCTGGAAGAGGATTACTGAGTAGTGTAATGTGCATCTCCATCCTACGCTTAGTTGCTAATAACCATCACTAGAAAAAAGATACTGGCCTAGAGGCATCTTTGGTCTAACACACCATGACCATTCTTCTAGATCATAAAGCATTCCTGCAATACTCTTCCTTAAAAATGGACACTTCCAGATAGCCCCCTATACATTTCAATATCCAATTCAAACTTAATTTATCTTAGGTAGCAAGAGGAAACACTACATCCACAGAGTCCTCAGCTTCTGCTGCTTTTCAAGTTCACAGAACACTCGTTTACTAGGGCAAGAGCAGCCAAGTAAGTAGCCCTCCCTGAAACAGTGCACTTTTGAGTACTCCTCTGATTGACAATTTTTAAAGCTCTTACAAGGAATATATAGCAATGCCTTTAAACAGCATCACTGTTTTTAACAAAGTTCATTACTGTATGCAAACTACTGCAGATAATTTTCCACAGCTACATCTAATTCCTCTGAGGAGGTTGCAGCAAAAGCTTTACTAGTCCTTTGTAAATTTCACCCTTTTTCTACCTTCACTCCTAAGGGTTCCTAGTAGAGCGAATTCAGGTGAATGTATTCATTCATTTTTAGGATTACTGATGAATTTGTTCACACAGACTCCTTGTTTCTCACCTGTCTGTTCCGTTCATCCATTATTCTTGTGATCTGTATTTTCTTTCTCCCCATTTTCAGCCTCTTCTTTCTTTTCCTTTGCAATCCAGAAATATACTGATCCAAGAAATGTCACTCTTCAGTATTCTAACACATGATACAGATTTCTGTTACTTTGTCTTCAGATTGAGAAAATGTTCCTGTTTCTTCTATAAGCACCTAAAAAATAAAATTTTTTAAGAATCAAAAGTTATAAAGAGGAAGTATCATTAAACACTTACAGTGCCATAAAACATGTGCATGCACAATATCATTTCAGTGAAGAACCAGGTATTTTCATTAGTAAAATTTTCTACATACTTTGTTCCAATTAAATAAACTCCAACTAATTCACTACATTCTATATAAGAACTACAGATCTGAAATGACCAATAACTTCATATGCTTTCAATTGGATACCTTAAAAATGTGCAGTTGTCAAAGGGGGTGGTGCTCACTGCTCTGTTTAGGCCTAGAATTGTCTGAGGTTACCAAAAATTACCCACAAAGTTTTTGTGAACTCCATTCACTATTTTAAGAAACTTTCTAGAGAAACCACTTCGCGTTTCCTGGCTGTCTGGTAAGGTTACCATCACAATAACAGAAAGCCACAAGAATATCAAGCTTTCGTTAACTAAATCTCATTTTCTAAGACAGTATTTGGAGTTTCATTGGGAAATAGGAAGAAGAAAGAATGAAAAAATGTCTTTTTTTTAAAAGATGAAAACCACAGAAAAAAAAAAATCACAACTACTTCACAGCTACCAAGACAAAAGTGAATAATTAAGACATTCACACAGCGAGTCTCTCTACAATAACCTGCAAGTTACATTTGCCAGCAACCAATTATCAATCCAGTATTTGTCTCATTTTGAGATACTGTTTAGAAAGGTAAAAATGCATGCAACTTGAAAAGCTTGTGTGCCATTATATTTTGGCATCTGGTGCTAATGCACCTAAGTGACTTGTTAAACACCAACAAATAACAAGTTTTAAATGCAGCAGAGGGGAAAAAAAGCACTAAGTCATATTCCAAACATACTGCTTTAACTGTAGGATTGTATTAATTCAATAACATGGAGAAAAACTGAACATAAATAGCCTCTAGAACATGAGCTGTATACTACAATGCATACACATCAAATAGGTACACGTTGTTCTATTA
Organism: Colius striatus; assembly: GCF_028858725.1. Lineage (NCBI taxonomy): Eukaryota > Metazoa > Chordata > Aves > Coliiformes > Coliidae > Colius > Colius striatus. The sequence goes on from NC_084765.1 coordinate 31,454,571, forward strand.
TAGTCTAATATTCATTAAATAGGAGAGGTAAAACCAGCCACAATATTAGCTTATAACCTCTCTATCTTTCCAACCCAAAACGTCTTTTGAAATCAAGCCTTGCATGTTTTAATACGGGTGTCACCATGCCATAACCTTGAGGCCATGTATAGAAAGTGGTGCAACCACATCACCATCAGACAGTTAATAAGTAGAGACAGCAAGAGGCTATTAGTCACAGGCTAAACTTCACAATACATTCAATTTACACCAACGAAACAACTATGACATTCTGATGCAGCTTGGAAGAAAGAAAAAAAACCCAAAAAAGGTAGAGGAACATCATAAAATGAAGGGATGTCATTTTCTATTTACCCGATATCAACAAAGGACAGCTTTGGTAAAACATAAAATGCTCAACAGTGTTTAGAAATACTCTTCCACAGAATTCAAGACCAAATCAGCACTAAGATTATGTGATGTCCATTGGTTAAAAAGATATGCACTAGACATCGTTTATATAGCAAAACACTTAAATGCACGCATCAGTTTTGCATTCCTTTTATTTTCTTCAAGAAAAACATTTCTTCCAACGTGCTGCTCAAAGCATACTAATAGCAGACAAACAAGCCTCTAAAGAACCAACAGCAAGCAGTAAATATTTTACATGGAAGGCAACTGCTGGCATATAAATTTATACCTTTTTTGTTAAAAGAAAGCTATAAAAAAACCTCCACAAAACAAAACACACAAAAAGCCCCCACCAAGAACATCCACTGGACTCCAAGCTTCAATTCATAAAACCCTCAGTCTGAAGTGAGCTGCCCTACTCCTTAAAAAAACTTCAAAATTTAAATCTCAGCTCATGCTATGATCACACATTGAATGTGGTTCCACAAAAACCTGGTTGTGTTCCTTGAAAATGTCTAATAAAAGGGTCCTATAAGCAGCTCTTAAAACGTGTTTCCTCCTTCATATATGGCTTTGTTATTTAAATACACCATATATTACTGAAACAGTTCTCCAAATACCTAATTACTAGATTTCTCCATATGGGTTTTAAAAAGTCCTCACCATCATAACTAGTACATACTAACAGTCACCACATGCGAGACCAAAGACCATCTGGCCCAGCATCTTATCTGTGGCTATTAGCAAATATCACTACGGTGGTAAAGGAGGGACACAGGAAGAGAATAAGCATATATCACTTAAAAGCAGTATTTGTAAACCATTTTCTCCAAATACTCAGTGATTTTTGAATCAGGAACTTTGAGTCTTGAATGGAATGTTAGACTCAAAGCTGTTCATCGAATCTTGATCCATGAATATTACCTTGGCAGCTGTGCAAAATTGTTAGCATCTAAAAGCAAGGAATTCCACAGCTTGGTTATGCATCAGAGTAGAATACATGACCTCTCATTTAAGCCTGATCCTGCTAATTATATTTGGTAACTACAGATTTTTCATTATATGAGGAAGTAAACAAATAGCCAACTTCAATTTGCAAGTTAATCCCAATGTTGATTGATGTCTGTATTGTGTCTTCCTTTAGTTAACTTTACTCAGAACTGAAGAAACTTACTCCAATCAACCCCTTCCTACACAAAAGCCATTCTCTGCCTGGCCACCCTCTCCTCATCTCTACCCTTTCTTTCTCATATACTAGGACAGACGGTGTGTGTGTACAGTACATGAGGTATAAGGAATAGAAGATTTTATGATAGTCTACCATAAATACACACAGAGGCATTGTAATGTTATGTTCTACTGCATTATTAGACATACACCTTGGCAAATTTACTTGTTCTCAAGCTTTTTTTAAGGGAACAGACCTATGCTCCAGAATGCAATTTTTAAACACCTATGTAGAATCCTACAATTTTTTCACACAGGACTATTTCATTCACTCAGTTCTCCCACCTCCAGCAACAGATACTAAAGCAAGTCTGTGCAGTGAATAATGTAAGGAGCTCATGGGAGAACAGGGTAAAGGTGAGGAAAAATGTTATGAGATTATGCAATATAAAGGACACAGAGTAAAAGAGATGCACCAACATTTTCCATGAGCTAATGGAAGAAACAACTGCAGGGAAAGACATTTATCTGCTCCAAGTATCATCACATAAAGGGAAATGGGAAAACTGAGAGTAATTGTCACCAACATTTTGTTCTTGTTTTGGGATGTTATTTCAGGTCTTTTAAGATTAGCATGTTCTATGAGGCATAACTGCATCAACCCTCTTCTCATTTATGACCTCTGTTTCACCCTTTTTCATTAGCCCACTGTTGTCTCCCATCTTAGGTCTGCTACTTTCTTCAACCTCAAGTGTTTTTCTCACTTCGCAAATTCCAGATTCCTATTTGCATGTCTGTCCCCAGCTAGGTCCAGTCTCTCCACCCTCTCCCACAGGTTGCCATGGACACCAGAAACCTGGCTTTGAAACACATTTGCCAACAGCAACCCAGCTCTAAAAAGCAGCATCCTTTTCGTTTTGAACTCATATACAAGATGATTTTCAAAGCTAAGAACTGAAACATCAGTTTGGCACAAGCTTAGAGTAGAAAGGATCTTGACAGTAACTGCAAAAATCAGAGCAAATTGTGCAGTAAAAAGCCACTTTTCATGCATGCTCAGAACATCCAAATGGGAAGTTACCACCAATGACAAATGCACATAACATTTCTCATGGGAGCAATAGGATCCTTGATCAACCTCAGAGTTGCAGTTTTGTTTTCCTTCCTGACTAGTAACAAAACTCTGTTAAGGTAAGACATAAAACTGTGCCCACTGTACGCTTACATCAAAAACCTAACTGGCAAAGCTTTCATTTTGCTAAGTCATAGCTGCATTGAAAACATACTTAGGTAAAATTACGAAGTCACAAAGCCATTTCATCTAGATTATTAACAAATTTTTGGCCAAATAAAGGAAATATTTCAAGCATCCATTAAAACAGTAAGAGCAATGAAAGGGAAAAAAAAAAACATATGCTTCCTGATAAGCTTCAAACATAAAATAATGTCAGCTTGCAATAATAGCAAGAAAAATGGTATCTGTAGGTGTCCAAGTAAAAGTCTCTATTATTGTGTAAAAGTAAGCTTTATTCCAAATATCCTGGATTTATTCTTTTCCTTAACAAGTGTTAAAACACCACTTGAAATACTAAAAGACAACAGAATTATGTGCAAAAATATTCCCTCATGATTGCTTATTTACAGGAATTCATATCAGTTCATTTCTTGTCACAATTGCTTATGGTTTCATAAACACTGAGAGATACCTAACTTTAAAGCAAAGAAACTGTATTTGACCTAATTAACAAGGGCTTGGTGAAAACAATTATATTTGAGCAGAAATCCACAAGGTCCTGAAGTCTTCTGGCAGAACAAGTTTGGGAAAACTGTGCCAGAATTATACTCCTTCCATTTACTTTCCTTTTATTTCCCTTTGCCTCTTTGATTTCTTGGAACTCCCATTTCACAATCATGGTTACAGGTTACATTTGACAATCTCATCACAGCTCATTTACTGCAATGCACATGGAGAAATGAGTGTCATGATATCAGACAATTTGCATGATCACTCTCAAAAGCCACAGCTGCATGAAAATACGAATCTGTACAGATGCATCTTACACCCATCAGCTGTAGATGAGGCTTATTAAATAGCAGACAATAACTTCCACTAAATCAAGGTTAGTAGGGTTTTTTAAATCTTGAAGGAGTCTGTGTAGATATTTTTGTAGATTTGTCCCCTAAGTGTGAACTGAGAGGCACAGACTGCAAACTCAGTGCTAACTCCAACTAACACCTTACATGCACCTAAGATGTGAGCAGAACAAAGATTTGCATCCATATCAAGACGTAGACAAGGCCCATCAGAGTGTGTCGACTGTTTTATATGTTGCTGGGCTTTTTGCAGATATGTGCAAAAACAACACAAATGTTTACAACAGCCACATTTCTATAGCCCTGTCATCATGCATTGCATTAAGTAACATCAAATATAAGTGTCAAACAACAGCACAGTTTACCCCTTCAAAACATGGCTACGGGTTGCCATGTCTCACACTTCTTGCTGTACCACAATATTAAGAATTAAATCTCTTTCTCCACCTCTGTTTAGAAGGTATTCTCCTACAATCAAGTACTAAATGAGGCCGGTCTCAGCATTCCAGTTTTCTTAGCAAGTAATACACAAGCATTGTTATGAAACAATAACATCACACTTAGCCAAAGCTACTTTTTTAAAAAAAGTGGGATAACACAAAAAAAAAAAACACCCCAGGAAGCCATAAACAATTCTTTATTAATTTTTTTTTTTCATGCACCATAAAACACTTGTTTCTTTCAGTTGAGAAATACACGTATCTCTGGTCCTAGACCACTTAAGTAAATTACACCTGTAAAAGTAGATTTGTGGAGTTTTGCAATTAAACTTGATATCCTCAGTTTCCACATTAACGTCAAATTTACTTTTAAGCTTCTAATTTGCATGTTATACATACACATGTGAAGGCATATTAGAAAATCTCTCAAAGTACTTTAAAAAAATATGGTCTTACTGAAGAACTGCAGCTTCCAACTATTTCAATACACTGTTGCTCAGAAAGGCTTTTTCTGCCATTTTCTTCCATGAAGCAAGACTTAAGATGAAGCTGAATAACCATATCTTGGAAAAAACCTACAGAAACTTAAGAACTAAGATTCAGATATACACTTTAAAACCAGAGTTTTGTTACTCCTAGAACACATGCTTTTTTAGGAGAGATTTTCCCAAGCTGACTGACCAAGCAGTTTATCAGCATCATTTAGACAATACATGCACTCCTAGTTGATACGATAAACTTGGCCTTGCCCAGGATCAGGGACAGCAAGGAATTCTGCTTTGTTATTTAAAATTAAATGGTTTCACATTCCAATTAAACTCAAACCCAAATATTTTTCACATTGTGACATTGCTACAAACTTTCTTCTTGGTCTACTGTTTAAGTCCAAAAAACATGTATCACCCTACTCTGAGCACTTATACTCTCTGAAGGCAACATAAGACATTTGTCAAGCTATCTGTAAAAGCATATATCTTTTCCACACATTCTCAAGTGACATTAAATTCTACTTTATTATTGTCATCCATGAATTTGGTTTTGTTGTTGTCTAAAAAAAATTCTCTTTGTATTCTCAAAAACACATTAGAACACATTTGGAAAATAGGATCTGGAAACTGATGAGCTAACAGTTGAAAAAAAAATGACCACAAAAAGAGAAGTAAACTTTCAGTACTGGATTAAAAGCCAGTTTTACATAGAAGCAGAAGTTAAAATATTAAGTCATCACAACAACTCTGCTGGCAGTCTTCTACAGATTAAGAACTGCATGACTGAATAGCAGTCTGGAAAACATGCTCTCAAGCATTTCTCAAGGAACTTGTTCCTAATTCATCATATAATTTGTCGAAAGATACAACTTTTCCATGGTATACAAAAATAGCCACAAAGACAGCCAATTCTGGACACTGTTAACAAAACAAAACCCAGTATTTAAAAGCTGTGGCCAGAAAGACTAATTTCCTAGTGACTGAACCATAGCTTTCAGAACAACTATGTCAGCTGGATCACAATTTTAAAACATTTGACCAGATAATCCTTACTTTTTTTTCATTTACAGTTCTTGGAAAATTAATAAACAAGATAGAGAAATTTAAACTTAAGAGTAAATATCGTTGTCCCATATGAAACAGAAGAGAATTTGTAGGTATATAATTAGTATAGAACTCATTACCTGTTTCATAATTTTCACAATGACAAGCTCAATGCACAGCTAAATGCTTTTAAACACAGGTTTTAAGCACATAGACTCTGCATAACATAAAGCACAGAATGAAGGTTTCTTTCCCGAAGTAACATGTATTATGTTAAATGAAATATATGTTTTTCAAAGTGAAACACCTCTGCCTTGAGGTTGTTATGTATCTGTACTGGCTGTGGAACAGAACTCCCTCCTGCTTCAAAAGAAGGGAGTCACCAAGATGTACCTTCCGAAATGCCAATAAGAACACATCTACTAGAGAAGCCTTTAAATTACACACCATTTCACCCACAACAAAAAGCTGCTAAAAGAGAACTCCCCTCTATTACAAAACAGAACCTTGTGAAATGAACTTTTACATTCCTCGAGGGGTGGGGCATGTGCAGGGAATCCCCAAAATCATGCTGGAAAAATCATTTATCAGCTGGAGAAAATAATTTCTTTAAAGCTGGCCCCATGATTCAGTAAAAATCAACTGAAAAGACACCTTCACAACCATTGGTAATTACCTAAACACCAAACATCTACCAGTGTGGACAACTAAAAGCTTCATTTCAATTCTTTTCTTCATCTTACAGTAAGGTTGGACAAAATATATACACAGGACTGTTCAGTCTCTAATATATTTACCAACCAGAATAAAGCTTTCTGATTCTGCAACACTTTATCGATCTTCTTCACTGATGCATCTTCAGATAACACTTAAAACATGTTACATACCACTAAGTTAAGTCATGGCTTATTCTTAAAGTATTATCATTGGGCAATCTATTTCCAGAATTCTTCACATTTCATCAGTTCCTGCAGTGACACACAAACTTTAATTACTGCTATCTTGCCTCATGACTTTTCCCATCTCAAGTTTATCAATAGATCAGAGAACACAGATAATTCTTCTTTGCGTAACAACATGCATTTGGCAAAGGTATAGCTCGCTATCTCAAAAAGTTCTCACAATATCTCTGCCCCACCTGTCACATCTATACTTATCTCAATGAAAATCAGTAGAGCAAACCACAGTAGGTACAGTGAATAAGGCTGGGGACTGCAAGAGGACAGAAGATATTTTCACAGTTACAACAGCTGAGTACTGTTCTAAGGTCCTAAATTGATTTGGTCAGATTTTTATGGAACTCTAGACAAGCTGCATCATCTGCTTGTTTTCTGGGTACATGGCTTTTCAGTATTTTCATAGTTTACAGATAATTAAATAGAAAGCTTTGCTCTGCTTTTTCAGCATGGTCATGCCAGGCTGAATTAGGTGGGAACACCACTTCAAAAATATTAGCAACACATCACAGTAACATTAATAATTAATTCTCCTGGTATTTTTTTTTTACCCATCCTTATCCATAGAAGTATTATCCTTTTTGCCTCTAAGAACTACACTATTGAACTAGTTCATAATTTATGAGGAGTAAATAAGTTTTTAGTTGGTGCAGGAGAGGGGGCTAATTTTACAATCATTTAAAATATAAAAAATAATTGACTATGTAAAGAACTCAACATTCATAAAACAAAAACTAGACAAAAATATCCCTCCATCTATGTTCCACTGTATCATAACCACATCTTACAGTTAAACTTGGAAAAACAATAAACACCTAAAAGTAACACCAGAAAAATACTATGTACTACTTTTACACAGTTAAACAAGGTGCTGAGCTAACTAAAACAGCATCTCAACCTAAGATTTAAAACGTACAGAAATTAAGAGGCAGAAAAAAAATATTCATAACAGAGCACATAGTGTAGAGCAATGTTACATGATTTACTACTCAAATACTGCCTTTAAAAATGTATTCAAATTTTGCAAGTTGCACTTCAGTTTCCTCATAGGAAATGCCAAATAAGCAATTCTCCAGTTATTGAAAATAGTGTCTATTTTCAAGATATTAAAACTGACTGGTGTATAACTGGCACAGCTCCTCAAGGCAAGCACAGAAAACATCATAGATTTTTCCTTAGGAAGTATGTCTCTGTAGAAGGCATTTGATTGCCTCTGTTTTTTAGTTTCTTCTACTGGAAAACAAGAACATAAATTATGAGGTAATCTTATTAAACACTGAGTTAACCCAATACCAAAAATTGTATGAGCAAATCGGTCTTGTGATTTGCAGCAAGACTTCTAAAACTCAGTGAAATTCTAACACTTACTACTTAACTACTACTCATTTGGTTACTCTACATGGATAACTGTTCACTCTGACTACAATTTGTTAAGTTAATGCAACAAACAGCCACATGACAGCAACTTCAACACCTTACTGAACAAACACTACAGCCATCAAAAACATGTAAAACTGACTTCAGGAATGTAATGGGATACAAAGGTGACCATTGCTTTCACAGGTTCTGCTTACACCTTATCCTACAGAGAGCTTCCTCAAACCATACTTCAAAGTAGAAAATGCCAGATTTTATTTCATTTCTTAGCAAGGGACAGATGTGAACAGATGAGAGAATGAAAATATTCAAAGGATTATAAACAAGATTCTTTCTTGCATGTTTTTCCCTTGCATTTCCAAGTTTGGCTTCAGACAACAGTGGCTTTCTGAAGCACAGCACCACGTGCTCTTATTTTGTACTTGGGAAACTTCTTCCCAAAGCTTAGCTCACTTTGAACTAGCTTCTTCTTCCTGACCCATTCTATCAGCTTTTGTATCCAACTTCCGCTTGGTGGGTTTTTGTTTCACTGCTTGTGTTTTGGGAGAGAGTTTTTTGGGTTGTTCTGGGTTTTTTTTTCCCCCAACTGGTATGACAGGTAATCACAACCATTTCCCTCCTGAGCATTCTCTTTCTTACCATTTCTAGTCTTCCAGAGGATCCACATGATACAAGCTACCCCCCTCTTAAAAGGAAGAGGACAGAAAACAAGAGGAAAAAAAAAACAGAAGAGATATCACACATCAAAGAATCTATAAGAAGCTTTAAATCACTGAATAATTATCCAGAAAGCTTTCTTGATAATTTATTCCATGTCTGATTAAATGACAGGATGCACTCATATTGTTGAAGTACAGCAATTATAAACCAGACAGACACGACAACATAATGCTTCAAACAGCCTCCATGCCCCAGTAAGACATTCAATATACCATAAAGACACCCACATGTTTCTAACAAGGATTAGTTTTTTCTGTGGCAGCCATAGTCTTCGTTCAAAACTCAGTCTTCTCTTTAAAAATTCAGACATCTCACCAGTTCAAATGTCTAAATTCAAAAGTTACACTGTATTTCAGAGAGATTAAAACAATTTCAATGAAGTAGTCCTTCCCTTGCATCCTTTCAAGCAAATAGTCTTTCTATATTTAAGTAAAATAAAATATCTTCAGCACTGCAGGACAGGGGGAGGGGGATACAACAGATCACAGAATTGTAAAGCAGACCCTTGCAAACACGCATGGAGACTGTTTATGACATAAACATTCCAGAATCTAAGGCAGATGGGTGGCAAATAATAAAATAGTATGCAAGATGAATCCATTCACATACATCTTTGGAATCGTGTACTAGAAAAGATTAAATGAAGGCTGTGAATACAGGCAACATCAACCAACTCAAGATGATGGTGGTAGGCACACAGTCAGGAAACAGTCTGATTTCCAACAATCCTCTAATTTCAGCAGCCACTTTTAAAAGCAGATTGAAATTTAATTCTTTATGACCTAGAATATTTAAGTAATTTATAACCCACATTGTCTTCCCACTTTCCCTCTCCACAAGGCTGGATGGTCTCTCCCCTCCATTTGGATGTCTCTAGTCTTAAGAGTCATTGCAAACTAAGACTGTCAGATCAAATACACAGCAGGCTGTTAACAACAAGAGTTAACTGCACTACAATCAATATCTCAACACCTAAACATACTGTAGCAACTACAGTTTCTACTAAGAAAAGAAGCAATAATATTATTTAACGTATTTTCTGCTCCTATATGGAAACACTTTCCATTACTGGCAGGTGATGCTTAGTAGTCTGGGCATTCGGATGTCATTAACATCAGCCTAGCCACTTTGATTCAATTGCAAAAATGTTACCTGAACTCCACTGATTGTAGTACCCTGATTCTTCAGGTAAGAACTATTCACTAAACTGTTACCTGATCAGAAATCTAATTCTCTAACTTTGAAACTGTGTTTTCCTTAGCAATGGCAACAAACCAGCATACACTGTCAGTTAATGTAGTTGGTAAATTGAAATCCATGATGCTACAGTACCTTTGTTACCTGCCATATCTGCAAGGCAGAGCAACTGTTAAAATCTAATTATTTTGCCTTTCTTGCAGATTGTTGCAAACAGAAAACTTAAGTCATCTGACTCCAACATGATAGGGTAGATAGTAAGCCATATCTTAGTATGTGTTACAATAGCTTCTGGGATGAAATATTCAATGACTACACAAGAGAGTAGCCTGACCAATTTGTTCTCACTATTATGTAAAACTCAGTTGTTCTCAAAACTTCTAAAACACCTCATTTTTTTTGTTAACAAATTCTGAAAATATCTTACATACTAGAGCCACTAAAACATCTGTATGAGAACATATAGATTGAGATCCCAAGCAGAACTCAAGTGATCCATACATTTTTCTAAAGGCTTTTGTAGATTTAACTCCTACATGAATAAACTACTACATCACTGAAAGTTAAACAAGGGCAAGGATATTGAGAACTGGATCTTAATTTATTTGAAAGGCAGCTGGCCTATTTTCAAGCACATTAAGTAGCCAAGAATCCAAAGCAGAAGCCCAGACAGGCTCAGGTTATTGTAGACTTCCCTTACTGAAAATGTCTTCTATTTAAACAAGTACATTCCCTTAACTTTGACTTGAATCATTAGATGTGAAAACAAGCTTTTTGAAAATGCAAGGCAGACATCTCTGTCTTCCCTGCTCAATCAACCAAGTAGTATCTGATGCAATGACTGCTCAGACCTGACAATAACCAGGATTGGTTAGGAATCAGACTATGAATATAGCCAGGGAGCCAGACCTACAACTAGGCATTCATTTTCTTAAAAAACCCAACAAAATGTAGTCACACACAGCTCACTCTCCTGATTTTGGAAAAGGAAAAAATAATTATCCTCGCTATCAAAGAAACTGCCAGAAATGCCAAGAAGCTGTCCCAAGACCAATTTAGAAGGGAAGACTGCATGATCAGCCTCTGCCTCTAGCACTATTAGATGGCCAAAGTGGCATCCCAGCATTTAATTACTGCATAAATGATTTAAATGTTAGAAAAATACACAAAATGGTGCCCATTTCCCACAGGCTGCTGGATCTCTTGCATCCATGTTGCCTTTTACCTCATCTCTGACAAAAATCGAGCTAAGAGACCTAGGAAATGTTTCATCTGTAAAGCAAATACACAGCAGTCAGATGTGAAGGACTTCTCCTTGAAGTTAGGAGTTCTAATTGCTGCACTTAATGTTAACAGCAGTATCGTATTTTGGTAAGAGCACTTGCATCCCACTATAAAACTCTCATAGTGCCAGTAGCCCTGGTAGAATAAAGTGTGCGATGTGCAAGTTCAGACAACTCAGTAAATATTTGAGCTTAGAGAAATGAGTGGTTAAAGCTAGTGTTAAATTCATGGAGGTGAAGTCACAGACTTACTTAGACACAGAAATTATTTTTTTAAATTCTAACAGTACCATTAGAGTACACAAGGAAGAATCTGCAACCTTTTCCATTTCTTTCAGGTATGACAAAGCATTCTGTCTTCATGAAAAAAAGCCATATACTTATTTTCCTAAGAAGAAACATCCTCACATATTAAATATACTTGTGCAAGTGGATTCTGTATACAAGGATCAGATGCTAGCTGTGTTATTTTACAGCACCTCATTTTATTTGCTCTAATTAAATAGTCTGTGAGCATGATTATATGGAGTTACAGGAACAAAAAAGTGAACCACAGTGAACTGGCACACAGTTTATACACAATTGCAAGGAATCTGCTTAGACGCATTCTTGCACCTGCAAGAAATCTCAACTCCTCTTAAGAAAAAATATTGCTGAGTGCTCTGGGCCTTCAGGACATTAAAACCATCTTTCTTTTACATGCTGACTGGAAGCCTTGCAGCAGCTGAAGCAATAAATATTGACAGCTAGCTGGCAGAGAGCAGAGATACCATTGCTCCTAGTCTCCAATTTCACCTGCATCAGCAAAGGCATAGCCTAGAAGGGACAGCGTAACTTGGGCCTAATATGTTCATCTATAGCACTGCTGCTTTTGCCTGTAGTAAAAGTGTATTTTCCCCTCAATAAGACTGGCGTATCTTTTAACATACCTGCTTCTGTCTATGACCCTGAAGGTATAGAGTAACAAAAGCTCTAACTCTGGCTACAAACCTTACTGTAATAAACTTCCAGCATCCAGTTCCATCCTTACATGCTCTTACATAGCTCAGCACCTTCACACCTAACCGAGGCTTTTCAAGTTTTGCATATGAGGCCACACATGGCTTAGCAAAAACTGAACAGCCAACTTACAGCAAACAGAGAAAAACATGGATTCCAGAATACCAGATAGTCCTGACAGCACATAAGAAATTAAAGAATTAGTAAAAGAAAATAAATAGTAAAAATTTATTATAAAATAGGTATTAGTGACTGAGTTCTACTTTCCTCACAGTTCTCATCTCATATCCTCTATTTTGAGGCAAGATTACAGAAGCTTTAAGGAAATGCATTCAGACTTGCTTAAATGAGAAAAACAACAAAACCAAAACAAACCACAAAGCCTACAAAATTCCACCCGTCTTCCCACTGGAAGAAAGGTATCTTTCCAGCAACTCACTCTGAAGTCCAGGCAAGCTACAGACTTACAGCTGCTTCTTAGCAGATTTCATCCAGTTGCCAAGCTATACAGATTTTTTTCAACTGATATTTGAAACAAAGACCTCTTAGTATAACCCAAAACGCTGACCACTGAGTTGAATGTAATTCTCAAAACTTCGGCTTGTGATTTCATCTGAAGCTAACAGATTTTTTGCCCTGCACAGACACATCTATGATCACGGTCTATGTTTAGATTTGTAAGAATTCACCAACATACAGTGTCATCATTTTCTCCAGCACAGTTTCACTGTGGGGAGGGGTGGAACCATCCTTCACACTACAAATACCTGCCTGCTTTCAAAAGGAAGATAAGAATCAAAACAAGCTTACCCTGTAGTTCTAGAAGGCACTGCTCTTAACATGTTACATCAATGAATACTCGTGGAGATTCTTCCTTCTAGCTTCTTGCAGATTCTCCTTACTCTTTGTCTACCGCTTCATATGTTTAATTTTGATGGCAATATCTGATTAACAGCACTAGCAAGCCTCTTTAGATGAGTGGCACTCCCCTTTGCATGCATCACTTAAGAAAAATGCAAACCCTTTAGTACTCTGCTTCAGAACGTGTATCACACAAAATCTTAAGACTATCATAAATGCACCAGTCAGCAACAGATAAGCACACAAGCTACTTCTATTGCACAGGTATACAGCATCTAGAAAGCAGCAATGCACTGAACTTTGGTTTAAAAAGAACAAACCAAGATTTCTGCTCATAACGTTTCAATGCTGTCAAAGTCAGTCCATTTGCATTATTTGCAAGTTGTCAGTTCGTGGACGAAAAGGAAGAAAGTATTTAGTCTATCTAGCGACCTCTCCAAATCAAAATCTCTTTCTATACAAACGGGTGCCCTTGCCTGTTTCTTTCCGTAGATGGAACTGAAGTCAAAATATTCCTGAATGGGATGATAATATTCCCTATTGTCCTCTCGTATAGCAGTGAGATAGCTCTCAAGTCTCACTGGTCTGTTTTAGAATAAGTCTAGGTTCACTTCAGTGAAGATGATCACTCCGAAGAGCTGGAAGAAAAGCATTAAAGAGAAGGGGAAATCCCCAAAAGAAGGGCAGGAAAAATGTAATGGACAGAAGGTGAAAGAGTTAACAATAAGTTTATCTGAAGCATTTTATGCAATTTGATGTCACAAAGCTTAGAACAAAGACAAGACCATGGCTTTTTAAATTTAGTAGATTCAAATAGACATTTAAGAGAAACTGGTTCTCCGTTGCTTTTAAGGATTTCACCTTCAGGGAAGGTCTTTCAAGGATGGACACGGTATCCTTTGGCCTTCTGATCATAAAATCAATTAAGCATAAGACTCAGCTCTTGTAACAAATTTATTTAGGGAAGCCTTGAAAAAGACAAGCTAAATCATGAAACAAATTAATAAATGCTTGTCAATAGCATTGACAAGCCCATTACAAACAAGTCACAGCTTTTGCTAGAGATCCCATTTTTCACTGGTGTTCCTGGAGAGTCTCACACATCCAAGCTGCTATGGATAACCAAAATAGGAACCAACCATAGCTTCCAATACAATGCTGTTCTGCAGGGTTAAGAAGTGGTGTGTATGCTAAGGTATGTAACTCTAAGCACTCAGTATCATTATGCTCTCTGGAATAACTTCAGTTCTCTACTACATTTGAGACAATTTAATGCTGCTTTACTTTGTGTGTCTGTTAAGTACTCAAAAGGAAATCGATTGGGCTTTCTGATTTTTCTGCATATGCAGCAGTGAGTAAAACTATAGAATTTGATGGAAAACACCTGCCACCTTTCAAGGAGCTTACTAGTCTGTAATGGAAGTGCATTTTAAAGAAATAACATCAAGCATCAAAATCCAACAACCGATTATGCAGAAGAAAGTACCCATCCAGTCTGCTCAACAGAAAGATATGTCAAAAATTACCAGCTGGAAGACATAGAAGTTAAATCCCAGCTAGGCGAGGTGGAACCCTTCATTCCTCTGATTTTAGCCAAGCCTCATTGGCATGACATGTGATCACTGGACCTGAAGAAGAAAGGAACTCCCAAAGCATTCAGAACTCACTTGAATCTTCAAGCTTAAGGAATGTAAACATGCAAGTCTGAGACTAAATCCCGTTGCAATGAGTTGCTAGAAATACATTGTCCTTATTCAGTACTAATGCTGCATGCTGATGATCAGATTTGGGCAAGGCCATTTTTATTCATCTGGGCCCAGAGCTATAGTGCAAGAGGAAGCCATCTCTGTCTTCATGCTCAGCACAAAGCATCAAAAAGCCCTGAATACTAAACTAACATCAATATCAACATCATACTTTCAGCAACAAACCAGCAGAAAAAAGTGGTATTAAACTTTATCAGAATTGTGCGTAATAGAAGCATTTCATTAAAGAGATTACCCATTTCACAATGTCTTGGTACAGGACTTACGTACGCCACCCTTCCCTGCGTATCACCTCCCAAACCGTGAGCTGTTAAAACTGCAGAAAGCATGTAACTGACACACTAGCTTTTAAGTACAGATGACACTAAGAAATTCTGACAACATCACAGCATTGCCAGAATTTACAGTTATAGCTTTTCTTAAAGATTAAGTAGCTTAGGATCAGATTGCTATTTTCAGATTTCATTTAAAAATTCATCTTTAGTCATCATGGCAGTAGCAACTGAATCACAACAGCCTAAAAGCAAGAAAAATGCTCAAAAAATTATGCTGCATTAAAAAAAAAATCTATTCCTTCTGAATTCTTAGTCCTCTCTTCCACAAATATGCAGACATAATGCTGCAGCATTCCAAATTCTGCAGTTAGTTATATCTCTGATACAAATTGAGTTCTTCAAATAATTTGATAATATTCTACTTAAGAGAACTCTGAAAACATTCAGAGAAATGATAACTTTTGAGTTTCACTGGTTTACTCGCAGAAGATCACATGGTTACTAGATACATGCATGCTAAATATATTACACGCTACCATGGCAGCAGGTCAGTTCTGCACAAGCTGCTTGTATTAAATTTCTCCTGTAAGTGACATTAGAGTTCAACTCTGCTACAGCAAATATAGGGAGAGGCCTCACATTCTAAACAACCATCTGAAAGGAAAAACTATGCCAACAGAGTACTAAGCATGCCAGTGCTACTTTAACCCATTTACTATTTTAAAACACACATGTAAGCCTTGCATTTCTGTTATCTATATTATGAATTTCTAAGGTTCAAAACTCCACAGCTAATTAGTTTGTTTTACTCTCTTGCTATGAAAAATTAAGGAAAAGGTCAAAAGATTGTAGTCTGTAATACATGATGTGCAATATGTGATGAAATTCAAAAGAGTACGTGTTATCAACTGAATAGGATATTCATCTGCATTTGAAATATTTCACTGGCTTATTGAACCAACTGGGTACAAAGTAACTACTAGAACACATTAAGTAAGTATAATTGCATATTGTTCCAAGGATTTCATAGCAGATGTTCTCTATAAAAGATACTGACATATAAAAACCCCCCACATATTGTCTGTACATATACTGACATATATAGCAACATACACACTGGCATACAAAAAGTACAAACAAATCTGAGTTGACAAAATTAATTAAGCTCATACTAGAAATATTTTATCAAACTCTATCACAACACTTTATTATATCTTATTACAAAAGAGAATACCAGTACAGAGAACACTAGCTTTCTCTTTTAAAATCTGCCTACAGATTAAACAGGAGGACATCTCAGATAATGGGTTTCATGCCTTCAGACTCCTACCTTGGAGAAGGCGTAAATAAAAGGGGAATGGACCCAATCAGAGGTCAAAAGATACATAGAAAAGTATCCATGTTCTGCTGGAAGAATATATATTAATCCTTTTCTTTTCATAAGCACAAAGGAATGCCTACAAACTCCAGTACTTGTCTTTAACAATCACAGTAAGCTTCAGCACTGAAGTTGAAGGCAGAGAGAATCATACTGACCTTTAGTAAATAAATATTTAGGCTGCTAGCCCATATAGCTGCTACCCTAGTGAAACCATATCCATAGTGGCTAAAGTAATCTTGTATATCTACTTCAGCTGCAATTGCATGTTTGATGCATACTATAAGCACAGCCTGACACTATCTCAAGTAGAAACTTCACAAGACTCTTCATACATCACTGGTCCCCCTTTCCACTGGATGAGGAAAATCTGAAAGGTAACTTGAGTTACCACAATGAAGATATGCTCTGGCTACATCAACAGAACAAAAAGAGGCAAAAGGTGTAAGTATGCTGTAATATACATTTGGATTTTGAGTATATGATACTTTAAAATAGCCCATTATTCAGAGTCAATTAAATGCAAGTGTTCTCAGCAGACTATCAAAAAAGACATTGATAGAAAAATAGAGAATACCACATTTACAAAGAAGAAAAGTACTGCAACAGCTGCAATGTTAGTTACTCAAAGGTTAAGCACTAAACTATCTGAATTCAACAGTATGGTCCCGATACACCAGGTTTCCTTTTATTAGAACTTCTGTAGTAAGAGACATCGGAGGCACCAAATCATCTAATATAATACATTTTCTTTTAATGAATCGGAATAAATACTTGTACTAGGTACACACAGAATATTACTCATACAGTGTCACAGATAAGCACATGGCTGAGATACTTTATCTGGTCAAACAACACCACATTGACTAAGTGCTAATACACAGCAGTACTCTGCTTGATAGCTTTAACATGAAATCTGGGCCATCTTTGCACTTACAAGTTTCTATGCAGCTGCTGGTAAGAATTTCCCACCCCAAACCCACGGGAGCAGAGAAGCTGTCACTGCAGAAGAAAAAAACCAACCTCCTTAAGAACCATGCTTCATCTCTGCATAACTGTCAAAACTCTGATCCTAGCTCAATTATAATGTTCCAATTGTTTACTTCTGCTAAACTTTGCATTTCACTTGTTACTGCTCAAATATTTAAGCTATCGCTTCCTTACCTTGCCTCAGACTTGAATCCATTTTTTCATTATACCTTACTTGAAATTTTTTCCTCATCTTGGTGACTTTAGAGTTACATACCACTCTGATCTGCTATTCCAAGTCCCAGCACCAATGAATAAAACACACATAAAAAAGCACAGGCACATTAGAAGTATACAATATATAAAGCGATCTTACCCTGGATTCTTCTTAAAGTAATAAGACATAACTAAAAAACAGAGTTACACTGATAAAAAAAAAATCTAACATAAAAGTAAAGAAATAAACTGAACCAGTAGACTTCATATTGAAGACAAAACTAGGAAATGGGATCAATAAATACAACTTGTTTACAAAACCTGTTTTTCATGCTTCTAATCACCAAATTTCTGACAGCATCACTAGAAACAGAGATTCCAAATCTCACTGTATCTTAAGAACTAGAGAAAGCATTTCTACTGCAAGCAAATAATAAGAGGGTCCTTCACAGAAAAGTTAAGTCTTAAAAACCACATGAAACATGTTTTGACTAAGAATAATAAACACTAAACATTATACAAAGCACTTAAAAAACCGCTGACCTTGGTGGAGGACTTGGAATTAAATTATCTGCAACTGCTTTATGTGTTACACGTTACTCTTATTTCAGAAGTAAACAAAGACTCAAGAACAGAAATCAAAAGCTACCCAACACAACTGTCAGTAAAGGTATAGCCTGCATAAGGTAAAACTACAGAGATGCTCTGGTTTTAAGATCAGATGGTAATTATTTTGTTTCCCCCAAAAGTGTTGGTGCAAACTGGCCAGGTATGGAGCACACACTTTTCAAAACTCCAGAGGAATAATACATGCAACATACCCAGCTTCATGCAGCTTCAGCTGACTGACCTGGAACTCTATTCATGAGAGCGCTTGATGACAAACCAAAAATGGAAGGGAAAATACTAAGACAAGTAAAAGAGAGATACTTATCAAGACTAGATTTCCCAAGATTTTATCTTTCTTCCTCAGGAGTAAACTACTAGCATTTTAGTAGATAAATCTGACATCACCTACACACTCAGAAGTGAACTAAATGAATGCTCCAAGAAATAGCAGAGAAAGATGGGAGAGGGCACACAAACACTTCTGGTTAACTTGCAGTCAACTTTTAAAAAAATTGATACAGAATAAACAGCTGAAGTCTAAGATTCTCCCTCTTCCATATCCTCACACCTCAAGTCATACGTAACATTGTTTCAACTGTTTACAGCACTTCATTTTAGTCAAGTCTCACAGCATGCCATGATGCCTTTTCAAAAGACAATTCTGCCCTGTCACGCTGACTAAGAACAGGACAAGAAACTGCTGCAGTGCACCTAGGGAGGGAAAGCGATTAACCAACTTCAAAGGCAACACAAGTCACCAATCCTAAATTTCCTCAAAGGCAAGACATGGCAAAGTTTGCCAATAAAAATAACATTTGCTGCTGAAGCATTCTGTTTGCAGTCAAGCTTTGAGGCACCTAAGTACTCCAAATCACAATTTCTACTTTCAATTTAACCTACAGGTATCAACTGGAGAACTGAAAACAAGTTCAAAAATGCAGCACTCTCCCTAGAAAGTTATTTCTACTTTTTATCCTCCATATTTGTAAATGGCAAGAGCTGATGAAAGTTATACTTGGCGGAATAAAGTCCATAGTTACAGCCAAGGCTTCTCAGAGTCAGGCTTCCATTTGGTCAGGTCAAGTTACAAATGGTTAGAAACTACCTCCATCATCAACCAGCTGTTACCACCACCAGAAGATCTGTATACTGGACAGTTCAGATGCCTCTGTCACACACACATATCAAAGAAACAAAAACATGTTACTCTCCTATTTTCCCTGATTTGTTAAAGGCCATCTGAGCCAAAACTTTCTTCTTAGAACACAGGCATCAAAATAGATCACTGACAAGTTCTGCAACTCCAAGTTCTCCCAAAAGTCACAAACACCATTGTAGTCTGATCAGCTAAATAAAATATATAACAACAACAAAATGTGATTTTTTTTAAGGATGACTGAATTACATTTGTCACATTATAAAGAATTTCAGGCCTATTTTTGAAGACACATCATGCAGCAAGGCTTAAATCTTACTATGTTGTCACAACAAATAAAAAGTGACCAATCCACATTTAATAAAGAACCAAATGGAAAAAGAATAGAAGCGCTGAGTGTTGATTGTCATTTGTTTTACTGGAACATATCAAAGAGTTTCAGTACTGTTCTGCTAAAGATATGTAGAAAAGTCGAAACAGGAATTCACAGCTACAAACCACACGAGACCATGTGGTAAGATACATCCACCTCAAAATGCAGGTGTCTTGCCATCCACAGCTTGCTAGTGAAGTCATAACTGAACATATTAACCCAGTTTCCTGAAGACTTAATAGATGACAAATATGACTCTTAAGATGTGTTATCCATTAATAAACAGCTTTGCTTCATGTAGGTACTAAATTGAAGAGCAGTTTGACACCGTGGATTTTCAAAAGGTAGGGATAAAAAAAAATGCAAGCTTCTCTGTGTGGGTATCTTATACATGCTACTGACTTAAGCAGCTACAATGAACTAGTTTAAAGGCAGCCTGCACATATCCACTACAATACAACTTAAACTTTGGTCTAAGAGGGAATCCCAGGAACTCTAGCTAAAGAGACTAAAAGACTGCTTCCCTGAATTTGATCTCTAACCTGGAAGACAGTAATGTTTCTCCTATCATATGTTGTTCAGTACAGTCTCTTGGCAAGTGTTTAAAGCGACAGCGTTAAGGTAGCCCTAGGAAGTTGTACAGAAAAGACAGGCAAAAGCATCCTGACAGACCTATGGGATGCACAGGGCTAAGGTCAGGGTGAGTACCTTCTGGTTTTAAGAGACTTCATACATACAATGCCTGAGACTAGTAAAACAGCACTGTAACCCAGAAACATCTATTGAAGAAAAATTATGAAAACAATATGGATGTTATCTTCCCTCATTATCCAAATGGCTTGGAGCACCCGTAGATTCAGCACATCTTCCTGCAGGCAGGTTGTGAACCTAAGGCAGCAAGAGGGCTGACACCTCCCGACATGTGACTGACAAGGGGTTGGGTAGGCAAACAGCGTGGGCCTGCTCTGCCACTAACCCATGGCCAGAACAACCTTCATCGAAGTGTAGAAATTCCAGAATAGCATCTCAGCCCACTGGTGCATTCTGGAAACAGAGTGGCAATGAAAGTGCAGATTTAGAGCTACATTTCTTAGATTGAATAGTGAGACTTCAATATTTATTGTAGTTCTCAAACAGAAAGGTAGAGTTTTGCAATGAATAATTGTAGACACTCTCTAAACAATGATAATCCAATTAGGTATCACTCATTTAGACAGATACATTAATTATGCTCCAATTGTCTCCTATTGCTAAAATAAAAAATAATTTAATTTGGTATGGGAATACAGCAGAGGAAAACAAGACAAAGACTTGGATTTAAAAGCTCATGTGAACACCAAAAAAAGAAAGACACTCTTCCCTACACCCTCACAAACCATTAGAATCCTCCAGCATTTTTTGCCAAACATGGCTGCATGTACTTTTTTAAATAGTGTTTTACAAAGTTTTGCCAAGGCAATTTGTGTATTGACTATAACACAGCCAACACGCTGTACTATAAAGAAGACAATAGCAAGATCTGACTAATGTATGTTAAGGAAAACACACTCACTACCATGGGAACCCTGCTCAAATTCATCACTATTTCAAGCAGTCTACAGGAAGCTTTCCTGTGCTAGACTTCCTCTCCTAATACTTCCAAGACAAACATTAACACTGTAATGGGGAAGAAGCACACAAGGAACCTCATTGGCTTAGAACTTCTTAGATGAAAATGCTGTAAAACACACAAAGCAGTATGGGAGAAAGAATAGCAGTATAGGATCTCCACCACTTACGCCATCACTGTAGCCAAGGACTTAGTGGGAGTATTGAATCTAATCCACTGAAAACTCATTGTAAACATGGTTAATCATGTGGGAGAAAAAGAGAAAAGAAGATATTAAAAAAAATTCTGCACAACACAAACCAAAGCACTACAAGAAATGAGCCAAATTCAGTTGAAAGCTGACTTCACATGATCTGGCCAAAAGTTTCAGCAGATTGTTGTTGCAGTGAATTCAACCCTATTAAAACAATGCCTATACCAAGCTCACGGGATGCATAGCTTTAACAGGAAGAGAGGCAAGTTCCAACTCCCAATCTTCAGTTCTATTGCAACTCTGTATCTGTATAAGCAAGACCACCAGCTACAGCAGCAAAATAAAACTAGAGTTAGTTTAAACATTAAATTACATAGAGGACTTGCCAAATTACAATCATTTACAATAAAAGCTCAAAAAAATCTTGCAGCATATGCAAGGCATTAACATACAGTTAAAACTACTTCTCTCACTTCCTGTGTGGAGATAGTATATAAAATCCACCTGGAAGCAGAACTTAAACATTCTCAGGAGATTTATTTTTAACTACATCTCATAGGGTCCAAATCAATCTTCAGATGATGGTCTGCAAACTCAAACACTCAATAATGAAAGCATTTCTTGTAAGTTTTCTGGTAGAGTTTGAGAGATGAAAATACAGGACCCAAAAATGTCAATGTTTTATTAGTTTTATTAGACTCTAAAACAAAGAGTTATTGAATCACAAATATAACAAACCTTCCCCAAAAGCATTTTACATGTTGAAACAATAGTCAACTACATTTTCTGCTTAAAGTCAAGAGCAGACAGTATTTGTGTACCCAGCATTAACGGCTGATGATCCGAACATTTCACCAAATGGTCAGTTTTCTCACACTAAATGTTGAAATCCATTTTTAATCAACAAAAGGCATGGCAACCTGGAACATAATTTGAGGGTTTTATGAACTTTGGAAAGACACTGCATATAAAGTTCCTTCTCCTGCATATTAACCTAATGGTTTGATACTTCAAAGTCGAAAGGTCAGAGACCAGTAATACTCAAAGAGATTGAGGTAAGATGAGGCTCAATCTCTCTCAAGTGTACAAGCTGATAAAACCAAGCCAGACATATGCAAGGTACAAAAGGAAAAAACAACCAATGCAGAAGAACATCCTCAGAACTAAATTTTGTGTCTTCATTTCATTTGAATTCTGTTTTGGTTGAAACACAAAACCTCCTTTCTAGTTACTTTAACTGGTTGTTGTCAAAGTCTTGAAGGAAAATATCTGTAAATCCTAACACAAGTGGGCTGAAGCATTGATGTTCAAGATCCAGTCGTAGCTTCAAAAATTTCTCAGGTACTCCTTTGTTCCTCTCCTGTGGCCCTAACACTGACCCACCTCTATGGGTGCATGAAACCCCACAACGGTGCTGGCTGGCCCTTCACTGTTCAGTACTGCTAATAGATCAGACTATTTTAAGATAAGCTAATTACGGCTGTGAAATATCTTAGAAGCCATTAAGATTAAGCAGAAGAGATCATGAAGAATTAAAAGCAGTGAATACAAGACAAAAGCAAGAACTATGATGTCAGCTGTTCAAGGTAAGAAGCCTGAAGGCTCATCAGATGGTAACTCTGACTTTTAGTCTCTACTTACTCTCTCCTGTTTCTAACAGTCATAACAAGTACAAAAGAAACTTCACATGAATGGCTCTCATTTCTTACAGCTTCAAAAAATTAGTCATTCAAGACTTAAAAGAACAGCTCACTAAAATCTTTGTGGCTTGCTCCTAGGTATTACCTACAAGCATGCAAGGCAGACAGCTACAGAAGCAAGCATGATGCCTTAAAAGAAACAGATCTGAAGAAAAATCCTCTTCTTATGAGTTTATTGCACAGAAAGTTTTCAAGAATTTTATCAGATCATCTTCTCATTAACATTTAATTTGAAGGAACTGCATGATGGAAAACCAGGTTGAAATCCCTTTTGAGAACCAGTCAACCAGTATCTTCAGGAATATCGAGGTTGGTTTTATTACTGAATGATTTGGAGGGGAGAGTGCAGTGTGAGGGATTTTAAAAGAAATGTGTTAAGTGTCTTTTAGGAACAAGATAAGAGAGTCCCTTCACTCTTTTGTTGCTTTGGGTGAGTAGGGGAGTGCAGAGGAGATTAGACACAAGGCGTTCAAATAGAAAAATATAAATGGTTTCTAGACATCCTGGTCTTCCGATTTTGATGTAAGCGTGCTCCTGCCCCCACACCTCCAGAACATATGCTTAAGCCAAGTAAGTTGCTGTCCAAAACTATATGCAATTATGGTCCAAAGTCTGGCAAGGGAAAAGCACAGGTGAGGCAGTTGCAATCACAACCCATTTAGCCTCTATTCTAGATCACAAGAATCAAATCCAGAGTACAAATGCTGCAGAGTCAGCTCCCTGTGCAAAATCCCCAAATCATCACAGAATTTTGCTAAGAGCACCCTGACCAGACTTTCAGCATAGGAAGAAATTGACACTATTCTACAGAAGTGACTTCCCGTACAGTTACAAACAGCCATCAGAAAAACTGAGATAAAAATTGAGATCCATTTAACTTTATTCTGCTGAATGAATGAATCACAGTCTAAGATGACATTGACATCAAATCACCAAATGCATTGATTTGATGTAGAGTTTTAAACTATCTTACCTTTGATAACTTGATTATCATAAAAGTAAAGAAAAACAGTAAAGGAAATAGCAATCTTTACTAAGATGAGGACATTATTAATGATGGTGCTATAACTTTGAAGATGGAACTGTTCTTACCCACAGCTTTCTAAACCTTCTTTTCTAATAAAGTGAGGTTTACATGATCACAGCCTATTCTCCCTCATTAACAACTTGGGATTTAATTGGCCAATTTTAACAAAGTGCAACAGTAACAGTATCCATTATTTTTAAGACTTTTTATGAAGTGCTTCAGAACTGCTGACTGACTTCAGAACTGGGCAAAGCACCTGACCTGCAGTGAGCACAGGCAGCAGGTTCTGTTGGGGCAGCCAGGAGGTACCTGTACTCAGACTAGCCACAGCCAGCAGGTCACTTAAGATGTTTAAAGAACTTAAGAGAAATACACTGTATAGAGGGTATACTCTGAAAGATCAAGGAATAACAGAAGAGTAAAAAAAAATAAGGGAAATGGAAGTTCTTTACATTTTATTACTTGCAAAACCACTACTTCACTGTTACTCTTCCGACTATTTTTTCATTTCCTTCCACCACTTCTCCAAGCCATATTTTAATATAAAATACATGGACTACAGTACATAGAATAAAAATTTTCATATATATACGTTGTCTTTGTTCTTTCCTTTTCCCCATACCGTGCTTCATTTGCTCCTCAGCAACCCTGCCATAAAACTGGAATCCTTTTATCTTATGTAATCACACTGGTTAGGCTTGCCTAGAGCCAGTATTAATAGGACAGTCTACAGATGCTTTAATGACTTCTATCTCCTCTTAGACAAAAATTAGAAGATGAAGGGGAAAAAAAAATGGCAGCAAAACAAAACAGCACCCATTAGTAACATCAAATTGTTTGTAGCCTATGCCTATTGGAAAGTATTTTTCAGCCTTGTAGCAAGACCTGATGGTTACCCTGATGCAGAAACTCAACCAGGACCCCAACTGCTGCACAAGCATCTCTGGATCACCAGAGGGTGCTGCAGGGGCTCATAATATGACTACATAATACATTTGGGCTTGGATCATAACCTTCTAAAGCAGGGAAAGCCCTTGCTTTATTAAAAAAAGGTCTTTTTCTAGTCCTAACATTTTGATCCCCCCTCAAATTGCCACTTCTGGTGTGAATGACTTTTTTTCTGACGGAAGCTGGTACTAGTTTCCTATAAGCACTTTGTGCTAACACATTATTCATGGTAAATGTGCATGTCCTTGACAAGAACAGGCTTCACAGGCTGATTTCTAGGGCATCCTCAAAAGGTAGCTATAAAAACAAGCACGTCTCCAGCGGGCTTAACGTGAGCATACGGGAATCCATCTCTTCAGCAAAAACATATGGAGAATCTACAAATACAGGTGGGAAAAAAAGTCTACAGCCCACTCACTGAACTAGAGAAGTCTCATATATACAGCATGCTGAAACTATCTGCAGAACGATTGATTGAAAAGCAGGCTAGTGAGTAACTGTGGGCTATTAGGTTACATTTCAACCTGTTGCAACTTTAAGTCTCCCATGTAGACAAGCCGGTAAAAAACAACTCAACTAGGAGTCACCATAAAGATCCTTCAGAATGCCAAGACAGTAAGAGAAGTTGAAATTTTCAACTCTCCCATAACCCTACTTCATCTCATGGACAAGTCTTTTAAACTACTTCCCTCTGATCTTCCATTAAACATGTAAATGGCTCTAATATTCAAGAGCACCAATACATTCTGTTTTTAAATCCAGAACCTTTAATCATTTGAACATCACATTTTCCTAGTTCCTTGAAGCTACCAAATTAACAGCAATATTAAAAACAATGACCAGTAGGGAAAAAAAAAGTCATGTGACAATTATCTTTGGATAACTCATGTTGTTGCCCTCTCCCCTCAAATTTCAACTTATATTGAGCCCTTTACAAAGTCCCAGGGACTTCTAGAATTTCTCTGTGTCTTTCACTGAGAACAAATGTTCCATATTTCTGTCCTATTTTGTAACATAGATTTGGTAAAATATAGTATTTTTTACATGGCAGTTAATTCAATTGATAGTTTCTCCTCACTTTTTTTGATAGCTATTCAGGTTTTTCAGCACTTCTCATATTTGTGACAAACAAGAAGCTATTTAAAACTCAGTATTAGTCTTTAATATTCAACAATGTTATCACATGCTCTACACACTCCTTGTGATTTTTCAGAGTATTTCTGTTAATAACTAGAACTTCCACAAATATTCCTTATCTCCAATATCCAGCCAATACCCACCTCCATTTATCCAACATCTCTCTCTTCAGCCATCCATGATTTAGCCTCTATCCCTTGTAGGAAGAGTTCTAATTTAGTGCTTCCCAATGGAAACCATTAATACTTTTATTGAGGGCCCTTTTTTCACCCCCATAGTCAAACCCAGCATCTCTCAAAGCAAAGATCTTCATACACGTTTCAGTGACAACAAGTTATGACAGCACTGTACGGAACACTAGGAACAAAGATAAGGAGAACAAGATAACAAAACAAAAAACACCACCACCACACAAACCACAAAAACCCTACCGCTCCAGAAGAAACACAAGAGGATATTGCGGAAGTCTCCGAGAGGAAATCCTTCCCTGAACTCAAAAGCTTCAAATCCCAAAAGCCAACTGGCCAAGTTAACATGTGCATTATCAGACTCAGACTAACAAACACAATTTTTCAGTCCAAAGGTGCAAAGACTTCATCAGAAAAGTGCTTTCTCTTTCTGCACACACTATATGAAAGAGTATCTCTTGCTGTACCCTTTCCCCATCCCCTTTTACTCTGAAACCAACCATCTTCTGAGCATAAGTTTAAGACACCTCAATTGCAATTAAAATGTATCATTACATAACATTTCTTCTCCCTATAAAAAAGACAAATATCAATGTTTAGTTACTGAAAAATTTAGTTTATTACCTTTGCTGCATGACAACATAATACAAGCACAGTGATGATGGAACATCCCACTTGCTCAAGTATTCTCAGAAGACTCAGTGCTTTGAACGTTCACAATGGAAAAGCAACATTTTTTTTAATTACTATATACACAACAACTTCTCAGCAGTCATTTTCATCAGCTCACAATTTTTAAAACAGGATGCATGCAGTCATACCAGGAAGAAGGCAGTTGCTGTGAAAGAATGATACCAAAAAACAAGATGTCCTTACCAATGATAACCTCATACAATGTTTCTGAGCTATACTACACGTTTTCCATGACATTAAGATGGTCAATTAAATGCAATTCAAGACATTTGGAGAAAGACGATCACTTAAAAACACTGTCACTTTTTTTGATATGTGAGGGAAAAAAACAACAACAAAACACAAGCAGAAACCTAAAACTATTACAACTGTTTTCAGCCTCCCAGACTCAAGTATTGCAGAACTTAAACCATACAGAGGGAGAAGTCATCTTAACCCGACACCTTTCAACTGTTTCTGTAATGGACATTGCCAAGGGAAGTCTGTTCTGCCCTTTAACCACCCCCATCTTTTTTACATGTGTACCTGTGAGTCTCAAGGTTCACCTCGTTGCTTGCTCTCTTCTCTTACAACTGTTTATAACTCTTCGATATCACGTCTTTCCACACTAATAATAATTTCTTATGCATCATAAGGGCTACTAAAATGATCACCTCTGAGTTCTTTCTCTCAAGTCTGTATACCAATATCTTCATGAAAGACATGTTTAACAGCAGCATAGCACAGCACAGCTCGCTCTCACTGTGCTTACATAACTATATGGCTAAGAGTTTAATAGCTCATCCCCTTTGACCTTCCAAACATTCTAAGTGATCACAGAAAATTACAAGATCAGGCCTGTGTTTGTTGGCACAGCACTCAAATACTGACACTGACCACAGCTTGCAACTGTTATTGCAGGTATCAAGATGACATATCCGCTCTACATATTCTCACAGGTCTATGGTTAGCTTTCAAACAATAAAAATAACATTAGTCCAATCCATGAAATCCTAAATTACAGTGCTGGAAGCAATCTGGTTTTCAAATGAAGCCAAGTTTCAAAAATACTTGAAAGGATTTGAAGTAAATGGGGGGAAAAAAAAAAAAAAAATCATTCTTCCCTTCTATTACCATCATAAAAGTATCATGAGCACAAACCCATCCGTTCTACACTCTACTCTTTTAGGTGATCTCCAATCACCACAATAAAGGCAAACATATTTTTCTCCTAGTTATTTAGCTCTATTTAAAAGAAAGTAGAAAAAACACAGTAAAAGGTGCTTTGTCATCAATGTCTGGTGCTGAAATACTTAAACCAAAGCAAGCACCTTTCCAAAACTATGCTTGGCTGATAATTCCTAACACTTTATCTTAGTATACTTACAATAGGCCTGCAATAATACTTGGTAACTACTAGTGAAATCCAGCTGAGCACAACTCCAGGTTGGCCCAAAAGGACTTGGGCAGAATTCAGAAGCTCTTCAGGGACAGAGACAAATATAACTGGGAGATCTACCTAATTAAGCATCACTAACATTTTGAAGATAGTTAACTCCTTGAAAAATAATCCAATTAATCACATCCTTATTAAGAAGGACATATTTCCTTCTCATCGTATAGGCACGCTTGTACCTTTACAACACAAGGGGTGCAAAAAGCATAGTGCTCTCTGTAGAAAAGGGTCTATTTTCCTTTGGATAGAAATTACGAAAAAAAGACTGGCCACAAAATTTAGCTGTCTTCCCCTGACAGTCACTCCTGCCTAACTCTACACTGCAGCTTCAGATTATGAGAAAAGGAAAAAGGAAGATTACCATATACACCACTTAAAATAGTCCAACTCAAGTGACTGTTTTGGCAAGGGGGATTGAAATCTCAGGAACAGAGTTTTCTTGCAAGATACTAATTCCTCTTTAGTGTGAAATGGAAATGATACAGTATAGGCCTTTATGTTCCTGAAGAAAAAATATAGGAGTTAAAGAACATAGAAAAATCCTCAGAGAACCAATAAACAAAAGTCTAGACAATACATTTGATAAAAAAAAAATAACAAGTCACAATATAGAAGAAAAAAAAAACCTTTTCCTTTCAACTCCATAAACAGTAGCTGGAAAGACCCAAGTGTTAGCCTAAGAATGCACCATATGAAGGTAAAAGGTAGAAATCCATATCAGATACTTAAACCAAACAAACTACATATTGCAGGCTACAAAACTAAACCTCCATGGCATTATTTATCGGCTGGTACTCTACCTCAAAACATGCTGGGGAAGGGGAGAGTACTTGTAATATTACACAGTCAAAGTCTGATTTTAACTCTTACTAATACTGAATCAAGGACCTAAAATGTATTGTGATTAGCTGCCAAAAAAAAACTTCCTGAAGTCTTTGACTGGAAGGTCTACAAAAGTAACTAGGGGGAAAAAAAGCAAAAGAACGTCTTTCTGCAATCTTACAAATTTAAGACACCAAAACCACCTTGTAAATCTCCAAGGGAAAAACCAGTAATATTTTGTTATTGCAGGGTCTGACTGCACCTCTAATTTAGAGCCTTTATTCACTTCACATGATGGGAGAAAAGAATTAAACTAAACCCACATTCAGTACCACTTCAGTAAGACACTGGCAAGTTCATTCAAATAATTACCATATTGGCTTTTCAGTACTAGCACATAAGAAATAAAGAGGAAGGGTGCATTTATTTTCCCTGGTTACTTTACCAGTCAAATCTGAACACAAGACAACAGGCACCAAAATCCACTCATATTATCACGGACAGGTATTTTCAATTTTGTTCCACTGATCAACCAAAGAACATATTATTACATGTATCTGAAAGATACTATTTCACACAACAAGTGTGAAAACTTACATAAAGCAACTTCATCCATTAAGAAGTTAAGCAGAATGTACATCTCCACATGATGTTCCAACTAAAGTTTTGTTTCAATGAGAAGCAAAAATCCATCTCTGTGTTGTGGGCACATTTTTGGGCTGCTGTCAAGACTGAACAAGCCTAAAGCCTGTTTTACACATAGTATTTAATCCCATGGCCTTCAGAAATGAAAATCAAGAATTTGGTGAGGTGAAAAAAGCATATTAGTGTTAATTTTTAGAAAATACCTTTTTTAAATCTTGAGCTGAAACACACACATATCTCTCAAGGCATAACAAATACAGGTTATTACTAACTCAAAATACTTCTTATTTAGGCAAAAAAAAACCTTAGTTCCCAAAGTAATACCGATTTGCACATTACACAGCATTATGCTATACTACTTCTACTACTGTTAGGGAATTAATCAGCTGTGTTTTGTTGTGCATGGCATGATCCAGAGCAGGCAAGGTAGTACGGCTTTGTTCAGACCTGCATGGTGCAGGTCTTCCTCTGAAGCAGCACTGAGGCCCAGGATACACAAAACGGCATCAACAAGTTATCTGGGAAACTTGGCTAACATTATAAAATAAACCCCATAAAAATTCTGCTGCCCACATTAACCAGTTTAAGGTAAACCATGCTCGCTTCAGCTCCAATACGGTTTCTAAATAAGATAGGTCTTCCGCCATAAAAAGCCGTTTAATTCTCCAGAATTATTTCAAGATTTAATTCACCTAAGTCCTTCTCATCTTACTAATTCAACATGACTCAATGCTACAGAGCAATTTCCCTAGCTTTGTAAAATTCTATGATAACTTATTCCTCCGTCCCTTGTTTCACAGAGAAAGAAGTTAATGTTAAGTGAAATTACAGGCATCTAAATCTGGAAATCTGCACGTATGCAAAGCAATCAATGGGCCCACTCATTTATAGAGGTGATCTGAAACAACAGTGGTTTTAATAAACACTTCAAAAATGGAGTAAAACAAGCAAACATTCAAGCTAAAGGCTAATATATCTCTACCGTAGTTCACAATCTGTAAACCTTCTCAAAAATAAATAATTAGAAATGCTAGGATACTGAAACCAGTTTAGATGAGCTGCAGTGGCAGAGAGAGACGCTGTCACCTACACTAAAATTGTTTTGAAGTTCATCCTGCCCCTGTCACTGAAGGCTTCTTCTCGTTTGCTGATGAGACTTCTCTACTGCCACTGGTGGACTATGTTCACTACAGGTTTAGAAAAGAATTATGGAGAAGAAAAAATAACCAACCAGGGCAGTGGGTTATTTTCCTTCCTACATTCCAAAATGAATGCCCTCAGTCAAAAAAGGTTCATTTCCAACTGCACAGCACTACTACAGCCCCCTGTAAATATCAAGACAAATTGTTCCATTCTCTCGGCTTTGTTTTGCTACCTAAACAAGCACAGAATCATTTTATAATTACAGTCTTTAATAATCAAAAGTGTTAACATCATACCCTTTGCTACAATTCTTCTATATTATATAACTGAACGACATGTCCTTTTGCACATATTCTAGCACCTAAATGAAGAAAGAGTTTAAAAGAGGAACCTCACACTTCTCCCCCAAATGTAAATCACTTGTTACAGAGGAGGAAAAAAACCCAGAGATTACATTCTCACACGTAAGAGGTGGAAATAAACATTTCAAATCATTTTAAAAGCAGACAGAAAAAAAAATGGGAGTGTTGCTCTGACACCTTTTGCAGTTCGTTTAGACACTAACTAGCAATAACAAGACAAGAGAAACAGCTATCAAACTGCAGACACCTAATTCCTAAAAATTAAGGGAAAAACCCAACCTTGTATGTGGAGTAACTATGTGCAGACAGTTCATATAATGAAGTTTGAAAGCTTGCCTCATATTTATAACAATTTACTGGCCTGTGGAAAAAGGTTTAAAATAAGTATTGTCTATATTGCCTATTCCATACCCCTTTATTTTTCCCTCTTAATACTATTTACAAATTATTCCCTTTTGCTACTCCTTCGTACTTCCTGGAACATTTTCCATCACTTTTCATAATACATTTAATCTTTGTATGACCACGGGCACAATGGTTTTACACTAAGCACCAAAAAAACCCCTTGAACTTAAACTGTCTTCTTCTCCCCCTCCCCTACAGAACTCCACTTTCTGAAATCTGAAATAAATCACCTGTCAAACAAGTCACTATGGCCGAGTTCTTTTAAGCAATTTCACTTCAATCATCACCTAGCATCTCAAAAGGAGCTAAAAATTAATTGGAAGATACAGCTCCATAAACTGAAGAAAGAAAAAAAAAAAAAATCACTGTCTTTCCAATGAGAAACGTTACAGTCTCTTTTCCCCAGGACTTCCACGCAGTGCTGCTGAACACAAAATCCCACTCGTAGCACAATACAGTCGTACCTTCAATCTTCTTCTTCTGGAGAAAACATCCTCTAGTTTACACACCACTGAGCAGTTTCTCTTCCCATTCGCCACACACCTTTATGCGGTGTACAACTACTTCCAACAATTCCTACCTCCACCTCCTCCCTTCCCGACCCTCGCTCGTTTTCTCTAGCGTATACCACGGACAGAGTCCCAGGAAGAGGAATCTTTTTTGTTTTGTTTTTAAACGTGATGCCGCTTACCCAACGCGGCTGCCGAGAAGCAGGACAAAAGGTACTTTTCCTCTCCGTCTTTCCAGACGCACACATATTCCCCCCCGCCCCTATCAGAGAAGTTGTCCACCCAGGCGACGACAACCTTACCTCAGTGTTCCCCGAACGCCAGGGCCTCGCACCCCACCCTCTCTCCCCGGTGCACCAGCCCCCGAGCAGACTCCGCCGGCCTGATCCATAAATGTCCATCCTCTCCTCCAGCCAACGGTGCAGGAAGTTCTGGAGAGGCCCCGGCCGCGGGGAACTTGCTCACCCGCCGGACCCCGCGCCCGCCACCCCCGCGCCGCCCCAGCCCGCGCCCCTCCCCCGCCCGCCCCCCGCACCAACTTCCCCGCCAACACCCCCCGCTCCGCAACGCCACGGTCCGCACAGCCGAGCGGGAAGGGGATGGCGGGGGAAAGTCCTCCTTCTCCCCCTTCCCCCCTGCGCCTTCGAGCAGCCCCCCTGGCCGCCTGCCCCCGCCCGTCACCCGCTGCCCCTGCCTCCGACCCCGCTCGCTCGCCTCCTCCCCGCTCCTCGCCTCCGACTCTCACCACCGCCCGGAGGCGCCGGGCTGAGGGAACGCCCTCCCGCTGGCCCCCCGAAGCGGGGACCCCCCTCGCTCACTCACCCGCCCGCGTCCCCTCGCTCCCGCCGCCGCCGCCGCTGCCTCCTCCCCGCTGAGGCTCCTCAGGAGACACTGACACCGGCGCACGGATACCCCCTGGGCGCTATTTTTGGGAAACAAGGCCCAATTGGGGCCGGAACTACTTCCTCTGTCACACTCTCTCCTCTGGCGGAGCAGCCGTCTCCCGAGGATATCCTTCCGCTCTTTTCTCCCGGCAGCTCGGAAGCCGCTGAGAGCGCTCACCGGCGCCAAGCAGGGACGGGACAGGGAGGATAGCGCAGGGAGAGGTGAGGCGAAGCTGCGCCTGGCAGCGCGGCTGACAGCGCCCCGGCTCCAACAGGCAGCATCGCCGGATTATTTTGTTTTACCATGGGGAGCGGCCGGGTCTACATTCTTCGCCGCCGACCCGATCCTGCGGCGCCGCGAGCCGATAGGGCAGCGCGGCGGAGTGAAGGCGCCGCAGCGCCAATCGGAGCGCCCGCAGCCGGAGAACAGTTGGTGGGCGGGGCGTGATGAAACGTGGAGGCTTTGAGTGACGGGAAAGCCCTCAAATAAAAAACGCGAAGAGGGAAGTTGCAGCCAATCACAGCCGAGCGTGGGCGGGCCTACCGCGAAAGAGGCCCTTGGCCGTGCCTCCCCGAAGCTCGGAAGCCACGCATGCGCGCAGAGGCCCCGCCCCTCGGCTGGGCGCCAGTGACGCACGCAAACCGGCCCCGCCCTGCCCGGGAGCCGCGCATGCGCCGCGGGGCCGGGCCCATGGCGCGGGGCGCGCAGCAAGCTGCTCGGTGCGGGCAAAGCCCTGCCCTTGAGTCAGTTACTGCGAGACGCTGGGAGTGGGCCCTCATCCTCTGACAAAACCTGCTGCTGAAGGCTGCAGCAGGAGACCAACACCGGTTACCACCTGCAAACAACCGCGGTACCGCCGTCGCCCTCACAGAAAGCACCTCCCCACTCTGTACTGATGGTTTCCTTGTATTTGTTTTCTCTGCTTGTCTTTTCGTGACAGTCACTGCTGTATGGGGAGAGGAGCTCTGTGTTTGCTTTCAGGTTAAGGTCACAAGCCACCTTAGTTTATCCGCATCTGGAGTCCTCTGTCCAGTTCTGGGCTCCTCAGCTCAAGAGGGACAGGGAAGCGCTGGAGAGAGTCCAGCACGGGGCCACCAAGATGATCAGGGACTGGAACATCTTTCATACGAGGAAAGGCTGCGGGAACTGGGGCTGTTTAGTCTGGAGAAGAGGAGATTGAGGGGAGATCTTACTAACATTTATAAATATCTAAAGGGTGGGTGGCAGGAGATTGGGACATGCCTCTTTTCTATAGTAGATAGTAACAGGACAAGGGGTAATGGGATGAAGCTGGAACACAAAAAGTTCCACTTAAGAAAAAACTATTTCACTGTGAGGATGAGGGAGCCCTGGCACAGGCTGGCCAGGGGAGTTGTGGAGTCTCCTTCCTTGGAGGTCTTCAAGACCCACCTGGACATGTTCCTATGCGACCTGATCTAGGTGAACCTGCTTCTGCAGGGGGGTTGGACTAGATGATCTCTAGAGGTCCCTTCCAACCCCTACCATTCTATGATTCTATGATCTCCATGTTACCTTTGCCAGAGTTTCCATTAGTTGGGCATTAAATAAAAAAGACTTGGGAATACATAATAAAAGACATAAAATTGGCGCCTTTCTCCCTCACAGAAGGTGGCAGCTGAAGAATGACCCAAAAATAAAATGCTGATGATAAAAATGATACTTGCCAAAAAATTATCTGCGTTCTGTGGCTTCTCCAGATTTATCCTACAAGATACCCACAGCCTCAGAGGGGAATGATGAGAGCCATTGCAAAGCACTAAATCGCTGGTGGAGAGTGCCAATCTCTGCTTCAGAACACTGAGGATCAAAGGTACTTTCTCCAGAAAACAAACCAGAGGGTGTTCTTTATATTTCGAGGACTATATCCTTCACCAAGTACAAAAATAAACACCTTCACAATCTGTTAGAGAACAGGATGATGACAGAAACACCCAACTCTCAGTATAACCACACCACCACAAGGAAAAAGGTTGATGCTCCCAGATCGTTCACAAAAAATGAATGTCGATGCCTGTTTCCAAACATTTAGCTCAAATAGAGCAGGAATTGACAGCTCACAGAAACTTCTGAGTTTCCAGATTTATAATGTATTGTTTACTTGGGATTTAAGTATGTGGCCAGTAAAAGAGTTGATCTGAAACATTTGCCTTTCATTCAAAACAGAAGTGCAAGAGTATGCACTTCTTACTGTGGAGCTGGGAAAAAGCTACTAAGAGTTGTGAAAGACAAAGAAGTAACGATTGCCATCTACTATCATATATCCAAGATGACTGATACTGGCCTGTAATAATCTGGAAGAGATTTAAATACAGAAAGTTTTCTTAAAATTCTCATCATGAACAGTCCAAGTGTCACTGATTTTTGTGTGTATATGGTTTATTCTCTTCTTTCTCACTGTACCTATCATCCCTATCTGTAAGGTCTGTTACTAGAATGTAATGATTAATATCATGAAATCTTCTCATGACAGCAGCATGCTGAAAAGATGTCAGATAGAATCCTGAGTTCTTCACTGAAGTTATAAAAGTCAGTCTGAACGAGACACAGAAGCAAGGCCTGAGCAAGGACTTCTGGATATACTCATTAATTATTTTCAGCATGCAATCATATTATTCTAAGATGGCAAAAATAGAGCAGGAAGCCAAAGAGATAAATAATTGCTTCTAATCTGTCCTTTTCAGTGGCACCACAAGAATGAGCATAGCATGTGTTGCTCATCGGATTTCTATACATGCCTTGCAGACAATAGTTAAGGGGCTCAGAGCAGCGTCTTTCCCACTGAAATGCCCTCCCTCAATTGAAACAGTGGCCTATGTAACAATTGAGAAAAGGAAGTGCAAAATACGGCATCCAATTGAAATTACAGATGTTGTTTTTGCATCCGCAATGATGTGCTGCGACATCTGCTTCTGCAGACCCCTCCTGGGACCCCAAGCGAAAGAGAATGGGAGGCAGGGAGGTCACAGATGTTCTCACAGGTCACAGCAGCAGAAATGAGAAATATCACCCCTTAGGGTGGCATGAATAAAATCACATGATGATTTACATATCGAAATGACTGGAATCACGAGATGACTTGTTGGCCCCCGTTCTGTGTTAGGTTTATTTTCCAGACAACAGCAAAGGCTGAATGCACCTGGATTGGAGGGGGGTTGGACTAGATGATCTCTAAAGGTCCCTTCCAACCCCTAACATTCTAACATTCTATAATCCAAAGCTGTAGGTAATTAAGACAAATCCACACCACAGAGACAAAAAAGATATGATCTTTATAAGACCATAGAAACAGCAACATAACAAGGCCCATGAGAACATCACACTTGAGTGTCAATATGACAAGTGAAAAACTATCACGAGCATCTGCCAGGATCACTCTGGAGATACAAGAGAACAAGCACTGAACGCCTTGCTTTACATCTTACCTACAACCTAGAGACTAAAAAGAACCACCTGAAATCTGTCCCCTTGGTCAAATAGGAGGCAGTGGATTTTGCATGGTATCCAAGGAGAAATAAATCTGGAGAAATAAACCCAAAGAAATAGCAAATATAAAGAAAAGTATGGGGAAAAAACCCCCACCAATTTTAACTAAATAGCCTCACAACTGAATAGAGTCATCATCCAGCAGTTGTTATGGCAATAAAGCTCTCCTTTACATCTCTATTCCAGTGCATTTCCACCCACCCAGCCAAGGTGTTTCGAAGGCACTACCACCAAAAATCACATCTCTGCTAATTTTTAACTTACGTTATTAGGACCTTCTTGCAAAACACTCCAGAGGTGTGCCACGGCTGATCCTCAGGCCTCCATTCAAATGTTCCTTATGTTCCAGAAATCAGCATTTTCATCTTGTGTCCCAGATAAAAATTCTCTGTCTTGTGAACTTGGTATAAAAACAAAATGCAGGACTTTTACAATTAGAGATAAGAGGAGTAGAGGATTTTATGTGGCTGTTTGCCAAACAATGAAGTTATCCTTGGTAGGGAAGGAGGGTCTAAGAACAAGCATTTAAGAACAAGGTTTCTTCAAGTAGCACACTAGATTAATTCCTAACATTGTTTCACTTACAATGGTGGAAATACTCTGTGAATGAAGATTTTGTAAGAGACTAGTTACTGCAACAAACCCAAATTGTACTCACAGCATTTCAGGATGGGAACTTGCATTAGAAACAAAGGCTAGGAGTAAGGGAGACTCCCACCTCCCCAGCAGGAAATCAGAGAGGAGGAGATAATGGTTCCTTGCTTTGGGTAACCCTGTTAACCCCATAATGACCACTCCAGTACAGACACAACCTTTTGCCGGCAGAAAGCTGCCTTGGCACAAGCTGCCCTGACCTCCCTGTCTGTGGGTGGGAGCGTGGCAGTTACACTACTGCTTGGCTCCGGTGTTCCATTAAAGACAGATACAATCAAGTAAAGATTTGCTTCTTTTAGTTCAGTCCAAATTGCCTGACGGTGCGTGAGCTAAAGCCACTCAATCCATTTCATAAACTGCCCTCTGTAACCCACTAACATTTCCACATCGTTATATGGTACATTCAGTAATCCGATTGCCTTGGGAATATTTGTTTTTCCAAATCTTGTGGCCAAGGTACATAAGATTAGATCAGACACAGCTTGTCTAAGAATGCTGCCATGTGGGTGTACAGTATATTTGCTAGTTCAGAGTTACAGGTAACAAGTTTTCTTTCAAACTTTTCCAGCCAGGGGTTCAGAGCTCAAGTTATCTGAAGTTGCCCCTTGCAGCATTTGGCACTTTTCCTTTTGCTTTGGTGACGGCCTTGTAATGCTGGAGGATCAACACGGGAAATATTTGTATTGGATGCCCAGCTGCCTGAGCCACGCCGGGTCCGTACCTCAGTGAAACTTGGGCTGTTTTATAGGTCCTCAGAACGACAGGACACGAGTCGCTCGGGGATTCACGCTCTTCTGCGGGGTTTTTCGCACCATTCTGCATGTTAACATGAACCAACAGCTGGCTTTAAGAGACCTGATATAAATAGTAACATCACGCTGCGAGCCAGCTTCTTGGAAAGTAAAGAAAATACGTTATTTAACGCACTCTGACATTTGCCTTTCCTCCCCTTATTCCTAAGCTGCATTTCTGTAAACACCCATAATGACAAATGCAGAGAAGCTGACTTCTTTCTCTAGACATAACAAGTGCTGCCTCGAGCCCGGGAGATGATATCCAGAACAGCTTACCTCTCCTTCGCCAGACAGCTGGCAGATTCTACACGGTAGGAAAAGGAGTCAGAGGGTGGATGGAAAGTCCTGCTTTCAGCAGCATTCAAGATTACAGCCTTTGGTATTTTATTTTCACGGCTGCTCTGTGCTGCTTCAGAAAACTTCCTGCTTTTGCCATACCTTTCCATTCATTAAAACTGCAGCTTGCAATTAACCATTCTGACATAACATAGCTGAGATTTTTTGGCAGCAGCCTTAACCAGAGGTTTTTGAGAGTTTCCTGCAGACGGCTTTAAATTTTCATATCCTCCTGAATGCTTGCCCCCTTCTTTTAATAACCTGGAAAAAAAACACAAGCAAGCTTCTCTTAGGAACTTCATTGTTTCTGTATTTCCCCAGCACTCATTTACTGCTTTTAGCAATGTGTCGTGCACATGTATATTTATAGAGAGAGCAAAGTGTACATATGCATGGTAGAGTTTGACATCTTATGGAGAACACACAGATTGCTTAGCAGATCTAAAGAAAAATAGTTACATTCAATATTTTTGTTATTAAAATGTACTTTTCTGATGGTATTGTATTATGTCACCCTTCTAAAAAACACAATCATGTTTACCACGTTATTCCAGGCCTTCATCTGGTAATGATTTTGCAGCTTTACACATATGATGACTGCCATATATTGCAACACCAAAGATTTTCGCTGTTTTATGCAACAAAGTATTTCTTAGGCTAGATCTTGCCCTTTTTCCAAAGAGCTGGAAATCACTTTAAATAATTTTACAGTTATTTGCAGGTATGGGATATACTCTGTCATTTGGAGACCAGTTCAAGCACTGCTTGCCATTATCTCTAATATGGATTTGAAATTGATTTAAAAGGGTGTCTCTTTTTTTAATATTCAAACTGACCTTAATGTCTTCTTTTTCTTCTAACATTACCTGGCAAATAAATTCTTAAAGGGGCATTATCAATTTAAGAACTATGCTTTAGTCTGGACAATCTTCCAAAAGATTAAAGAGAAAATGTCTTCTTTTTGTCTCTGAGTTTAATTTCTATATTTGACAGCAGTATATGTGGTCAATATTCCATGCTGTTAAGAAACAAAAGGGACAGAAATAGAGATAGGATACCACATTACCTGAAAAGTCTTTGAACTACTTTTTAAAGTAGATGTGAAGTTGATGGGGCCTCATCAAGCGACAGAAGACTGGTGGAACTCTTAAAAGTTGCTCCCGACTTGTGCAGAGCACCCTCAGCTCCCATTGCTCTTAAAATGAAAGTTTAAGCAGTATTTTTCTTGCACTTTATCTGCTTCACTGTAAACTCCACTGAGCAAGTTACACAATGTACTGCCCTGATCTTGTAAGCTTAGTACACAGGGCCCACGGTGGCTCTACATCGTCTCCTATAATGTAAAAGGCACAACAGAATCTCTTAAAGCAGTTAACTTATGAAATCAAGTTTAATTCTTCAACTTGGGCAGTTTACAAGATGCATTTTGGGTCTTTTAAAATGGTGTCCAGACCCCTCAGAGCAAAAGTGTCATCATTGTGTCTCCCATTGATATCTTTGGGGGTACACAAGGATGATCGGTCTGTGTCCCACGGGACCAATAACAGACATCAGCTTCCCTGCTCCCTCCGGTCCCTTCAGGTAAAGGCAAAAATGCCATCGATCCTCTGCTGGAGGTTTGCTTGAGTTTGGCAAACAAGCTTTATACATTTCACCAGAGCTTTAACGTGGATCAACTGGTGCTCGTTCTGTATCCGAGCAGGCATTTGTTGAGGGGTTTATGGTTTTCTTGGCTGTGATTTAGGATTATTGCATACTTTCTCAACCCTTTACTAAAAATATGCTCAGTTCTAACCATGAAATGCGGCAGCACATTTGTTGCAATCTCTGAGGATGGTTTCTTATCTGTCAAACAGTTTAGAAGACAAACTGGCACTGAGACAGCTCACCTGTTTTCTGTGGTTATTGGTGATAAAGTACTTCACAGACTCTGCTGTTGCATCTAGGACAAGTGTTCTGAGACAGAGCTCTGATCCACATGTAAACAGGTCACCTTGTGCTAAAATGCCATTGCATTTCCAAGCCAAGCCAGCTGGCTCTGGACAGAAAGTTCTTTTCTCCTTGCGTGGGCAAACTTTATCGCCTTCCCATCCTTTTTCTCTTGCTGTCACATTACTGCAGAGGTGGTGGTGGCTGATAGCAGAGTGAGAAGCACTGTTCAAAATGTGTCCATGTTAGCCAAGATAATAATGCCTGGTCTGACTGCCACGTGTTGAGTCAATCCACGTGATCTCATGTAACCCCATCAAATGTCTTTCACTATATTGAAGTAGAGACAGAGTGACTGAGAGTTCAAGGTACAGAATAAAAGGAAAAGCATCCAGAGTTTTGGGGTTTGATCCTGTATTTTGTTGGCCTCAGTCATATCTTGAAAAGGTCCAGATTCAACCTGGCTTTGTAACTTTTGTATCTTTAATTTCAGCTCAGCAAATCCTGCTGTGTTCCTCGTTGGAAAGAAGCAAATATCTTCTTAGCACTCTCAAGGGGTGGAGTGAGAAAACCCATGTTATCTGGGAGGAAAGCTGAAAGTCTGGGATTGTTGGCTTTCTTTTATTGTTCATCTTGGGGTGTTTTTTAGGAAAGATGCAAGTTCATCTTTAAATTGAAGAGTTTTCAAATGTCTCCTTCAAATAGTGCTCTATAAAGGCAATGGAAAGGCTCTTATTAATTCAAAGATTTGACCTGCAAAACCGCACCACCTAAGCAAAGAGTAAAATAGGCAGTAGGTATGGTTTCACTGGCGTAGAAGTGGTTGAAATCTGTTTTGTGACACTTTAGTCAAGCTGAACTGCTCTAAACTAGGTTAAAATCATTACTGCAATGGAAGCCAGGCTCTGAATTTGCCATGCCTTAGCTATACCTTCCCCCTGGGTAAAAGAGAACGAGGCTACCTCAAATCCCTGAGCATTTTGTGCAGGTGTGCACATGGAAAAAGCTGACACATGAAGATTCATTATCCCCACACTTATTTGTCCACATGTCCATATCCATAGTTACAGTTGTCGAAGTAACACCAGTTTAAAATGATACTTTCAGGGTCTGAAGACATGAATGAGTGATCTCATTCACGTACTGACACGCTCGACAACTTACCACGCGTCAGCTGAGCCGCGGTAATTGACCATGTGTGTTTGCTCTTAGCCTGTGGCCGTCTCAGATGGAAGAAACCAGTTTAGGCTTCTCTTTTTTTTTTTTCTTGGCCCTGAGGTGGAGCTGACACATGGAACCTCACGTTTGCTGCAGGCAGGAGAAAGGCAGGCTGCAGTCACCGTGCCTCGACTGATGTGCGGTAACTCGCTAAGTTGCTGGAGCTGGACAGCAGCATGCCTGAGCTGTTGGTTAAAATAGGATCAGTGAGGGCATAAATCAGGTGTTGGCTCCGTTCAGTGCAAGTCAATTAGGCATGGATTAAAGGTAAATTGACACAAATCACTCTTAGTCCAGAAGAAAAGTGGCTACCCAGCACTAGCTTAACTAAATCCAATACAGCTTAATCATACATAAATGGAAATACCCCCAGCTAGCCACTAAAGGCC
Source organism: Colius striatus (assembly GCF_028858725.1). Lineage (NCBI taxonomy): Eukaryota > Metazoa > Chordata > Aves > Coliiformes > Coliidae > Colius > Colius striatus. The sequence continues at coordinate 31,496,854 of NC_084765.1, forward strand.
AAAAATCTCACGTGCATTGCCTGGGGCGTGTGTATTCACTTGAAGCAACAAACACAACTGGGCACGTAAACAAAGTGAGCCAAATTCACTGCAGACTATGGAGAGAGAGAGACAGAGGTAGCTGTGAAAGCAGCAGTACCTTCTCTGGCACTCCCAGCAGATCTGGTACGCCGTGAGCGTTCTCAGTCGCAGACTGCTGAAGGTAAGAACGAGCATTCTGCGCCATCTCAGAGATGTGCAGTCTGCCAGCATTTAATAATGAGGATGCAACAATGCTAATGTGATCCTGGTAAAAAACTGATTGTGAACAAACATGCAGCAGCTGAGTTTGTTTTCATTCCTTGAGCTGGATGAAAAGTATCAAGGATCAGAAGATGATACCGAGAAGTAAATCTAGGTTTCATAGCTTTTAACAAACGACCAAGTGTCATTGGTAATTCAGCAGAAAAAAATCCTAAAGGAGTAAAAAGCAAATAAAGTTTGATTTCCCCAAATGGCTCCACCCTTCGTCTCTAGAAACTGTTACTGAAATCAGGGGAGCACAGTTGGGATTAGTCATATGGGGCCAATTTTTGAAATCCTTTACCAATGGGAGACTGACTTGAAGGAAGGAATGTGGCCCCCTAGTTCCCATTTCCTGCGTGAATTATCTGTTCTAAGAAATTCTTGTAGGGAGAATGTCCGTGGGAAACTAGTCTGAATTCTTTGTGTTGTGTGAGATTTTTAGAAGACTGTTATGTATCAGCATCCCACTAGGGAGGATACAAGATGCATATGCACAATAAAATTACAGTCCTGCCCCTACGACATACCATGTAGTCCTGGCAGCAGGCTGTGCTTCAAATGTATTCCTACGTGGCTGTTGAGAACCAGTGAGGAGTCATCCTGCAAGCCTGGGGGAAGAAATGCAGCCTTTTCTCATGTTGGTGACCTGGCTTGTCCATCCAAGGTAAAGCTGCATTGTCCTCCACGCTATGGGACTTGTGCTGTAAGTGCCCTTTGCCACAGCATGAGTTTTGTTCACTGGGTTGGGTTTTTTTTCCCCCTTCACAATGCACAGTTGCAGCAGACCACACATTTTGAACACAGGGAAAAAAATAAGCATATTATTATCGGGATAATTGAATGTTGGAAAGAAAGTTGCCTCCAGCACTTTGTCCAGATTAAAATCTCAATCAGTACCATTATCTGGGAAGGATCTGCAGTGACACGTGCAGGCTCTGCATCTCAGTCAGCAATCTGGCCCATAGCATGTGCAGAAGCTTTAGCAATTTCTTTAATGACCCTTACAAGTCCTCCACTTATCCAAAAGCTGCAATACTAGTCGATGTGAGGCAAACTTCTAAAACAGCAGATTGAAGTACTCCTTGTAAATTGAGCAATTTCTGTTAACACATGTCGACTAAACCAGAGCTGCCAATCAGCCAAGCTGCTGCTCTGTGACAACAAACATCTGAGGTACTGCGGCTTGAAGTTCATCGAAGCGATTTATTTTATCATGCAGGATTAAGCCATCAGCCATTGCTCTCCCAGACACGGTTCTCATCTTCCCCCTCGACCAGAGCCTCCGTGCTTTCCTCAGAAGGAAATGGATGTTATGTACTTAGCCTTACTATTAACCTTAAAAACTCAGCTATTACAGTTGATGTTTATTCTGCCTCTAGTACCAAATTATTCACGCAAGCATAATTTGGGGATCACTGAAGGAAGAAAACCAAAACCACAGCTATTGTTAACTCAAGACCAAGCACTTTTGTTTGCATCAACATGAAGTAACCACGAATAGAAAAACTGTAGCTAATACTCTTTTCCTCTCATCGTGTCAGTTACCCGAAAGGTTCCTTCGGAGGATTATTGTTTCAGAAGTGGTTCAGTGCTTGCAGTCTCTACTACAAGAGTCAGAAGAGGGAACTAGCAATAACAAGTAAAGCAAAGCCATTTTCCCAAGGCCATTTCTATACTCTGCCACCTTTCTCTTTTTCTAGTGCACGTTTTTATTCCTCCATCGTGAAGAGTGAAATTATCCTTCAGTCACATTGCTGCAAATCTGGGCCGGTTCCATGGACTGTTGATAGTCATTGCCTCCAAGTGCCCTGGGGATGGATGTTACACTGCATGCTCTGTGTGGCTCCTTCTAAACAATGTATAGCTGATCCCTTTACTCCATGCCAGCTTGCTCGTGAGCCATGCTGCAGTGCGATGGTTCCAGCTCCCTTCTGTGTCCTGAAGATTTTGGCTCGAGTCGTGCTTGTTTGCCATGAGAAGTTTCTAAAATAAGAAACACATTCACTCCTGCTCCTTTCTTTTCACATGGTTACATTTTGTCTTTCTTGCAGTGCTCTCCTCTCGTCACGTGGCTGGGAGTATATGTTTATTGCTTATGGAAAATACAATTTATGTACTGTCCCAGAGATTTGCTTCTCTTGACCGATCCGACTGTACAGCCTATAGCTTTGGGTGCATCTGATGACTCCCTTTCTTCCCCTCATTGTTTTGGTTCGTTAGTTTTAGCACTGCTGACACAAATGGTGCATTTCAAAAGGCATCTTTCCTGTGGGCTCTGTTTACTCGTTAATGTGGCTGAGTGTCATCTGAAGTCCTGGGTGACAGCTCGCTTGGCTTTAGATTGTGGCATTCCCATCTATGATTTATTGCATTTGAAGGAAAGCAGTTACATCTGTAGGGAAGTGAAGAAGAGTCATGGGAAAAAGGCGAGTTGTTGGGAGTTCTGGCTGTGAAGGGGACTGGGGAACTTGACATTTAGGTTCCTGCACAAGCTGCAATTTCCAGCTGAATAGCTCAGGCACTTACACAGCTTCACTCTGGCCCCAGCTGTGCGCTGAGTGCAACCGACATCTCTCTTAAAATCCACTCACAGCAACCTGACTTGATGTGACTGTTTTGTTTTCAGCGAAAGGCAGAGGGAAAAAGTTGCTTTAGCGAAGTAGCTGATGGCCCACACGAACTGGACGGGAATATTTCATCCAGGCCACTCAGAAGTAGCTGGGAAAATGGCAGATGAATCTGACAGCTTTGCAAATAAAAGTCTACTGGAAACATTGCACACTGAGCTGATGTCTGTGCGGCTTCTGGTACTGAATTATTGGTACAATCCCAGTTCTTTCCAATGAATCACATTTTCCTCCGTTCAGGCTTAATCAACGTGTCATTTAGATGTATTCTCAGACAATAAGCACTATGATATGGATGTCAAACTATTTTAGGTCAGACTGGTTTCTATTTTTAGCTTGTCTATTCCATTATAGGACTAAAGCCTCAAATTCAGAAAAGGCAAGTGTTACAAGACAGGAGCAAAATCCTGCCTCTGTGGAGAGTCAGTGAGCTTGTGCCATTGTCCCTAACGGGGCCAGGACTTCACCTGATGGCTCTGTTTTAATTAAAGCTTCTTCCTGTTCTAATGATAGTTGCTCAGTAACTGAGACAGTTACTCAAATTCCTGCTTTTAAAATGCTCCAGTGCTCTGGAAATGCTGCAGATAGGGGAACATAAGACCAGAAGAGAGGGGCTACATGTTCTGAGGGAAAGCTAAAAGGTCCCTGATTCACTGCACCACCACAGTGCCTCACACACAGTACACTGCTTTCCTAGCTTTTGCTGTGGATCCTTAACATCTTGATGCATCGTTCCAAGGTAATCACCACTGAAGTTTGTGTGTGTACATATAAACCTGCCTGCTTTCTTGTGTTGCACACAGCATGTGTACCTAGATACACACACACACAGAGTGCCTCCTTCATTAACATTAAATAACAATGCACGGTGAAATGTCTTAAGCCAAGCAATCTTCAAACGTGGATGATGAAAAAAAAACGTAGGAGGAAGAAACCAGCAAAGGTATCCATCCAAAATGGAGATAATCTTTCTTCTCATTTAAGAGCTGGACTGCAGAAACACACGACGTGCACGTACGCCTCGGTGGCTCAGAATTCAGTGTGGACCATCAAGTGTCGTCTGTTCGGCTCCTGCAGGAACTCGCAGAGCCAGTGAAGACTGAATTCAAACCCTCCCCGTCCATAATGAGTCACTGCCATCCAAAACAGAAGAGAAACTCTGGGTATGCCTATAACAGGGATAGCCAACTGGAGGCCCACAGAATTTGGATCAAGCCCACAAAGCAGTTTTCTTTGGCCACTGAGGAGCTGGCTGGCTCCGACGCCAACCACGTGCTGTTGCTCTTTGTGCCCAGGGCAGGATGCACAGTCAGTTGTGTCTGCCTTATCTTTGTGGGGTCAGCTAACCTGCTCTAACTGATAATAAAAATGGCTTTCCAAATCCTATGCAAGTTGTCTATCCTTGTCTATATGTGCTTTCCTGCGTGCAGATGAAAACTTGCCTCAGTCGAGGTCTGAGCTGGCCAGAGCCCTGAGCCCAAGCTAATATCCTGCCTCTCAGCAGGCCACAGCAATTTGGGCATGAAGCACATTAGCTGCAGCTACATGGCTTCTGGTTCTCTTGGCCAGCAGCCAGAGTAAGCTCCTATCTGCCTTCAAAAGACCATGTAGACATCGCTTATGTAGCTGGTAGTCAGAAGACCTGCGACAGGAGTGGAAAAATACTGCTCCTGCACAGTGGAAAGCAGGAGTGTAGCTCGTGCTTTACGATCTCACAGTGCCTTTTCCAAGTCCTGTGGATCTTCAGTTCTCACCAAGATTGCAGAGGCAGACTACTCTGGCCTAAAAGTCAGCAAGTTCTGCCTTTGCCAACGTGTGCCAAACATACAGATGCCCACGCAGCGGAGCACAAAATACCTGCCTACTTGAGATCTGATCACACTGCCTAATTCCTTGTATGAAGTCTCCTAATCTCCAGGCTATCATTCCTTTTTAAACTGCCCCATTGATTTAGTAGCATCTTTAAAAAGATCATTAAAATTATTCCCCCTCTGCAGCACTGCAATGGTTCATTAATTGCTTCACATTACCGACATCAAACTTGTAAAGTGAAAGAAAACTGCAGCACTGCCTGGCAATTGCTATCCCATTTTCTGATCCCAGCGCTGGGGACGGGCTGTTCTCTGCAGTTCCAGCCCCTGCCCTCAACGCTCGCTGCACAAACACACTCAGAGCCGTTTGCTGCTTGGAGAATAATTACAACACCACATTGTGTATCAGGGCTTTTTACACTTCTCTCGTAAAAAATGTCTTTCAAGCGGTAAGAATCTGAGTGCCAGTCAGCTTTTAGGGTCATTTTGGATTCTTTTGCTCTCCTCCTTTCTCAGAGAGGAAGAAGAAACGGCGTGGCCCTCGGGTCTCTTTCCTCAGCTCTGTAGAATTGCTCTGTTGTTTACATGAGTAATAAAAAGATCTATTTTCTTTCAGAAATCTGCAGAGACAGTGATGGCTCTCCTCATCTGCTAAGCCTTACAGGCTGGACAGGAGACAACCAACACCCAGACTACATCCGCATTGATTGCACTTAACATTAATCCACGGTGGGAGTGGGTGGCACCACTCCCATGGCATCCTACAAAGCCTGGCTCCAGGGAGTTTGTGTGTCTTGCTGTGCTGAGAGCACCTGAGCCTTGACCCTGCAGTGGAGGGAACAGGAGCGTGTAGTGAAGATTCTGGTGTGTATCCTGGCTGTGGGAGCTGAAGCACTGCTCCACATCCAGCTCGTGCCCCAGGGGATTCTCTCCTCCTGCTGCTGCAGGGCTCCTTGGCAGGGAGGCCAGCCTGCTGCAGGCTGCACTGGCCAGGGTTCACCTTTGCCTCTCCCTTCACGGTTTCTGTCTCCTTCCTTTTTACATCTCTCTCGTGCTAACTGGGGAGCCTGCAGAGTAAACTTGAGCATGAATTGACTAATCCTCAGTCTTAGCAGAAAGGGAACAGCAGAGCGATCATCTTCCCAGTGAGTCAGTGCTTCTTGCTGGAGGATGAATGACTCACAGCCCCTACAGGGACTGCCTCCCTCCCCCACTCCCCCCCTCATCTCCAGCCTCTCCTATCCCAATCCCACCTTTATAAAACACATCCTTATTTGTTAGTCCTTCCTGCCATTACTTTCTTTGCTGTAATAAGCTTGGAGACAGGGAAAACTTCACAGTGCTCCAGTTTTCATGTTAGAAAAATGAAAGTGCTGTTTGTTTTCAGCTCTCAGATACGGATGTCCTGTCCCCTCTGGACACACACACAAGCTGTGCAGCCACAAACCTGTCTGAAAAGGTCACCTTTGATCACCTTTGGTGGTACCTATTAGAAACAGCAACTCCCTCCTCCAATGCATTTGTTTTGGGCCACGGGTAAGATCCCAGTGTTCTTCAGCTTCCCCTCCACCCCCCATTGCTGCAATTTCTCTGGGGTGTTTCTGTTCAGAACCCACTGCACTAAGTAGTTACAAAGCTGGATTAAGGTAGAGCAGTAACTGCTGATGGAACCAGGAGAAGAATCAATGAGCCAGTGTTAGAAATCAAGGAACAACACACTTTTCTCCCCATCAGTTCCAGTGCAATGCTGCTCACTTTTTGCTTCCTGACTTTTACAGAGGCCTACTTATTCTCATCTTACCCCACGGGGCTTATTTCCTTCCCAGAAACAAAGTTGTGGCTGCTAAGGATCACACCAGGCAGCACTCAGGAAGCAAAAAGGCACCTGGATCTCAGGCCATAGGAAAGACAACTGGCTGTAATGCAGAAATGGTGACAGGAGAAGCTAGTGGCCTGACAAAGGGAAGAAAATGGGGTGGGGTTTTTCTACCTTTTGGGACCTCCAGAAAGTAACAGGGTACAACTATTGGAAATGCAGATTAGTGCTGGTGCCAGGTTTGCAACACAACCACGCCAACACGAGACTCCAACAGACACTCCTCCTCTCTGCCCTGCTGGGATGGGGAGGAGGAATGGGGGGGAAAACACCCAACAAACTCATGGGTTGAGATCAGAACAGTTTAAAAATTGAAATAAATTAAAGAGCAATAATAATAGTAATGAAAGGGAAGGTAACAACATGAGATAAATAAAATCAAAGACAGGCAAGTGCTGGCCAGTGCAGTTGCTCAGCAGCCACTGACCCATGCCCGAGCAGCCATCAGCCTCTCTCAGCCAGCCTCTCCGGGTTCTGTGCTGGCCATCACATCCCATGGCATGGACTAGCCCTTGGGCAGCTTGGGGTCAGGTGTCCTGGCCATGCTCCCTCTCAGCTCCCTGTGCACCTCCTTGTCAGCAGAGCATGGGAAACTGAAAAGTCCTTGACTTAGGGTAAGCACTGCTGAGCAACAGCTAAGCCATCAGCGTGCCATCAACATTATTCTCACACTAAATCCAAAACAGCGCTGTACCAGCTATAGGAAGAAAATTAACTCTACCTCATCCCAAACAAGGACAGCTGGCAATAATCACACTTTGCCATCTTTAAAAGCATGATGTTAGCCAGACAGGCCAGTTTTCTCAAGAAAATCATCAGGGAACAGCTAAAAAAGGAAAGCCCAGGACATCTGTGCAACTTTGCAGTGAAACTGTGATAACCTGAACTGGAGTGCTCACTCCAGTTCCAGTGCATACCTCAGCACTAGACAAGCCAGACTGCTGTTGGGGGATCCATCGGGGGACAAAAGGCACGAGGCCAGCTTATCCAACCCCAAAGCTGGACAGTGGTTGCAAGAGGAGGGTATCTGGTGGATGGAGTGATTCAGAGAAAATTCCTCAGCTTTTGAAAGCTGTCCCTCCCAATGGAAATGCCACATGGGCAGCAATTCTGCTCGTTGCTCTCTTGCAGAGAAATCTTTTGCCTGGAGCTGACTGGGATGAGCTGGTTACAGGGCAGCGTGTGTGACACATCTTTGCCACAACTTGAGTGAAGAGAGAGTGAACTCCTTGAGGCAATCCTTGCCTCTCCCTCCAACTTGTACACCACCACACACACGAAATAAGGCATGGTATAAATAACAGCTCTGTCTCCATCCTGCTCTAAAATGCAAGCAATTTCAAACAGAAGCCTTTCTTACAGGGAAGAGCAGAAAGCCAGTGTTTTGAAGCCACGTTCTTCTCACTTGTTAACATTAAGCTCAGCCTTCTGCTCATAAATAATGCATATGGCCTCTTTTTCCTCAATTACACAGTAGTGTCAGATTCCACACTCTGCCTTCCCAGAGTCACTTTCTGTCTCTTCTGGAGACAGCAAGGCCCACTTGGATGTCTGCAACAGCCACAGACTCATTAGGCTCGAAGAGGATCCTTTCCATACAGCAGTTAAAAGGTACACAGCACCTTTGTCTTGGACTTTTGGTAATTATCCCTTGCTGGACTCAAATGCTGGGTGTCAAGTTGCTTACGGTAAATAGGCTTTGCCTTATCCCACCATTCTAAACACACTCCCAGGTGCAATGATAAGCTGGGCAAGAGGATCCCTGCATATAGCTCACGAGCTGGAGCACACACAGCTGAGAAGAGAGGAATTAAGACAATGCTCCTGCAGGCCTAGTAGGGAGACAGAAAAATCACGGGGAATTCAGTTTGTCAGGTGAGTCAAAGATGTGAAAACAAAAGAAAACAACCCCTCTTCCTTTCCTGCCCACCATCTTTTTCAATTAAACTTAACTTGTTGAGATAAGAAGCCAAGATTCCTGCGTTGCTATCAACAACTTGCTGTCTATAGATACTGACTCATTACAGAGAGGCTGCCTGCTTCTACGCCTCAAACTAGGCAGCCAGAAAATGTTAGACTGAAGTAGTGCATGTTGTAGATTGACAACGTTTAAAACCTAGATGGCCAGGCTACTGATATCATTTCCATACTCATTAACCATGACATCTCCAGCTCTCTCCCACAGCATTCTGTCAGATTCAGCCAGACCAAGAACCTGTCTTAGCTGCCAGAAATCATTTCTTTACTCCTCCGTGGACTGGCATCTCCTGAATGTACTCTTACCCCTCAGAGCAGAAGTGTATCAAAACCTCTCTCCCATTTCCCAGCTGTGCATCTTGCCATCCCTGCACAGACACACACACACACACACACACACACACACACACGGTCTATTAGCTGTCCACAGCAATGCCCGTCTAGCTGGCAAGCTGCCTGTTCACAAGCTGCTCCAACAATTGCCCTTGAGCGTCAGCCAGTGCCAAGTCCCCTCTCAGGAGTTCATGCTCCGTGCTGGCACTAACACGATTGCACTGGATGGCTTCACCCCGCACGCTGCTGACAATGACCTCTTAGGGACCTCAGCTCTGCCGATGGCAACGAGCTCCTGAGTATTTTCCAGGCTAATATTTGCCAGGTTGTATTGTCACAGCCGTCTCACAGACCAGCGCTCTGTCAATAGCAGAGTTAGGCTTACAAATGCAGCGTGACACAGGAATCTAGGACTCTGGTAGTTCTTGGTATGATAGACTGCTTCACACATGATGTGAGACTAAGAGAACAAGCACAGCCACAGACGCAAGAAGAGGGGGGTGATGGGCTGAGCCAGGAAACCTCATGTGGGTTTTTTGAAAGGGAAGCAGTTTAACTGGTGGACATTAAAAGGGTGAGCAACAGCATTTCCAAATAACTTTTCTTACAAGGAGAGTAACTTTACCCACTAACAAATCCCTTCTGTGAAGGGGAAGCGGCTTCTCAGGCTCTTGCACGCAGCCAGGGTGAATGCCAAAGTGTCAGAGAGTGGGTCACCTTCGGTGCTTCAAGGCTCAAATACCATTTGCTTGGAAAAAAAACCCCATATGGAATGGGAATGAAAAAAAAAGGAAGAAAAATGACTCTGTACTGCCAGCCTAGGGTATTCAGCTGTAAAAGGGCACAACAAAACTCCGGTCCTGACACTGCAAGGGTGTGATTGTTGCTACCAAGTGCAACGGGATTAAAAACATCCTCACCCACCTTGTACCTCTCGGGAGCAAAAATGGTGTCAGCCTGTAGGATCAGCATCACTGCAGCACTGACACCGGGCTGCGGGGCTGCCTGGGGTGAAGCTGTCAGTGCTGCTGTGCTGCCTCACATGGCACGTTCCCTGGGACAAGAGGAGCAATGTGCTAATGGCACGTATCACGTACAGTTGATAACTGCTGGCCATCCCACACGCAGGCTCAGCACAGGTCAAATGTCTTTCTGCTGGTCTCAACATGCTCTGCTCGTGTTCATCAGGAAATAGTAAAAAGGTGCTTTGCTTTACCTTCTGAAGCTGGAAGAGTGAAAATACATGCACATCTTAAACGATTTGCTTAAGACATGAAACGAGTCCAAGCGCTTCAGATTGAAGCTGCTCAAAGGAACAAAGAAGAAGTCATTCTGACAGACTCAGAACCCAGTCAGGAACAATGGGGCTTAGATTTAAAACACAACCCAGAACTGAGTTCTTGCAGTTCCTGGAAAATATGAGTGCTGGACTGGTGCATTTTTTTTTATTCACTATTATTATCTCCCATAGACATTCATCCTGATCTTAACATCTTTATTGTCCACATAGAGCAAGTTTCCTCTCAAAGAGAAATGAATGTTCCAGTAAATTTCCTTGAACATAGAAATCAACCAACAACATAAAAGAGACCCCTTTAGAACTTTTTAAATAACACACACTTGGTGTTGTGGTTCAAAGTGCTCTTTGTTTCAGTAGGCAGAAATGCTGAATTTAACAAAGAAAAGAGGCAAAAGGGAGAGAAAGAGAGTTAAGGAACAATGGCAGCCTCAGCTCCAGAATGATTACACCGACAGGCAACTACTAGGTAAAGTCAGGGTTGGTATTTTGCCTCAAGGACAACAGATCTTTGTCCTGAATCCTGCAGTCAATACCTATAAATATTCTGAACGTTGTCATAAAGTTTTGAAAAAGCCTCTCTATCAGGGACACAAAGGGAAGAGCTTCTGCTTTAAAATGAGAGCAGGGTTAAGTCAGAAGCTACAGTTCCCTTCTCAGAAGTGTAAGACAATCGTTTTGCCTGCTGCCCATCTGGTGGAAAAGATCTTTTTGTCTGCATTAGCCTTAAATCCTTTTATCCGGACTCGTTAGCAATGGGGAAAGGGAGACCACTGTTACCTTAAAGCCTTCTGCATGGAAAGCTAGACTCTCTCCCAGAAAGAGAGCAATAGGCAGAGCAGGCGTCAGGGCCAAGCTCGGGCACCTCTGAGCCCTCTCCGCCTCATCTTTAAACGAGGCTCAATAAATCACCCCTCCTGCAGAAACGTTGTGTGACCTCTGGTGAGCGACGCAGTATAAATCTGCATGAACATTTCCTTCTTTTATCAGCAAATACTCTTGGATTGGTTGAAATTGTTCCTGCCACTGATATCGCTGATCTCCGAAGAGATAAACACGAGCTGATTGATGACTTGTCTGCGGGATCTATTTCAACCACCCCCGGGCAGGATATTTTCCATGCGGGTAATAATAAATCTCACTACCCAATGGCATCAAATGGAAGCAAATTATGGTAAAAATAGCCACAGTTATGTATTTCTTATTCTATAATATTAAGAAAGATTTGTCAAAGATGGAAGGCGCTTTCGTTGGCACGCATGGGGGTTTTTTCTGTAATGTAATCCTTTTGGCCGCTTTTAATCTCTATTTTTGAAAAGCCTTCTCCAGGGAAGCAGCGTAAAGAGACTTATCTCCTCCAAATAGCCTGTCATGTAGCCAGGTCTGGAAGGTGAGTTTCTCATCACGACTGAGACTGAATCAGAACAACATCCATTCTCAACAGACACCAGGGCTGCCTTTTACTACCCCTTTTGACGTGGTATTTTCGGGTATAGTTAGCACTGCTTTATACATTTTATTTGCAAAGGAAGCAAATGGCTGACATCCTTTCTTGTCAGTTAATAGAACAGGTTTGAGAAGAGAGCTGTCAGTCACTCTTATTGCTCCCAATTCTTTTCTAAAAATGATTGTAGAGTTCTAGGGAGAAGTTCTACCTTCATAATGAGAGCGGCATTGAAAATGCTCACGCTACGTTATTTGTGCTAAGCTCAGAAATAAAGATCTGAGCAACTTTCTAGGGCCTGTTACACACAAGAAAGCCAATGCTTTGTACCAGGGTGGCTCTGCTGCAGGGGAAGGAAAATGTGCAAATCCAAATCTCACATTCAAGATGTAAGCATAGGAAAAAGAGCTGTGAAGACAAGATTACAGGTATTCCGCTTACCAAATGTTGTATTTCACCGTTGTATTATCTGCACAGTATCAAAAAGATCTTTGTCCCCAAATGCAATAAAACCAGACAGAGGAATGGTGATACAAGACAAAGACTGGAGAGAAAAAACAACTTGAGGCAGCATCTTCCTGCTCTCTCTGTCCTCGGTATATGGAGGGCACGGAGAGTTCAGGCTAGAGTTCTTGAGGAGGAAAGTGGCCGTGAAAGGAGCAACTTGAGGGAGAAGCAACAACCTGGTGGCTCTACCCTGTGTGATCCCTTCTGTGTGCAAAATCTACTGCTGCGCCATTCTGGGTGTATTTTGTGCAGAGCAAAGATGGTGAGGAGGAAAAGAGAAGGACAACAGAACAGAGATGGAAGAGCTCTGTAACTTGAAGGGAATGCGTCAGCTCCTTAGGGACTGGATAAGCTGTTGGATATGGCCAGCAGGACAAGTGGATGAGTTTATAAAGACTGGGGAAAGCCAGGCAGAAAGAAAAGACTGATACTGCCAAAGTGGGACATATCCATGGGTCTCATGAATCAAACAGCAATTCATTGTGTAGCCAACTTGCCACCGATTTGGGGATGTACAGCACGATTAATACAATAAACAACAAAACCAAATCAGCCAGGAGAACAGGACAGTAATTCTTGTGATTTCATTGGCCTTCAGGCTGCTGTGAAAAGTCTTTTCCATAGTTGAAGTGGGGCCTGTTTGATTTTGATATGAACTTGAATATCCAGATGGAAATTTCCAGTCTTCCTTGTTGCAATTCAAGCGCTGCTTTAGCATCCAACGTGGAATGGCATCCTGGGGTGGATTAGAAGGGGTATGGGCAGTAGGTGAAGAAAGGTTCTGCTCCCCCTCTGCTCTGTCCTCATGAGACCACATCTGGAATATTGTGTCCAGTTCTGGGCCCCTCAGTTCCAGAAGGACAGGGAGCTGCTGGAGAGAGTTTAGTGCAGGGCCACACAGATGATGGAGTGGAGCATCTCCCTTGTGACGAAAGGCTGAGGGAGCTGGGGCTCTGCAGCTTGGAGGACACTGAGGAGTGACCTCATTGATGTTTACAAATCCATAAAGGGTGGGTGTCAGGAGGCTGGAGCCAGGCTGTGCTCAGTGATGGCCAATGACAGGACAAGGGGCAACGGGGACAAGCTGGAACAGAAGAGGTTCCAAAGAAACACAAGGCAAAACTTGTTCCCTGTTGAGGTGAGGGAGCACTGGAAGGGGCTGCCCGGATGGGCTGTGGAGTCTCCTTCTCTGGAGACATTCAAACCCAGCTGGATGAGTTCCTGTGTGACCTACTCTAGGTGGTCCTGCTCTGGCAGGGGGGTTGCACTGGATGAGCTTTCGAGGTCTCTTCCAATCCTTAAGATTCTGTGATTCTGTGATCTTGGAAAGCAAACTCAGGCCCTCCAGACAAGCCTGTTCCCTGTCTGTCATCATTCCTTCACCTCATGCAATTCCAGACAAAATCATGCAAGCCCAGTACCCATCTCCCAGCCAGAGCTGCTCTCTGAGGCCACACAGGCACAGCAGCAGCTCTGTGATGTCACATAGTGCTAAATATCTGGGCATAACTAGAGACCAGAAAATCTTCATCAGATGAGAGAGCCTCAGTGAGGTGGTCAGAAGCTTCTTGGTCTAGCCAGTCCTATTCTAGACAAGAGAAAGCTTCTGAAAAACTCCGTCCCTGCACAATCAGGTTTAGAACTGTGAGCTTCCAGGCACACCCAGCAAATACTTTGTCACTAATGCAAGCTGCAAGGTCGTCTCTGCTGCTAGGTTGTGGCTGAGAGACAGAGGCACTTTTCAGAAGCCTTCAGCATGCAATCTGCAAGAAGGGAAGAAAGACAAGACAAGGCTTTGGTTTATTAGTTTGTTATTCTCCTATCCCAGCTATTACAGGACAGGCACTATGTTTATGATGGATTCATTCAGAGAACATTTTCTCCCTGCCCACATAACTGTGCTTCAGACTGAAGCCAAAGCTGTATGGGGGGTTATAAAGGCTGCGTTTTTCACTACCACATAGAAGTTAATGCTGCAAAAGTGCTCACAAGGAGATGAGCCAGCAATGAGGAGCTGGCTTGACCTATAGGAAACTACATCCAATTCCTCATTGTACCACAATGTTCTACAGCTTTGACAAGCCTCACATCGCAAGGTATAACTGTGAGAAGGGAGCAGTAAATTCAGAAGCATTCACACAATCTGCCATTTACAATTCCAACAAGCAACTTCTGTGTTCTTGGAAGGGTTTATTTTAGCCTCAGCCTGAATAAAACGTGGCGTTACACCCTGACCGTTTCTGAGCAGCTCTCCGGCATCGCTCACGCATGCACCAGGTTGCTATGTACCACTGCTGCCATTTCACCTGCAGTTCACAGCACACCGGCCTCATCTCTAACACACTTGTGCAGTCAAAATCAGTGTGCCCACAGGGACCAATTTATTTCCCTGTCACCTGTAGCTTCCTTCATTTTATGCAGGAAGAAGCTGGCAGCTTCTAACAAGGAGTGTTACGAGCAGCGTGGTAACGCCTTTCTTCAGCCCTGTTAAATTTCTCATTGCATCTTGTGAAGTCAAATCCAAGGCCCTAAACCAGCCTTTGTTGCTTATAACAGGATCCACACTTTGACTGTGTGCATTTTATCTCCATTTCTGCAGACTCATTGCCTACCTCTGTTGTCTTCCTACATTTAGACAGTTATGCCACTGCCCTAGAGGTTGTTCTGGCAGCTGGAGGTTGTGACAGTCCTGACACAATACACCAGAGAGGTGCCTTCACTGCAAAAGTTTCCTTTCAGTCCTCTTTCTACATGAATTATGACTTTTGCCTTCTCCCTATGTGTATTATCATCCTCCCTCCCCCCTTAAGAGCTGAGCATTCAGATAACTGCCAAATTGCAGGGGAAAAAACATGGTGCAGAGGAATAGAATCCAATATCTTTGGGTGGCTTGTGATTTGTATTCTATGTTAGAGGAGCCAGTAAAAATGAGCCAAAACCAGAAATGTATGTTGGTCAGACTGTTTGCATATAATATGAAAGCAGAGTAATCCCGAATTCATGTCTGATTCCTTTTGTTGTTGGTGTGTAAAGAGAAACACAACAGAATAAAATCAATGAAGAATGGTGAGGCTTCACTTCAATAGGGAAAGGCACAAGATGGATCCACTAAGATGGATCAAGTCACGGCTGCTGATTATCTGATAAGCATTCAGACACCTTGGTGAACCCTGTGACAAATTTAGTCTGAGTGAGTTTCATTGGTATGAATCCTGCTCCCACTTCTGTTACATTTATAATGACCAAACTGGGCTTCAGGAGGACAGATGCTGCTGCCCAACTCTGCACCCTTGGCACTGTGCTGTCAGTGCCATGATGGACCAAGACACTTTCTGGAGGACCACGGACTTGTTCTCATGTGTTTTACACTGCTGTGTTGCAAATGTATCACAACAGTGCTTCATACAGGTTTCTTATTGCTAATGCACCCCCCTCATGGGATTCTCTAAGTGCTGTTGGTACAAACCCTCTGATAAGCCTTGGAAGCAGCCAGCAGCACACTTTGAGAGTGTGCTATCAGCAACACTTACGAAAGGAATGCCATGGCAAAGGGCTTGGAGTCACAAGACAAAAACCACGCTGGTGTTTACATCAGGGTAGGAAATACCACATTAAAATAAAAGCATGACAAGAGAAGAGCACACACTTGGGGTGGGAAAAAAATCCAAACCACCCCTAAGCTCCTGGTTCCTTTGTCACCGAGTCAGTACATTACAGAGAAGATTTGTTTGGAGTGAAATGCTTTTTGTGAAGCTTTATCTTGGGCTTTAGCAGACAGAGCTGACAGCCCTGAAGTGGCAAAAACCACTTGCCAAGTGCCATGTTCAGCGAACAAAGGAACCCAACACCATGCACTGAACAGCAGACTATCAGCTCCCAGGGGGAAGTGTCATTTTCACATCCAGTTTGCTGCTCCAGAGTGGGAGAGAGAAGCTCCAACTGTTTTGAATTCATGTGTCAAGTCAATCACAGGAACAGATAATATTGGAGTTATATAAAATTTCGGAAGGAACCCCCACCCACCACCTGTAACACTCACTCGCCACTGTCAGAACAGCTCCGTAACTGAAGGCAGCACTAGCGAGAAGTCACCCTCACAGCTCTCTGCAAAGCAGATGATGGGATCCTTACCAGTTATTTTACATATGAACAGAGAAGAAGTGTTTATTTTTGTTCCTCTCAGAACAGTATCTAAAACGTCTTCACTGGACTCTGACTGTAAGTGATAGTTGCTCGGTTTAAGTTTAAAATCTGATCCTGGATGCTTGAGTTTCCAACAGGCTCATCCGGATCTGCATGGAAGGAAGGAAACACTAACAGTCTGCCCTACAGATTGCTTCAGCCTCGTTTGCTGCAAGGCCCTGCTGTCTTCCCTAGGGAAATCAAACCAGATCTGCCTAGTTTCCTCCAAGTACCTTAACCAAGACCCTCCAAATGGAGTGATTTTTGTTCAGGTAAACAGACGGTAGCGGTATCAGAGCAGGGAAATCAGAAGTGAAAAGCTACACGCAGGAGGAGTTTGGGCCCAAGGACTGGCAGCCTCCACACCAGCAGCCAGGCATGGTCTCAGACTTTCTGCTGGGTGCTGGAATGGAACGTGCTTATTCCTGCCCAGACCTCATCCAGCCAAAGAAGAGCTTGGACTCTGCACTGAGGAGCTGAGTCTCTCCAACTTCCCCCCCCCCACACACCTTTCCAAAAGAATTAAGCTTGCATTAGGGTAATTTCTGAACCCAGGCAGGAGGGATCCATGTGGCTGGTACCTAAGAGCATTGATACCAGACTCAGAGCCATAGTCAGCGCAGAAACTCGGGGCTGCCTGATGCTGTAGTCTCACCCCTCAATTTTCCCAACAGCCCTCCTACCTTCCCTTTGTATGCAATCGGTGCTAAAACCCACAAGCTTGAGTTTTACACTCTGCTGTGTCGCAGTACACCAAGGAGGAATCACACCTGCCCTGATTTCCCCGTCCACCATTACCCAAATTAAAGCTACGCCAGCCCTGTCCTCTTTCACAGCCACTGTGTGAGAGCAAAGGCAGAAAACCACAAGGGGAACAGATGCTGTGGTTTAAAGAAAAAGAGGAGAGAGAGAGAAAGAAAAAGATATCATTGCTCTCTGAAAGCATCCAGAAATGTTTCTATTCAATTCATTCAGGCCTACACAAGATCAGGGAGAGCACAGGACTACTGTGAGGAAAATCTAGGTCACATATGATCACAGCAGCACAGCTGCCATCATCTCAATGGCCATGTGAAGCGAGGACTGCAGCAAGGACCTCTGCTGAAGAGGGCTTTTCTTTATTTTCAGTCCAGTTTTACAATTTCCCCTCATTAAGGTGTATTTTCCGGCAGAGCTGCGAGTACATCGGGTCTTCAATCGGGGTGAAGGATTTAGCTATAAATCCCCAAGATGATTCAGTGAGTGGAATTTCTGTAGGATCGTTTAAATAGTTTATAGGCTGCCAGGCAGGATTTTAACCTTCTAACAGTGACAGGAACAGCCTTACTTTCCTGCTCTTTTGAACGCCAACACATTTCTCCCTTCCCTTTGTTTCATATCTGTTGTGGAAAGGTCCACATTGCCTCCGTCTTCATTAAGGAAACAGGAATCTTGTGCTGCTTGAACGCACCTGCGAAAACTTCTTCCCATTCTCTCATTCACTGCGCTCTTTTTGTTTAAGGCACAGGTCAGGCCCTGTGGTCCTTTCCTCCCCTTTAAACAGAGAAGTTAAAATAAATGCATGCACACACACACACACACACACAAAAGAACTAGGACAATGTAGCCCCAAAATCATTATCTATTTTCTTTAAACAGCCACCGCATCGCCCTCCCTTTTCCCCTTTCCTGTACCTGAATAAAACCAGGAAGGCTCTAAAGCCCCAAAGATTGAACAGTCCTGCAATTCAGGAGATTAGAGGGAAGGGACAAACGTTCACGGGTGCCATGAAGTGAAGCCAAGCACCTTGGAGCAGCATTCGTTACGGAGCTCTGCCAAAAGCCCTCGCGCCGGCAGCTGTACGCGGGAGCAGCTGCGCGGCCGGGGAGCGGGAGGAAGCCGTGCCCAGCACAAGGCAGGGAAATAATGCACAGAGGGATCCTTTCCCTGGAAGTGAGGATGTTATAGATAAAGCATTAATAAGGATTTGTTCTCCAAAACAAGCAGCCCGGGCTGCAGAGCAACAGGAAATCAAATCACCTAACGGCAAAGCAACTGACTCACGCCTATTGTTAGGCCCCACCGTTTGTCTCCCAAGGTTTTCTAAGCCTGATGCTGCTGCAGCCCTTTCCAAGCCCTGAGACCTGTACAACTGCTTCCAAGCTTAGGGGAAGAGCCCTGACACTGGGGCTTTAGGGCAAGGACTCCTTTGAGTCACGGCTGGATAATTATATAGCTTTGTATGTGCTGAAGAGACACACGTTTTAATGCATGGCAGCTGCAAGAGCAAGGACATCTCAGTGCATGAGGTAATACATCTATTACCAGGGACTGGAAGAAGTAATGTTATAATATAACAGTGAAATGCTAATATATAATATATATAATGCTATATAAGAATGATGCTGGCATACTTCAACAATCTGACATGAAACTGATCCTGGCTTGAGATGTTGTGTGCCAGCAAACCCTCCAGCACAGCTCCCCTGCCCTGGGTCAATCCTCCCCTCTGGAAATTTAGAGAGGAATCCAGTCATCCTTCAGAGGCAGCGTTGGCCTCTCTGGGATCATAGAGTCATAGAATGGTAGGGGTTGGAAGGGACCTTCAGAGATCATCTAGTCCAACCCCCCCTGCAGAAGCAGGGTCACCTAGATCAGGTCGCACAGGAACGTGTCCAGGCGGGTCTTGAAGACTTTATCCGGGACCTGTGTGGACTGAGTGGGATGGACTGTTCATCTGTCCCAGCGACCCTTATGGTCAGACTTTGCCAGTAGCCAAGGAGCACTGTGCTGGTGCACTAACTGGTTTGAATTCAGAATTCTAATCAGATGAACTAAGTAACTTTCAAACTAATTAGGAGAACAGTAGGGTTTGTTCTTAATCCACAACCATTTAATCTTCCGACTCATTAGTCGTGCACGGGCTCTATGAATATGTATATCTGGAAGGGGAAAAAAAAAGTCTTTGACCTTGATGAGAATGATAACACACATTTAAAGTAGGAGTGCACTCACCTTTCATCACACTCGCTTTATTATGTAGATTCAACAGTTCCTATTGCTCTGAATCAGGCTACTGAGAGTTACAGGCAATCCTGCAGCCAATTAGGCATCAGTGTCCTGATGAACCATGGAGCCTGTAATGATTAGCACAGTATTTACAGGCAAGCTGCCTCCTACCAATTTACATGCAAATAAAAATGTATCTATACAATATAAACTGGCACAGCAACACTGGGGTTGAGGAAGAGAGGAAACGCATTCAAAGACAAAAGATTCAGAGCACTAAACAGGACTTTGTTTAGAATCTTGAATGTACTGTTTCAATACATCAGTGTCATTCCTGCAGCCACTTCTGAAAAACCAGTCACACCGTTATTTTCTTTGGAAGGATTTAATTTTACATACAAAAATACTCAGCCATGCTATTTGTAGTGTGGAAGGACGATCTCTGCTATCAGGAGTATTTCCTCAGCTTATGAAATTATTCCATAGCCCTCAGAAAAATAAACTCATGAGCAAATTCGATTTTCCTCTGATTTCCTGATTTACAATTTATTTCTCCTGTTATTGAAATTAATGGCAGGGCTTCCTTTGACTACGGTAGGAGTGTAGAAACCACGTCTTCCTTAGTTTTGCTCCTCTCACGTCCAATCAATGGGAATTAGACCCCAGCACCTGATGCTTTTCGGGCACTACACCTGGAAAATATATCCATACGAAGCAGTTGTGAAGCTCAAAGAATGGTTTAACCTAGAGATCAAGGGCTAGCAAAAAAAAACCTCAGTGATCCATGCAGGACCGTTGTGTAGCTGTTGCTGAAAGATCTGGCTCCTGTTCCCTTGCTCACATCTACAGGAGACCAAGTTGTCCCATCAGAGCAATCCAGAGGCAGGAAATGGAGAAAAATAAGGAACACAGCAAGGGAAGGGATCCTAAATCCCAGAGAGACAAGAAAGATCCTCATAAGGACCGTGTCAGGGTGAGGATGAGAAGAGAAAGCGTGGATTTGTGTGATGTGAATAACCAGCCAAAACTCAGCTAAAACGGGGAGCGCAAGGCAAAGGAGCGAGATTACACCATAGACTGACTGGTAGAGGAAAAACAAGGGTTATATTTACTTTTGGTTTTTTCTTCTCCTGCTCAGCCACTCTGTTTCTAGCTGTTTGCTGGCTCCACAGTTGTTTATTTAAAAGGCCTCCATGGACCAAAAAAATCAACACACGTCCCCAGCTTGTGCCGTGAGATACTGCAGAAGTGTCTTCCTCCCTCACCAATAAAGCAAATGCCAGCAGAGACAAGGGCTCTTTGGCTGCAGAGACAGAGTTGCCCTTACATGAACCAGCTTCTACACGTGCAAAGCCTTCGCCCCAAGTGGGGAAGGCCTTTTAACTTGACTCTGCCAGCATCAAGGGGATTAAGGGTACCATTTAACTCAGTCCAACTTCTCAGGTATCAGTATCCTTGCACGCACCTCCACTGCTCTTTTGCAGCACTGTGCAAGTTCACTTGAGCCAGCTCTTAAGGCTTTTATCTCTAATGCCAGCGTAGATAAAAAACTTTGACAGGCCACAGAGATGCAACCTAAAGCTGCCCCTCTAAAATAACAAGCTCCAGCTGCACAAGGCAACAGGAACAGGCAGGGTCCCACAGGTCCAGTGCTTTTGCTGAGGGATCATACCCAGCACTGTCCCCGTGGAGCTCGACCTGCCCTGTCCACAGCGGAGCAGGGTTTGTCCCAGCAGCATCCCAAAACCCCAGCTTCTGTAGAGAAGTGGCTCACAAACATCATCTGTTTCCAAAGGATGGCGTGTGCTGGGGTGAAACGAAACAAGTCCAGTTGTTGCGTTTCTTTTTCCCCACGGAGCAGGTTGAGGCCAAAGAAATTTAACCACTACTCAGCTGTTTTCTGCTGACATCGCTTGCATTCCTCTCTCTTCTCAAGTAACATTTGGAACTCCCTGCCAGATAGTGCAACTTGATATATGCCCTGATGATAGAGGGTGGAGGAGAGAAAAGTACGTTGGCTAATATTTTTCCATTACAAATCTAAACGACCCAATAATCTGCAATAAAAACAGCAATTTCTGAAGGCTGGGTTCCTGACTCAGGGCCAACACTTGTACCCAAACCCTTTATACACAGATTACTTTTAAGAGGTTGTGATAAAATTACTATCACTGGTATTTCCAAGCTACAGCTTTTGAAAACACCCAACTCATTTTAAGTCCCAGACTCTTGGATCTCGAGACAAGATTGGACTCTGCTCAGAGCCGTTCTGCTGGCACCCAGTCACACAACCAACATCCTTATGCAACCCCGATGAGATTTTCCTTCCCAGGTGCCTCTGAGATCCTTCAGTACTGAAAAGGATGGTTTGCCTTTCATGAACCCAAGTCTCAGTGGCTGCCACCAACGGAGGAAAGAGCTGGTATTTACCAGACAAGGGTTTTCCTGTACTAATGGCAGGAAATACCACAAATACCAGGATGAAATAAAAATCCACAGCCCCTCCAAATGCCACATGAATTAGCAAGGTAAGGGCTTAGAATTTCTGGTATTTAGATGTCAATGCTCCTCTATGTGTTTGGAAATTCAGGGGTTCATGACTGCCTCTTATGCTCGTTTTTGCCTCCTGATCACAACAGCAGTGCTCCGAGAACTATTCTATTTCAAACATACGCAACAGGGATGATCATGGCAGGAAAAGAAGAAAACACTGCTTTGGCTGTGCCCAGGCTCTGCAAGAGGGGAAAAACTCACACACACAAAAAGAGTCCTTTCCTTTCTGCTGGGACTGAACCACGCTGGGATACTTGGCTCCATTTGCTTGACCATCTCCCTGAGCTTCTCTGCCAGGGCTGGGAGGACTGAAACACGATGAGAAATTTTACTCTGCTGTCAGCTGGCCCGAGGACAAGGAGAACAGATCTCTCTGAGGAAAGACAGTTCCCAGGGGGCTCACAACTGAGAAGTATTTCAGCTGCCCTGCTGTAAAAGCCTCACTCTCCCCATAAGCACGGCCGTGGCTACTGGACACGCAGCTGGAGCACAGCCCCTGTGAGCTGCACAGACAAGGGAGGGATGAAGCAAGGACGGGCTCAAGGGAGGGACAGACAGCACCTTTCATTCCTCCTGCTCACCTATTAGTGACTATTTGTCTAGCTGTATGTCCTAGGAGATGGAGTGTGAACTCTTTTGGTGCAGGCACCAAAAGCAGCAATGTCCTCAGGCTAAACCAAACCTAGTAAAACAGACCACAGCAAGTTTCCACTTTTTGTATTGCTTCGAGATTTAGCACCTAATCCAAATCACACTATCACCAATCTAATTTATTCTGTGATCATCTCTCACTCGGGGTGTCCAGGGGCCAAATATCACTGGAGCGTGACAGAATGTGCCAGCAGTGCGTCCTGGGTCCACCCTGTCCCTTTACAGATCCCCGAGGGCTCCTCCTCACAGCGCCAGAGACCGCTGGGATAACCTGATACAGACATTGCTTCATTCCAAGCAGTCACTAAAACATCTCTTTGTAAGGGATTTCCAAAGTACATTTGTCCTGAGGTATGCTCCAGTCCTTCACCCCTTTGGGGACACTCTTCTGGACAGCCAATACTTAGTTCTCTCTATGCCTTATGAAAAGGAGGCAAGTTAGTCGGCTTGAATAAATCAGCTTTTAGAGAGGGTGAAAGAAAAACGTGCCAGAATCGGGTCCTTCTCATTCAAAAGACCTTACCTAGCAGCAGAGAGAGTGAGTAGGGCAGATTCACCTTCAACATGATAATCTCCTGCTAGCTCTCCTTACAGCATTCCCAGCTTCTGCCCTTCACTGGATGCTGAGCATGAATGTGGGAATGAATCACTGCTGATCTTGGCGAAATACCAGTCTCCCTCCCTTTGCTCCAGCTTGGAATTATCCCAATTTTCCAAATGGCTTCAGTGAATCCAGGATTGAAGTTCAGCTATTAAAAAGTAGCGGGAACCCATAAATCACAGGCTTTATATCAGCAAGCTCTTTGATGCGTTTAAAACAATTACTGGGAAATATATGATCTTCCTAAAAATAACTATTTACGTGAACACCGGGAGAGAAGCTGCTGTCAAAACATAGCACATGGACAATCTAATCTCCACCCTTCAAGCCCAAAGGCAAGCACAAAGACTCTCTTCAGTCTCTTTTGCTGCTCACAGCTGTATTAGGATTTCTAGTACGCTGAAATGACACAGGCTTATGATGATGTTAGAGTGGCAGAAAAATTAGGCAGTAATTAATGTATGCAGTAAATTAATGTATGCCTGCTTTCAAGTCCAGGATGGTGATCTCCAGCTCATTTTTTTCATCCATCATATTTTCATCCATACAAAATGGCTTGTAATAAGAAAGTTTCACACCAGGCTTGTGTCAATGGTGGCATTTCATTCCTGCCACTGATATGGACATCGCAGTGGCAGGAACAGAAAGAGCTAATCTAGAAACAGGTCAAAGCAAGCAGATTAACTTGTTCTGCACTTCACAGCTTGCTAGTAATTTTCACCAGCAACACCTTTCCAACCTGCAACTGGGAATTGGAATATAAAGGTTTGAGCTTTTATTGATGTCATTTTCAGGTTTCCACTGTTGCTACTGATGTGTCACCAGAGCACGACAGGGTTTGTGTGGCGTACGGATGTGGTGCCCACAACGGCATAAATGGGAGTTGCCATCTCTGCTGTACATGTGGGGACAGAATATGACCTGTATTGATCAAGTTTCAGAGGAGAGAAGAGGCTTTAAACCAGTAGATCACAGGCACTCTACTAAGTCAGGGCACACCTACCACCTGAGCTGTGTTAGGACGGAGCAGGAACCCACACACCAGAAGTACATCAGCTCCACGTCACAGGAAGCGCCTGTGCTGCCCTGGCACTGGGTACCCACTCCATAAAGTACCTGTGATGGCAGTAGAAACACAGAACCTCTCTGCTGTCACCCATTCTTGTGCAGCAGGACAGGACCAACACACAACTTGCACCATCAAGGTGATTTTTGGCATTAAACCCAACAAACCTGCCAACTCAGCCCAGTGTGTGACACAGCAGAGCCCATCTGGTGAACACACATAGCAAATCCATGCTGCCCCCAGCATCCTCCAGTATGCAAACCCATGCTCAAAGAAATACCCTGCCTGGGACCACCAAGACACTTCAACCTGCCAGGGGGCCTTGTTGGGCTGGAACGGGGGCCTCGTTAGAGTGGGCTGGAACAGGAGGAGGAAGCTCCTTCCACTATTCCCCCCTGAAATCCAAAGACAGGGACGTTCCTGTGTTTTGCCCTCTCCTTCCCAGTCTCTTATCTTTGCTCTCATAGCCCCAGATCCCTTCATGTTCTTATGTTGCTCCTTCTGCCACCCCGTCTCCAAGAAAGGACACGTGCCTCACAAGATGGAAGGGCTGGAGTCCAGCAATTTGCACTTCTGAGCCTCCCTTACTGCACCTTCTATGGTCCTGCTGGCAAGAAGCTACTAGGGAAAACAGAGTTAACCTGGTGGGGGGCATCCAGCTCCAAATAAACACAAAGCTGGAAACCTTTGGGTTTGGCTTCCTCGTGCCCCTAACTTCTGTCTGCACAAGATGAATGTTATTGGTACAACCCACTTAGGAAGTCGCTGGGAAAGATTCAGCCACTGCAGCATGATGAGGGAAGATGTCTTGATTTAAGAACACAGACATTACTAGAAAGGGGAAAAAAAATAATGAAAGGGTCCCTTACTGTTCTGACATATCAAAAGGAGACTAATGAACCACCAGTTCATAGAACGACCCTGCTCTTCATTTCAGAGCCGAGCTGGCCTTTTGTGTTAAGGACACTGCATAACAAGAGCAAGAACAAACAGAAAGAACCCTTTTCCCCCTGCCCAAAGTAAATTTTGAAATGAAATAATTTTAAAACTACACCCTTCTGCCCTACTTTAAGGTCCACATAAGAGCAGATGAAAAGTTTTGTACCATTGGCAAAACTGAATCAAGGCTTTTGATCCTCAAAGATCTCTTAATCGCTTTGCACATCACTTCTTTTCATTATTTCAAACACACTTGAAGACACTTTTCTCCCTCTCTCCCTCTTTTTTTTTTCTTTAAAAAAAAAACCCCAACTTTTCTGTGTTTGGGCCATTTCCCAGCCAGCTCCAGCAGTATGGCACACAGCTGTTTGTTCTTAACTCGCTGGAAGTTTCAACATACACACACGTTGATCTGTGTTAGCAAAGCCTAAAAAAGCCAGGTCTTTGCCACCAGTTGTGCTCACTCACAATATCCACCTCTTGGCCCATCTGGTGCTTAAGAAAAGTTCCAAGGAAGATTATATGCTTCTGGTTAAAAAAAGAAAGTGGTTATTGGTGGGATGATTGTTGGGGTTGTTTTTTAAAAGCTTGACTCAGGTTTGGAATCTCTGCTGCATCAAATTGAACCCAAATCAAGTTTCAACCACAGTTTCACGTCTCTGCAATTCCATTAAGTCAAATCCAGCAGCAAATCACCAATTCTTCAACAAAACAGGGAAAGAATTTGCAAGAACTCTGGCCATCTTAGCATCCCTGTGAGATCGGTGCTTAACTGGACTTGGACTATTCCAACAAATATGTACAGTGTCCTTTCTTGGTTTTTTTTTTACTTAAAGCCTTGCTCCTTGTTTTTCACTCACTGACCAGTGGAAAGGGCAGAGATATTCTCTGAAATGAAGACCATTCTTTGTCTCCACAAGCCTTTAAAACAAGCAGGTTCCCCTAAACTATGGTACAAATTATAGAGAGGAGAGATGGGAGTCAGAGTTAGGCAGCTCACAAGCCTCACAAGGAGGTTGAATAACACCAAAACCAAACTCCACCTGGAAAGCTGCATGTAGGCAGCACAGCAACAGTTTAATGTGTTCAGAGCCCGAGGCATTGTTTAGCAAGTGGGTGGATGCTTTTTGAGCCAGCTTCATCTACCCAAATGGTGTCAAAGCCATTGTAAACTGCCTTGTTAAACACTCTGGTCACAAAGCAGTCTCGAGCTGAGGAGAAGCAGCAACAGTATGCTTCTGGCTGCACCAATACAGAACAGGTATTTGCTTTGTACAGGCAAAAACTGTCCACTGCTCTGCAGACAACCTTCACACCCAGTGCAGCCAACACAACCAGACTGAGACCCTCTGGCACTTTGAGAGGACACTGTCTCCATGGGATCTGGGCTATCTATCAGTCTATTACTGATAGTCAGACTACTCCATGTTTCCGTGTCATTAACAAGAGGAAAGACAGTTGTCTTGGTAGGCATCAAAAGATCTGTCTTGAAACTCTACCCCTTGCTTGCAGCTTTCAAACAGCCCAGAAGCTGGGAAAGGGTCTGGAGCACAAGTCTTATGAACAGCTGAGGCAACTGGGAGTGTTTAGGGGAGGCTGAGGGAAGACATGAGTCCTTTCTACAGCTCCCTGACAGGAGGCTGCAGTGAGGTGAGGTTCAGTCTCTTTTCCCCAGTAATGAAAGACAGGACAAGAAGAAAAGGTCTCAAGTTGCCTCAGGGGAGGGTGAGATTGGAGCTGAGGCAGAACTGTTTCCCTGAGAGGGGTGTCAGCCCCTGTGCCAGGCTGCCCAGGGAGCTGGGGAGTGCCCAGCCCTGGAGGGATCCCAAAGCCGTGGAGCTGAGGTGCTGAGGGCCGTGGGTTAGTGCTGGGCTGGGCAGGGTGAGGGCAGGGCTGGGACTGCAGGAGCTTAAAAGGCTTTTCCAAGCAAAATGATTCTACGATTCTCTCTGAGCCTCCTCGGCTTTGCCTACCCTCTTGGTCCCCATATTTTTCTCTTAAAGGCAGGGAAACTCTCAATCTGTAAATAAATACGGTACCTAGCACCACACTGTTTGTACTGGTGTTTGGGCTTTTAGCTTGAGCCACAGCAAAACAATGTTTGGACCTTGGTCACTTATTCCACTGTACCAGATGAGTCAGATAAAGCCCAGCTGAGACCACACCAGCCATCACTGCCCCACAAACCGCTTCCTCGGCATCCAACGGAGATGAAAAACTCCGGATCCACATCTGACAACTGTCCTCTCAGCAGGCTTGGGGCTATCTCACAGTTCAAAGAGCAGTCCCTAACATCAAGCCCACACAGACCTTGCAGGGACTGTACATGTCCACGCAGCAAGAGAAAAAAGCAGACCTCGGGAGATGAGCCTTCTCCTCACGGAGCAAACCACTGCCCAACACAAGCAGCACATGTTCACAAGAGAGGACTACAAGGCAATCAGGGATTCTAGCCACCTCCTGACTAGCTTTCCATACCAGGAATGCCAGGCCAGGGTTAGCAGCTAGCGTGTGTAAGAGAGGAGTGCTCCTAAGGGCCTCCCTGAGGACACGACTCCTCACCTATGCACTCACCGGGGTTAATCACTGTAGGTGGCTGTCATTTTGCAACATCTTCCTGCACCTCCATCCTGTATCTCCCACAAGACACAGCCAATTCTGCTCTTCACGTGGCTTTCTACATGTTGTACCTACTAGTGTCTTGCTGCTTGCAGAGTAATTACCAGCTCTGCCCTTCCCAGTGCACGTTGTAATGTTAAACCTTATTTTCCTTGGCAGCTAGAGCTGTCTTTTCCAAGCAGCTGTGAGAAAAAGACCCCTCAACTGATGCAAATAAAGGCGGTTTTATTTTTAATTTGTAAATTAAAACAAATAACTTGTGTTCCAGGCTGTGCAGTCCACATCCATCTCAGTAAAACCTCACATGGAGACCTTCTGGCCTCTCTGATGCTCAATGAGATGCCTGGTTTTACCCTTAGTATTGCACATTGATAAGGGTAGAAAGCTTCAGAGGCATCTCTGACTTCTTTTTGCAAACCCCTCCATGAAATTGGAGGCCAGCTGTGCAGGCTACCGTTTCCACTGAGGTAAAAGTCTAGCTGGAGATGAGAATTAAATCTAGAGCACGGGTTTAAACTGTGGAGAACTGAAAATATGGAATAGATCTGTCTAGTTTTTGTCCATGATCTCATCCCTTACTGTAAGGGCA
Organism: Colius striatus; assembly: GCF_028858725.1. Lineage (NCBI taxonomy): Eukaryota > Metazoa > Chordata > Aves > Coliiformes > Coliidae > Colius > Colius striatus. Next base: position 31,525,200 of record NC_084765.1, read on the forward strand.
GGCTTGTGAAGACCACACTTAGGAGCTAACTCACAGCAACAGCAGTTTGCTGTGTCTCCAAGAACACTGGGTTTGAATGCCCAGTGAGGTTTTATCCCAGCTAGCCAATGGCAGCCGTCTTATTCCTAACAAGCCATGGAAACCCAGCACTTAAATGGTGACAGCTTCACCTAGCAAGGGTTACTACAGGGAAACACAGAAGCAATGACAGACTGATGAGGAGCCTGCAAGCCTGGCATCACCGAGTTTCCACTTGACACACAGCTACGGTAATAGGAGCAGCAGCGGCAGATGGAGGATTGTTCAAATGGCAGAGCCGGTCCTGCCATCAGAGACACGTGGCTCCAGCAACAGATGACAACAACCCGTGAGGAGGTTGGAGGAGAGCGGTCCCACAACACGTGAGAAACAAATGCAAGGCTGAGCACGGGGCTCTGTGTCTTTGGTTGCTCACGCCATGGCAGTGTGTTCAACGTACAGGTTGTATTTCGAGTAGAACCAAGTTTAAATGAAACACTTTATTAGAGAGAATTTCAAACTACATCTTCAAGACAGAGACAGCCAAAAGTCTGGGTCCTACAGTCTCTGCATGTTACAGGTCTCTGACACAAAGTAAACCCCAAAAGGTGAAGATGCACAAAGTATGCACAAAGCTGCCAATCTGGATGTGCCCACACATGCTGCCGTGCTACAGAAAGATGCCAAGAGCAGTGCTTTTTGAGTTAGAAAGGCAAGCAGGCAGGCAAGGAAAGAACTTTTGTGCTAAGTTCCCTTAGCATATAAACTCCATACGGTACATATAGACACACAACATATAGATATTAAAGGCTGCAGGAACTGGGGCTGTTTAGTCTGGAGAAGAGGAGATTGAGGGGAGATCTTATAAACATTTATAAATATCTAAAGGGTGGGTGTCAGGAGGTTGGGACATCCCTTTTTTCTACAGTAGCTAGCAACAGGACAAGGGGTAATGGGATGAAGCTGGAACACAAAAAGTTCCACTTAAGAAAAAACTATTTCACTGTGAGGATGAGGCAGCCCTGGCACAGGCTGCCCAGAGGGGTTGTGGAGTCTCCTTCCTTGGAGGTCTTCAAGACCCCCTGGACATGTTCCTATGCGACCTGATCTAGGTGACCCTGCTTCTGCAGGGGAGTTGGACTAGATGATCTCTAAAGGTCCCTTCCAACCCCTACCATTCTATGATTCTGTGATATATATATATACACTAGTAAATTCAGACCTGGACTCAGAAACATGTGTCTCAGTTTATGTCTAGGAAACCTAGTGTCTATCTCTTCCTTTAGGTTGAGTTGTTACATTGATAAAACAGATGGCAATTCTTCACCTGTTTCTGCTTAGAATCCACCTGCGTCAGCATCTATCAATGGAGCAGTTCAGACCCTTAATGTCTCTGTAAGCTAAATATTGCCACTGGTGCTGCAGGAGAATGGTGAGGGGTTGCCATTCTGCAGTTGCTCTTCGATATTGTGTTGGGTTACTGTGATTAGGGGAAAGAAATCATGTTGCAGATTCACAAACTCAGGATATTGGACTCCAAGGCTGATCGGTGCAACTGGATGGATTGGAAAGCTTTGCTGTGGAGTTTGGTGATAGGAGGCCAGAGTTTTCATTAGTCCCTCCTGCAGATGCCTTAACACAGCAGAAGATTGTTTCCAGTGCTTCTGCCCACCAGCTTTTCCCAATTCAGACCATTGCATGTGGGAGATATGTGCAAGAAACCAACCTGCTATTCGAATGCAGCTCCAAGCCAACTCCTTCAGCGAGCAGAACACCATCAGAGCAAATTCCCTTTCTGCATTCCCAAGGTCCCTTCTCTCAAACAAATAAACAAAGAGGAAAAAAAAAAAAAAAGGAGAAAAGTTTGTTTTTATAGAACTTGGGTTAAAAAGCCAGTCTCGGAAATGTACTGAGTGGAGCAATCCTCCAGCACCACCCAAAACTAGGCAGCAAATGAAAGCTCGCCAAGGCTGTTAATTTGACAGCTTGGGGGGGGGGAGGAACAAAACCTATTGCTACCATCTGCACAAAGGAAACAGAGGCAAAGAAAAACCCTGCTGTGTGAGCAGAAAGGAAGGTTCAGCATAGCAGAGACAACACAAACCATATGAGACACTTGTTAAACCCCCTTCCTGCTTTTTTCTCCACTGCTAAATGCTGCAGGACAATGATCAATCTATTCAATAGAAGGCTAAAATGAGATCCTCAGGACTGTCAGTGGTGCAGGTCTCTGCTTTCTTACAGATTCTGGCACATTAAGGCCCTATTCCCTGCTAAATCTTTAAGGCAACATGAATAGTTTGCATTCTCTGAGCCCCACAGATGGTTTGGATCTAAAAGACCTTGTGCAGACTGCAGTGGTCATGAAACCCATCCTCACAGCTAGAATGTGGGATGCATCACATTTTTACTGCAGTTTGTACTGCTCAGTTTCTGAACCAGAATAAACAAATGAGCTTTCAAGAAAGGAAGGCAGTTTGAAAAGAGCTTGATCTACTCCGAGCACTTTATCCAGCTAATTTTACCCCAAAGGCCACTGTGGCTATAGCATGGGCTATTTCACAGGTGAAGAAAACACCTCTCATTAATCCTCTCATTAATCCTCCCGCTACGGTGGGGGTTAATCCGCAATCAGCTCTATCTGCAGAGCTGGCCCCTCCAGCTGCACCAACATCTCAGGCTGGAAAGCTGGCAGGAACACGTTGGTAGTGCACCAGGAGGCTCTGGGAATTTCATTCCATTTTCCACTCGCCCAGCGTGTCTCCGGAAGGCCATCTACGGAAGAGAACAGAACGAGTGTGTTGCCGCCCAACCCTCTGGAGTTTCTCCTTTCACACCCACAGCCAAAGCACAAACATCCTCACCCTAAGCCAGATTCTGACCTTCTTTACACCAGCAAACCCCAAAATACAGCAGTATCAGTTACAGGCTCCTGCTGCAACAGCTACTACTGACCAACAATTTGGAGGGGGCAAAGCCCCTTTCCTCCCACCTGCAGCAGTGCCTGAGCACTGATTCTCCCTTGCCTCAACTAGAAATGGCAAGAAAAAGCCATGCTGCTGCTGTCCAGGGAGCAGGATGGCTGGCATCCCCCCTCCCAGGCCGAGGAGGGACTCTGTCCATGTCCAGGCATGTTGCAGCCTGTCTCAGATGAAACTTGCAAGGCTGCTGCAGCAGCCCAGCACCTTTCATGTCGGCTTTGAAAGAAGCTGCAATTTGCAGAGCTGGCAGGGGAGAGGGGTAAAGAATTTATCAGCTCTGTAGTTCATTTGAGAGAGGGCACACACAAAACACAGCTCAGCTGGATTCACTCACCTCTTGTGAACAGATGTGAGGATATCTGGTGACCTTATCAAAAAGAGACTCACCTGGAGAGATTCAGAGGTTTGAACCCAAATCAGAGTTCTTCCAAGAAGCACTTTTCACTTGGTGATTGCAGAATTCTCCTTGCAAGCTAAAAAACCCCAACCCCATTCCTCTGCAAACAACAGACCACCAGCGAGTATCACACAGAGAGACATCTCTGTGCTGGAAGGATACACAGAATTTCTGCAGGTGCCTGAGACAGGAAGAAAGGTGTAAGACCCAGGAGTCTTGACTCCAAAGCCCAGTGGAGATCATTCCCCCATTACAGGAGGCTGTACATCACCTTTGCAGTGTGTTCATAAGACCTGTGGGAGCTGAGGGACAACCAGGCAGACATCCTGCCCCAGACATCAAAACACCACTTGGTACACTACTGAGAGGATGAGGGTTTGGTGTAATACCAGACCCTACTTCAGCCCTGTTGTCCAGGAGAGAAGTGGCAGCGAGCCCCAGGGGTTGCCACGTGAGCGGTGACAGCGGTGTGCCCTGAGGTGACAGACAGCTGTGGTGTACACAAACCTCCCTTGGCACCACTGTCTAACTCCAACTTAAAACTGAGCTTCTGTTTCAAGTCAGATTTTCCCCTGATGTGCCTCATCCTGCCCAGAGACAAAAATAGAGAAAGTGAGAAAACAGACCTTTATTACCAACTGCAATCCCCAGCGCCCAGCAACTGGCTCTCTGCTCCACGTTAGCCTTGCAGAAGGAGAAAATAATGAAACCCAACAGCCTGCACTACCCACAAAATAAAATATGGGCAGCATAAGCCTTTATGCAGCTCCTGCAGCAAACCTCATGTGCCTGCGAGCTGAGGCGAGCTGCAGTCCCTGTCCTCGGCACTGTCTAACCTCCCCTCCTGCTCTCAGTGTGCTTCAGCGGTGCTGATGCAGGAGGTGAGCACACTGCAGCCTGAATTGTGTCCTCAGGGGCTGCAGGGTCAGCTCTGCTGCCTGCCCTCACGAAGATGACCCCTTTCCAGGATTCCTCATTTCAAATCTATATATTGTGGGCTTTCTTATTTCTTTTTTACCCTGTTGGAAAAGAAAAGGTAGTGGACAGAGTGAGGACTACAATGAAATGGTTACATCAGGGTTAACTCTCCAAGCCTGTGTGCAGTTGTGGTGCAGAACAGGAGGAGGTCTGCAGCCTGCTGTTGGCATTGCCTACCATAATTACCCCTAACCAAGTCATGGTTACACCCTGTTCCGTGCAACACTTTTCCCGATTCAAACACATCTCAGACAGATACAGGGTTTGCTTCTCTCCCTCCTGGTATCTACAGGGAGACTTAAAGGGTCCAAAGTCCCCGCAGGACTGGTTATGCAAACTTGGTATTTAACAAATGATTTGGATCAGCCAAAGTAAATAGGCAATGCAGACACCACGGAAAGCAAAGGAGCAGTTTTAACTGAAGGGGCACATTATGCCTTCATGTTATTTGATGGGGAACACATTATCCCTGAGGAAAAGTGTGAGGAGACAAACCTCGGGTCGTTATAAGCAGGCCTGGTCTCTATTAGGAGATACACAAATAGCTCCCCAGTCCACCAAACACGCACCTTCTCCCCCATCCCCGGGCTTCAATGAGGAAGGGCAAAAATATCTTAAAGTGTCTCCCATCCTTCTTATCTTCTATTTCTCTGTAACAGCCCAGGGGGACTGTCCCCAGTCCCACTGCAGTCTCAGACCCCCGAGAGCAGCCCTCTGAACCTCCTGCCCGGCATGTCCGTGGGGACAGAGCAGCACCCCTGTGCTGGGCACTCCCTGGGGCGCTGGAGCCCAAGAGTTTGGGCTCAGAGGAGCACGTTCAACCTCTGGCATATAACCCTGCAACGCGATCTCCAGCACTTCCACGTGGGCCATCCCTTTCCGCCTCCTACGCTGCCAAGCATGGGCACCAGCTCACCCCACCTGCTGTGGGCCATTCCTTGCTCAAGTGTACTCCACTAACATGAAATGTAGATGCAGCTTCTCAGCTGGTAAGGGGTCATCACAACCCTGCCAGCCTAGGGTAGGCAGGCTTTGTGGGAAGGTGGGAAGGAAGCCTTCTGAAGCTGCTGCAACGCCAGACTGTGAGTCGACTCCCAGCACCAAGCCCCAGGACCACTCCCAAAACCGGCAGTAACAATCCAGTTAGGAATTGGAAAGGCAGTGAGGATCTTCCCACAAACAAGCCAGCCCTTTGGCAGCCGGGGGCAGGAGGGCCAGGGCAGCACACAAACACGAGCTCTCATAACGCCATAAAGAGCTTCTGTTTCCCGACACTGCAACCGAGGGAAGGCGGAGGCAGAGAGAAAAGCAGCAGTCTCAGGCCACGTGGCAGGTCAAACCACCGCCCAGTTTGTTGGCATCCTCTAAAGTTTAAATATGCTCTGAGCCAGCAGTGAATCATCCCTGGCAGGTAAGAATGATGTTAATTTATGACATGCCAAGTGCAAGCAGATCTTTTGGTGTCAGTCCAACGGTTTTAGCCTTATTAACACACGGCGACGGGCTCAGGTTGCAGCTGTGCACATTAAGCTCTGGCAAGTGGCATTTTAAACAATGACAAACTTCAGAACAATCACTCCACACATGGAGGCAGGCCAGGCAAAGCTGAAGGGTGGCAGAATAAAGGTCAGGAGGGTAACCTGTTTGTCTGGGAGAGGAACAGGTGGCCGCTTGGGTTGCTGCAGGGTCTTTAAACTGTCTGAAGGACACAGTCACAGATCATTTTAACCCGTTAAGCTGCTTAAGCCTTCCCTTACACTGGTTTGAACTTCAAGAGAGTATTAAATCTTAAAGAGCTTAGTAATATATCTTCAGGAGAGCTCTCCCCTGTGCTTACGCATTCGCAGTGCACATGCTGCGCTCCGGCAGTGTACATCCTTCCTTTGACAGCAAGACCCCCCCTGGCAGCTGAACCAGATCCATGCTGCTAAAAAGCAGGAAAGCTTAAAACTAAAGCACTGCACCAGAGGAGGAGATCACACCAGAAAACAGATAACAAGAAGGAAGGTATTACCATTGCCACCACACCACTCAACAGGCCTGAGGACACTGGGCTTTTCAGAGCCAGAGGAGGACAACGACAGGTCAGAGCGGAAAATCCCTGTACCGGTTCCTGCCTTAGCAGCCTCCCAGGGACATAGGGTGAGTGGCAGCTGTTGAGCCCTCACGGCAGCCTCAGGTGATGTCTAGGGAACTGAAACCACATGCAGCAGGGAGGGCTGCCTGAGACTGACTTCTGAGCACAGCTTCTAACCTGACACCTGGGCAGAGCAAGGCCAGTCCAAACCACTCCTGACACAGTTGTGTTTTTGTCAGAAAAAAAAGTGATGGTGGAGATATAAAAGACATTTTTCACGGCAGGAAACTTAAATATGCCAAGCTGTGTTTCAAAGCTGTATTTCTCCATTTGAAATACTACATTAAAATAACTCCTGTGAAGTGTCAAAAGACAGATGTTTCAGAATAAAACAGTGGAATAAGGTTTGACACGTAACGACAGTTTCCAACGCAGTGCTTCCAAAACAATTGTTTCCAGAGTTTTTATGTTGACCCCCCCAGTCTTATAACTTGCAAGCAGAATTTTTATTTCCTAAGCAGGTGCTTCCCAAAAGAAAGATTTGTAAACAATAAATCAGGTCTTGTTAAAGGAATACAAGGATTTAGCTACAGATGAGATCTGAGCCAGAGCAGGGAGTAAATTCATAAAGCAATAATTATCTGGGATTGAAATACCAGGTGTGTGGATGTACTTATTCCCAAATGAAATTAAAGGAATTAAATTCTTTCATAACAAGGCACTTTTATTCTGGAATAGAAGCATCCACATATGAAATTAATCAGGAATAGCTAAAGCCACAGTAAGGTCTCAGGCTACTGACTGTAAATGGAAACAGTAAATTCATTCTCCCTCTCGCAGCTCCTTGCTACATAACACACTAGATCCCCCTGGATAAGTGTTCTTGTAAGTAAAAGACTAGTCCCAGCATGTCTGTGAACACCTCATGATAATACTTCAATGAGATGGACTGGAATCAATATTTTTCATCTTTGCAGCTTGAGGCCAGAGAGCAGTGAATTGGGCAGGGATGTCAGACAGCATGCCACCCGCCACGGCAGGGAGGGGAGCGGGCTCAGCACTGACCTGGAAAGAAACTTCTAGCTGGTAGGTATCAGTTCCTACACCACTGAAGCTTCCTTGAGGGAAGAGGGGGAAAAAAAGTAGGTAATTAAATAGAGGTTTTCAATTCAAACCTTCTCCCAAGTATACTTACAGGCATCAGGTATAAGTTTGGCTCCAGTTTAGATAGAGCTACTGGAGAAATTCGAGCCCCTGTGTTTCATAACAGAGGTTTTAGAGCCAGGATTAGACACTGATAAATCTGAAAAACTGATACAAAGTACTGACTTAATATAAGTGAATTCATTACTTTAAGTTAGATAGCCTCTGTTCCTCTGCAGCCAGAAGAGAATGCATAATTGTGATCTAGATAATATTACAGAAAGGTGACTGGGTGCTTTTGCTGGATGAAGAACAAACCTGTGTCACCATGCAGGTAACACACTGCTTTAATATTAGTCAAAATGGGACCACAGCAAGAGGTTGTGTACTGACTGGAGAATGGAACACCATCTTCTAGTCAGGAGTGAGAAGGGAAAGGAAGATTGTTATTTGCAAGTATACAGGAAGGGAAACAAAAGAGGTGTTACACTGTGAGAATAATGAGTGCTACCAGTACTTGTATAAAATCAATCTTAATTCTACAAAGACATAAGGTACAAAGTCACTCCCTGTTGTGACAGTTATTCCGTGTTCATAGGAATAAAGATCTAGAACAATAAGATATACAAAGTAATTGAAACCTGGTACTTTTAGACATGGAGTTCTCTGCTGCCTGCACAACTTTCTGTTTTCCATCCTACTTTAAAAGAAGCACTTACCTACAATTTTTATGCCAGTCCTATTTCAAACTAGGCTTTCTGAATAAAGCGAAAAGCTGTTTTTGTGGTAATTCTTCTCTTCATGTGGCACCTACCTAGATTTGCCTTTTTGCAAAATGAAGTTAGAGAGCCAACAGAGACGAGGCAGAAGCAAAGGCAGCCAAATTCTAGTCTATGCTCTCAGCATTTCAAAACTTCAGTGCCAGCAAAGCCATCCCAGTTATCACACGCTGAATATTCCTTCACCAGGAATATTCAGCTTGATTCTTCTAATTGCTTTAACAATAAAATCAATGATTAGAACTCTAAAGGATAAAGGAAACTTGGTGAGATGGATGGAATAGCTACAAATTCAGAATTAAGGGAGCCAAAAGATGGATCAACAAAGCTGAATGGGGCATATTTGATACCAGCATTAGTTAGTACTTGCCCCTAGAAGGAACATTGGTCGTCTCTTGAAACTGTTTTTGTTTTTTCCCCTTAAGATCTCAGGCATGTCATCTGCACCTTTGGACCATATCTCCACTTTATTATGAATTACATGCCCTAGTTATTTATAAAAACAAAAGGTCGGCTTTGTATTGGACCTTACCTGCACCAAACCAGAACTTAATGAAGCATTTTTCATTTTCTTCCTAGAACAGATTGAGTTGCTGTTATAATAGTGCACTCAGAGAACATCTGTAGCACCAAGCAATAAACAAATGTAAGTATTACATTTCTCATTACAGAAGAAGCACTCTTAATTCATCTTAAGACTTAAACCTCCTAACCTCACGATGCTCTCATAAAATGACAGCAAAGCACCTTCAAGGCACTGGTCCTCATACCAGGGGTGTAGTCGCATTTAGCAGCAGAACTGGCATCCACGACTGACAGCTTTCTCTGACAGAAAGAGCCAGTCAATATTTACATTCCTCATGAACATACAAAAGGAGCATCAGGGTACTTGAGAAATTATCCCTTGATTGCCACTTGGAAGGCATCATCAGAAAGTCAAATCACTTCAGCACCTCCAACAACAGAACTGCTTTCGCTCTTGAGACTGAAGATCTCTCACAGATGTGTCAAGGTCTTTTCCCTGGGAGCAGGAGATATCTGAAGGGCATAATGGGTGCTGAAAAAGCCTGCTATGAGGGGTTTATTATTTAAAACAATGAAAGAAAGCATTTGGCCAACTCTCCCTTCTTTCTTGCTGAAGTAGCAGTCAGAAATCTGACATTATAACTGGCCACTCCTAGGCTCCTGAGCCAGCTACAGTTAATACCAGTAGGATCCTTCACTGCAGAAGAGAGAAAGCTCTACTGTAATATGAAGTGATCTCTAAAGGTGGGGAACACAGATGCAGTGGTTCAGTTTGGCTCTCAAGTTCCCAAAATGTCACCACATAGAAAGGCCCTAAATCTTGACTTAGAAGCCACAAAACATCCAGTGCCTTTCCAAGTGAGATCTCAGCTCTTCTCATTTCCTGCATACAATAGCATTATTCAGCCACTGAAGTTTCCACTTAGCTTGCATTTATGCCAAGTACTTTTAATTGCAAAGGAAAAGGATGTTAAGCTCTCCCATTTGTTTCTTTCTAATTCATAAGGGACACTGCAATGGTTGGTAAAAGTTAGAGGTTAAGGGTTGTTCTCCCCCTCCCTTGCTTATTAAGGGACTTGAATCCTCCTGCTGCTGCCTGGCAGAGGTTGCCTGCACTGCAAGGGTAGGAAAATTTATGTTGTCATCTGTAAAAATACTAAAATACCAGCAAGCTATCATCAGGGAAGTCAGAATGGTATCTAAACCCTTCAAGGCACTTACTACACCTCTCGTTCAGAGACACCTTGACCAACACGGGTCTCATTTAAGAATGGATACCCTAGTGGTCACTCAGTACATGTACAGTAACTCAGCATCCAACTCAAAGAACTCTTCAGAACAGACACAGAGCAGCAGCTTTGACTGAAGCAAAAGGCTGCACAGCAAGGACTGAAATAACTGGAAAAAACAGATGCTTAATTTAGACTTATTTTTGGCAACTTTGCTCCTATGATATCTACTAGATGAGGGGAAAAAAGGCTGCTGAATGCAGCTTAGTAAATAAGACATGAACCACAGCCACATCTATGGGCTATCAGCCCTACGGAAAGTTATCTTTCTTTCCATCAGTCCACAGAAGGGTTAAAAATAATGTTTCCATATGTATTTTGCTCTTATTACACAAGATCTGGTGAAGTACATCATCACAAAGGGATTAAGTGAACTGGTGTTTTGGGCTTGGTGGCATTTTAAGGAGTTCCCAACTCTTCAGCCTTGGGACGAGACTTTTTAGCTAATTACTACGCAAATGAACTGAAATGTAATTTAAGTGAAACACCTTGATGTAGTTTAATAGCTCCAGGAGCAAGCATTCAGTTAACTTTGAACAAACTGTAATTCTATCAAAAAATATAGTTTATTAACAAGCATATACAATAAATTGCACCACTAACTTTAAATAAAACAGCTAGTGAGCTCACCTTCACACTAAGTGACATTTGGTTAATACAGAGCAAAAAAGCAATATGCATATGCTTTCAACAGACACAGAACGAGCTCAGTGGCAATCCAAGTTCAAGTTGTAATCCAAAGAAGCACACATAAAAGCAAAAGCAAGACTTCACGTGAACCTTGCCATTTCTTTCCACCAGACCTTTGGTCTCTTACAAAATAGGTCTGTAATACAAAAAGTAATAAAAACTCTGGATTCAATTTACTCAGCCTCTTCCATCACAAGTTAAGTGTAACATTTTGCAACAACATGAGTAGTATTAAGAGGGACGTAAGAGGCAAAGACGGTTCCATCTTGGAATCACAGAAGTTCAGCTGCAGATAGAGAGGCTGCCATGCAGGAGGCGTGAACTTCAGCCTCATTTTGCAGGAAACAGAAAGAAGGTAAAACACATCCTTCTCTCTCATCAATTAAAACTTGATCCATCCTCCACTGACAGCAAGGCAAAAGCTCTTCTGTGATCAGTGGTACTCTGATGGGGCCACGGTGGCCTTCAGAAAGTAAAGTCATCCTCTCTAGTGAAAGGTTTGTCACTGTCCAGTCTTCAGCTTGGCTGTGATGTCAGTAAAACCTGACACGTTGCAACCACATAGGTGTTAAAACAGTCTCATCCTCCTCTCATGCCAGTGAAAGGGATTCAGCAGAATTGGATACATAAGAATTGAAGCCAACTTGGCAATAAAACAGCTCCACTCTGCTCAGTAGAAGATCTTAACCTCACCGCAATGAAGTAAATAGAAGGTCTGTAATGAACTTCAGTAAGAACCCAAGAGAACTATCAGTGAGAAACAGAAAAACACACACATCTTGATACTGGAGCTTGTTCCTTGCACAGGAAAGGACATTTGTATTTCTGATCCTCCAGGGTAGTAACAGGAAGGTTCCCAAGAACAGTGCTCCAAATGCAACAGTGTCCACCGTAAAACTGTTCAAAGAGTATTTTTTAAACAAAGCCAGAGAGATTGCTCTGTTTCCTTTTTGGCAGAACAAAAAGTTACCTGTAGAAGCAGCAGGGTCTCAGTTTTAGTAACATGGTGGTTGTTATCCAGAACATAAGGAAAATTTACACCTGTGTTCCCTAATTGCATTAGGAGTTAATATTTACTCAAGAATTTTATAGCAATATCGATGGGTTAAAGACTTACTTCCTCTCCTCCCTCTCCTGCCCCTTTCTCTTTAGACTTGCCTCTCCCTCAAACTTCTGTTCCCGCCCTAAACAAAGAGTTAAAATGTATTTTTATGACAAAAGCTCCTCTTTTTAAATGGTCTTTTTTTTTTTTACAACTATTAGAATCAGATTTTTTCAGTACAAGGAAAAAAATTCATCTCAATGTGAATTACCCTGATGAACGAGAGCAAGTGAGAATTCAATGCATTGAGGAGAAGTCCAAGTATTGTGACATCTCACATTGGAAAACAAGTGATGCACAGCTCAATTAGCAACGAGCTCCCTCTCCCCTCTGCAACTTGCGTAGCTGGCTCTCATCTTAGGTGGTTATGAAATGCTCTTACAGCAGAACAACTTTAGAAAAACTTGGACAAGTGAGAATGGAGTTATTTTCATCTAGAACAGTATCATCCAAAGACACAGATGAATACAAACACTGTTCATATAAAAAAAAAAAATTAGAAATCAGAGAAACAGGAACTTGAGCTGCATTTTCAGTCTATATATTGGGTTTCCTCTTCCATGTTTTATAAAAATAGGGTATGACATTTCAGCTTCAATTGCGTGTTTAAGTCATTTATTCACTCAACATTCCATTCTTGAAATATCTATTAAAGTGTTAGTTAAGATTCCTGCTGCTTATGGAACAGACTAGAATCTCTCTGAACTTCACTTGCAGACAATAATAGCGATTGCTATGAACTCAAAAAATAATTAGATGATGTGAAAAATAAAGAAAATAAATATATTTAAATCAGATTCCACTCTTCCCAATCCCTAATAAGACAAATGCCAATGCCTTTCAGCTGATGAAAACATTTAACTCAAAAAATAACATTTACAGGCTGAATTTAGACATAAACTGTGTTTCTAAGTCTGTAAGTTGCTATAAAGAGGACAAATCAACTTCCAACAGAATCTCTCCTTCACAGAGGAAACCATAGTGAAAATAATCCTGAAGATTCCTGACCAGAGTATTGGATCAAAATCAGTATTTGTAACATTAGCACAGTTCCGTTACCATCCATTGCACATTTCTGATACAGGTAAAATTGTACATGGGCAATTGATGTCTCAACTGTGTAGTACTGAAGACAACAACAAAAAAAAAAGCCGAAGACTCACTTTCCTGCTTCAGTGTAAACCCCGTGGGGTGGGAAGGTCTGTGAGGGATATCAACATTGAAACAAGTGAGTGAAACGCCAGAGTCAGAAATCCAATGGTACGAAGCCTGCTTGGACATGGCTCTTTCCCCTACTGCAAAGCAGATTTAATAAATGGGATTTATTTTAGAAAGTTTCACAATTCTTAAACAGTAGATGATACTCACATTCCTGAAGCATTAAGTTCAACATTTCTTAATGCTAATTCAACTCTCTAAAAAAATCAACCCAATAAAACCAGCAAAGGTTTTACAAGTAACACGGCACAACCTAAAAATTTCACCCTCAAAATGCCTTTTTGGTACTCTTTTAAGCTCTTAAGATACTCTATTTACTGAAGAGATGCCAGGAAGCCTGCAGTAGGAATAAATGCTTCTTTGGCAAAAGGAAAAACATTTTAATGCCTCCTCCCTTCAAAGTACGCACACCTCACCACAACATATGCTAATATCCTACCAAATAAGTCTCTTTATCTTGCCATTTTTATAACAAACTGGTTCATTCATATCCATTGCAGCAGCTTGTAACTAACTACAGCCCAGAGTAGCATGCTGCTAAACCAACAAGTAGGTTGCACCTTAAGAAATAGAAAGTAAAGTGAAAATGAACACACTGTGTTAAAAAAATAATGATCTATTCCAAAACAAGTCAAAAGGGTCTGATTTTGTATGAACTGTTTCAGTGTACAATTCCAATTAAGTCGTACAGGCATTTTGGGCCGTTTTTTCCCATCTTTTGTCCTTTATTCATGATGAACAAAACCTAACAGAAAAAGATTCCCACGGATAGAGAGTGGAAATCTGTGCTAAATCTGCCATTAGTACATGACAATAAACGTTATAGCCCTTCTGTGAAAATATCTATGTATGCACAGATACCTATGCATGGAGATACACACACCTCCCCCTGGGTTTCCAGCCTTCTCTGGGGCATCCACACCACTGATACACGTTAGCCAAATGCTGGATCTAGAAAAAGATGAAGACCAAGTCTTTGCAGATCTACAGTCTGCAATTGTAAAAATATAATAAATACAGATAAATATTTACTATCCTATTATTGGGGGTTTTTCTTCGAAGTGAAATCGATACTTGACATCTTCTTCTTGGAGAACTCAAAGAAGCCAAAGAGGAAGTGTTTTTAAAAATAAAGAACGTGAGCCGTGAAAAAAGAAACACACCCTCAAACATGCTGGAGCAAGAGCACTCAGTGTAGGCACCACCACAAGCCTTCTTGACTGAAACAGGATCTTTAGTCTCCAGACATACCCTAGTTACTCTAATTAAATCAGTGTGGCTTCTAAGAGCAGAAAGAACGATCTGCTTTTAGTATGTGGATTGAAATACCACTGTTAAATAGTCAGAGTCGGTATAGAACCAGGATCATTCTGCTGGGGAAAATATTAAGATGAGTGGGAGAAAAATTAAGCTAAATTCTATGGGGAAACATCCTCGGGGTCCATCAAAGGTTTCTGTAGGCTTAGTCTATACACCTGAATGCAGCTGAAGGGGTGAAGAGGATAGGGGAAGAGTAAGTGAAAACTTGTCATAATGGAACCTTTTCCCCCCCACCCTCTAAAGGAATGAAAACTGCCTCCAATGATGCAATGGGTCACTGAAAAATACTGGAAATCCTGAAGTCAGAGCTTGTGAATTTGGTTTCTGTGCTGTCTTGGAGGAGAGAGAAGTTAACACTTTTAAAAGCTTGGTATTTACATTTCCGAAAAGTTTCTGCAGTTCATCCAAATTTGATAGGGCAGGATTTAAGTGCCTCTTCGAGCTCCCAACCAGGCACTTCTGCTGCTTTGGCACAGGCTCACACACACAGGGTACACTCCAGTACCAATGGCATACAACGTTTAATGCAGCTTTCAACTGGCAGCGCTCCTGAGGAGTTTTAAATGTTTATCAACTCAGTAGGTCAAAAGTCTGCAGACACTGGGTGGAGCAGCAGTATGCCACAAAACTAACAGTTGTCCTCCTGGAAAAAAAAAAGAAGGGGCGGGGGGAACAGTTGTCAGTGAAGATTAAAGCTCCTGGCCTCATTCCACAGCAGACTGTATGCTGGTTTGTAAAATACAGGATTAGCTGATCTCAACACTTTAGAAAAAGAAGGTTCATTTGCTCTATATGAGTGCCTGACACAAAGGCAGAGAAGCACTGCAGGGGTTCTCAGAAACCTTCCTGGTTTCATATGTATTCAGTTTAATGCAGCAGCATGTGGTTTTTCTCTCTGTGGAGGGTACGGCTGGGTGTTACAGCCAGTAGGTTGAACAGCTGAAAGCAAAAGAGCTCAGTAATTCTTTGCTTCAGCTTTGCCCATGTGTTTCTTAAATTACTGTTTGTAGGCATGAAATCACTGAAGTCCAGTGTCCTCCTTTGGTTCAGCTGAGTGAACAAACTGGGCCCAGATCTTCAGAAAGGACAAATGACAGGTAGTGAGTGCTGTTGCACCGTGTCAGGTACCACCGCAGGGGTGGCAACATGAAAGCATGACACTAGCCTCGCTATGACCCACCTCCTGCCCCTGGCAGGCACCTAGATATCCACTTCAAAAAAGTTAAGATCTGTTTTTAACTAACCCAGAAATCACTCTTTACCCAGCTCTCGTGTCATCTGTGCTTTTACAGATAGAGAAATCCAGTTCAACATGCAACAGTCTTTTCCTGTAAGAGGATACAGAATGCCATACAGAAATCCAGACAGAAGTTACTGGCAGATATGTGGCATGTGTTAATCAGCGCTGTTTAAGAATTCAAGATCTCTACCCTGTGTGTTTTCATGGTCACTGTAAGCTCTTTAGAACAGAAACCCTGTCCTTCACATCCTTCTAAACCAGCTACTGCACCTCCACAATTCCACATAATCTTACCACGCCAAGTGCACAAGCTATAGAGATAAGGATGTCAGGCTGCCCTACCCTGTTTAGATCTCATTTTCTGTGGATTTGCATCAGATGTCAGATACCTAAGACTCTATTCACAATGGCATTTTGCAGAACCTTCTTGTCTAAGGAAAAGAATGACACACGTTTTTTGAAAACACACGATACTGTGCAGAAATACCTGTTTTCCATTGGTGTATTTTATAAGGTTAACACAGGGTTCTTCTGAAACAGCACTAAGTATGTTTTTGTTGAGTTGAAACTTGAATAATTCCTAAAGGCCTCTACTGATATGCCTGTCACCTCATTACTGTAAGTTCTACAAAGAACAATGCTTAGTAATTAATTACAAAGTGGAGCTCTCTAAGTCCAAACTCTCTCGTCGTTGCATTATTTCAGATCATAGAAGGATTTAGTGACCAGCAAGTAGCTTTCCATCTCTTCCCTAGAAAATGATACTGTTCAATGCTTGAAAGAAACTGATTTATAGCACAATTATGACATCTTAGGCCACTTTGAATATTAAAACTGTAATGTGGAGGCAATTTATTTTACTTAACACAAAATCGATTGAATTTCAATATACAAGTGAAGTGTAACAGAATGGCAAGAGGCAGTATGCAATCTCCACAATCAGATATTTCTAAGAAAGATGACTTGTCCAAAACAGTGTTTATGCAGCCATCTGGCTGCTGTCCAGATTTGGCATACCTGAGTTGTTTTCATTTCATAAAGTGGAATTGCTTACAAATGGGACACCTCTTCTGCCATAGACTCAGAGCAAAATAGCCTGTGATAGAGCTGGGGAAAATAGGTACCATCAACCTGAACCACCAATTGGTCTCTTCTCTGAAAGACCTTCCTATTGAAAAGTAGTTTCTTATTTGTATGGAAGACAACTATCAAAGGATTTCAGCAGGACAAGAACTAAGAAGGCTTCTTGTGTGTTATATGTACACCAACAAGTAACTTCAGAAACATTCCTTTATAAAGGACCTTTCTTTTCTGCTCCCCACCTTTAGGCATATGCTCTGTAACTCATGGCTTGACTTGAAATCTCCAAAACCAATCTCAACATCACATTTGCTTGTTTAACTCCACGTGACTTGTCTTTAAACCTTCTTTATTAGGTTTCAAACCTAATAAAATATACTGTCCAAGTAAAACCTAATAAAGTACACTGTCCAAGTAGAAGCAGTTGAAGTTTCTCTGATGATGCTCTTGCACTGCAAAAAGTGGTTTTCAATACTACAGCTCATGTTAAGTTCAACTCAGCAAAAGCATATCAACCCAGTCTAATAGGGGTTAGGGAAAGAACCACTTCAAAGCAATCAGTGATGACCTTAAAGGTATTTTAAATCTTTGTCTACATGTGGACAACGTTCCCTGAACCACATCCCAGTTTTGAGTTCCTTCCATGACTGTACTGTTCAGCAGACCAGGAAGTCTGTGTAGGTTTGTCTGCTGGACTTGTGAATCCTGCAGACACATTGACCTCTGCTACAACCATAAAAACTGACATATTTTTAATGAGATGTACTGCTACAAAATGTATGTTACAATGCAGAATGCAAGACGAGGTTGAGACCATCAGGGGAAATACTGGTGTTAACCACTGTTTTCTTCCAAAGGCATTGAAGTGCCATGCATGTGCTGCCCTACTACAAACAAATCAATCCCGTATCAACCCCCTTCACTATCTTACAGCAGTCTGAAAGAGGCAGTGTGGTAGTCCTTGTTAAACAGTCTAACAGCAGTATTCTGGTCTCTTGTAAATAAAAGACTTGTCAACTTCACCATGCCATCATAAGACAGGGGTGTTAGATCTGAGGGGCTGCTAAGTTAAAAAAACCCCCTTAAGAATATGCTTTGTTCCATAAGGTGCTTTTGTTCCTAACTGAAACCCCAGTGTAATTTCCTGTATAATTACCCTTGATGCAGTCCTGCCATTGGAGTTTCCCTCAAGGGAAAAAGCTTTGGGTAGACAATGGTAAACATAGGCTGGCTGCAGCGGTGGCAGTGTCCCAGGGGACAGTGCAGCAATTCCAAGAGGCTTTTGGGCAGTGAGATTGGAGTCAGAAAGTTCAAGTCTAGAGAAGAAAAGAAACAGAAAAAGGCCTGTAACAAAACAACTGCATGATGAAGTCAAACACAACAAGCATGATGCATGAACAATTCAGAAAATCAGCAATCTTAAGATTTGGTCTAAACAACAGCAAGGTAATACCTCAGTGAGGGTGAAACACATGATGCCTGTCAAAGTTCAAAAACTTAAATATTTGAGCATCTGTGGGCATAAGACACAAATACCCAGTTGAATATATTGTAGCTCAAGCATGTAATAAAAACCTGTAATACATAAAAGCATTTTTGGACACAAAGAACACAGAATCACAGAAAGTTAAGGGTTGGAAGGGACCTTGAAAGATCATCCAGTCCAACACCCCTGCCAGAGCAGGACCACCTAGAGTAGGTCACACAGGAACTAGTCCAGCTGGGTTTGAATGTCTCCAGATCTAGAAAGGTGTTTAGTACCTAATAAAAAATAGAAAACTCTGAGAAGGACCTCAGTAGTATTTTATTCATACATTTCAGCGACCAATCAAGCAGAAGAGCTAAGCTCACTAACAAGCCCAAACTCCACCATCCACAAGCAGGGATCTGAAATAGTTAGAATTACTTGAAATGCAATCCAGCCCAGCATAATTCTCACAGGGAAGTTTTAGAGACCACTCTAAAAAGATCAATACAATCATAATAACTTAAGTGTGCCCTCACTGTTTACAAGATGCCATCATTTTCACCAAAATGGACTCCAGGGTCATTTCATGGGAAAGAGTAATCATTTTCTCCAGCTTGGCCCAAGCCACATAGTGTTTTATAAATTAAAACCAACATGCTAATCTCCATGTAGAAACTGAGTGACAGCCAAGACAGGTGAATTAGGTGCTGAGTAATGAAGACAAGATGCAGTGCCTGGTAAATCAGTTTTGCACTATCACACCAGTTTCAGCTTTCAAACACTGGAAGGTTTAACCCCACACACAATGTACCACAACAGCCTCGCTGGAGATGACGAGCACGATGAATTTGCGTCAGAAAGAAAAGGTCACATTCTGTAGCCAAGCAAAGATTGAGAAAAAAAGTAGCCCAGTCCCTTCTGTCACACTTACCTGGCAGCCACCAAGTGTTTAACAGCACCCTTGAAACTGCAAATTTAGGCAGTGACAGATCAAATCTGCTGCTTTAATCATATGTGCCACCTGCTTCCTCAGCACACCACTATCTTACACCTGATGTAATTACCTGAGTAATGCACAGGCTGAACTATGCCTTACTCCTGCCCCGTTGAAACGTGGGTGTCACCCATGGTAATGCACAAAGTCTTTAATAAGGCCACTCAGAGTAAGATAGATATATGTATATATAAACATGTAAAAAGACTACATGTGCAGTGTAGCAAACCAGAAGTAGGCAAGATAGTTTAAAAACCCCCAAATATTTCATCATCTATTTCAGGTTCTGCACCATAGCTGCAACTAGATTTAGTCCTCACAGCCTTGTATAAACCATCTACAAACCACTTCTTAAAACTGATTTTGCAACGCTAGCTTGCGATTCTTAAACCAAACTCGATCATCTTCAGGTACCACATTAGCACAGTCATATTACAGAAATGATTGTGCAGGTCACAAATGGGCAAGAAGAGAATCTAAAAGATTTAAAAGACCTTGTACCTGATTTTCTCAAACTCCTATCCAAGGACTAGAATTTTGCAAATCCCAATGGAACAGCACTCATCATGGGGTAATTTTGGCACAGCTGACATCCTGATGCTGAACTAAAAACCTTCCCTCTCTACACCATATGCAGAAATATAAAAGATGCACAACTGCAAACTGCTCAGTGAAGATGTTCTCTATGTCAGTGATTCTGCACAAAGCAGTACCATTTGCTACGTGGAAAGGCTTGTATGGCTGTCCCACCCCTCAACATGACGCTCTTCCCCCTCCAGCATAGTTGCTGCAGACCCCCTTGTACATTTTTCCTGGCAAAGCAGTAATTCAGCAGTTAGGATTTACTCCACTGGCCAAGGTACAAGTGACCTCTTACCATCAACTCTCTAATGTTTCTATTATAGCTCTTTATCCTTCTGCTTTCTACTTTCAGCTCTAAAGCTGGTGAATTCCCAAGGTGCTGGGAATAGTGAGGGAGTCACAGTACATCTACATCCAACAAAATCTGAATCTGCAGGTTATTGGCAGATATTGCCAACTCATGTGATTGCATGATACAAAATCAGATGAGCCAAGGGCCACTTTACAGCTAAGAGTCTGAATTGGGGCAGAACTAAAACAGCTCAGCTGTCATGCTGTACTGAAATGGCCAAGGGCTGCTAACATTTCTTTTGCCTTCTGTATAACAAGTCTGCCAGTTTAGGAGTGTGCTCCCTGGCAAGAAGTTGCATTGTTGGCTGATGCATCTAATCTTGCCTCAGGAACTGTATTTCTCATCTCCTATTTCCATTAAAGAGTTTCTCCTGCAAAAAGCAACCTTCTTTATACAATCCTCAAGAAAGAAACCATTTGTAAGCACCACTCACCTCAGAAGTAGTCTTTGGATGTCTTTTTTGTATTGGGCATTTTTATTCTAATACATCATTGCAAACATAATTTGATTAAGTCTCTTACAATATTAATCCTTGCCTAGCTATTCTCACTGCTGTGAGAGCACTTCTACTCTTCCTGTAACGTGAAGGAGGCAGAAATTTCCTACCTTTTAAAAACCTGTAGTAGGTGTTATAGAGGGTTCTCATGGCCAGTTCTTGCAAAGGCAGCACATGATCTGTTTCTGTTCCTATAGATTTCACCTCTGCCGGCAGGAACACAGTTAACTGGCCCGATGAGAAAGACAACAGTTTCACCTCTGAAACTTGAATTGGAGAACCACAACTAGAAGGACAGAAGAAAGTTAAAAAGTGGTTAGGAGGTAAAAGAGGAACTTCTTGGGGAAACACAGATGACCAACCAAAGCACGCATGACACTGTTCTTCAGTGCAGCACCTTTCAAGGGCTCCTTGCACAGTGCAATACATGGCACCTATTTTCTACAGATCCCCACCTTCTGTGACATGATAGTCATGGCACATCTGAAGTCTTTACTTACCAAATTACATGCAAAAGTTGTAGTTATGAGAACATAACCCCAAGGAGGTGAACCAAGTGCACTGTGTGTCCCTTCCTTTACCCACATGCTAATGCCCTTTAGATGTGAATGCCATTACTACCAAACACTTCACACAGAGGAACAGTTCCTAACAGTTGGCTTCCTGTGTCTTGGATAGACCAACTGAAAATGGTAATGGTTTTCTCAACTGTAATACAGGAGGCAAACTACAGGCACCAAAAAATATTACTGAAGTGCCACTTGGTGATTCTTGTACTATACCTTTGGCCAGCCACAGAGCTCCCTCGGAAGGTACAGGGAGGTCAGTGAAGGGAAAATAACAAGAAAACAGCCTAAGCTGTAGTGGGAAGATGCCCTGCTAAATCTGCTAGACTTGCCCTTCCCAAATCCTGTCAGGAAAAGGAAGGTTATTTGGATCCAAGGAGAGAAACTTAGCTTGTAGTAAAAATAATAACTCTTTACATGATCCCTGTTGCAAGCTATCATACCAAAGAGACACGCATAGGAAAATTCTACTAAGAGCTTGGGGAAGTCAAGAGAGGAATTGGAATTGTTTATGACAACTTAAATTTGAAGCCAAGAGCAACTTGTTAGGGCCAGTCCTAACAAACGGAACAGAAACACAAATTTGTCAGCCTTCCCAGATCTTGGACCTAAAACGGAGGTAACTACATTCGATCTTATCAGATGTGAAAGAAATCTCATAGTACTTCTCTGATAACAAAGAATCTCATCTCATCTGATTAAAGGAAAAAACAGCCCAGAGAGACAAGAAAAAAACAAGGGCAGCATCAAACAGCCAGTCAATAAAGCCTCTTCTCTTGGTAAATATTTAATACTTTCCCAATACTAAATCATTAATGGGGTTAAAATATAACTGGGAATTCAGAGATCCAATATTCCAACAATCCCTTCCCTGGCAATCCATACACAATGAGTTAGCTATCACCACAAATAAACCTATAACATTGTAGTTTCCAGCTGATTAACCCCTTACTGTCTTAGCTAGAAGACAACACCCATAAACTCACTACAGTTTCTGCAGTTCTGAGCTGGGCCATTTTATTTACTTGGTAAAAGGGTGTGGCTATGAATGCTTAGACCTGCACAGAAAGAGTAAACAAGAAAATCATCTTGTTGATCATCCAGAGGAATAATCTAAGAGATACAGAAATCAGGATGGATTAGGGAATGAATTTCAACCTGAAAGTAATACTGGGTAAAAGAACTAAGAATTAAAACAACCCAGCATACTAAATCCACAGAGAATAGGAATGGTCTAACTAACTAATGGAGCTGCACTAAGAACCTCGGTGAATAAATAACTAGGAAAAAAACACCCAGTTATGATGACCACCTATTGGCTGCCTTCAACAAGACTGACAGACACCTAGCTGGAGACTATGAAATCCAATCTGCAAAGAATAAGATCAAAATTTATTTTGAGTGCTGAGATCATCACCTCTTACATAAAAGACTTTTTCAGTCGGTCTGACTGCAGGATTCCCAGACAGATATTCATTACTTACACAATGCAATTTATATTCTATTTTCAGAAATCCAGCCTTACGTTAGTAACAGGCAGCATGTCAGATTTCATTCTCCAGTGGATGACCAGACAAAGCACTAAAGCCTGGATCTTCAACTCTCGCCTGACCCATGAAAACCTTGCACTCGTTACTAATGCTTTCTTGGAAAGAACACAGAAATTCTTCACATTACATAATTTTAACACCACTCAGCACATTATTAGATCAACCCATTGGTTTCTTAATAATACATCTAAGTGCTCTTCCTATGCTGAAAATTTTCCTTAAAAGTCACCTATGATGTCTCAAGATGGTTTCACAACATCAAGACAAATATCTGTATGTTATACAAATATAAAGATTATTTTGCTTACTAAAAAGAATTTCTTCTTTAAAAGTCTCTCTTTTTTTTTTTTTAATTCCACAGAAGCATTACAAGAATTAACTGCAACGCTTGTAACTTTTTTGTGACTTCTATACTAGATTTATAATACTCTCCATAAGAGATATCAGCAGTTGGCCTTACCAGCAGTGTACATGTAATGAGAGCAAAAAGAACTGGTGATCTTCACAAAAGGTCAGTGCAAAGAGAAAGTTATTTAAAAACCAAAACATGGTTGTTTAACATAAGCTGAAAAAGGCAGGAACAAACTTGCTGGAACATACCCTGCATTTGTTTTTGGTCACAGTCAATACAGTCCTATTACCTTTAGGGTCAATTTAATGTCTGACTATTTATAATCAGTTCTGAAAGAACAAAGATGAGAAATTCTTTTTCCTGAAAAAAAAAATAAATGAGTAGAAGCTTGAGACTGCACACAGTTCAGCAGAATTATAATCTAACTGCAAGTATTTAAATATCACACAACCAGCTGACATGGGAATATTAGAAAAACCTTAAAATGCCAAGACTCAGCATCTCGCATATTGCAGTAGAGTGCAGGCTGGAGAGAGAGAATTTATATTTAATGCAAGATTTGCTGAGAGCCAGCATACCAGAAATTTATAATTAGATGGTAATGGGGACAATCCTCTTCTGATCAGTTTTACACCAGTAAGGCTCCATTCATCAGTGCTGCTGATCCTAATTTATGCTTGTGTCAGTGCAGAAAGAATTAAGCTAGTGTCCTGGACAGACCACTTTTTCCCCTCACATCCTAACCACAAACATGAAACAGCTGAGGATATTTTTAAAATCCACATGTAAAAATATACTTGGCCAGCCAAAATACCTAAAAAAAGTTACTGCCTTTAGTTGTTAGGTACCAAGACCTACAAGAAACTGCTACTGGGACGTAAAATGAGTGAAAGAGCTACATCTTACATTCCAAGATACAGCCACTTACAGAAACGTGAGAAATTATGAACTAGCCCCTACATTTCTGACTAACATTTAAGGGCAGCTAAGCCTGACATGATCACTGCAAATTCCTTCAGAATAACTGCACTGTCTGTTATAGCTTAATGCTAAAATAACAGCAATTAACACAGTGTATTTATTACAAAAAGAAAACAAAACTGGAAGCTGCAATAATGCCCTCAAAGTCAGTTCTGAACCAATCACACAGGAAAAAATAGTTAGTTGTATCATACAGGAAGATATTTATGAGATGTTTTACAAGAAATAGGTATGCAAGACATCCAAATTAATTCATACCTACCCACTGCAACCAATGACTTTATTATAGAGATAGGATGGGAGGCCTTTCAGATGAATATTGTTATCCACATAAACATATTGTAGCTCCCGAGAACGACCTAAATCTGGGTTTAGAAAACAAGAAAAGTCAAGGGGAGAAAATTGTTACTGTGTTATCCCTTAAGTAAAGCAATTATCTTTCATTAAAAATAAGCTAATCAAACTGAAGGTAAGCAAACATAAATTACTCCTCCTCAGTCGGAAAATTTCAGCCAAATGTTTTATTACAGATGTGTGGAAAAGCTGTTCAGAAAGTAGCATTAAAATTACTAAACCAAAACAACCCCCTTTTCAGTAGCCCTGAAAATTCCATTATAAATAATTAAGTTTTAACTTGGACAAATTGAAGCAGCAAAGGGACAATTGATTTCAAATCTACAGTGGATACTTGAGGTTCATAAGGTCAAACCTGCTTTCATTAACTCGTCTCATGTCACTGAAATCACAGCTTCACTATCTTTGGAAAAGTGGTAAAGATGTAAACAAAAATGTGGTCTTGGAGAAAAGAAAGAGTGGGTCAGAAGAGATATCTGTTTGATTACATTAGCCATAGCCAAATATAATAAGTATATCATCTAGAAACAGGCCTGTATGCTCCAAGAAGTTACAGAACACACGAAAACCATTAAACTGCAGAATAGAAACCAAAAGCTGTGGCTACAAGTAAATGATCAGTGATCTGAAGATGTGCCTCTTAGATGACTTCTGTGAAAATATTCACAGCTGGCACTCAGAAGGAAGTATCACGTGGTTAAGAAATACCTTCACAGATTAGAAACATATTAACATACCTCCAGGTAGGAGCACACAGGTATGGAACAATTGTATTTTGTTTAGAAAACTAAAATGAGAAGATGGAGCAAAACTGAAGTGAGAAAGTTTAGGCTTCTATGAAGAATTCTCAGAAATGACAATTTTGCTTATCAGCAAAATCTAATCTGTGGTAAAACTGCCTGCTATCAGAAGTGAAATACACACTAATGAGACATTTAAAAAGCCAAACCAAACAGTAAATTAAAAATAACGATGTAAACGACTTCTGAAGTGGCAAGAAAGCTGCCATGTAGGATGACCTAGGCAGCCCATTTCATTTGTAGCTCCTATGACACTCGAGATACTGGGTTAGGAAGAGACATACACGTTCCACACAAAGCACAAAGCAAGGGAACGATGTTTGAAAGCCTCTCTGCCTGGGAGGGGATAGCTGCAACCCAGACAAACTGCATCATGGTAAGATGATTTGCAAAATATCTGTATGCCTCTCCACTTCTTAAACTTTTATGATTGTGTTCTAGAAATTAGTCACGATAAACAAATACTTGTCTCAGTCGGCCACATTACAAGACAATACCAACTAAATTTGACTTCTTATCTTAGTCAACTGTCAGCTACCTCGGTTGGCATAAAGATAACATGACAAATTAGCATAGCTTCTGTCCTTTCTGTAATCACGGCTAAGAACAGAATAAAAGTTAAAACCATTTCCATGATACCTCTATTCAGAAGTTCTATATGGAACAATTACCCCTTACCATTCCCTACTATGACAAGAGGTAATACAATCCCTTCTTCATTATTTAATAGCTTCATCGTACATAAAAGCTCTGGACACCACTTAGCACAGATAAAGCAAATGATATTTTGAGTGATTCCCCTCCCCAACATTTGGCCATCTTAAAATACACTCCCTGTCTTCAGCTGTCACACACTTGAATGGCAGCTGCAAGCACCAGAAACCTTAACAGCCTCACGCTGAGGAAAATCTTCAGAGGGTATCACAGTATCAAATCTTTGATATCAAGAATAAGTGATGATACCACCAGAAAACTAATAGATTCATTTTCTGACATAAAAACGTTAACACAGAGAAAATGAAGCTTTTGTGTTCAGGGTTTTGTGGTTTGGGGTTTTTTTTTTTCAGTTGTTTGGTTTATTTTCTTTGAATACAGGTCCTTGCCCTGCAACAGTTTATGGAGGTTTCAAGGACCATAATGTAGGCTTTGTTCAAACTGGAGTCACCGGGCATCAGGGGACACATTCAACCATCACATGCTTCTTTAACCCTGTCCAAAAGACCTTCTAGTTCATGGAGCTATCTGGCATATGGAAGCATGTACAAATACCTCTGCTGAGTGACGGGCACTGCTGTGAGATGCTACTGTGCATAGTTATGAGCTAAAAACCTCAAAAAGATTATTTATTTTGGCTGAGAACTGCAGGGCTGAAAATAGTTTAGTAAAGTTCTGGGATATTTTTAGATGAAGCAAAAACATTGTTATCTTACAATCAATAAAACTATTGCATTACTGAGGCACTGTAACACCATGAAAGTATTGTAAGGCTGGAAAAGAATTGGGCAGTAAAATGTAAAGGAGACGGTGTGTGCATGGCACATCTAACCTTAGAGATTATTGCCTCATGTTGCAGAAGCCAATTATACCAAGAAGAGCAGAAAACTATGGGTTGCTGGGGTAGCCTGAATGTGCTACTGTTTAACTGATTAACTTACAGAATGGAAGGAAATTTTTACAAGAGGCTCATCTTGCTTATTTCTACACAGATGTATGCAAATGGGCTGAAAATCAAGCAAGTCAAAAAAAGCCCTAAAGCTGTTCTTTTCATATGCATTGAGTGGGGAGTTAGGCTGCATCTCATCTCTTCCCTCTGTCTTTATCTTATGCTATGTTTAGATTCTAAGTTCTGAGTTGACTGCATTTCCTAGGTAATTAAAGCAAATTTTTGGATGTTAGACAAAGTATCTCAGTAGGAAAAATTCAATTCCCAAAGCCAAATAGCCTGTAACTATAAATGTTCCTTTGATATAGTTTCTTTGCATTAAATAACTAAGAATCTTCTAGTCCCCAAAAGATTTTTTCTTCCAGTTTCAAACACGTTCCATAAAGTTTAAATTTAAATAAATCATCACTTTAAAAAGCTCTTTGTATTCCATCCACATTAATTTTTATGTCTTATATCAGTCAACAAATATTGTTCAAAGTTCTCTAAAAAACAAGCTTCTGAAGAACTTTGTAAAGTAAGGAAGCTGTCCATCTATGAAAAGGCTAAAGCTACAAAGAAGGTTTTCATGTGGCTTTTGCAAGCACTGTACTGTGTCTAAAACATTTCCACTTTCCTCCTTCCAGGCTCCCAGATCAAAGACCTTTCTCCCAGAAATGACCAAATGCCATGAGTCCTGAACAAACCCCAATTCTATTTTTTCCTCTTTTTTTTTTTCCTCCCTTTTTCTTTTCTTTTTTTTTTTTTTTAACCCCAGGGCCCTGGCATATGCATTCCACATGGCTGAAGATGGAACAAAAACTCTTGTGTGTCTGCACTGATGCTCTTTTAACCATACTGTGAGGGCAAGGACACAAAAGCAGCATATACTGAGGTAGAATAAGACCTTTGTTTATTGTGCACTGATAATTACTAGACCCATTTTCTAAACAAAAAGTGCACATAAACCCTCAATAAAGTGATATAACACTGAAAAGTTGCTGTCATAACATCCCCTGTACTGTCAGTACACTTGGGAATTTATGGCCTATTTTAATCATATTTGCACTTTATTACATAAATCATTTTTATTTTTGCTATGTCATCAGATTCAAATTTCTGCTTGCAATGGAATTTGTTTCCAGGCATTGGAATATTTGCTAACGATAAAATTTTGAAGTTTAACTTCTATCAAAGGATAATTTACATTGTAAGTAGATTGATAGAAAATGATCACTAGTTCCATCTGCCATTCAAGAAGAGGATTCCTAAGACCATTTATTAAGGCAGCATGCAAAATACCCTGACAATAATACAGCTATCCAGGATGCAGTTTCCAGTTCAACTTAGTCATAAAGTTTGAGTTTGGTGTTTTTAAAGGTGTATTAGGGAGACTCAAAGGCTCAAATCCATGTAGCCTTGTTTCTTTGAACATAACTGAAATATGTGTTCTGCAGAACAATTGACTAGTTCATTGTTGTTCACCCATCTGCTTGTTTACCTACCAGTTCTGAAAGTTAGAGAGTGGGACCAGGTATTTTTATTGTATTTTGTGAAACTGGTTAATCATGGAACAACCCCATGCGCCAGGACAGGCTGGGAGTGATGTGCTGGAGAGTAGCTCTGCAGAGAGAGACTGGGAGTACTGGTTGATAATCAACTGAACATGACCCAGCAACATGCCCTCATGGGCAAGAAGGCCAATGGCATCCTGGGATGCATCAAGAAGAGTGTGGCCAGCAGGTTGAAGGACGTTCTTCTTCCCCTCTGCCCTGGTGAGGCCTCATCTGGAGTCCTGTGTCCAGTTCTGGGCTCCCCAGCTCAAGAGGGACAGGGTACTACTAGAGTACCAGCACAGGGCTACCAAGACTATCAGGGAACTAAAGCATCTTCCTTATGAGGAAAGGCTGCAGGATCTGGGGCTGTTTAGTTTGGGGAGACTGAGGGGGGACCTCTTAATATTTACAAACATGTAAATAGTGGATGTCAGGAGGTTGGGGCAGCACTTTTTTCTACTGTATCTAGTGACAGGATGTTTAAGTGAGGGAGCCCTGGTACAGGCTGTCCAGGGAGGGTGTAGAGGCTCCTTGGGAGGTCTTCAAAACCTGCATGGACATGCTCCTGTGTGACTTGATCTAAGTGAGACCTGCTTTGGCAAGGGAGCTGGACTGGATGATCTCTAAAGGTCCCTTCCAACCCCTACCATTCCATGATTCTATGTTACACTTCTTTCTTAGGATGCATGTGCCCTCAAACTTTAAAGCACAGGAGAATCACAGAATTACAGAATCTTAAGGGTTGGAAGGGACCTCGAAAGATCATCTAGTCCAACTCCCTTGCCAGAGAAAAAGCTACATATTACTTATCTATTGCTGCTATGAAAGATCTGTGCTACTGCTGGAATACACCTTACAGCTATCAATCTAGGAACAGGAAAATGCAGATTTCCATTACACTTAACACGAGGTTCTACTGGCAGCTACTGGGGACATTCTTCAACGAGGAAGCATGGATTCCTTGGCACAGTGATGTCAACCACAATATGAAATAAAGTAAATCACACTATAAAAAGCATTAGGCAATATGTTCCAAACACATCTCTTCTAGCATGGATCCATCTAATAAAAAAAAACAAAAAAAAACCCCCACACTCTGTCCAAAGATGAATTAAAATGTCTGCTTTTCAACTCAAATGCCTAACTGGAAAAAAAAGGTCAATTCTTGATTGACTGTCTTTTGTAGATATTCCTACAGTATCTTTTACTCTTATTTAACATCCTCAGTCATTAAATACGAAAGGGAATTTCGATGTCAGAATACACACAAAGAAAATATTAGCCAACACGTGCAGGCAGCAGAAATAATGCTACAATTATGCCTTCACTTCAGGAATACTCTCAAAAATACTTTTTCCCTTACAACAAAAGATCTTTTTGCTTTTCCATGTACTAACTTTTACTTCTCCTTTATTTCATCACACCTTGACCACTCTGAAGCCTTC
Organism: Colius striatus; assembly: GCF_028858725.1. Taxonomy (NCBI): domain Eukaryota; kingdom Metazoa; phylum Chordata; class Aves; order Coliiformes; family Coliidae; genus Colius; species Colius striatus. Next base: position 31,555,175 of record NC_084765.1, read on the forward strand.
TGATTCTTCAGAGGAAGGTTTAAACATTTACATTTACACTGTGCTGCTTTCCCTCTGAACTCTAGGATTTATGATTCAGTTCCATATCCACAGATAGCAAATTATCTCCAAATGTTCACCAATGAGTCACTATTAAGAACTACTGAACAAGGTCAATTGACAGTCTTTGATGTTTCCCGTTATTTCAAAAGTTCCTTTTGAATGTTTTGAATTGGAATCTAAAAATAAAGAAAAAAAAAGAGAAGGTGTGTCATAATATCAGAGATTTATTTCCTCCTTTTGAACTTAGAACACTTCAGTAGATCTATGGCTCATCCAGGTCATAGCTCACAGATAAGCTACTAGTGCAGAAGTTGCAGAAACTTTTACCCTTGGAAATTTCACATCTCGTCTTACTGAACAAGCACCTTCCTTGTGCAAAATTAAAAGCATTTCACTTCCTATCTCATGAAATGGAGTTAGAAATACTTACTAAAGTAGGAGAACTTACTTAGCTTGTTTTAGTATTGTGGAATCTGGATGATGCAACCTGGAACTCCATTTCTCATTACATAATGACACAAGTCAGGATATAGTAAAAACACTGTATCTGCAGACAGTATTTGTACTTATTTTCCAGTAATATAAACTAAGGTCCTAAGAAAATCAAAAAGATCATAAACATCTTGGAAGACTAAATAGTTAGTACTGAAAAAAATTACTTAAATCTCTACTATGTAATTAATTTAGAAATTACTATTGCATTTTCAGCCACCTAATTTTTAGCTTCTTTTCAATGTGATTACCATAACTTCATCCACATCCTAATTAACACCAAACTCTGATTGTATTCTAGAAAAATTATTAATAACTATCAAAGTGACATGACAGATCTGCATGTGGATCTCTGTTCCAGCAGAGATAAACCCATGGCAGGGACAAAAAGTAACAAATAAAGGGAAGAGGACTTGCCTTGTGCAAACAGAATAGAGTCCACACTTACTGACAACACAACTACTACCTACAGCAAACCACCACACATTGACTGCACTTCCTACTCTTGAAGACCTGCTTCGCCACTTCTGAACTTCGAAAGGGTTGACACAAAGGCAGATAAATTTCTTCCTGTGCTACCACTGAGGAAGTTTTGATGGATGCCTACATGGAGCATCAACTAAATCTTTGTTAGATTATGCAGTACTGACACTCCCAATAATGAAAAAATACTTTATGTGGAGTTACCAAGATTCCACAGTAAGGTTTAAACCCTAGCTGAAGAATCTTCACTACATCATCAGATCCAGCAAACGGAAACAGATCATTACTCTAAGTGGTGGAACTCAGATTACATAGTACTATATTTAAATGCAAGATCATTTAACTTCCCCTCCCCCCCAGTTGGCTAAAAATAAAGCAAATTTGATAGCTGACCTATTGCTTCAAAAAATCTTGAAACCCTGACCAGTGTTTTTTAAATTAACATATTTTCCAACAACACAATCCCTGTGACAACTCCATAAACAGATCTTGTAGGGACCACCAAAGAAAAAACACTTGTTGCTTTTTCCTTCTTTCAAGATGCAAAGTTGTTTTTCTTGTCTCTTCTCTGACCCACCCCCAGCCCAATGACAGGGGTGACTCACCAAGTGGCAAAAATGCCAGGCGGTTTCCAGCCATGGAGAGCTCATTGAGGCTTGGTAGCTGGCAGAGGTGGCGGGGCACGTACCACAGGTGGTTTCGGTCTGCAGTCAGGTATTGCAGTGACAGGCACATGTGAAGCCTTTCAGGTAACGTTATCAAACGATTGGTTGATATGTCCAGCGTTTGCAGCTCCCTCAGGTCTCCAACCTCTACAATCCAAACAGGAGGCAGTGAGAATTATTCATGTATTCATGTTCACAAACAAGACCAGAACAAAATCTCTCATGTTAAGGCCAGCAGTTAGCTGTGCTGTTTTTCACCCAAGACACAGCTCTATTAACTCCTGTTCACAACTGATAGAAATGCCATCTTCATATTTCACATCTTTTTAATGAGGCACAGTTATCAGCCAGGCAGTATGTTTAAATATAAGATCTCTCAAGACAGAGCACTGACAATAACGATTGTCAAAAATATCAAGCACTTGCCTGGTCCTAAACCAAAACAAGAAAAAAAACCCCAAACCACCACAAACCAAAACACATGACATTGCTTGTTGTTACTGAGGGTTCAGCACGACTCTGCTCTCTTGCAGATTCAAACTAATCTTTTATTTAAAAAACATTTGAGGAGACAATGCTTATATACACCTTAAGATTCCTCTGCAGCAAGACCTAACAAATACAAGCACAGTATATCTTGCTTAGTGACAGTCTTTTCACCAAGCATGCCTGGGAACAACAGCTCTGTCTCATTAATACAATTCAAAAGACTTATTTTAAATTAGAAAAGACATTCTTAATAACTGTAAGTTATATTGTAGGAAGACATTACAGCAAGTTCTAATCTAGAGTTAATTACAGCTTCTAAAGATTTTCTTTTTTAACATTTTAAGTATTTTAAAACTACATTTCGTGTTTAAAAAAATTATACAATACTGTTTAAATGTAGGTAACAAAGTTCTTAAGAGGCTGCAAGATGTGATCACACAAGTAGCCTCACTTGGGCAACAGAGTAATTTTCCTTGTGTCTGGCCTGTGGGACCAAATGCACTGATTAACAAATATATTAAGCAACTCTATAGGTTCTCATTGTTTGTTCAGTGATTCTTTTACAGTTACTCTAAAACTACAGGGTAATTTTATAGATTATTTTTCCCAAGCAAATGTGGGGAAACTATAAACAGTTTTGCTTTGTTTTTAAATACAGCAATGGAACTAACTCATGAAGTGCTTGGTATCCCTAATTCTCACTGCAGTTCTCACCATCTTGCAGAACCAAGTGTACTTAGCTCTTGGCTGAATGAAACCAGCTCTTGCATCTGATAAGCTGCTAAAACAAGATTCACTTGAATTTTCTACCCTGAAAACACCATACAATCTACACAATCCACAATCTGCAGTTCTACCACCCAGATTTTTTAAAGAGATATAAATAGGGTAACACTCTTCAAGTTAAATCTAAACAGAACCTGTTGTGCCCTTAAGCTCTCTAGGCAACAGGAGCTAGAAAATACACTATTTCCTGACCTCTGATGTAGCATCTTATATACCACACCCAAGGAAAGCAACCAAATGTTAGCTGAATTTCAAGCTGTCTTCCAGACAATGTGAAAAAAGAAGAGCAAATCCAAAGCTGACCATGGTAAAACTGCTATTACTTCTAAGACAGAAAACATTAAAAAAGAGACATTGTAATTTAGTATTAGATATTGTCACAGAAATAAGAATCAAACAAAATGTATGTGCACATGTAGAAAGAGCTTCTGCCCACTGCAAACATCCCAGCATTACCTACAGGAAGCAATGACACACACATAGCATATGCATCCTTTTTAGAAGGTATTACTGACAGAAGCAGCTGCTACACACAGATGACTACATTCTTCAAATCTCTTAGTTTTGATGTCAACAGGAATCATAAGCTTTAACTGAAGTATGGGATTTTTTTACTACAAGAAAACAAAGTGGCAAATGCAAAATAATCACTACTAAATAGCAAAAGACTACTGTGCAAAAGAATTGCAGAAGAACTTTTTTTAAAGAGCTTTATATTCATCACAAACAAAGCCATATGCTTGAAAACACTGACAGGAAAAGAGCCACCTACATTCAGCCAAACCACTGACCACATGCAGTCAATAACAGGTCTAGCTATTTTCATCCACTAACCTTTTTCTCTGCCACAAAAAACAGTTTTCTAATTCAGTTTAGATCCCAAATCCCATAAATGTTACGGTTGGCAAAGCTGGCAGAGTTTCAAAGGCATTGCTAGAATGATATGTTTCAAATCTAAAAGGAAATAAAAGTTTTCTCACTTTATCCTTCATCCAAAAAACACATACTTGCCCAAACTTCATCCTCTCTACCTTAATCTTCCAATGCATACCAGATGTAAACATCCACTTTCAACAGATAGTGCCATATGTTACAGAAACACCCACTGACCCGTGAAGTTGAAAAGTAAACCAAAGTGCCATCACACTGAAGATATAAGGCCCAGAGTCCTCACCATAGTGTTGAAATCTCATTCTTAAGGAGATGCTCAGACATTTAATAATGACACTAAATTTCTTTCCCTCTAATAAAGCTAAGGAAAACAATAAAGAGGAATAAGAGAAAATAATAAACAGTCCATTAAGTTTTTTCAAGCCTTTAGTTACTAAATATTATTATCCATGCTTTAAAAATCTTCCAACATAAATGGCTTGGCTAACATACACAGTGAAAGGCTTACAGATCTCTCTTGCTATCACCTCGTCAAGCACTCAGACATGCATCAAAGGTGGATTTGGAAATTTGAGGCAGATCCAGAAAAGGAATTAACCATTCCCAAATAAAAAGAACTGAGAAAGAAAGGACTTGTATTCAGAGATCCCCTCCAGTCCCAAGGATAAGGAAGAGACAAACATTATCCATCACCACTGAACCACCTGGAAGAGTTACAATTACACTGAAATCAAATTAATAAATATATTATTTTTAAAGTATGTTAGCTCTAGGATGAACACACAGCATGGCACCGAGCTCCATTTTGACATCAGAAGCAAGAATAAAATCCCCAGCAGCTTTGCTAAATCTCTGACTCAGAAAGACTCGAGTCCAAACATGAAGCTCCTCTCCAACTCTTTAGACCCACGTGTTTCAGTTGTGTCCACCTGCTTGGATTACTACCTTCACATATAGCTGGGCAATTCTCTGCCTTGGCCATATGGTACAAATGGGTTCATGACACAGTACATAGTGACAAGCAATAGGACAAGAGGAAATGGCCTCAAGTTGTGCCAGGGGAGGTTCAGGCTGGATCTGAGGAGGAGTTTCTTTCCTGAAAAGGCGTTGGAATGGGCTGCCCGGGGAGGTGCTGGAGTCACCGTCCCTGGAGGAAATTAAGAGATGGGTGGATACTGCACTTAGGGAAATGGTCTAGTGGTTGATAGGGCTGGGACAAAGGCTGGACTCGATGAGCTTCCAGTTGAAACGATTTTATGACTCTACACAAAGTGGCTTGACAGACTTACAGTCCACATGCTACTCACAGAAACGTAAATGCAGGTTTATACCCCAAGTGCTACCTACAACCTTCTGAAAGTGGTTCCAGTGTCACAGACATACAAAGAAATACTTCAGACTGCATTCTAAAAACTGCCAGCACTCAAGTAATTAGTTAATCTTTTTCATCCTTGATAATATGAAGATTCAGAAGTGATTACTGTGGCTCCAAAAAGCAGCCTTTGCATTCATGGTAATAGCTTTCCCAATCATGTGGAGAAAGGGACAAGTGAACTGTCAACACATGTATTTGGGTTAACAAAAGAGAAAATCTGTCAAATACATTTGTTTCTCAACACAAAGGGAAAAAAAAAAAAAAGTAAAGTTTCAGGGTATTTCCAGAATTATTGACCCCTAACAAAACTGGTTGTATTTGTATAAACATACCTAGCATCAGGGGAAAAAAAAAAAAAAGACAGAAATTAGTTTTTCATTCAGATGGTTTAGATGCCAGTTTTTAAAATTCATTCCCGTGGATTTACATGAAGGAAAAAATCCCATCTGGAAGTAAGCAGCCTATACAGCACATAATAATTGCAAAAGGCTATTCAAACTTCCTCAGCCTTCTAGGGGTACAGGCCTCACCAGCTGCATAACTCAAAAATAACTAACAGTTCTCTTTACATTTCAAGAGCAATCCCACCTTTCCCTATTGGGACATAACCCAAAAAAGCATCCAAAGAGATATGAAACACATACACAATTGTATTTGACTGTACGGAAGGCATGGATTTACTTTAAACCAAATGCTGAGTCTTTCCATCCAATTAAAGGTAAAAAGAGGGATAGGAGAGTGCTACAGACCTACCTGCATGAGAATGCACCTCAAAGCAGGATATTAAGAGAAAGCAGAGCACCTACAAGGAATGGAAAAAGGGACTGATGAGCAAAGAGAGCTGGCACTTAGAGGTCAGGCCACAGAATTTAAATGAAAACTGCCAGAAGGCCAGGAAAATGGGAACTCACAGACAAACAAAAGGTTTCTCAACATGAAATAAGGAGAAAGAAATTAAGAATTTGTGTCAACAGGGGATAGAAATATTAGATTAGCTTTCTGCATCATTTTTTCCTTTAAGAATAATGCTGTGTATGAGGACAGAAACAGGATACCTCATGAGAACAAGGACAAAGCACTGAAAAATCACCACATCCATTACTAAAATTAAATGAGGCTGTTTAAAAAATTTCTGTCTCAAATAAACCAAATGAAAAACATTTCTATATCAAAACTGCAAGCTCAGGCACGAGGATTCTCAATGAATAAGACATTTTCTGTGATAGCAGCCTATGGTTGCAGAAAAACACAGAACCTGTGTTCAAAAAAGCCCCATTAATGTGAACTCAGGGAACTCAGGGCTCTTCACTATCTGATAAACTGCTGTAAGGGGAAAGAGTAACCAAGAGTAACGAACAACTGGAACATAAATAGAAAACACAAAGAAAATGCAATCCAGATCTTTCCAAATGGAAGTCATATTATATTGACTTTCTTTCATGAAATTGCTTGGTTAATGACAACACATGAGAATCACATCTCATGCCAAAACATTACTAGTGGTGGTGTTCCCCAAGGGTCTTTGCTTACAATTTCCATTTTCTACCTTGGTTTTGGTTTTCTGTCAACACAAGCGTTTAAAGCAGTGCTGGCATGACAGAGAACCACATTATCATACAAGAAGAGAAGCAAGAAATTTTAGACTTAACTGACTGAAATGGAATGAAAAATAATAGAAAATAAGCCTAAGAAAGTGCTGCAAGTCAGGCCTCTGCTTGGAACACTATAGGAAGAGAAGGAGTGGCTAGAGAAAGATAATGACCCACCACTGAAAATAACTAATGCAACCTGTATATACAGTCAGCAAGAAAGGGTCTTAATGTACCTTTGTACTGTAGGCAATAATGATGATCTTGCTATTATCATACATTTACATCTACCACCCTGCTACCAAAGGGTTCCAACACCAAAGCAATCCTCTCTTGCCTGCCATCCACTCTGCAATGCCAACAGCACGTCATTGCTCCAAGCTTGCAGTGCTCTGTACTTTATCTTTGCTAAATACCATGGAGTCATGTTTTCCAGCTTGTGATATAGCCTTAGAATCCTTACACAATCATGATGACTGGCTACAACTGTGAAGCACTGGACCTCATATAGTCAGTGATCCCTCTCTATCCTGGGGTGTAAGAAGAAAGCTGGTTGGCTTCAGGGAAAGCACAGAAGGTGCTGAAAGTGGCTACCATCCTTCACCATTGAAATGATGTTTGAGTCAACTACCATGAACCTGAGCACAAGATGCATTTTCTCATTAGACCAGTAAAACCATGCAACTGTGAGAAAAAGACACTCAAAATCTTTCATACTGGCAAAGCTTACTACTTGTCCCATTAGGAGGAAAAAAAAAAAAGCAAGTCCCTATCCATGCCTGTGAATCTGAATTGTGATACTATTATGAGTTTGGAACTCTCACGTAAAGGAACTAGAAGTTTTTTAATCACTAAGAGCTTGATGGAAAAGATCTCCTTTAGATCTGCTCTGAGATGTCTCAGGAGGACTTAAATAGAATTAAAGATAGTTAAAACAAATTAAATAGCCTATTATATATTACATTACATTTACTGTCCTACTACACAGGTCACATTTCACAGCCTATAAAAATTAAATTTTCTAGCTCAAATTGGCACTTATGATAGACTTGTGCCATCTTCAAAGAAGAAAGTTTGACCATAACTGAAAATTGGCCTCATTAGGTTTAAGGACCAAGAAAGGGGAAGCAAAACGAATTACATTAACATTTTCCTACTGCTGTATGCAGCTGATACTATATTGTTAGCGAGAGAGCTTGCAAAAATGTTCTGTTCCACAAGCCTAAAAGACCTGAAGATTATTTTTTTTCCTCCTTGTATTTTTCCCCATGTAGACTAATACTTGCTCAATATTTTAAGGAAAAAAAGAAAGAAGAGACATTGTGATACTGCACCAACTATTTTGTGAATAACCTGTTTTTAAATAAGGTGCTGAATGTGAGTTCAAACCCATACAAATTCTAGGAAAAAAAGCCTCTATGCCAGCTGATCAAACTTGAATAAATTACTTTTAATGATACTTATGGTTGCAGTTCACATATTGCCCCGCTCTTTCCAGACAGGACGTAAGGTTTTCTGGGGCAGGATTGCCTTTGTGAATGAACAGTCATGTAAGTAACACCTCAAAGATGTTCCCAATTCTCAGTTTCAACTACTTCAGCCATAAACTGTATCAACTCTTCTCCAAAACATTTAAGCAGCAGACAAAAACCAAAACCAAGTGAAAAATACATACCTGTACTGAACACACCCAAATAGAATCTTTTCTCAATCTTGCTAAATGTCATAAGCAAATTTAGTATTGAACCTAATTATTTTCTACCATCCTTCACAAAAAATGTGAAAGAAGTGGCTTTCCAAAGTCCAATTTTGATAAACAGTAATTTAAGTTCCATTAAAAGTGACTGAAAACAGGCACCAGGCATGAGGGTCTTGTTAAGTCAAATTCTTGTAAAGGTCAGTGGTTCCACTTTTTTTTAACCATAATTAAGCTTAAATTAACAAACTGGCAACCTTCTGTATTTCGTGAGTCCAACACTCTGGGCTTTCCTCAGCATCAGCACTGAAGCACCAGTCAGAGCATACAGCTGCAGAATGCTCCTTAGGTTGTACTCTATATTACTCAACACAGGTTTGGAATTCCATTTTCTTACTTAATTTAATGGTCTCCATGAGAACAGTTAGAACAAATGAGGTAACTCCAGAAATGAACATACATGAGAAAAGGGGAAAAGGTGGGTAAAAGGGCAAAAGAGAGAGAAAAAATTGTTTATGCACAAAGGTAACTCAAGGCCATGAAACCATGAGGTTTCCTCTTTGTTTAGCTTTGGGTTTTTGTTTCCTTGTTTGTTTGGGGTTTTTTTTAGAAGACAATCTATCCTTTCATTTTCTTCTAGTGTACTCTGTCCTAGTACTTTTCTGCCCCACAGCAAGGTACTATTGCTACAAAACTAAGTAGTAGATGTCACATTAATCCGTTAATATTATTCTAAGGTTTTATTTTCCAAAAAATTGTATGGAGGACCCCACATGAAGTGTGAACAGACAGAATGCTACTTTGTCAAGGATATTGCATGAAAAGTTTCGCCTTTTTTAGCACCTTACAGAAAAGTCTCTTATTTAGGAAGTGATGTATTTTTGCTGTTTACTTTCCTTTGAGAAGCAGCTGTTTTCATTTTTCTAGGTGTTCCTGGGTGGTATGAACATAAACAAATGTAAATGAATACAGCATGACATCTGTTATGTTTCTCTTTCTTTTTTTATGTCTTACTATCGCTAGTGCTGCACATCTACAATTCACTGGGTGCTAATATCACTACATGGAAGGGGAAAGGAAAGCCTTCCAGAAAAACCTTTGTACAGAAAATAATCAGCTAATAATCTGAACTCAAGATGCTATCCAGCTAGAGATGGCTACTTAAATATCCTGCTTTAAGTTCAACAAACTAGTAATTGCCCAAAATTAAGGCAAACAAAATGAGTATCCTAACAAGTGATTAAAGGTAGACCAGGAAGCCACAGAGACAGGGCCAACGCTGGCTATAAATTCTAGGACACTTTTTCCTGTCTTTTTCTTCAAAGGAAAAACTCCAGATCAACACAACAAACTGGTCTCTCTGACAAACATAAATTAGTAGCTCCTAACCCGTTACTACACTAGTGACTAAATAATCCAAGCAAAAACCTATCTGTTGTGACTGTTGCTATCAACTGTTTCCAACCAACTGGAAACGTCAGACATCTTTTTTTCTTTTGAGGTTAGTGAGTTTGAGTTTTTTAGTTCCTCTTCAAGAGTAACTAAACACATAATAAAAGCAATAGGTCCAGGTTAGATTTTTATCCCTCAGTGGAGAAGTATTACACTGTATCAAGCCAAATTATGCTCACTTATCTTACTACTGGGAGATATCAAAGAACTCTCTTCCCTGAAGGTAAACTCTGTCTCCTTAACAAAATATGCAACTACAAACTTGATGAGGGAAAAGAATCAAAGGAAGATTGTTAGTTTGGAACCTCTTAGGCAGTGGAGTCACCATGTTTGTTTTCCAAAGGAACACTAATGGATGGAATAAACTGAAGTCCTAGGACAGTTTAGAGTTCTTTGAGGCCATTGCAACAGCAATTACAAGGGAGAGACTGGCTAGACACAGGAAATATTCCCACTGTAACAGAGATGCATCTTTCTCAGATGTGAACTATAGATTCAGGTGCCCTTTACTTGCAGCAGTAACAGGAGTTTCTCTTGCTCCTCCTCACATGCCTGGCTCATTTGTGCTGAGCAACGTCTCTATGGGCACTCAGCAGAATGGCTAGTTCATCACTAGAGATGGGCTGGCAGGAGCTACTACAATGAACATGGTTACTACTGAGAAAATGGCATGAACTGACAACTAACAGTTTCTCATTAAGATAATGACCAATAAAGACAACAACTGACTTGAACCAGCTGCTGCAGTGTCCTGTTTTCAAAATGCTGCAAGCCTTAATCAGTGGAAGATGCTGCTGCTTAGTGTTTCAAATCAGCACCAAGCAGACAAGTAAGGCTTGCAATCATAGTCCAAACCCTCACTTAGTCATTCTGAATCGTATTCCTTGAGCAACACAAAGTAGTAGTATTAGTCCATAAAGCTCTCAAACATTAAATAATTACCAACTGGAGTATACTTGCAGTTGCTTGGTATCAAAGCCTAGCATAAAGAGTAACAATTTAATGCAGATTTGGACAAAGCTAAGTTAAACACAGGTCTTTATTTTAAATACCACTGCAATAAAGTTAAGATAACTGGAATAGAGGTATCAAACTCTGTGTGTGTGACTTGAACCAGAGGAACGTTAATCTCACATAATATCTCGAGTTCTACACATTTCCTTTAAAGGCCTTTTCCATTTAGATTTAGTGTCAGTAAATGATGCATTTTATTTTGTCTCAATTTATTTAATAGACTAGCTGAGTAACACAAGGATGTCGATAACAAGTAGTACTTTAACTCTCAAAATGGTATGTGTTTTAAAAGTTATATTCGGCCAGTAAGGTCAAGATGGAAATTGATACAAACTAGAATTCTTCTGTTGCACAGCACTACTCATTAGTGTTTGTTCACTTTCAAAGATTGAACGACTTTGTTCTCCAAGCTTCCCTGAGCATTCCAGCCCTACTAGTAAATTGCATTTGCTTAATACAGAAGTAAAATCAACTACCCGTTAATGTAGCTAATCACTGCACATACATTACACAGAGCTTAGGGAAAGGAAAAAACCAAACAAGGCAACCAAAGAGACAAAAGTACATTCACAGATAATGAACTCTTAAGTCTTTATTTATTAAGCTGGATGTAAGTTAACTTTTAAAATCCAAACCTGAAAAAAAAAGAAAAAATGAAGCTTTGACAGTCTTTGCTTGTTATAAATGTTAATTTGGTGCAACAAAAGCATCTGAAAAATCTCCAATTAGCAAGAGGTTTTACAGGAAAAATGAGTAGCAAATTACTTTAGTTAACAGGTAATTTTCTTATGAAAACTAAACAGCTGAATAGGCTGCATGAACTAACAGTGCTGAATTTCACAAACAAGTTGGCAGCCCTGTGCTGTTGTAGCTGACATATTTTAACTTTTACTGACCTCCTTATGGTGGTAAAGGATACAATGAACTGCAGTTTTCAGCTTTCACTTATTTATTTATTTAAAAACAATGTCAGTAAAGGCAATAAACATGGACTCATCATTTTGCTGCATGGCTTGCCTGGTCTTTCCTTAGGACCCTCCTGAAATATGTCAATGCAGCAGAACAAAGTCAGATCCCCTTTGGCATTACGGCACGCTGAAGTCAGCAAGGCATTTCTAATGTAAACCTGGAATTTGCAAAGCAGTTACTATTACCATTTCCTTTTTCACATGCTTACAAACCAATGAAAAAAGACCCACAGTTTAATATCTGTTCAAAGCTGAGGTTCTTTGAAAGCCTGACTGCTATTGAACAGATTGTCTGTATTAAAGAGGTTTTGTTTCTGTTGTATGAGAACTATCATTCGTTTATGAAACACATTTTTCCTAGCACACATCCAACTCTCCATATCAGAGGTTTAGTCTCAGCCTTGTCAATACACATCTGTGTTCACCCACGTGAACAGCTATTTGCAAATGTTTATGAAAGAGGCCCTGAGCATCTCTAACACACCTTTTAAGTTCAGTTTTGCTTTGGGTAACAGTTCTAAAAAGACAGACTTCCATTTCAGAAATGAACTTCATATCTATCATATGTGCCTTCAACCAGGAAATCAGTAAAGTCAGACCCTTCCTATCAGAATCATCAGCAGAAGAATTCAGTGCTGACAGATGAGTTCAACAAATGTTTTTTGAAATTCCTTTACTTAGGAAGTTGTCAGTCTGATATTAGGCACTATACAATCACTCAACTTCAGTTCAATTTCTAACAATATGTTAACTCTCAATAATTAGTGATGATACTTTTTAAAGAACAGTCAGTCAAAAGGGAAGAGACTTATTCCAAGTCCCATATTCTTCTCAAAGACAGGCTACCACATGCATTGCGCAAGAAGGAGAATCCACCTCCTGATTGCCCCAAGCTATATTGCTCAGAAAGTGCCTGTTGCCAGCCATAACATGGAAAAACCCTGGTATCAAATTCCAAAGAGGCTTTGCTGTACTCTCAGTAGAGGATTCAGCATGTTGAGGGAAGAAGTTTCAAAAGGAAGGGAACGACACCATGAAAAAATAAAGGTTACAGTAACTCATGGGAATTTTATTTAAATTTTTATATCTCTAATAATACAGTTGAAAAACCCTAAAGCTTCCTTTTTGGGATTTTTTTTTCGAGTATAAAGGCAAAGAAAATCCCACACGTGAATCTTCATACAGATCCAAGCATTCTATCATAATAAACACAACAGTCATTATATTACTGAAGACTGTTGTACACCAAAGCAGCTAGACAAGCAATGAAGCATCACACCTTCTCCATTAGGAAGATTACCAGAGATGCCACCAACAGTCTGTGGGGTGGGAGAGCACTTGCCAGAGCTACTAATGAAATAATGAATGATCTGTAGAGCCCACTCAGGTAATGCGTTAAAACAATTAGAAACGTTAATTTCCATAGTCTTTATGGATTTTCAAATCAGTGTATAGAACTGGCACCTTCAAACACTCAGAGAGAGACTATATAACATAGAAATACACACCCACAAAATTAAACTCCTGGTAATCTGGTTTTCTACATCTTAGACTGAACTCCACAGGAATAAGATTGATCAAAAGCAACCAAAGACCCTCTACACTTCTTCCTCTCCTCTGCTATGCAGTCAGTCGACTCCCATAAAACAAACACCACAAATGGAATAATTGCTGAATTCAAACACAACTGTGGCCACTTCCATAGTTATACTTTTCTGTGGTATGTAACTATGTCACAGTGAGTTTTCTCCATAAATCTCATACCCAAGTTTTCAAACATGCAAAACATAAAAAACAAATAATTCTGTTTGACCTTCATTATTTAGGTCTGTGTGCCAGGTCTAATCACTTCTCGCAAGTACATTCCACTTCTTAAAAACAGACTGTAGAGACACATTTTTCAAAATAAAAGGAAGAGAATGCATTGTTTTGATGCTACAGCCGGAGGCCCTTTATCTGAGTTTTATCAAAGTATACTCTATCACTGATCAAAGTAGCAATGACAACTTAATGTTCTTTAAAGTTATATATTGCCGCGTAAACTTCCCACTTTTGTCTTGTGGCCTCTGGCTCAGCGTGTCATTGGGAGTATATTCAAAGGTCAAGAGACTTTCTTTCAGAAGCCCTCTAATCACTGAGGAGTGAAGCATGGGGTAGATAATTCCATCAGGGCTCTATACTCATATACCCTAGAAAATTCAGGTTGTCATTTCTTCTATCAGATGATCAAAACACTTCTTTATATGCCACTGTACAAACTATTCGTAGGTGGTGGCAGCATTTCCACGTTATCCTATTACTGACTTCATTATCACCTAAAGACCTGACTCTAGTATTGAGATCAATATTTCATTTTAAATCCCTTTCCATTGAATATTTCACATATGCCATGTGAGTGGTTGACTTTTTAAAGCAAAGTTTGGCAGTTACTTGGACATGCAAGACTCTTTTCTTAAAAAAAGCTGCATTTTAACCATTTACTGAAAAATTTCATATGTACTAGAAAATGATGCAATTCTATGTTTAATGAACTGTGTTGAAAGGAGTTGTACTCAAGATTCCTTATTTCCTAAAAAGGCTTGAGAACATGCAACATAACTACCATACTTCTACAGTTACATTTAAGATCTTCAACAGCTCCATACAATTTTAAGCTTCAAGATGAATGCTTGTCACCGTTACTTAAAACATTCCCAACATCTCCAACATTCCTGCCCACCCGCCACAGACAAGAAAAAAACCCCTGAAGAAACAAGGCCAATAGTGACTTGAGAAACCAAGGACAGCAGTACAGAAGAATGAGCCAGAATTCAAGAGGCAGTACCAAATCTCTTAACAAGAGAGGATCCGGTTCAATCCGCTTCCATATTCTCAGGAATGTACCAACTGGCCAAGTGCCTCACCATCAGAAACAGTATGAAAACTCCTTCATCTTGGCACAACTCCTTTATCTCCTATCTAAAAGCCTTTGAGGGGGGCAGCTATCAGGGGGAAAGCCCATGGCCCAGAGCTCAGAAGAGATACATGTTCCTGCAAGGATTTTGATTTTCACAAGTGGAATACTGCAAAGCCAGAAGCACAACAGGCTTAAGAGCACCACTGGTACTAATTAGGTTGGCTTCTCTTTGCTTCGTCCTGATTTCACCTATGCCTCACCAGGGTTTTTAACTCCTTTCAGAGAAGGAAAAGAGAAATAGGGAGAAGGAAAGAAAAAAAAGGTATGGGGCTGTCAGGGCAAGATTCTTCAAGTCTGATGCATTGTAACTTCCATAAGCATCTCAATGGAAGAGTAGGGAACCAATGACATCAGTCCATTCTTAGACATTGAGTTTGTTCTCTAATATAATAAATATTTCAGTGATTAGAATTCATGTGGTGTCATTCTGATGGACCTGCTTCTGCAGGAGGGTTGGACTAGAAGATCTCTAAAAGGTGCCTTCCAACCCCTACCATTCTATGATTCTATATCTCTGTGATGACACCATTAACTGTCCCTAAGATTTAGTGGCCAGTAAAAACTTGCATAAAAACGGAACCTTTACAGGTCAATCTCTGCCCACAAAGAAAGAACACAAATGACGTTAAGGCAGTTTGAAACATGTAGAGCACCCTACTCTCAGACACTCTTGGATCTATTCATTAACTCAGTAATTACAGTTTATTTGACTTAAATAGTCAAAACTCAAACAGGCTGAGATTTTTCACATAAAAGCACCACCCATCTTAGTGAAAGTGTGATCGAGCCAAAATCATTACCACCATGCTCAAAAAAAATAGGAAAGAAGAAAAAAAGTGAAATGAGTAAAGTTCTATTAGAATTTTGTGCAATTAGTTTTAGAATATTTCAAACTCAAACGCTTGGTCATTACAGTTTTGCTTCCAGAGGATTTTAACCTTCAGTTTAATCGACATGAAACCTCAATGCCAGTTAAAGTTGGATCCTGATCCCTTCTCCAGATGGAACAACTTCTGTGGTCATTACTTAAGATTTACATTTTATAAAACTGCATGGTACTTGCAAATATGATGCATTGAGCTATATCACGATTTCCTTATTTTTTTTAAACTAAAACCATTCTCTTTAAAGTAGCTTCATTTCCAAACACTTTTTCCAGTGATTGCATTAAATTAGAATAGCAAATTTTAAGCTGGAATTTTCTAGTCCAATAAGCCTAGTACACAAAGCAGGATTTGAATACTGAATTTAAATGTTACAACAAAAGGCACTGATGTCTTCTTGCAACTGTTTCCTATTAGTTTGCAGATTAATGAATTACAACACATACATACTCAGTACATGCATTTTTGAGAACCTGCTGTGCAACACCAGGAGTACCACCACAGGCCATTGTGGAAAGAGATACTTTTGCTGTTTTTTTTTGTTTCTTAACGTCATTTGTGCTACGATTACAGGAAACATTTCAGTATGACCAATAGAAGCCTATCTGGAAGAAGTATTGGAACAAAGACATATATTAGAACATCATTTTGAACATAAAAATATAGCTTTGGCATTTTTTGGCTACATGTTTATGCTACTGTTTTTGCTGCCAGCATCTAGTGACATTATGAATCGATACTAAAAAGTGATGTATAATACTAACAAAGAAGCTTTTAAAAGCCCCTCAATGGAGTATACCTGGAAAAAAACAACTGTAACAAGGGGTAAGCAGACAAGTAAAGAATAGTGATCAGCTATGTATACAAAGATGACTCATTCTGACACAGTGTACAGGTGAGAGTATGCAGGAAAAATCTTCAGTTACTGAACATTTCCAAGAAGTTAATGGAAATTTAAAAATCTGTCTTCAGTTCATTTCCCATAAATTTAAAGTGCTCAGAAGTACTAATAGTCCTCCTGAGAACTGAACTCAAATCAAATGTTTGAGCAAGGCAGACTGGTATAAAATCTCACACAACCAACATCCTTTAATTAAACACGTACCACTGTGCATGTTTGGATATGCACAAAAATCCATCTGTAAAAAACACTCCCTGCACAATATACTGCCCTTTGCCTTGCTCTCTTCTATTTAGGCCACCAACTCCAATGACAATCAGTAAATTGCCATTTTGTTCCTGACTCTTCAGAGATGACACTCTGCTATTATTTCCTAGGGAAAATTTTTCTTCTGTAAGATTCAGTCCTTTCAGGCTGTGAGGACAAAGCTGTACTAGAGTTTAGATAAGACCAGAACACGTAAAAATCTTTCCTCCTAGAAACCCAAAGAATGTCTTCACACTCCCATCAGATATTTTTATTGTGCTTCTAATGATGATAAGAACTACTGAAGCCTTACTAATTCTGATGTGAAAAAAAACAATTCAGTAAGAGGCAAGTGTAGGTATGATTTGCATGGACTTAGGTAAAAAAAGGTTTTTGTGTTGAACCTAAATGTATATCTTAGTATGCTGACTCTAGTTTTATACAGTAAACTGAATCTAAAAATTAATTATTAAACAGAGTATAGATTTTACAGATCTGGGGGGGGAAAAAAAGCGCCTAACTTTTAGTAATTAGGCATCAGACTACTTCAAGGAAAAAAACAGTTGATAATAATTGAGAGATTTCTATTTAAGAGTCCATGCTCCTTCAAACAGACACATACTTAGAGAAAAGCTCATGTAACCTAATCCGGGTTTTCCTCAAATCCCCACAAGTCCATTTATTTAAAAACACCACACTCCTGGATGGGAGCCTGGTGTACCAAACCTGTCCCATCGTGAATATTTTTATCCATGTTACTAAATTAGGAAAGCAGAGTGGACTGAGGTTATGTCAACTCTGAAGAAAGAACAAGGTCTGCATCACTTTGTGCCTTTGCTTTTAAAGTCACAATCTATATTAAAAAGAAAATTAACTTTCAGTATGACAGCAATCTGCCCTGATCTGAGGCAGTGATAAAAGCAGAAGGGAAGTAGTGGAAGGGGGGATGATAAAGGGTGAATTTATTCCCCTCCATTTTGAAGGCTCTAAATCAAAACATGAAAAAAGGGCAGGGCCTAGAATAAGAATGGCATGCTGTACCTACCACCAGTGGAAATCTACTGAGAAAAGGAGGTAGGAAAGAAGTCGTGTTTACATGCCTTTAATTGAGATTTACTGAAATACCTTATATTGAGCTCTGTTCAGAATTGCTAAGTTAGGTATTCAAGAACTCTTTACCAGTGAAATACTGGTATGAATAGTAAATACAAATATTGTACTTTATAGCAACTTTTAAAAAAGTGAGAGAAATGAATATGCAGTTTTCATGTCCCAAAGTTTCTCTTGCCCCCAATTAGCAAAGCAAACTCCTAAGCAAAACAGACTTAGCAATAATCAGTAAACATTCCAGAGTTTACTTTATAAATGGACAAAGCAGTAATCAACAATTACAGTTTCATTTATAATTTTAATAACAATGAAACCCTTCTTGCCATTCCCACTGAAGTCACCTATGCAAGAGAAAGTTACCTAGGATTCATGTATAGTTTTTCAAATTCATCTTCATGAACTCTTCCAGTCTTCTGGAAGCACAAGTTGTTTCAGTTACAAAAAAAAACCTCACTGATCTTACTGCTGTTAATTTCCTATTAACTTAGAAGGTTATTAATTATGGAGAGGTAATTATTAATTTCCTAATAACGGGTGTAAAGACTCAATCCTCCCCAATATAAAATACCATCAACCTCAAAAAGGTGTGGTCTTAAATGGAATGGGAACACCCAAGTTCTATTTCTGGCTGACACCGACTCCTGCTGTGGCCTCGAGCAAATCACTTCTGTTAAAAACACTTTTTTCCATTCTGTAAAATGAGGATAACACTCCCTTATCAGCTTCACAGGATCTCTCTCAAATGCTTTGAAGATGAAGTTTTGTAAGTCTACAAATGTCTTTTAATTAGGATTAAACTGACTATATTCTTAAGATATTTTACCTTAAAGAGGAGAAGGATTTGAACAGAAATGATGAGTATATGTGGCATTAGCCTCCCTCAAATATTGTTGCAGTTTGCACTTGAAAAACACCAAAGGCAGAGGAATACGTTTTCCTTCAGATTGCACCTTTATGAAGCAAAATGGCAACAAGTTGATGCAATATGCAGAAATCTCAAGAGATAGTACGAAAATATCAATTTGGAATGGAAGCCACACATCTCCTCATATAGGCAAGAAAAAGCATTTGCTGAAGTTCCACTTAAATATAAGAAAAAACTATTTCAGTATGAGGGTGAGGGAGCAGTGGCACAGGCTGCCCAGAGGGGTTGTAGAGTCTCTTTCCTTGGAGGTCTTCAAGACCCACCTGGATATGTTCCTATGCGACCTGATCTAGGTGAACCTGCTTCTGCAGGGGGGTTGGACTAGATGATCTCTAAAGGTCCCTTCCAACCACTACCATTCTATGATTCAAAACTTGCCTTTGATTCTTGCAGGGATCTGCATCCCTCCTTCAGCACCAGCAACTGCTTGTGCTCCTCAGTCACGTGCACTTTCACTTTACAGATTGAAGAAACAGCATTGCCAAGATTTCATGAAGTTTGACTTCCATTATTTGACCGCTTTTTTTTTCCTTTTCCTGCCGTTCAATGCACTCAGCTCTTGTTTTTTCAAGTTCCCTGACAGCAAACACAAAAGGAAATTTGGTCTAGCCCATGTAAAGACAACTGCCTGTATTTTTCCCCCCCTTCAAGGGAACTTTGCCAAAAGATGGGCTGGGACCATAAACCATACCCTATTCTTTGTTTAATTACTTAGCTTTTGCTTTTGACTTGGCAAAACATTAAGCTTTTCATTTCAGTAAATCTATAATTAACTCCAACATGTGCTGAGTAAACATAACCTCACTTTTAATTAAATCTTAGAACAAGATGCTACAACTTGCCATTTCTGAAGAGAAATCTCTCTCAATAATGCACGATAAAAAAACCTTAATCCTTGTCAAATATGAAACTTAAGTCCAACTTTGACTCTTTAAGTCATCTGTTGTCCAAACATGCATTCACTAACTATAAGACCAACCTGTAAACCTGAGGAGTCAACACCACAAGAAAAGTTTCCAAGACTAAAGTCAAATCAAATCTAAATGGTAACACACAAAACTGAGAGATAACTTTGCGACTCCGGAAGAATCATTTTTCCATTACGTCTCACTAGATGTTTATATTTTTTTTTACAAGTGATGTAATAATTCTTACACAAGGAGAAAATAATTATCATTTCTCAAAAAAGAAATTAGTTGAAATATGCATTATAAACATTAGAAACCAAGGGGAGCTTTCTTAACAGTCATTCCTAAGCAAGAAGACTCAGGAAGTTCGCTTCGGACAGCATATTCGTATAGGACTAACTCCACAACTCTAAATTAATGGGACATCTATTCTCTGAATAAAGAGACATCTTTATGGGACATCTAGAAAAAATAAAGTTAGGCTACTGTGAAAACATAATGTCATTAAGTCAGGCTTATGTGTGAACTAATGTAATAATATGAAATATTTATACTGCAGGTCTAATATTTCTTCAAATAAGATCTCTGGCATTACATATTTCCAAATAGCCCTCAAAAAACCAGAAAAAAAGCCACTGTGCATTTCAATGAAGAGTGCTCAAGAGAACTCAATAATATTACAATTCATCTTCCTACTTATCTGCAACTCTTTTCATCAGTTGTCCTCTCAAAAACAGTATCTCAGTGATTCTGATTACCACAGAATCTAGATATGGATGACTCTGCATTACAGAGAAGCTGGTCCACTTATTAAACATACCCAAAGTATATTCAAAACATGACTTCAAGAGAATTTTCTTGCAGACATTTTATATTTCCATTTCAACACGCTTATTCTAGATATATTTTTCCCTTAACTTCTCATTCAGTTTAGCTTAGTCATCTTTCAACAACTCTCACAATGACTGTTTCAGTGGTAGTGCACAATTAAACCAAGTGCCTTCAGGCCAAAGTACGTTACCTTGTCCATGGGTGACATTGATTTGGTAGTGTTTTAAGGGCAAAGGTAATATTAGCATTTACACTACAAGAGTCCTACAGAAAAAAAAAAAAAAGTTATCTAATTGCCGAGGAATGCAATTTTCATGCTTCATCTAATATCCTTCTTGCCCATCATCAGTCCTGTATTGCCCGATTCCTTCGTAAAACTAAGGCTTACATATTCACTCTGTCTGCATGTATTTTCATCATTCTCCCTCACCTTCTCCCTTAAAGTAACATCTAAAAACTATTTTGACAATCCTGCCCAAATCTGAGAAAAGAGAGGTCTTCATTATTAAATTCACTGAGTTGTTATGAAAACAGGTATTTAGAGACTAAAAATCTCTAAATCACATCTCAGATTAATAAAGGTTGAGTCTGTGACGTCATTTAAGTCTGAACAATGTCTACAATCAGACTGAAGACACAAATCTTTATATGGCTTCATTATAGATATGATTTCAATTGTTTTAGAATTTGTTATGCTAGACATACAGAAGGTAAATCTTAAGTACTAAAATGAAAGTTAAGAGCACAACTGTGGAACAAAAACATTAAACATGAATAATGAATTAACATACACTACTAATTGCATTTTTTTTCCGTTCCTAAACACAATTAAGGAAGACTCGACACAGAATCATTCTTAAAACATAAAATGTAGTACTTATAACACGAGACATCAGGAAGGGAGAGCCAAGAGGAATGACAGGGCAACAGCTCTGAAGTAAGCTTTTTATGTCATGACAGCATTACACTACAAGTTGCTCTATCTGGTTACACCAAATGAATACTAAGCCGCCTTTCTTAACTGGGTCCTCTGCTGTGATCAACAGTTCACTGCCATTTGTGAGACATCTCAGGCAGGACTAAGAAAATGACTGTCACCAGATTTGAAAAGTTACTTCAATGAATGCTGTTCACCTATACCTGAAATGTGCTTTTAATGCAGACCTTGAAATTCTGCACAAGCTGTACTTAGTAGAATAATAATATCTTACATGGTTATCAAAATTAAGCGCAATTAAGAGCTCTGGTCCCTAGCAGTCCATTGCAATGCAGTAACTTCTGTAAAGAAAGCAGTTAGCACACAGTAAAATGATGTACTACAGTGAAATCACATCTGACTCTAGACTATTATTAACTTTGCTAGCTTTCTTGACAGAATGCTGTTTAACACTATTACGAAGATTCATGCTAACAATATAATTAAGGAGAAAAATATCCATCAAAACTTACTCTTTTGCCCTATTCCTGTAATTGTTGAACATAAATGTTCTTTTCCAACTCAAAGACTTTGTTTTAAAGTCACCTTTGAAATCTTTACCATTGTACAAAAAGAAACTATTAAAATATGCTTGGAAACCCTCTTCAGGAAGTGTTATGTTTAGGAAACAATGCAGTAGATTAAGTCTCCAGTGGGCAAACTCTCCAGTCTAAGTGAACACTCAAGCTGTATGACATCCAGTCATGCTGATAGTGACAGCATCTCAACAGACAAGTTTTGTAACGATAGCAGTATAATAGCAGACATATAAACTGATGGTAGTCCACCAGCAAAACCAGAAAGACCAGACAACACTGGATTCTACAGTTCAAAAGTTGGCAAGAGTACTATTATTTCTAAGCATGCAAAATTTTCATGTACAGAAAACTAAACTCACTTAGGGACCATGCTCAGTACCAACATCCCATAAACCTCAGGAGAAATTAAATGCAGCATGCCTATGCTGCTGATACCAGTTCCTAATCAAATGTGGTAGACGCAAAATCAGCTCTTCAGTAATGTAAATTATCCTTTTGAAAGTCGTTTTTTGGAACCTTTTTAAGTTAATGTGTGAAGTTTTGCAGAAAATGTGTCACTTCTTCTTTGAACAAGTCTTTCTTTCATGGTACAGCACCAAAAGGTAAATTATCTTTGAGGAACATAAAGCACACTCAAGTCACGCCTTTCTTTTGAATGTAGGACATTTGAAAATTGATGGAAATTTTATTGGCCTTGGGTCATAATGTTTAACAGGTTTATCTAATTTCACTCCAGAGAATTTACATAGTCATATGAATTTTTTTTCTTGCTAATCATAATCATCCTTTGACTTGTTCTTACTAAGCTTATTATTACTAGAAAAGCACAAGGAAAGGACAGCTAGACTTCTACATCCAAAATTTCAAGGAGTGATTGCAATGTATTTCCTGGGAAGAAGCAGTGTGAGATTACAAACACATGAAGGTCACAATGAGAAATTAGAAGAAACTACAGCAAAAAGTTAATCCTGTTCAATTATATTAGAGCAGTTTTTTGAAATGCTGGCCTCAAATGTTTATCATCTCTACCTATCAGAAAATACAAATACACCAGAGAAAGATCCAAAAATAAAGGAAAATAAAAACTCAAAAATCACCATCATCTTACCTGGAAAGATATAAGGGCAATGGAAGAATAATACTTGGTTATGTCTGCTCAAAGTATTTACAATGAGAAAAAAAAGTCAAAATCTGCCTATGGCCAACTTCTCCTGACTTTGTCACATTGGCTTTGAATAAATTTTTCTTTTTTATTATCAACTGGCAAGTCAAACATTTGTTATTTACTGTCACAGTGAGGTAGAACTGCCATAGGCAGACCTATTAGACATGTGTCTCTTTAGAAAATACAAGAATGGGGCTGTTAGGCAAAAAGAAAGGACTGGAACCCTTTATCTTCTGGAAAATTGGAAGAAACATCGTTTAATCATAACGACAGTTGTCACTGGAATTTTTTGTCTTCCCAAGGAAGCTAAATATTTTCGTATGGCAAAGACTGTTAAATACATACATTGTTTTCTCACTTCAGAAGCATTTTTCATGCCTTTTCTCTGCCTAAATTACATACAATGTGGCTTTTCGCTAACTAAAGAGTGTATTTAGTCCAACACATACAATGGCAATCCCTGCCCGGTCTTTAAATGCAAGTTGTACCATGTTTCAACTGTAAGATGTCAATAAACCTAGAGCAGATCACTAGGCAAATTTTGTTCAAATGGAATTTGTCACTGCTGTAATCCTTCATGCATTTCTACTTACCTGCAGGTAAATATTTCAGCTGGTTGTTCGCCAAGCGAAGATGACGTAAAGATCTCAGGCGGCCAATCTCTGGACACACGATTTCGAGGGCATTATCACTTAGGTCCAGAAACTGCAGTTTAACGAGGGAGCCAATGGCTTGTGAGAGAACAGATTAAAACATGAATGTGACCCAATGGTAACGTTAAAATCTTAATAGGACTATGAGAGGATAAAAAGCCACAATACCTAATGCCTATGTCTGAGCAGATTTGATGTATTAAAGCCAGTCTCACCACTCAATGACATGATCTGTGGAAATGGTCATCTAGCTAAGAAATAGTACTGCTGGCAGTAAGATGGAGGGGGGAGAATAAGTCAACAACTAGTGATGTGCAGAACTCTGTTCTGGAATAACTTTTTCTATTCCTTTGCTTTCTGTCTATCCAATTTAAATATTCAAAACAACTTTAAAACACTTTCCTGGAGTTGGGCAGATAACTCTACAATTAAGACAAGAGAGAGAAACTGGTGCAAGTCCTTCATACTTTAAATTTCAATTCCATCATGATATAAAATTAAGTATTCTGTGTGGTAACTGGCTGAACACAGAAGACATTCCACCTTTTCTTTCTGTAGATGAGTGCCATTTAGCCTTCTCACTTTCTGCAATTAGAACTGAAGCAAACAGCATTTAGGTACATTTGAGGAATCATTAAAAGACTTCAACATAGCATAAACAAGACATTATCAACTAAGAGCTGCACTGGTATATTCTGTATGAATATCTTTAATGTTTTATGGGAAAATAAAGGAAAAAATGGGCCTCTTTAAAGAAAAAAAATTAATATTTTATGCTTTCTGCCACTTATTGTGAGCTGGTAGATTACTTACCTTCAGGTACAACAACTATGTTATTTGAATGAAGGTACCTAGGGGGAGGAGAAAAAAAAAAGCAAAGGACACCACCTGTTACCCTCAAGGATTTCTGCTACATAATCAGTTTGCAAAATATTCAATTTCAGACTGAAAGAGCACCCTCAAAGCCATTCCTCCCTCTGACCACAAAAGCTGTGGAAACTGTATAAACTGTCAGTGGATAGGTACTTAAGTTT
Source organism: Colius striatus (assembly GCF_028858725.1). Lineage (NCBI taxonomy): Eukaryota > Metazoa > Chordata > Aves > Coliiformes > Coliidae > Colius > Colius striatus. The sequence continues at coordinate 31,580,245 of NC_084765.1, forward strand.
CACTTAGACTATTAAATGATTAACATAAAAAGAGAAGGATACACAATTATTTAAAACAAAATATTAGCAGTTGTATTAACAATGGGCTTTAGTTTTGAAAGTCATTAAGAGGAAAACAAAAAGGAAAAAAGGATAAAACAGACAGAGTAACCAAAATAAACCATATTTGATCACCTAGTTATTCCACACTAAAAGCTAAGCAAGAGAAATTAAAAGCCCAAACCCATACAAGTTACACAATCTATACATCTTTCCCTCCACATAAAGTCTTACCCCTTTAATGACTGGAGAAACAAATGTTATCTACTCCCTGATTATTATTTTTACAAACCTAGAGTACAGTTCTCAAAAGAAAAACACTTATCTTTTACATTCAGGTAGTTCCTGAGGGTGGCCAGAACTCGCACTCAGAATATTCAGCACTCCCTACTGGAGTCATTCCAGTACTACCAGTAACACAACATCTATTCTGCAATTTTACATTATTTATTTTTCTATCAACATTGCTGCAAATGAACAAAGCTATTCTGTAGAAAATAATAGCTTAAAAAATTCAAATATTGATACTGAGTACTCAGTGTCCCATTGCTTAGGTACACATGGAAATTATTTGCACAGCTCATTCTTTTCTAGTCTACACAAGCAGCGTTTCCCCAAATAGGAGTCTTTTCAGGCAGATAGGGGCAGAAAAAGAGACATAAACATTTCAACTGAATGGAATGTCTGAGCTCTATCTTTTTCTTCAAAAAACACAGACATTAGAAGTCTAATAAAATGGTAACAAATTTATGCTCGTTAGCAGATATGCCTGTAGAAATCCTTATGTAACACCTCAGGATGAGAATTCTCCTATTCATTTCAGCTGCAGCTCCTGAAAATGCTGGTACAATATTTCACTCAAGCTAAAAAAGAAAATGTATATTATGAGGACCTACACCTAGCATCCCAGGGTGAGGTACACAATATACAAAGAAACACAGACAATAATGAACTTTTAAAAAACATATATAGTGAATATGCCAAGGATGTAACTTCCATGAAAATGAAAATCAGCTACATTTGTCTTTAAAAACTTAAAGGTATTGTAACAAATTTTTCTTTAAGTAGACCTTAATTTAGTGGTCTCTTCTGACAACAGAATTCTAACTGTCTGATCAAAAATTGATTTGTACTATCACAGCTACACAAACCACAGGCCCACTGTAGTTCTCTCTAGATCACCAGAACGCGTGGGCTAACAGTGGTACAACTGAGCTTGCTGAACCCCAAAAAATTAGGTTTGACATCTATGATTTTTTTGTTTTAAGATGTAATTTATACAGGTTTTCCTAAAAGTACCATCAGATAAGATGGAGATTTCCTGATGCCCCATGGCAAATAATTAAACACCATGCATATCAAATGCAAAGGTATTATTTTACTGCTTTGGAGCATAAACAGACTCTCAAGACTCAGGCACGATGAGACAAGATTGTCTCTTAAGCAAGTCCAAGACTGCGGTGACCTACAAAGCAGTTCAATTACATTTTGGTCCCATGTACCAGAAAGGTGTGGTTTCAAGGGCCAAATTAAGATGACAAGATCAGGCACCTGAATGAATTAAGACTGCTCAGATACACACCTCCTCCCATTTGGAGCTTTCTATTAAATAAACAGAATCAATGGTCCAACAGTTACTCAACTGGAAGTGAGTCAAAGGCATTAAAAAGGGAGAAGACAATGTCCCTTTTAACACACCACCTCCCTGCCAATCCTACCATACAAGGAAATCATTACCTTACACAAGGAGGGAAGAGAACATTGACTCAGGGGCTTATGGCTTAAAATTAATTGCCAAAATAACACAGTTCATGTGACATTCATTCTTTGGACAAGATTGGATTTGGCTTAGACCAAATAGTGTTATAATGAAATACTTAGTACTCCTACTTGCTCATTCCTGATTCTGACAACCCTATTGAACTAGGTTCCAAAAAAACCTTATTACTATAGTCAGTAAGACTGAAAACATCATAACTCTAGTAGCTGGGGTGGAAAGGAGGAACCAGGGCTGGGCTGGTGGCAGTAACCTGTTACCCTGGTTCTGACACAACAACCTGACCACTGTATCTGAAAGTTTCAGTACTTTATCAGGGTGAGTCTACACAGGAGTTAAGGAGTATATTTTCCAATAGCAGTGTAGACATTTGCATCATGGTTCTTGTTATACAACAAACCACAGATTATAAATACATTTAACATGAAACTGACTACATCTGGATATATCTCCTTTAAAAAGAAAAAAAAAATAAACCCCAACCAAAAACTGATTCTTTCTTGCCCTCCAAGAAAACCCTTCACACTTAAGGGGTAAGTTATGTGCAAGCAAAACATTCTAGAATTACTATAAAGGTAGATCAGCATAACAATATATTAGAACTCCTACACAAACTCACAATTCCACGAGGTTTGGAAGCTTCTGTGCAAGGTTCTCTGGCTGAAAAAGAGTTAGAGATTTTTTAGGTTTTGCAATTAAAAAAAATAGACACACACATATTGTGTACTCAACTCACTTTAATAACCATACTAAAGCATGTCAACAGCTAGTCACAGAATGAATGGCAACAAGGAGGTAGTATACAATACCCTATTCCCACATCCCTGCACGTTCTCCATCTGAGCAATCTGCGATGCAGTAAGTGTGAACCACTCACTCATGAAACAGAACTATAGCCTAGAAGTGACATGAACATGTCCTTAACCAAGTAGTAGTCAGACTTCTGCGGCTGAAAGGATGGATTACCAAAACCTTCCTTTTACAATATATTCAAATGCATGTTAGTTGAAGCCAAGAGCAGTGCAAGAACTATGGAGAACACCTAATCCTAACATACTTTATTTTTTAATGCTGCTAAACTGGGAAATGACCTACAAACTTTGTGTAGCTTAATCAATTACCACCAAGCCAGAAGTGCTGAATCCATCAAACTAGATTTGCATATTTACATACATTATTTCCTAACTGTTAATGGATCCCTAGCTGCCATTCTGTTTCTTGATAGCATTGATAACCATTAGTATATCACAGAATCAGCTTCACAAGTTTCACAAGTCATATTGGTAACCATACTCAAAATTATTTAAGATCAATACAGTTTTATTGCTGAAGAAATCTACTTGAAACATAGACATGTTTTATTGAAAAAAATGTTTACAATACACACATATGCAAAAATAAATGAGTTCTTTAAGTGGTCTGATCACATGGTCAATTTCCTGTTAAAAAATACCTAGCTATTTCCACTGTTACGTAAATTTAAGGTATATCACCTAAAATACTTAACTTTGTGTTTGTAAACTTATTATGAAGGAATATGCTAACCTGAAAAAACAATGTCATAATATTTTTGTGTAGCAAGCAGGTCACATCCTAGATCAGAGTACAAAAAATAGTTTTTAACAAGGGAGCAGCAAATGATGGTTCGCTCAACCAATAAATCCGTTGACGTCAGGACTCAAGAGAATGGTTACAACTAATCATTTGTTGCCACCTGCTGGAAGATTTGCTGCAGAACAGTTGTCTTCTCGGCACATAATTTTGTCAGAGAAACACTTAAGGTGTGAAATGAGGACAGACTGCAACAAGTTCAAACACACACACACAAACACACACGAAATCAAGTTTCAATTTGAAAGACTGAAAAGGGAACATAAAACAACTACCTTACTTTCATCCTACATGATTTATTACAATAAGGATATTAGCCTTACTAAAATTATTTTCACATTTTTCATGAAAGTTATGCTTATTCTTGCCCTTAATTGCTTCATATGATAAGAGTTAAACTCAGGAGATTGACAGTTCTACTGTTCTGTAACCCTGTTCTGCTGGTATCTTCTGGAGTTCCACAAAAACAATGTATCTGACTCAAAGTTGCTCAACACAACATCCTACAATGAAAGATAAACACACTATTCATGATTCATCATTTGAGAGGTAACACTAACTCTGGTTTCTGTTGGTCATGTGGTAACAAATGAATCATAAATTCTGCCACCAGTTTATGGAAGTCTGCCTTGCCCTCACACTCAATGGACACTTAGAAAGTGAACCTGCTGATCTGTCTAAACAGGAGAGCATTCCATATTCCAAGTTAAGAGAACAATTACTCTTTGATAAAGCTGACAGCACCATCAGAAGCGTGATGCAAGGCAGATGCAGATTTCCTTTTGATAGATGTGGAAATAAGATTACTGGAAGGCTAAAGCTCTCAGTCAAACGTTAAATAAGAAGTTAGAAGACTTGATGCTGAGCTACAAGCGTGCTATACAGATTCTCAATCCATTCATTATGTCATAGCCCTCTATCATTTCCATCCTGCCAATGAGGACAAAATGAAATTACTCTTAGGCAAGGTATGGGTAAATTCTGTCAGTGTAATTATTCCAGACATCTTCATAGGAACCATCTGCCAAGAACAAGTCATTTTAGAAGACCAAATAACAACAAAATATTTTTCAGAACACTGAACCATGAAGCAGTGGGACAAAAGTATCACCTTATTTGAAAGACATATGGCACAAATTTAGTTTTGATGGCTGCTAACAATTCATATGCAATTTAAAGTATTTATGTACAACATAATTAATATTCATCGTATTGCAGAAAATTAAAGGAGAACAAGGCTAGAAAAGACTTTAAAACTACTCCTGAGAAAGGATCACCTCTCAAAGAAACTGGTACATTTTCCCTTTCAAAATTCCTAATGAAATAAATACAGCTTCCTTCAATCATCTATTCAACTTCCCAGATGATACCCTAACCCTTCCCCTCCCATGTAACTAACTTAATAATTCTTTACTGAAATTGAGAGTATTCCTTGTCATGCCAGAAAAAAAAAAAAGCTTTGTAAAAATACTTCGGATGTGTGCTCTTCCCCATTCCTCCTCTTCTATTTTGCTTTCCTCTGTGTCCTCTTTTTGCAAGCAGAGTTAACCTGTAACGCTCAACCTTCTTTCATAGGACATGCTCTCTAAAAATTTGTTGTGGTTGCTTTTGAGCTTCTTTCCAATTTACCCAAGTAAGAAATCCCAGACTCAGTCTTTGCTCCACCTTATGCTTTAGCAGTATCCAGTAGTGACTCCCTTCTGCTTTTGATGGAGACTGTGAAACTTTGCATGTTCCAAAAAGACATCTGTCTTTTGTAACATGCTGATGAGTTGATCTATTTTGGTACACTACAACTTCCAATATCTATTCTGTTGAACAGACACTCAGTGAATTAGATACAATTTCCCTTGCCTAGGTGGTATCTACAGGGCCACAAGCTTGTACAAGATACCACCTATTATAAGTTACCCTGCTCCTTTAGAATCCTAATGCTCTACTTCACACTGTTTGCAAGTAACTTTGCCCGGATATGAGCTACATTTTAAGTATTGTCTCAATTCCTTTACTCCAGGCCTCAATTGTAATACCTAAGAGTACAGGGTGAGAGCTGCCTCCCTCATTTGATACATCTTCTGTTGATAGTAACCATGGGTTATGACATTTTACACCTCTATTGGCTGGTAGTAATAACAAACATAAAAAATAAATGAAACTAAGTTGTTACAAGACTTAGTTTTTGTCTCTACTTGCTAATTGCTCTGAGAAAAAAAAAAAAACAGGCTGTAACAGATTCACAGAACAGCACAGGTTGGAAGCGACCTCTAGAGATAACTCGTCCAACCCTCCTGCTTAAGCAGGTTCACCTACATTAAGTACATGCAGAAAAGTTATGTGCAAAACTCTCCGTATTATTGTTTCACTTTTTGAGCAATAAAAACTTCATGAACCTTACACCACTAAATAATCACCGAATTTCACAAAGCATTGGAGCAGAACTGTTTACAACCTACGGTTAATTTTTAAAGCAGCTTCAATTTTTAACCATGAATCCTATCGTCCTGTTAAATTATTAAGCAAAGGACTTACTCAAAAACAAAAAGTGCCAAAACAATTCTCTGCAGTATATGCCAACCTAAGTTACTCATTCAAGATGAAGAAAAGGCATAAAACCTTCAGAATCCTTTTGGTGATTTTTAAGTAATTAGGCCTTCCAGTTCTTCTGCCCTGGCTATTATTCACAATACCATGGAAGATCAAGAAAAAACCCAACTGAATTTCCTGGAAACTTGAGCCTATTAACAACAGCAAGCTTTATTGAGAGTCTTAACCAGCTCAGAATCTCTCACATAGTTACTTAACTAGCCCACACTGAATTCTGAGATCACAAGGTAAGTTCAGGGCAAGAATTTGTTCAGTTTAGGGAAACAAACAAACAAACAAAAAGACAACATAAAATCCCTCTAAAATCCCTGAAATTAACTGTTTGTTCTCCTATCAACACATAGGCATGAGTTTCCACTGGTACCTTAACAACGAGCTTCGAATTACACCCTGGGACTGATAATGCCTTTAAAAGGCGTTCACCAAGATAAAAATTGTTTGGCCAATGAAGGAACGTAGATTAGACTTGCACAGTACCACCTAATAGCAGAGAGCTGTGACCACTGACATTGAGCTGAATTCACAGCAGTTAGCAAATCTCAAAACAAACCCAAAAGATCTTCACAAAGCTTCAAAAAGGTAACCATAAAAATGTCAAGCTTCCATTTATTATGCTCTGCATGACCTATGCAAGTGAAAACAGAATACAATCAAATACTCATATTACACAATGGATGACATCATTAACGATCAGATTCACTATATAATTATTTCTTTAAAAGCTATCTTGGTCTTTTTGTTCCAAAACTCGGTATTCCTCAGAACTCCTAAACATACAGACAAGTAAACATTGCAATAAAGAGGTTGTCGTACCAATGTGGTCAGGGAATTTCTTTTCATATAAAGTCTCTCCAAGTACTGCAGCCCCTCATCTTTCAGTAACTCCAAAGGAAAGTGATGAAGATTTCGGTAATTTAAGAATAAGTTCTTGTGCCTTTCCAGCTTTGCCTCAGAGATTGTTTTACATAGTTCTGATGCCATGACTAATCCTCTTCCAAGCACCACATCTAGTGCATTGCATCTTCTGAAAGCAGACTCATTTCTAGAAGACAAAAAGAGAAAGAAAAACCCAAACCATCATCAAGGTGTATGCCATGCTTTTTTTTTTTTTTTGAAAGTTAGTTATTACATAGTAATTTATCTGAACACAGTAATACAGTACCAAAACATACACACCATAAGACATGTTAGAAGCAAGTCTTTGACTATGTTCTGGATGAAGTTGTGGAATGTTTTTGGATCAGCAGTAACAAGATCTTAACGTGTACATAATACCCATTTTCCATGGATATTTCAGATAACTTTGTTAAAGTTGCCACCATAAGAAAAATAAATCTCTCTCTACCACCCATTACTGACATCCTACATCTGCTCTGTGAAGCACACATAAAGAACGCATAGATCATAAGAAAAAACACACAATTTGTTAAAGACTTCTTCCATCATCTTCAGCCCCCTTCAGATGACTAAAATGCCTTCATGTGGCCTTTAAAGCAGAATGGCAACAGGCAATGAAAGTTTGTTAGGCTTTTCCATATAGAAGTATTAAGAATAACTTAGCAGTTGGATGAGATATTGAAGGAGGACTGCCAGCTAGGGCATTTCAGAATAATAAACTAATATATGAAAAACAGGAAACCTACAGCAAGAAATTTTATAGAGAGCAACATGTGAGAGGATATTTTCATCTCTCTTATCTAAAAATAAGTCCAGAAAGAACTAAATGACAAGCTTAAACTGACAACTTCAAACCTAGAAAATAAAATCATGAAGACATTAAAAATCAACTTGTATCTCAAAACCAGACTTTACTTAGCTTGCTTTTGAAGTTTAACCAAAATTGTAATCATTATTATGTTCTCTAGATTTAGATAATGGCAGCAATGCTACATCTATTCAATTGTCTCAGAAATTGCCATTGGGAGGACTGTCTGATTCCCCAAAAGGCTGTGCTCAGCGGGAGCACAGTAGGATCTTGACCGGCTTGAGAGTTGGGCAGAGAGGATCCTCATGAGGTTCAACAAGGACAAGTGTAGAGTCCTGCATCTGGGAAGGAACAACCCCATGCACCAGTACAGGCTGGGGGACGAACTGCTGAAGAGCAGCTATGCAGAGAGAGACCTGGGAGTCCAGATTGATAACATGCTAAATATGAGCCAGCAAAATGTGCCCTCATGGCCAAGAAGGCCAATGGCATCCTGGGATGCATCAAGAAGAGTGTGGCCAGCAGGTCAAGGGAGGTTCTACTCCCCTCTACTCTGCCCTGGTGAGGCCTCATCTGGAGTCCTGTGTCCAGTTCTGGGCTCCTCAGCTCAAGAGGGACAGGGGAGTGCTGGAGAGAGTCCAGCGCAGGGCTACCAAGATGATCAGGGACTGGAACATCTTTCATACGAGGAAAGGCTGAGGGAACTGGGGCTGTTTAGTCTGGAGAAGAGGAGACTGAGGGGTGATATCATTAACATTTATAAATATCTAAAGGGTGGATGTCAGAAGGTTGGGACATCCCTTTTTTCTACAGTAGCTAGCAACAGGACAAGGGGTAATGGGATGAAGCTGGAACACAAAAAGTTCCACTTAAACATAAGAAAAAACTATTTCACTGTTCAGGTGAGGGAGCCCTGGCACAGGCTGCACAGAGGGGTTGTGGAGTCTCCTTCCATGGGGGTCTTTAAGACCCGCCTGGACATGTTCCTATGCGACCTGATCTAGGTGAACCTGCTTCTGCAGGGGGGTTGGACTAGATGATCTCTAAAGGTCCCTTCCAACCCCTACCATTCTATTCTATGAAATCAAGAGGCTAAAATAAATCCAGACTATATATTAATTTAAGGTTACCAGTTTGCTACAGACTCATGTATACAAACTAATTTCTGTTAAAAAAAAAGCTTTCCACCAACATCATCTATTCTGATTCATTCCTTCACCAAAAGAGAGATTTCTAATCATAAGAGAGACTGGAAGTGAAGGTACTGAGTTACAAACAAGAATCCTAGTCTCATTAAATGGTAGCCTTCATAAACAAAACTCCTTACCCAGCTGAAGACTGACAACTGGACCATACATTTAAATCACTCTGCTTCATCAGTTTCAGTAATACACTTGATTTGCAGATAGGCAGCTTTTACTAGTTATCCATGTCCTAGATTACAGCATTTCTTTTCTTACAGTCTCTTAATCACACCATGGGTGTAATATTCTGCACACCTTTTCTAGGCATGAGTTCTCCTAATTCAAACACATTAAGATCAGTTCTGCAAGCAAATGATTACGCTGTTGAGAATCCTGTAGAGCATCAGAAAGTATCAGTCCAACTTTAACTGATGGTATTCAAATGAGAAGAACCATCGGTCTAACAGTTGCCTTCATTAGCTATAGCTATGTTAAGGAGACAAGGTACACACGCTATGCTAGTCCTTGCCCTAAAAACATTAAAGTTTAGTTTAGTTCAGTAAATTATCATAGTTCAGTAAATAAAGCTACTGCAACTCCACACTTGTGATTAGCATTAAAAACATTCAAGGAAAAGCATCGGAATCTTTCATGTGCATAACCTGAGATCATTATTTGAACATTAACCGATACAACCTAAGAAACAGTAACGGAAAGCTCATCTTTCCCCAAAATATATATTTTTTTAATTAAAACCTTGGAAGTCACAAAGCACATGTGTAAGTATCCTACAGCCTGTCAGTTTGTCCAGAGACAATTTTTAGGTGTTCTCCACTTGTGGCTGTCTCTTCAGACTTGTGTCTCTGTACTCCAACTGGATGATAGTTAACCATGGCACACACAACTACATAGACATATGAACTCACAAACTCAAAGTCCAGCCATAACCTACTCTACTTTGGCTCCTACTTCAAAGGAAAACCCTCATATTCCCTTCCACCAGCAGTCAAACTCTTTGTCTGTAAACACTCGTTTTCCAGAGATGAGACACAAAAAGGAACAAGCACAATCACGGTCTGGAAGAAGACAAGATGAGGTGAGGTAACAGCCAGTGAAGAGGCTCCCGTGTGAGGTTCAGTCATTCAAGATAGAAAACCAACGTTTCACAGATGATGAAGACAAGAATAAACTCTCACTGAGAACAGGACAGGGAAGTGGTGACAACCGGGAGTTTCAGGAGACCCCCGAAGACCTGCAGACTGCCTCCAGCTGAGTGGGACTGCTTGGGGGGAAAACAGTGCAAACATGCGGGTAAAAACTTGGAAGAGCCTCAGGGCACAAGAGAACGAGTCTCTGTGGTGGGGCTGCACGGAGCCGCCCTGATCGGTGCCCACTGGGCCCTGGGAAACGGGAGAAGCCGGTCTGTCACAGGTGGGAGAAAGGGGAATCGACCTGTCCCAGCCGTCTGGGGAGTGGTGGCGGGCCGCCACGGGCGGAGGCGTATGAGGGGTGAGGAGACGGCGTGGGGCCACCCCTCCGGCTGATGAGACAGGAAGAAGGAGCTTGGGCCCGGGGAAGACTCACACCCCCTCAGGGAAAAGGCGCCGCGCTCGGACGCTTTGGTGGGCAGAGCAGTAAGGCAGAAAACATACTTCCCTCCGAACCTGAGCCGCCCTGTCCCGCTCCCGGCCCCCCATCCCGCTATGAGGACAGTCACTCACCGATACCGGTGCCGCCAGAACGAGCAGCGGCGCCCCTCCACCAACCCAAGCCCCCGGGGGCGGAGCGCGCCTCAGCCACGCGAGACCGCCACCACTCCCCGCCACTCTCGCGAGACGCCACCCAACCACCCCGCCGCCCCGCCTCACATCCCGCCACAACACCGCCCCCTCACCGCCCACACCCGCCCCTCGGCCAATCATAAGGCATCCAGCGTCCACCATCCAATCACAAGTTCCCTTTTACCAGCCAATGGGAAGGCGCCCCACCTCAGCGGCTCGCCCGCCTCTTTGCTGTGGCCGAGGGAGGGGAGTGGGCGCGGGGTTCCCGCCCAGGCGTCTCCTGAGGGGACCTGCAGCCGCAACTTGCATTTCCTAATGTTTACACTGTTGCCGATGTTAAAGTGCATCCCGAGAACGGCATTTGCAGGTAAAAGTTGGGGTGGCCAGAGGCCATCTCGCCAGCCGGCTAGCATTGTCTTTATTTTTTGTTAACAGCAAACTAAAGACCCTGAGGCAATCCTGCCTACAGCCCCAACTTGCCCTGCAAGACTATTTTTACCCGTGGTTAATTGGCCTGTTGAAACAAGTAAAGGAATTATGGAAGCTCAGTTAATTACATACTGTTCACTCGATTTTTATTTTACGTGCATTCACGCATAATGAGGTGACACAAGGCATAAATCTTATCTTAGGGAAGATACTGGTTGTGTCATATCAGTAGTCTAATGACAGCAAATTCTGTGATACTTGGAATATTTAACATTAGTGGGTATTAAAAGTTCTTCCTTGCTGAAGATTTGCCCTACCAGCTGCCTAAAAAAGTAAGCCCAGCTGCAGAAACCCTCTTTCTAGTTCCCACAGATTAATCAACATAAACTTGTCTTAACAAGATTCACATAGCAGATCTGCAGGGGAACCAAGAAACTGAAGATTAATACCTCGCAGAAGGCATTTTTTCTCTCCTGTATATTCACAGAATACGTAAGCAAGGCAACATGGAGAAAAAGCTCATTTCTCTCTTTCTCAGTTCTAAATAAGGAATACCAGTTCCTAATCGCTCATTTGTCATTTTCCTACACTTGGAAGGCAATAATTGATTTTGACAAGTATATTTGCTCATTCTTACTTGCCACTCACAGTCTTTGGGGAGTTGTTTTTTCAGATAAATAGATTGGATTTTGTTGAAATAATTTGAGATTAAGTAATTTACCCTTCAAAATTCAGCATCTTCCATATTTATCATACCATACTGCACACATTATTTCTCACTGTCATTGACAGTGCTTGTCTGTTTCTTTCAGTTGGATATTAAATCCCAGGAAGTGGCTTGTTTATATACCACCATGGTTTCAAAACCAGCATTACATTATACTTTTTAATGTCAGGTTGGTCCCACGTTGTCTATACCTAAGAAATTAAAAGTTATACATACTGGAGTCCAAAGTACAAGTTGAGCATGAGCACAGTTAGCAGTACATTTCTCAGAGGGAATTCAATGAGGTGTCAAACCAAATGTTCTGTATGACATTTAGTCATTGATCAGGACAGAAGCTCTGTTCCTGCCTTCTTCCACTACAGTACAGACAAGAAAGATGAAGCTTTGCTTTTTTTTTTTCTTGGGAGACCTGCTGTTAGCAGAGTCAGAATACTTAATGTGCTTCTTTACACATACATTGGATATACTTTTTTCTTGACTGGTGCCATCAGGGTCTCCTAGGCTTGTGGCAACAAATTCTGCTCTGTGTTTCTAAAAGCACAGTTCCCTCAGATCTGAAAGCTGATCTCTGAAGCTCTGATCCTGCACAGCACAAGTGTACAGTCTTGCCTGTGTAGTCACAAGGCTAAAAATGATGAGCAGCACAGGGGGCACTGGAATGTGTTATTCTTTTATGGATAGTGCTTGCCTCGTGGTTACCAAGTCATTCCCATCTAACAAGTGAGATTAATGGGATACCCCTTGCTAAGTAAACTTTTATTGTTTCTTTAGTCTAGTTTAATTCTTAGTTTTGTGCTTGTGAGAGCAAGGAACAGGGGGGCTTGAAATTAACATCTTGCTCAGAAGGATGACTGTTCTTCTCTGTGCCTACATAAAGAAACTGATAGTACTTGATTTTAAGTGCCACTTTGAAGAAGTAGGTCTATTTAGGTAGTTTGCAGTTATCAGTCTTTAAGACCAACCTTCAGCAGTTGGTTTATTGAAACAAATACAGCAATTGGAGCAAATGAGCACAGCTTCACCTGTGATCCTTTGTTTGTGCTGAACTTACACAAGACAGATCAATGTATTGTGATTAAAAAGAGATGATGCCGTGTTATCAGATTTATTACACAAGGTTAGTATTTGAGACTAACAACTTTAGTAAGCTGCAGTTGGCAACATCTTTGTATCGTAAAGCTTTATGCAACCATTTTCTTTGGTTTTGCCAAGTGAAACATGATAGGAAAAGAGTTTTTTCTCCTTTAAGACCAGATAATTAGCAATTCTTTTCAACTTCCACTCTTTAGTGTGTCAACTAGTGGTACAAGATGGCTTTCTTGTATGTCACTGTATTCTGTGAATTATAGCAAAGCAAGAATCATAGAATGGTTTGGGTTGGAAGGGACCTTAAAGTTCATCTCATTCTAACCCCTTGCTACGGGCAGGGACACTTTCCACTAAACCAGGTTGCTCCAGCCTCATCCAACCTGGCCTGGAATGCTTCTAGTTATGGGGCAGCCACAGCCTCTCAGTCATCACCAGATTCTGCAAACTGAGCCTTTAAGAAGCAGGCTTGCCTACTTTACTGGAGAGACAATATATGCTCTGGTGTGATTGCCACTGCTAAGAATTTTTTCATTTTGCATTTTTTCTTCTACAATTTCATATCTATTCTACTTACCCATGTTTTCACTTTACAGTGTCTTACATAATGCTTTTATAGTATATAAAGCTTTCATATAGACAATGATACAAGATCTCAGTTGGTATAAATATCAAGAATTTAGTATCTAGTCTTTCTGTAGGAGGGGTTTTTGCATTCCACAAATATTCATTGGTTTGTCTCTCATACCAGGAAGAAATAAACACACTAGAATCTTCTGGTTTACTGATGGAGTCCTGGCTCTTTGTAGGAGGTTTTTCTAAACTTCCAGTTAGTACTTTTGTTGCAGTGACAAAGCTGCCTTATTCGAGTGGAATAAAGTTACAGTGACTCATCATAGTGCTTCTAACTTCAGTTCCAGAAACCTTTTACTTAAAACTTCGGATCCTGCAGCAGTACCAAAAACTGACGGCAGATGGTGTTCCTGCATATCAAGTGCTAACGTGACGGCATTTAATGTTTATACATCCACCTCTGGGTTAAATCTTTTTCTTTTCAGTTTGTTATTATATTTGTTAAACTTCACTCGATTCCCTTTTCATTGTCCTTTTTCAATGTTAATGAAAAACTAATTTGAAAGAAAATTACTTGTCATACCTGGTATGGTTCAAATCAGGTTTGCCTTTAAAAGTCTCTCACTAATTTGGGCTGAACTCGGTTTTTTATGAAAACTTCTTAGTAATCACATTGATTATGTTCTGGAATAGATTTCCTAAGAAGTAGTGGAAAGAACTAATAACTTGGACAAACTGCAATTGGAATGGAACAACTCTAACACAGAATAAGCTAGCAGTGGATTTTGGCCCTGATGATGCAGTCTGTGCTCGTTCTAAATTCCCACTGATCTAATTAATCTCAATTGGAAAAAGAACAATGCCTCACTGACTGCTCCAGAAACTAAATTCCTCTGTTAATGTGCTAAGCAAATATAACAATAGGCAGAATCAACATTTCTGCCTCTGCTCCATCAGGAAACCTCAATATGGGATACCCACAAAAGTAACACAGCAGCCACCTCTCTATGGCTTATTCATAGTTCTGTTAGTCCTTCTTTAATGACTGCTATAGGTGCATATAGCTGATATGGAGATATTTTGTGTTGCCTCTTGTTGACAAGATAATGGAAACTTTAAAATTAATTTCAATCAACCAAGTATTTTTCAACTTATCAACATTGTTGTATGTCACAAATGAATAAAATGAATAAAACTCTATCTTTTGGAATTTATTTTATGAAACACCTTAAACTTGACTGATTTTGTTCAATTAAAGCCACTTCATATATTATCTCGAATTTTACTTCACTTTAAACTGGAAAAGTAATAAAACTTAAATAGCAAATTTAGGCAGCCTGTGGATGTTTATTTGTTTCAGGCAGCAAATGGCATGACATGTTCTTTGGTCTATTTTTATATGACCTCAATACTATTATTTTTTACTACCGCCCTTTGCTGTCAATGACACTATGGTGGTTATTTCTCTGTCTTTCTGCCTGGCACAAAAATCTGCTTTCTTCTTCACTGCTGTTCCCTTCAGTTCAACCCACAGATTTTCTGAATTTGCAATAGTGGTCAAAATAATCTAAAGAACTTCTAATGATTGATTGGATCTAATCAGACCGAAAGATTCATTCACCTGAAAACAGTGTTTCTAAGCTTATTCTGCATTATTCCTACTTCTTGATACCAAATTTACTCTGACTCTTTAATCTGATATGACTATTGCTGCCTAATTTTTTTTTTTCTCCTCTCTTAGCCATTGATTTTTTCTGAAGGAGAAGTCCCACGCTCTTCTGTGTGTCAGAACAAGGTCGTATTTTGTAGACAAACTCCATATGGTCAGTAAAGGTTTATTGTTCCTATAAATTTAAACTTTGATAAAATATCAATTACTTATACTTTTGTCCACTGAATTATGTAATTTTAGTACATATAAGTTTGAAATCGAAATGTGCTGCATTTAGTTTTTGGTGACATTACACATACTTGAAATGCCATATTTTCACGTACTTCTGAGATGTACATGTTCTGAGATGTTTGTATTATGGAAAAGTTCCAAGTGAGCTGCCAAATACCTTGGTTGTGTAAGACTGACTGTTTTTGTAATTTTATTCTGTCATTCATATCAGAAGGGTGTTAACTCTGTGGCCTGTTACATTCTGATAGAATTGAGGCAGGTGGTGAGCTATATTTCATTCCAAGTGAATATAAATAGTGAAAGGGGGAAGCATAGTGTATACACGGCTCTTTGATTTATGCAAGCATATTGTGGAACCTGTTACAGTGAACTCAGATATAGAAATCTTCTGTTCCTGAGACCAGAGGGAGACTTGCTTTTAGAGAGCTAGCAGGGTTTCTTCTTTTCACATCAACTATCCACTTAGTTATAGCTGCGGTCTGACCTTTCTGTTTCCTGAACACACTAGCGATAGCTTAAATATCTGCCTGGATGTTCCATGTGTTGGGGAGATACTCAGTAAACTGCTTCCCATTAAATGCAGAATTTTTTGGTTTTGAGACCAAAACAGAGAAATCAAAAGTATTTGTTTTCTTGTTATGTTTTGTATATCCTCCCAGAAATTTTTCATGTGTATTCCTGAGCATTTTGTTACTAGGAAGCCTAACAGTCAAAATTTGAGCTAAAACAGGTAACACACATCAAGATGTAACTGGGCTTGAGGAGGCTCTTCAGTAGTGGTCAATTAACACTCTTGCAGTAGTGGCTGCTTAGCTTATGTACTGTTTTCTGAGTCCTTACTTTCTTCCTGGTTTTGTCACGTTTACAATACAACACTGATAGAATCTTTTTCAGATTATAAAATTGAGGCATGCTACTAGATCCCAGCTCCCATCCTTGATGTAATGAGTGTTTTGGACAATATGGCATTGTGTCTGGCACCAGCCCTGCTCCTAGGGAACTGTTCCAGACCATATGTCTGTAGCAGGGTAAGATGTTCTGTCTTGACAAAAAGAGCTAATTTAGTTTCCATTCAAAATCAGAAATGGAGACTCAGAGTAACTTCAAGTGACTATAACTAGACCCTCACACTGAAACTATTTTTCATTTTGTACCAATGGCATAAGAAAGAAAGAGTCACGTGCCTTTTACTCTCTTCCAGGAATTA
The DNA here is from genome assembly GCF_028858725.1 of Colius striatus. Lineage (NCBI taxonomy): Eukaryota > Metazoa > Chordata > Aves > Coliiformes > Coliidae > Colius > Colius striatus. The sequence goes on from NC_084765.1 coordinate 31,596,871, forward strand.
ATACCCCATAATTCAGGGACAGTGAAGTAATTAGGTCTACTAAACTCTTTTTAGTGATCTAGTGCTTTTAGCACTGAAGTCATGCTTAAGTAGTTCAAGTTTCTTAAATACACATTGATGTAACAGCTATCCTGAGTGGGTGACTGTATCTTGAAAATGGTAATCCATAGATACATAGAGATACAAATTAGAGATAGCCCTACCAAACCAGATTACAAAATAAATCCAGCTGCAACTTTATTACAAGCCTTGAATTAATATTTGTTTCTTTCATAACATAGAAGCCAGACATACAAAACACAAAATTTGTGTGCTGGAGAATACAACCACGTCAGTGCTGCAGTCCTATTAAGCAACTGAAAGGGAATCACCATAGATGGACTTTTGGTTCTGTTGCATTTTTACCCTGCCTTGAATTAGTGGATCAATAAGCCAGTGTATCCTCAATGAATTACCGAGGATCTCCTAGAACAACAGAAAAGAAAACTAATTTAAAATTTGCTTTCACCCACCTATTTGTTATTTTGCTGCAAGAATATAATGTTTCTAATTTAATCAGGGCTACAGTCTGTAGTTTACAGTCATAAGCAATTTTTCCTTTTATTTCATTGGAAGAAAAAAATTAAGTAAATAAGGATCCAAATCTACTTGTACATGTATAGATATAACTATTTCAGAGCATGTACTGTTTCTCTGTGTGTCTTTTATCAAATGTGTGGTAAAAATATCTTACAATATTTTTAGCCCTTGCATTAATCAATTTACCTTTTTTTGTACACAGTATCTTAAACACACAAGTATTAAATGATCTTATATGTGAGCAGGACTGTGCCTTACATTAAAGACTATTTACAATAGCAAGTATTTTGGAAGAATCGAGATGTATGTATAGCTGTAATTCAGAGTGAATTCTAAATTGAGGAATTTGGTATTGGTAGAGTCAGGAGAGAGCTTCAGGTGACACATATGCACCACAGCAGAGACTATTTTAACCCAAAACTTGTCAAAACATATAAAAAGGCTTCTGTTAATCTTCTCATAGCACAAAAGAAGACATGTGTCTCAGAATCTATTCAGGTACTGGTCACTTTCTTATTGTTCTTTTCACCGATCAGATACCAGTGAGCCTTGAAACTGCTCCAGCTTCATTCATTACTTAAACCCTGTTGAAGATGTGTCTGTGTTTCCCCCTCTACTGTTCTTTTGGGATACAAAACTTCCAAGATCATGTTATTACTTTTTTTTTTTCCTACTTCTTTAGATACTGCTATATGACTTTCATTTTTCTCAACAAAGGAACTATTCATTTAATTATTTACTCTTTTAGCACGTTCCAGTTACTTTATGGAAACAGGAATAGAAAATACTCTTTAATTATTATTCTTTGCCTACATGAAGAACGGCTGACAAAGGTCTGTGGGCTAACATAAGTCTAGGGAAAGAATGCAAAAACTCAGGAAAGCAGAAACATGTATTTAAATAAATCTGGCCTTGAGATGGTGTGGTGAGAAATAGATCCACCTGGATTTGGAAAACAGGTGAATAAATGCACCTTGGTTTGGCCTTTAAGTTTTAAAAATTCAGTCTTAATAGTCTTAATATACCCTTCAATAAGTGGTGAAAGAGGTGAAACTAATAATGTGTTGTGGTAGTAGGAAATGGAGAAGCACACTTCCATGGAAGATTTATGTGGTACAGTAGCCAGCATGTAACAACATATATCAAGTTTGTATGGGTTGATGACAGGGCAAGTTCCATTTTGACAAAGAGGGGGCTCACCTCTCAATGACTTTGCCACCTCTGGCAGAGAAAATTGTGTTAATGAAGCAAAGAATTTTTTCCTGCTTCAGTTTGTAGGTATTCCCTGCCTGACCTCTTCACCACACGTGTGTCAAAGCAAAACAGGGTGAATGACAAATCCTTTTTGTTTGAAAAACATCCAGTCCTTTTCCTACAGTCTAACAGGGGAAGGACTGTACCTAAACAATGTGAAACAAGTACTAAAGATACTTTTCTTTGCTGAACGACCGAGCCAAGGATCAATGCAATAGTGAAAGATAAGAGCAAAAACGGAAAGGAGCAAAGTTAAGTAGTTAAAACATCACAACATAACTGCTTAGATGAGTCTCAGTGCTCTGACTGTCATAAAGTATTTGAAGTTGTTCAATATCTAATAGAAAAAGAGTCCAGAAACTACAACAGGTGTCACATGTAAAGGAGAATTCCCATGTTCAGTAAGGATGGAACTCATGCTGTAATAGCCCTATTGAGACAGAACACCATCTCCCAGAGAACTGGCAATGAGCAGTGTTTTTCAGGTGCTCTGTTAACTTTAGTATTGTGGCTCCATGTTAAATACACAAGTATTTTCTTTTCCCTTCTTCAAGATAGTTTTCTTTTTTCAGTCTGTGTTGTGAACTGTAACACAGCATTATTGAGCACTGTTGAACTGTTTAGTTTCAATATTGGAAGAAGATTATTCTGCACAGTTTTTATACTAGTTTAAAAGTACTTTGGACCTGGCAGATTTAGAGGGTGTACGGGCCTAGCTGAGACTGTTATTTTTCATTACAGCAGCTCAAAGTGTGCTGCGTTTTAGATTTGTGACCAAGACAATTCTGGTAATACACTAATATTTTCATTATTGCTGAGCAGTGCTTGCATAGCATCAAGGCATCTGTTTCTCACTCTGCCTCCCCTAGTTGTTACTTCCACCACATCAAGGAAATGACACTTGCAGGTTCAGGGCAGTGGGATGTGACTAGTCTGTGAGGCTTCCCTACATGGATATTGTACCCACTGTCCTTTATATCAGAAAGACTTTACTCACTTGGCTAGTTTGTTTGTGGTGTGTTTCACATTTAGTAACCTGTGCCATGATTTTCTCTCATCTTCTTCTTAATTTAAACAGTTTTAATCTCAACCCCCAAGTTTTCTTGCTCTTACTCTTCCTTTCCTCTTCCCCCATCGCACTGGGGGTGAGAGCTGTATGGCGTTTTGCTGCCTACTACAACACATCTGTAATAAGTTTAAAATTATCACTGGCCTTGATGTTGCTGAATTAAGTTTTTAAAAATACTGCTGGGTTTGGTGTTTTGGGTGTTGTAATATTTATGTACCTCCCGGTAAACAACAGTAAGTCAAGTATCTAAGTAAGAGGGAATTTGGTATTTTCCCCTCTGTTAAACATTTCAGTGACTGTTACAAAATATATATCTCATAAATGACATAGCTATTTAAGTAATTCAGCAAGTTGGTAAGAAGCTCTCTAGACTAAGGCCCTTTGCTTCAGAAAGGAAGCTGATTTGTATGACTAATAGATGTACTTAGAAGCTGTCTGATACCAAGTCAGCTGAAGGCAATGAGATAAACAATGTTAGTATGCACAGAACACTGTATTTCTAAGGTTTTATTCCCTCAGAAAATATATTCTTACAACTGACTTTTTTTTTCTTATCCCACAGAGGGCAATCATATCTGTGTCATTAAGTCAAATATTTGGACTTTTGAACTACTTATTTCTTATTATATGGTAGTTTTCATGGAATATTGTTTTTTTCCCCACAGCATCTTGGCAGTTTTCTGTGCTATGTATTAACTCTGTGCCCTCTCTCTGTCTAATGCTTGATGGCTTTTATGAGCAGTATTTAAGTTAGCAGCTGGAACTACTTAAAGTAACACAAACAGCTACTTTGTGATAGGCCATAAAATAACGATAAGGTTTAGCTTTGTATAACATCCAACTAGCCCTAAGTTTGAGTATATTGCTGGACATCTTTGTTGCAGTTGGATAACATTGATCTGAAGGGCAATACCATCAATTTTCTCCATCTTAACTGACGTCTGTTTAGGACTGTTCCACTACTAGGATGTTGTCCTATTTGACTTCTTCAACATTTCCTTGGGATTTTTCAGTTTTCTCTTTTCACTTCAATTTCTTTCTGTGGCACAAAACTCTGCAATATGCAGATATTACAAGAACAACATTGCAACACTGCTCAAAAGCTAGTAGTATTGCCTATGCTTTTATTTATAAAAAGCTATTATAGGGGAGGATCTTTTTGCAAGAAAACATTATGCAGTAAAACTGAAACTCAGCTCAATTCAGAGAGCTCTGCAGTTTGTTTCATAATACTGCACTCCATATTATAGCTTTGAGTGCAAGAATATGAAATGTCCAGGGGCTTGTACAGACTCTCATCTCTGGAAGTTCAGTGACAGCAAACTCTAGTGAATGTTAGCACAAGGAAGAAATTATGCTCATTTACTAGGAATTGGTAAGGAACCAAGGTAAACCAGGGATTTTGCAGAGCTGAATAAATTATTTTAAAATATTACAAACACCTTGACTGCAGAGGGTCACTGGATGATAAAGATAGGCCCACGTCCTTTAACCTTCCTGCATGCACTAGCTCTCCAGTTCAAGCAGATCAGTAAAATGCAGTGTGTGGGGAAAAGATATTTCCACAGAGTGATTTATGCTCAAGATTCTGTTGGTTTGTAAAAGTGCTGGTAGCAAAGTAGTCTCATGCATATTTTAAAAGGCTATTTCAAGTGACCAGAGACAAGAAGGCTATGAAAGATTTGTGGAGGTCAATTTTATAAAAGGAAATTAAATTGAAGGGAAATAAAACCCCTTTCCAGCAGTATTTGACTTTCCTAACCCATGTGATAGGCATAAGCAAACTTCTGACATTGTGTTCATGATGCTTAGCTATGTTTCCCTCTGTTTTCAGAGCCCTTGGACATTTCCTCATTGCCATCCCTCATTGAAGAGGTAAATTCTCTTCACAGTGCTTAGATATAAAGTCCACTGAAATTAAAGAAGAAAACAATAATCAGAAAAGCAAACTTACTGTCATGTCTTAAGTTTACATTAATCTTACCAGTATTTTAGCCAACAAACCATTTTATTTCCCTTGTGTTTTTCTAGGTATCTGCCTTCTTATTTTAACTTAGATAATTAAGAGATTTGCTATTTACAAATCTTAAGAGACCACAGAAAGCACTTCCTTAAAAGGGGAAGAAAAGCCATTGCTCTTATTTCAGATAGAAAAGTTTCTGTCAGAAAAAAACAGAAGTCAGATTGTCCTTCTGTTGTTAAGCTGATTGAAGAAAGAAGGTGAAAAAATTAAAAATGTTTAATTTTTTCCTCCTGAGGCACAGAAGTCCCATGAAAAATCACTCCCAGAGCTGAGAACTTTCTGCCAAGACTTTTACTATCAATTCCAAAAGACAGTCAGTTGTTAATGACTTAACAAGGTTAAAACTATTTTTGCTAGACTTCCTGATATTCCAAAGACATACAGACCTCAAATACAGACCTCCCCATAGCATTTGGGATACAAGTACACTTTCTCCCAGCTGCAAGTTTCACAGGCCATTGTGGGTAACTGCTCATACCGGTTTATGTGACTGTAGAAAGAGCTATACTAGATAAACTTTGGTCTTTGATCTGCTTGAGGGTAGGGAAGCTTTACAGAGAGATCTAGATAGGCTGGATGGCTGGGCCAAGGCCAACACCATGAGTTTCAATAAGGCCAAGGACCAGGTCCTGTACTTGGGCCACAACAACCCCCAGCAGCACTACAGGCTTGGGGACGAGTGACTGGAAAGATGCCAGGTAGAGAGGGACCTGGCAATGTTGGTTGAACATGAGCCAGCAGTGTGCCCAGGTGGCCAAGAAGGCCAAGGGCATACTGGCCTGGATCAGGAACAGTATTGTCAGCAGGAGCAGGCAGGTGATCATTCCCCTGGACTTGGCTTTGGTGAGGCCACACCTTGAATTCTGTGTCCAGTTTTGGGCCCCTCTCTACAAGAAGGACATTGAGGTGCTGGAGAGGATCCAGAGGCAGGTACCAAGCCAGGAAAGGATTTGGAGCACATCTCAGATGAGGAAGGGCTGAGAGATTTGGGGCTGTTCAGCCTGGAGAAAAGGCAGCTCGGGGGAGACCTTCTCACTCTCTACAACTACCTGAAAATAAGCTGTAGCCAGGCAGGAGTGGGTCTGTTCTCCCTGGTAACAAGTAATAGAACAAGAGGAAACAGCCTCAAATTGCACCAGAGGAGGTTCAGACTCCATCTGAGGAGGAATTTCTTGCCTGAAAGCATTGTCAGGCATTGGAATGGGCTGCCCAGGGAGGTGCTGGAGTCACCATCCCTGGTGGAGTTTGAGACAGGTGGATGTAGTACTTGGGGAAATGGGTTAGTGGTTGATAGGTCTGGGACAAAGGCTGGACTCAATGATCTTAAAGGTCTCTTCCAGCTGAAACAATTCTATGATTCTAAAATGATGATAATCTGAGGGAGGTTGGCCTTTACCAGGGTGGCCAGTGTCAACTGGTATAAGACTTCTGTAACAATGATTCTTCCCAGCACTGAAAAGAATTCCAGACATTTGCCTTTTGTTTATAGCTCTTTCCATAAATGATATTAATCTGAAGTAGCTTGTGAGACAGAGTACTTCAGTGTAAACCTTCAAAGGGTGATACCAGAAACAGAGCTGCACATAGGCGGCCTTGTTTGGAATTGTTTCCCTGTGCTTTTCAATGCTTGAGCCCCTTCCAGACTGTGTTCTTTAAAGAGCATTTGAATACAGAGCCTGCACAACACAGCAGGCACCAGGCAGAGAGACATTTCTTTAACTCTGCTATTCTTCCCCAGGTTGCAATTGTCACACTTCGGTACCAGGTTAATTGTACTGAATTTCAATAGAAGATTTGGGCCACATTTATGGTTATTTTGGAATGAGTTCTATTTGCTGTCAACTTTCTCAATTTGTATTTCATGCTTGTAGATGTCATCCCTTGTGCTGTACAAAACACTTTAGGTTTTTGCTTATAACTTACTATACAAATAACAGTATTACCATTTTATGGCACCTTTGATATGATGATCTAAAAACATTTCATAAACACTACTGCGCCTCATTAAGGCTGTTGAGTTTTTTAAATTCATCTGAGAGATGATTAAGCTGGGATGCAGAATACTCACATCATTTTGCTAAAAATGCCAACAATAAGCAAGCGAGAATTTGGGAATAGAACCCAGATTCTTGTTCACACTTCTGTCCAGAACTATCATTGCATAAGACTATTCTGAGACAGTGATAAGAAGTTTAACGTGCATCAGGTTCAATGCTGTTGATTTTTAACACTTAATCTCTACTATCGAAAGTCAAGCTTGAAATATATACATTCTTTTACATGAGGAAACCAGCTATAATGAATTACTTGCTTGTCACTCAATAAAATACACACAGACCTACTGTCTATCACTAGGATTTTAGTTCAGAGATGTTCAATGTCCCAATCAGTCAAACTGAATTTAATTTAGACATCTAACTCCCTCAGGCCTGGTTGGAAAATGTCAGCCTAAAATAGCATGTGCTTGAGTACAACAACCTAGAAAGGCACTTCTGATCTATATATTTGAGGTACAAACAAATGTCATAAACAGAGTGTATTGGAATAGAAACTAACCCCTTCTTTATGGAGCTGAATTGCCATTCACAGAATTAAGACAACTATAAGGACTTGCAGGAGTAATACTTCCTTTCACTTGTACAGGCCTGAAGAAAACAAGAGAAAGAGCTGCTTCACCAGGTAGTGACTAGGGATCATAGGAAAGATTAAAATAGCTACCACTGAGGTACCAGTTACAGACTGGCCCAAATGCCAAAGGCTTAGAAAGTGAGCTAATGCTCTAAACAAGAATATATATATTGGGCAACTTATGCGTCAAGAACAGAATTTGATGCTACTCAGTAACACAACCACAGAAAACAGTGATAATTCCATGATTTGCCTTTAAATAAGATCAAGTTAAATGTTTCTTAGCTTTGTTTTCAGTTAGAAAAATGGGCTACCAGATGTATATCCACAAATAATTTAGTCTGTCATTCAGCAAACGAAGTGCAGAAGTTACACATACCTCTTTCGAAGTATACCACATCAGTCACAACCTATTTCTGCTCTAAATCTTCTCTGGAAGCAAGTTAAAAATCTTTTCTAAAATGTGTTTTAATCTAAGTAAAGCATTTAACTTACCACAGAAAAAACAATGTATCCCTGAGGGCACAAGGGACAGCACATAGGAAAGAAAAAATCCCAAAGCATGTCCTTTAAAGGTGTACCTGTTTAGCAAAATTCCACAGAATTTACATGGAAAAATTCTCAGATTCTTTCACCAAACAGAAATCAATAACTTGTTTTTCATCCTGACCTCCTTTTAAAGCAGCATGACAAAAATATCCTTGTAAATATAAAGAATTCTGCGTTATCATGTTGAACTAGTGAAATAATTCAATATTCAGAAATTCTTAACTAATTCTTGTTTCCCCTAACTATTTATAAGTTTATGATTAAAAGCTAAACCTATGGATTTCTTTATTTTCCCCCATTCAAACAGTCAATTTATCCCATTTTTAACATTACATCCCATTTTTAACATTACAGCTGTATTCTGGGATAGCTAAGGTAATTACTAATGGATGCATTTTTAGCTTTTAGCTTTTGTTTAGGTGGCCAGAATATACTTCCTGAATTCTTTCAACAAAGCTGAGGGTAACGTGGAAAATAATGCTTTAAAACTGAGGCCTATTCCTATCTGTTTCTTCAAGCCTCAAAAGAAAAAATGCAAAGATCAGTACAATAGCCTGTCTGTCTTGACTTGTTAAGTCAGTAGCAGTATGTATATGGTATTTTTTTAGCTCTAGTCTTTCCATATAATACTATAATTTTCTACTCAGCTTACCATGAATAGCAGTAAAGAAATAAAGAGAAACATGGATACTAATTTGGTCTTCTTCCTCCTGCTGAATGAGTTAAATGGCACTGACATCAGGTTGTGATTGCTAGGAATTTCATCTGCAGTGCCTCTATAAGAGTTTCCTCATGTATCGGTGCTGATTGAAGTAGAACGCAATGGGTTACTCTTCAGGCTCACAGAGCTATTGCCATGAACAAGGAGATGCTCTTGTATATACAGCATAGATTTTCACATGCTAGGAGAGCACTTCCACAACGGAAAATAGTCACAACTACACATTTGCTTTGTTAGCCACAATTTGCTTCTTTTGTTACCAATAGAGACCTTCTGTATTTCAGAAAAGACATGTATTTTGCAAACATTAGCCCAGGAAATCAACAGGCTTTACAGACAAAAACTGTGACAAACACATTTGGATTACATTTAAGGGTAAGAATTACAGTATCAAAGTGAAAATCATGGAAGATAATGGCAAGCTCTCCTGTCTATTCAGAAGGCTTCAGATGAGACCATTTGCAAAAGCAAGTTAGCAGAAACACAGGAAAATATTACCTCTCTTAGTTGAATCCCAAAAAGTAAACTTTTAGTTGCTACTCTCTTTGTAATGGCTCCCTCTCTGTTAAAATTAAGAAATTCAGGTGGCAACACCTGATGTGATTTTATGTCCTCCTGTCCTGTCTTATCGAAGAGCATTTTAAGATTAGGCCACATACAGAGAAGATTTGGGTTTTGTAATAAGTAGGATTACTTTCCACCCTCTTCTGTAACAAAAATGGAAGTTAATTAGCTTCTGTAAGAGTTGATATTTTTTCCACTCTTCTCTGAGCACCAGTTCTTAAATGTTTTGCTCACTGTTTCTCTCACAAAAAGCAACTGTGCTGTGGAAAGAAGGCCCAGGAATTAGAATGGCTACTACATGGATCCTAGCCCAGAAGTAACTGAGACAGAAGGGCGCCGAGAAGTAACAGAACAGGTAAAAGGGCACACAAATACAGCATACATGAAACTTAAGCAGGTACAACCGTTAGCTTAAGAGTTGGCAATGTTATAAAGATGCTTTGCAGATAAGCAATTTATACCCTGGCAGCTCTTTTGCTGGCTGACTTTTTGTAAAGAACAAGGGTTCTTCATATCGCTAATGGGAACTTGGCACATCCAAATCATCCACAGAACTAGGGAAGCACGAAAGCAAGCGGTGGAGATAAATCCCATATTTGTAGTTGATGCTAACTGATTCCGATGGAGAATCTGACACTGGCACCTACACTCCATAACTCATGGAAAAAGCTATGCTTTTCAGCCCTGCCACCTAATACTAACCCATAGCTAACATTTCTTATTCTGTCAGCACTTCTGAGAACTTGGCTATGGTGGGAGGCAAGTACTCATCTCCATAGGGGATAACAGACTTGATATTATCTCTGCTATCTTCCCTACTTTCCTCTGCTGTGAATCATGGCTTTGTGGCAACAAGCAAGCATCAGTTACAACATCAGTGTGTGGACTAAAAGACACCAGCTTTGTGCACCTGTTCCAGGTGCCGGAATAACATCCAAGTCTGTTCATCTGCTTGGATCCAGAAATAGAATTTAACCATCACTATTTCAGCCTAAGCTGACAATAACACTCATGTCTGTGAATTGTAAAAGCTGAAGAAGTTCCTCACGTCCCCTTCTGTTGTCCTTGATAGAGTGCTAGCTAATGACTGGCAGATAACGGGGCAATAATCTCCTCAAGTGACAGAGCCCATCTGCCAGACCCCTCCTGCACTCTTAGGAATTTGGCTGGTGGTTCACTGGCACTGATAAGTGGAGGTTCCTCCTCTTTGCTCTTGCCAGCAGGAAGTTTTTCATTTAGGATACCACAAAATACTTGCTCTGCTTCAAGACAGAAGATGAGAGATTGTCACTGTTTGCTTTCCAAAATAATCTTTTTCATCTTATTCCTCTGAAAAGAAGTCCTAAAAGGGAGTCACCAGGCTACATTGTGATGGGTTTGATATCTCAACTATCAGCCACTCTTTGCAAATCATACTATATTCAGATAATTGCTAAGAAACATTCCTTTTCTTCTCCCCCAGCAACTTTTACTTATCTTGTTCTTTTTCCCTAGTGTTAAGCAACACTTAAAGAGAATTCCCATGCTTCAAATGAGGTTAATCTATTTTCAGCTACAAGTAAGCAAATCCATATTTGGTGTCACATAGAATAAGCAGCAGATCTCCAATTCAGATTTTATAATACCAGTTTAACCTATTGTTGTGTTTACTCTTAATTGAACCATGGTTCAAAATAAGATGTACAGGAATTGCAAAAGAAAAAATTGGGTTGCATTACATTTCCCTTTAAGGAATTTAAAATAACGGTTTATGTGTTATTTTCCTTATTTATTTTAAAGCAGGGAATTAGCCTGCTAGCCCTCCCCTCTTTGGTAAATTCACTATTTAAAGTAACAATCACTTAGGGGTTTGGGTTTTTTTTTTTTTTTTTTACAAACATTCCCTCCCCCAAAAAATGCAAGTAGCTTGCTGGATTTTATGAAAATGCAGTCTTACACTTCATTTCAAAAGCAGCTATAGCAGTGTAAGAGATATTGTGGCTCACTTCAACTTCAAAAAAATAATACAGAACACTATAAAAACCAATTCTTATTCACATGACATTGTTCAGAATCTTCTTCTGCAGGAAAAGGTTGTTGTTCTACACAGTAATGTGCTGTTACTGGTTTAATTTAAATTGAAAAAAATTTATCAAGTTTAATAAAAGATTTTTCCTTCAATGAGAATTGTGCCAAATATTTCACTGAAATCACTAACCTGATGCCAAGTAGCAACATCTAACAAAGACAGAACTTACAAAGCTGAACCCAAGCCACAGAAGTTGCCCGATTCAGGGTTCAAAAAATTGAGACCAGTAGTCTCTTAACATAGGCTGTTTCTGTGGACTGTTTTAACTGTCCATCCTGCATTATAACAGCAGCTGCAAGGCTAGTTTCCAGCATAGCCATTTGGAAATCCATTTCAATAGAAGCTTTTCCAGATGTAGGTTTGAGTGTGCCAAACAGTCTGGCTCTTCAGTATAAAAAGCAAATTGGAAGCTGAGACTACAGTGCTTTAGCAGTTAAGAAGCTTTAATCAATGCTCAGCTCAAAGAACCTGCCAGCTCCAAAAAATTTAATGGCTCCACTAGGCTTCATCTGGAGAGTGATACAAAAATATGTCCAAGCTTTCTTCCCTTCTGCTCCCCTACAAGTTTGTCTTTTTGCCTCCTAGTAATAGAAATTGTCTAATAATCTATATTAAGACAGAGAGATTTCCATTAAGGCTTCAGAAAATGGATTTTATACATAAGAAACACCCATTAATGCTGTATAGTATATATCTAATTATTCACTCAAAAAGGACAGATTACCAACTTTCCAACCTAATTATTTATTTACCATGCATTGAAATGGAATCTTATGAAATAAATCAGTTCTGCAAAGGTACAACTTAGCTATCAGAAAAGCATCTTTATAATATTGTAGTAGTTAGGCATTCTAGTAGAATAGGAATTCTCAACTTGAACTCTGATATTTAGCAGAGACCAATGTCTATATTACCTTACAGTTTATCAGAAGTTTTGTTGAGTACAGTCTATTCTATTCTGTTACAGGTATTGTATTGAATTATGTCAGCTGTGAAGTACTTGGGCTGTGTTTAGTGTAACACTTGCTACTGCTGAATTAGAGGAGTAGCTTAAAAGACCAAATTGAGAAAGTTACAGCTTTTCATTTAGCTCACCTAATCTGGGATTCGGACTGTTTTATTAGAGGAGGATTCACAGGGAGGGACAGACACATGCCTATTGCTGGTTTTCTGTAGAATATTTTTACAGTACCAATTTCTAGACCTTCTACTTTGTACTTTCTCTCTTACCCTCTCCAAACCACTGCAGGATCCGTACATTATACCATGAACAGTCAGTCAGATGATGAAAAACCATCTGATTTTTCAGATATAGTACCATTTATCAAGTATTTCATGTTCATCTCTCAGTTACTGCCACTCAGAAAGGTGCTTGCAAATAATTTATTTCAAGTATACTGTGTGCTGAAATTAAATCTTGACATTTACAGCTAGTGGGCTGAAAGAACTCAGATTTCCTCCCACTACAGGAACAAGATCTACCTTTGTATGAAGTATCACTAGCATTTGAAAGAGATCTCCAAAATCTACGTCTGTATCTAACTGGTAACAGCAAAAATGAAAGGTTAACGATTTCTATTATTGCATTTAAAACCAACCATAAAACTACTTATTAAAAAACTCCCAATTTCTTGTACTCTTCACTTAAAATTCAGATGAGGCAGACTCTGTGTAAGTAGCATGTTATCTCTGTCTACAGGTGTAACACCCAGCACACACTGCATTCAACAGGAAGGGATCATGTAAGTGAGAATAAATAACCTTAATCTCCCAAGAACAAGAAAGATATACATAGCTGAACATATTTGTTTTCTTTTTTTCCAGATCACCTCATGCAGTTAAAAGTGTATTTTTTTCCACAGTATTTACTTGCAGATTTAATAAATACAGTATTACAACACTAAGCCTCAATCCCCTTTCTCACCCCCAACTCTCTAAAGTCTAATCTTGTAAATCCAGATTATTCATTCCCTTTAAACATTTTTTTGGTTTGCATAAAATTGCTGTTATAAATGAGGGAAGTGAAAAACTCTGGTTTATACATTCCAAGGAAAAAACCAAAACCATGGTAGTAAAGGATACAGTAACATTAATTCTCAGTAACTTACTCATTTTCAAGGCATTCTGCCCTAGTTTTGTTTGGTAATTTAAGGACTTTAATGTCTTTTTAAAATCCTAATGCAAAATTCTAGGGCTCTGCTATAAGAACAATTTCCTTGGCCTGAAACAAAAAATAGAAACCTTTGGCCAAGCTTTCATTAAAACATCTTGCTGACCAGAACGTATTCTGCACTGTCAATGACACCTAAATAGCAACCAGTATTTATATACATGTTCACCAAAGCTATTTACAATAAATAAACTTCCCAGTAATGTGATAGCACATACAAAATTATCTTAATCTCATTCCCACCTTGGTGCACAGCACCAGAAGCAATCTTTTTATGAAAGCTGAGAGGTTTAATGAAATTAACCATGTCCTCATTGAGTTTCACTGGCACAGGGATAACTGTATTAGTCAGAGTAACAATATTTTTCAATACATCTGTATATACTAGTGGAAAATGGACGTATTTGACTATCTCTGTTTACTCCAGTGAGAGTTTAAGAAATGTGTATTGTTGAGTTATATGTTGTACTACCTTCAGTTACAAATCTCATTTGGCACCCACAATAAAAAAAAAGGATTGATAGCAATTCAAGAAACTGCTGACATATTCAGAGTGATTTTTTAATTAGATCTCTTCTTGGCTGAGCATCTTTCTGCATCTTGTTAGAATGTATGTTCCTTTGCACTTCCCAAAGATATTTAGGCACAAGAGTCACACCAGTACCTCATGGAAAAGACAGATGAGTCAAACTGTTGGAAAGTTCCCAGGGCAGCAGTTCAGACCACTAACTCTTCAGACTTTTTCCGCCACTAAATGTCAGATGTATCACTGATTTAATAGCCGTTGCCTGAAAAGATTTGATTATGTGCCACCATCACGCTTCTCGATTAAACAAAGCAGCCAGTGAAAAATAAGAAGTGAATATGTTCACAAAAAGAAGAAAATCAGTAATTCTCTTGGATAACCCCTCTGCTTAAGTGATAATAGGAAATAGGGAGAGAGGTCATACAACATCTCATCGTTTTCACAGGATGATGCAATGACATTAAGTGAAAATAAAGCCCAAATTACAAGAAAAATCAACCAACCAAAAGCATCAGTTTCCAATTATTAAGAGAATTTGCCTTTCTACAGAGTTGTATGAAATAGATGCATATCTTGCAGGAATACACTCTCAACAACACAAAGTTCAAATGAGAAAAAAATGCTGACCTGATATTAAACTACAACCTGTATCTTCCTGCCTGTTTTTAAAGGCCACAAATAAAAGCTGACAAATAAAACTCAAATAGTACAAACCAACACACTGAAGCATCAACCCACCATGACTGTCATTCTGTTGTCCCAAAGCACATCATGACTATCAGGAAATAAGGCTAGTATGTCAGGCTTCCCATTCTTAAGGAAAATGAATCAATTTGTTCCATTTCTATTCTCCATGAGGAAAGCCCAATGTCTCTTCTTAACACGAAATACTGGGGGAAAATATTTCATTGAAGATGGTTTGGTTACACAGATGAGTATAGGAATGAAATTAGAACAGGTGAGCAGGAAAACTGAAATATGAAGCAGTGTATTTAACACCAGCCCACTGTGAGTCCCATTCTTACTATTCAGAGACACACTTCAAGTTGCAGAGAAGTCAGATCTTCACCACTGAGATAAACAGCAATAATAGTACTTAACTTAGTAGATGAAGGCTGACAAATTATTTTCCTGAAAGAGGCCAGTTTGAGTGGAAACTATTTCGCTGATCTGTTAACCATCTCCAGAATATGTTGTGATTTAGTCAGTAGCTTCAGATACTGTTTTTCCCTATTTCCAATAAATTGAGACCTATATGTTCTTTCCTAGTGTATTCAAGATGGATGATCTCATACAGAAAACTCATTATGACCCATTTCTTTAGTCCACAGAAAATTAGGTTAAAAATGTTATTTTCTTCACTACAAATAAATTATGTGGTTAAAAAGAAACTTCACAGCAGAGAATGGTACTATTTTTAAAGAATACATATATTCTCTTCCATTAAAGGTTTAGATGTGCTAGAAAATGGTATAAGTTAAGACTTACCTTGGCCAAGTCCCAGGATCCAAGGAAGACTATGATGCTGGCATGAGTTCCACTTTCTGTGTTACATACTATGCCTCTCTACCTGTTGTTGAAGTCAAGAACCACTCCTTGTCGACCCAAGTGGTATGTAGTTGCAGTAAAAAAAATTCTGTGTTTTGTTATCATTTCTGTTATCAATGTGAAAGAGGTATGCCTTGGCTGGAATGAAAAATCATGTTCATTCTTTGAACTAAAATTAATTCCTCAGTCTGAGAGGCCTTAGAGCAAGATACTTATAGACATGAAATTCTTTTTCTCTGACAATGCAGCCTTAAACACATTGGACAGGAAGAAAGAGAAACATCAGTATTGATTTTTACAGTTTAATACTCAAGAGTGAAAAAGTGTAAAATCACGAAGCTTGTACCACCACAAAAATGCAGTTTCATTGCAAATGACCAAAACACAAGCTGTCTGCAAAGTTTCACACAGCTGACATCAACAAACCCCGTTTCAACATTCTTACCGTCTTTTTAAACACCTGCTATTCACAAACATCAGTCAATACAGAGTTCTAGATCTCTCACACATCTTTCGTTATATTCTATATTTGTTTTCTAGTCCAGTGGTTTACACAATTTGGAAAACAGTGCCCCACTTCTGATCTATATCAGCTGTTAAATACATAGTTTTAAATCCCCCCCAGATTACTAATTATATTTTTAAAGCATTTTGTTTAATCCAAACTCAGCAATAAAGTTCTTACTTGCATTTAATGAAAAGCACAAATTATATGAGTAAGCTTCAGAAGTGCATGCTGACTGAGGTTATATCACCAATCCTTTCAGCTACAGGTTATAATATTTAAGCAGAAAGTGATCATATAGGGTGAGTTATCACATCAGCAAGCAGGTTTTATTTGCTTTTAGTAGCAATGTATGTTCCTATGGCCCTGATTCTGCAAATGCAACCATTAAGCCTGCAAGATGTGAATGTCCACCTAGGTACGTTTTGTTGCCTGAAGGTAGTAGTATCCAAAAGCCATCATATTAAGGCAAAAGATCTTGGGTTATTAAGAACTAAATGGAAAATGAGCTGCTAACACAAACATTCTTAAAACTTAACACTCTTTTTATGTGAGATATCTTTGTTTTCACAGTCTGAAAAGATTCACGCAAAGGAACTGTGCATATCGTTAAATGTTATGGTAATGCCCGTTTCCAGTTCCCTGTACTAAACTAACTTTGCAACAGTTGATTAAAATCCTGATCTTAAACAGAATTGAAGAAAGTACACAGAACAAATTTCTCCCTCCAGACAATCAAAACAGAAATATATCTTGGTATAACCTACTGTATCTTACAGTGATGTGTAAAGGAATTTTTAAAGAGCTTTTGACACCTCAGTGTAAACAGTACTGATTTTTTCTCTCTTTCAATGCTAAGGCCATCTACATTTTATGATTCCCATGCTCCTTACTGGTTTATCTCTTCATCTAAAATTATCGTCTTCTGAGCAGGTGAAGATAAATGTAACAGAATGTTTGTAGAGTTGTTCCTAAGGAGCACATCTGTCAAAGATTCCACAAGTTATTGACAGATGGGTTTGACTTTGGCAGTAGCTTTTTGACAGTTACACATTTTCTGCAGATATTCTTATACCTGTTGTACAGAGAATGTGTAAGTTTCATCTTAAAATAACACTTCAAGAAAACTAACACTGATTATTTTTGTTAAATTCTGTTCCTTCTTACAGACCTGACTTCTTCCTTTATGCATTTATTTAATACTTGAAGTATGGAATCTGCTTGCAGTTAGTTATCTAGCTGGAAAACTCAGACTTACACATGCTTATTACAACAAACACAGAGATGTTATCTTTAAAATCATAAGGTCAGCTAGGAATCGGAAGTATAGGATAATATAAGAAGTATTACCATTCATAACACCCTGTTTATAAATGGAAGCACAAGATCCTTTTTAAGCATATATGAATAATTTTTAAAGATATTATTATCCGTTACACAGTCACCAGAATAAATAAGCTTAGCATACATGCTTTCAGCACTTCTGTGCAACTCAGTTTCCTATTCATTTTCCAGCTCTTGGTTACACTTCCAACTTCAACAAATGATTTCATAGTACATGATGGAAAAACATCCGATCCTGAGTACACTGGTACTCACAGTTACACAAAATGAGGAAACATGCAGGAAAATTTGTAGTGCAGATAAACCTCATGAGTCAATCTTTGGAATATTAATAGCTTTGTACAATTTCAAACTTAGTTACTAAGGCACATAAACTGTCTCATCTCTGAAACAGTGTGATATCTCAGTCAGCATGGAGCTTCTCTTCAGCTTTGCATTTACATTCATATCATAATGGAGCAGTCAGTTTTGAAATCTAGCTTCTGTTAATATTAAGGAAACTGAAAATATGACTAGCCATGCCAGACTAAGATAGTTTAACTGGATTCTAATATGGATTAGCACATACAAAATTCTGCTTACATAACCACAGGGAAAAAAGTGGGAGTCAGCGACCACCAGACTGGCACAACACAGCCATCCGGATACAGGCGTGTTTCTGCTATGCAGAGAAGGTGTGACAGAGTGAGCCAATGTGCATGTGTGTGTGTGTGTGTGTGCGTGCATGTAAAAATAGCAGCTTCTCATTTATGTATCTTATTTCTCATATGTGTCCAGTATGATATCTTCTTACCCCAGTGACAAAAATATTTTGGCTGCTATTTATGCATCTGTGAGCACTGCACAGTTCAATACAGTTAGTGGTGCTGATTTCTGATCTGGACTTTGAAGTCACTGAATTATGATTGTAAATTATGTCCTACATTTAACCAACATAAAATCCAAGTGAAATTAGCTTATTTTCAAGTAATTTAAGTAGAAAGCAACTTTGGCCTGAAGCCAAATATCACAATCAGAAAAAAAAACAAACAAAGAAAAAAAAAAATCGAAGAGAAACCCCAAATCTTCAGGCTGGATTTGCAGGGCTAGTAATTCAAAAGGGCATCTTCTCATTTGTAAACAAAGGAAAGATCATCTGGAAGTTTACTGAATACACTGAATCGTAAGTGTTGTCAATGCCATTTTCACAAGTTCTCTTCAGAACAAAACATGTATTAGCTAATTTCACTGTGTTAAGAAACTAGGCACCAGGTAATAATTTGACACTTCACACTTACCATAAGCAATACCTAGCATCAATGTAACCTGTACACTGCCAAATATATTAATGTTATTAGACACTGAAGTGATATTCTCCTTACTTCAGTGAAAATACTATCCAGCTTTTTAAGATCTTAAATGTACTACTGTCTAACCATAAAAAAATAATAAATCACCATTTCTCATCGGGAATACTGTGATAAACACTTGCTTCAGTGTTATCTTTCTTCTTTGCACTGCATTCCAGCTATACAAATAAAACAATTTCTGTTAATTCTTGTTGTGCTTAGTTTGATGCTATAGAATTGTATTTTTTTAATGGATGCAATAACTGTATCTTAAAATGTCTTGATTAGGTATTGCATAGAAGTGCATAGAAATGGAACTGAAAGTCAGCTACCTACCACTCTCACAAGTCTTGTAGTTTGTTATATTTG
Source organism: Colius striatus (assembly GCF_028858725.1). Lineage (NCBI taxonomy): Eukaryota > Metazoa > Chordata > Aves > Coliiformes > Coliidae > Colius > Colius striatus. The sequence continues at coordinate 31,616,116 of NC_084765.1, forward strand.
TACTTAGTAGCTTGAGGTTTAAATAGAGCTGCTGAGTATTGTAGTAACCAAGTAAAATACAGTATCTTTCTGAAATGGAAAAGTCCTATTCAAGCACACACTTATTAACTGACCTGCTATAAAACAGAAAACACAATCCTTTGAACTGCCCAGTAGCAAATTCCTACAGTCACTACAGGTGGAAAAACCTGAAATTATTGGACACAGGTCTCTGAGGAAAATATTTATAGCAAGATTTCTCCCCCACATAAAGTTTGCAATAAAAACTGTGCTGAATAGGTAGAGGCTTAGATTCAACACTTCTCAGTCCACTATTAGTAATCTAAATAGTCTGAGTGTTTCTCCATCCCTTTTTTTTCTCTTTTTTAAAAAAAAGGATAATGAAAAATATGTGTGAAGACGCTGCTAAGCAGACTTTGTTAGAGTCCTTTCAGAACCACTGTCCATCATTTTCATCATCGTCTTCCTCCTCACGGTCCAGATAGAGAAGAGCGACTTTCTTTTCATCAGAAATAACTGACCTTTGGTCTACCATTCTTTGCAACTGGACAGTTTTATCAAAAAATGACTTTTCTGCTACGTTTTCACTATGATCTTGAGAAAAACTGGAGACAACATAGCCTCTTCCTTCGTTGTCATTTTCTACAGTCTGAGCACTTTTAACTACAACCTGTGACTGACTAACAGAAGGGTCTTGCTTATTGGCTATGAGCACTGTTGCTTGCTGTTCTCCACTTTTTACTGTAGATATTCCCCCCATACTGGAAACATCCATTTGAAAAGAAAAAGATGTTTCCTTGGATCCTACTTTCATGTGCTTTACAGATGACTCTCCTGTTTGTGAAAGAACTTCCTGTGTTTCAGAAATGGGTTGTGTAAAGATTATTTGCTCAGTATGAGATTCTACAGGACTGATTTTAACGTGCCTGAAAGATCTGTTGGTATCGGAGCTTCCTTCGCTCTCTGAATGATGTCCTTGTTTGTTCGTGATCTCTGGAGTTTCAGAAAGGGAGCCATGATATATGATGCGTTCAGTTGTTTCAACTCCCACTTTACCTAGTCTAACATGCTTTACTGAGCCTTTTGAAAGAGTCTGGTCTTCCAGTTCACTGATTTCCACATGCTCAGAGATAGGCCCCTGGTAGATGACTTTTTCAGCCGTCATAAACTCTTGGGGACCCAACTGAACGTGTCTGACCGAACTTTCTGTCTGTGAGAAGTCTCTAGTGTCAGTGACCTCCACTTTACCAGAGATTGGTCCTTCAAAGATAACATGCTCGGTATGAATCTCTTTTGGACCTAATCTAAAGTGCCTTACTGTTCTGCTGACATCCACAGACCCTTCTGTCTGAGAAAGGTTACCTGAGCTATTGAGCTCCACAGAGTCTGACGTGTGCCCTTCAAAAGAGACTTCTTCAGTTAATTGCCTTGATCCTACGGTGACGTGTCTTGTGGACCTGTTGAAGTCTGTTGAAAACTTCTGAGAAAGATTCCCTGAATCAATCTCTTCTACAGTTGTGGTGATAGGGCCTGTGTAGATCACTTCTTCTGTAGTTTGAATTTCTTTAGGACCCAGTTTAAAATGCTTCACAGATCGGCTGAACTCTGACGAACCTTCTGTCTGAACAAGTCCTTCTGTAGCACTGACCTCCAGTGTTTCAGAACCAGGCCCTTCGTATATGATTTGCTCGTATCTCTGAACTTCTGCTGGACCAACCTTAATATGCCTTACAGATTGTGGCAAGCGAGTGGCTTCTCCAAAATCTGCAGTTTCCAAAACTGAACCGTCATAAATAACTTGTTCAGTGGCATGATACTCTGTGCCACCACTCCTTCTCACTGTAGACGAGTTATAAATTTCTTGGTCAGACAAAGGCATGTGTTTATCACTAGGGGAAGAAACATCTACTTCTATACGGCTTCTACCATCAACAACTGTCTCTGAGCTGTCTTTCTTCAGAGAGTGCAATGTTGCCTTCTCCTTCTCACTTGAAATTACTTCATCAAGTTGAGCTACATCAAATTCATCAGTATCAAGGGTCTGTGACAGATTGACTTCAGCAACAATTGTCACCAAGCCATCCTCCTCTGTTTGATTAACTTTTTTGATATCAAATTCTAAGTTACTGGAGTCGGCTTTATTTTCTTTTGTTAACGCAGACAGTTCCTCTTTCACACTTTCTGGGAGACTGCCCTCCAACTGCTCCAAAGCTTCCTTCAACTGATGTTTAGGGTCCTTTGTTTCCTTTGATAGAAGCCCTTTTATTGAAGTCTGAAATTCATGAGGAATTTTTATTTCTTTTTCAATAACAACAGATTCAACATGGGACGTTTCGGCTTCAGGATGCTCTTTTAAAATATGGGCACTTGCTTCCTCCCCTACCACATGGTACGTTTCTTCCGGAGACCTTACACCTTCATCTCTCTTACTCTGTGTGCCTTGCAAAAATTCATCTTGCCAAGAATACTTAATAGTTGATTCTTCTTCTATATGAATTTGTCCATATATTGAGTCATCATCTTTTTCTTTAATAACAGGATGATCATCAGGAACAGATACAAAATACTTTTGTTCAATAGGCGAGTCATCTTCCTCAGTTACCTCTTCCACATGAGTGAAACTCTCGTGGCGTTGTTTCTTCTTTTTGGCATCACCGTATGTGAATGTTACATTTTCTTCCTCATCACCGTAACGCCTCTCTCTCTCAGGGAATGTATCTTCCACTTCCTCCACTTCAAAAGGTGTTGAAAAATCAGTCTTTTCATCAGCAGCGTAATCGAGCGGCTCCTCTACGATCTCAACATTAACAGATATGTTCTTTCTGTCCTCATTTCCTCTCAGGCCATGATGTACTATATCTTCTATCTCCTCTTTGGAAGGAATTCCCTCAACACCCTCTCGAAGCACTTTCCTTACATCCTGGTTTGACAGACCTCCTATGTCAGCTTTGCCAGAAATATCTATGTTTTCTTTAACTTGAGATTGTACTGTGATCTCAGTCTTCATTTTCCCATCATCTGCCTGTTCTTTCTTATCAAAATAGGTCACTTTCGTGTCTGTTGATATTTGTGAACTAGAAGACTGTGTAAAACTTTTAAGGATGTCAGCAACAATATTCTCTGCCATATTTTCAGTTGACATTCTGTCACTAAGGTGGTTTTCATCTTTCAGCTTGGCTTCCTCTTCCGAAATACTGACTTTGTGAATTTCAGCAGACTTAGTTACATGGTCATCTGTTTCTCTTCCTATGGATGTCTTAAATCCCCCTAATTTAAGTTCCTTATTACTCTGAGATTCTTTGTCAGGAACAGGCATTTCAAGACTGATTGGTATCTCAATGACCTCATTGCTTCTGGATTCCACAGTCACATTTCTATCTTTTTTGGTTAATTCGCTTTTCAAAGATCTTGCATTAGAAATATCACTCCCTGTTAACTTCTGGTCAACAACTTCCTCATGGATGTATTTTCTCTGCTCAGTCTTCCTTCCAAAATCAAAACTTCTTTCTTCTGTGAAAGGTTTCCCGTCAGTTTTCTTTTTCTCCTCCTGTGTTTGCTTCTCTAGCTTATCTTTTTCTTTCAGCAAAGATTTATTCTCTTCAGTTGATTTGCTGCCTTCCCTTTTTTCTTTTACTGTGGTCTTAATTTCAGTTATTGTTTCTTCATATTTAGATGGTTTAAAATTGGTATTCAGCTCGTAAGTTGGAAATCTAGTGAAGCCTGGTTTTGTTCTTGAATTTTCAGAAATCCCTGGCTTGGTGTCAGGCTTGTGGTCCTTGTCTGATCTTTCAACATTTCCCGATTCTTTTGAAAAAGATACTGTAGATGAAGCAGTAACCTCTGTTTTCTTTCTTTCTGGAATTATCTTCTGCTGCATTTCCGTGGTTTTCCAGCTACTGTAGGCTGGAGTAAAGGTTCTTGATTCTTTCTGCTCTGTTACAATCCTTTCGTCCTTTGTAACAGTTGTTGAAGGGCGATATGTTGAACCAAGTACATCTCTTCCAAAAGCTCTTCCACTGGCCATTGTGTGTGATCCAGCCTGTGCGGAGTGAGCTGAGTAGTGTGCAGAACTGCTAGTATTTGTCACTGGCATTCTGTGTCTTGTATCAGTGATCCTCATAGCTGGTGAAGCTTTATTTCTATTTCTTTCTTGGTAAGTAGAGTAAATATCTGTGTAGTTATAGGAAGTGTTTATAACATCTGCAAAAAGAGCATACAGAACTAAACATTAAAATAATGTCTTTTATCTATTACCAAATAGAAGGCATGAACTAAGAAACATCACACTGAGTTTTTGAAAGAAATAACGGGTTTATTTTCAGTGGAGCTTTGTAAAGGCATTCCTGCAGGTTTTACAAAATTAAGTCTATGCATAAATTACACTAAAATTCAATGGGAAGCTTTTTACTAAGCTGCAAGTTCTTGCTAATTTTACCTGCTGCGAGCTGAGTATTGTAGCATTTACTTAAGAATTACACCTTTAGTATTTATATTAATGCTTGTTTACATTTACAACTCCTTATTAAATAATGTATGCTAATATCCTAGGCTTGGGTTTCTCACTTCTTTGGCCTGAAGTTTCTCAGTTCTTATTGAAAATTAACAGCATACCTGCCACCATATCCTGGAAACTAAACACACAAATACAACCCTTCACAGCCACAAGGTACAAGGGAGAGAAACAGCAAACTTTTTCAGCTGTATCTACACCATTTAATAAAATTTACCAGGAATCACTGTCTGGCCAACCAGCTCTGTACAACTCAAATCTCCTACTCCTAAAAAGCTAGCTATGTACCCTCTGATTTTGGTAGTGTTTCCTGGGCTGTGGTAACCACTGAATACGCCCAAGCACTGTCTGCAAGAGGACTGGCTAGTTCAAATCACAACTCTGCCAGGGACAGTGATTAACAGCATACGTAATTCTATGTGAGCCCTTCAACTGAGACTCTAATCTGTTGACTTTCCTACAACGGATACAGCTTTCAGATCTCTTCTGGGACTACTGCCTGCAACAGTCTGAGGGCTTTAAGGCCAACACATGGTTAAACTCAGGAGTATTATCAAGAATAATTTCATAATGGCCACAGCAGTGGGATCAAAGGTCTGTCTTCTCTAATATCCTGTTTACAGTGGCTAACAGTAGATATATAGGGAAGAGTATAAGAACAGGGCAAGTAAATGGTGATACTTCCCTGGTATACTCTCACAGCCTCCAGAGATTTGCAGCTCCTAAGATAGAAATGGTATCTTTATGTTTAGTAAGTCTTTGATATCTCTTTCATTACTCTGCTAAAAGTTCTCTTACCCATGTAAACTTTTTAACACTCACAATGCCTCAGGATGATGAATTTCTTGGTTTTAACTACATGTTTTGTTAAAGACCTCTTGCTTTGTATTTCAAAACTTTAAGACATACGGGCATCCAAAAGTTCTTGTACTATTAGAGCTATGAAACTCCCTACCTACCTTCTCCACTCTAGTCACGATTTTATAAATTATCTCATATAGAATAGCAGTACATTGATTTAAAATATTAACACTCCAAAATAATTTGATATTCACTTTGCATTATGTTTGTAAAAGATTTTCTTCAGCAATACTGTAACGCAATAGTTTCCAGTTATTTGATTTCATTCAACATTCATTTTGCAATATTCATTTTTTACCTTGAGGCAATTTCCCTCTATGCTGATCTCTCCACGTAATAATCCACTGGTTGCTTTCCCCTTCTAACAAAGCTCTGCAAAGCACATTAAAAGGCATTCCATTAAAATATTAGGAAGAAAAATCATAATATTTAACACTTTACAATCTTAGAAATGGAAACAATTATCCTGCAAGTTGGGTCAGATCTGAGTGCTTTTCACAGCCCTTATTTTTATTACTGAGAATGAGAGATCCTTAGCATCTTCCAGACTCTTAGTTTGTAGAGTCCGGTTGATGAGAACAATGCAGTAGTCCTACAGTAGGTTAACAGCAGCAGCCACAGTACAGTTTTAGATCAAATCTTCAGCATAGGCCAATATAGCATTTCTTGATGTGGACCAGATGCACCGACCTCCACTACAGAATCAAACAAGCCAGCAACTGTTTCTGGAATGATAATCTTGTAATAGAGGTAGGAGAAAGCAAAGCCACACAAAACAGATATTCAGTACAGTTTTTTTCAAACACACATGGAGATATTTTGTAAAGAAAAGGCAAAAGTGAAAAACACATTTGCAAGCAAATAGTCAGCAGCTTGTGCTGGTAGTATAGTACTAAAGGTGTTGCCTCAGTGTGATATCCAAGGGAACTGTTACAGACTGGATTTTTAAGTTCTATCCTGTCCAAATGAAAACTGAAGGATATATTACTTTACTGACAAAGTGGCTAGTGCTGGAAGAAACAACTTACAGTATCAAAGTAACTATTCTTATTTTCTATTCAGTTGGAAATCAACAAAGGACTATGAAATTCTTTGTGACAGAAACTGTTTGGTTTCTTCTAATGACATCTGTTTGCCCCCTCTGTTTCTCAGTCTTCCATTCATTCTCTTTTGCAGCTTTTGCAGCAACTCTCTAATAGCTCCTCTAGTTCCATGAAGCCAGTATTTCCACAGAACTACTGTGGTTCAGGCTCCCTTTTGTTGACCAACCAGCAGCAATTGACCAGAAATTGACTGATTTACTTACCTTTACACTATGGAAACTCTATTGCTCCAAGCAAACAGCAAAACTGGGCAACAACCATTGATATCTGCTTCACAATTGTGTCTACTATTTATTCTTGGTGTGCTGACACACAGAAGGGAGACTCTTGGAGTTGCCTATTCTATGCTGGTGACACACAGTAGCTGTTCTTGGAGACATACCCAGCTGATTGCTTGAGAACACTGGCTATCCTTCCTTTACGCCAAACTTAATTCTCTATACAGCATGCACGGGAACCACATTCCTTCAAGAGCCACCTGACAGCAACCACAGGCTTATTCTATTCCTGCATAAGGTTACTATCCTACATGTTCTCCTTTCCACAGTGATGGAAAATACTCCACAGGTACATTTACCTCAGCTATGCTAATAGCTGAGGAGCAAAATATTTTTGGCAGTAATTGCTCTGCATTAAGAGCAATCAAAAATGCACACAGCATACTTTTGTCCTCTCCAGAGGAGACCACAATGAAGTACATTCCCTAGAATCTGTCAAGTGCTCTAAAAAAGTAAGACAAAATTGTTGGCTTCTTCCACATACCAAATACAGAAAGTAGGTATTAGGGTGATCTTATTCAGTCCTAGAAGTTTTAGATGGTTATCCACTAGAATTGAGTCTCAGAATTCCTGATAAATTCTCTGCAAATCTTTCTTTGCTTTCCTTCCCTTCTGCTATCTGTGTTTGTACTGTCTGACATAAACTATGTCCAGCAGTTTTAAAAAGAAGAAAAAAAGGAAAAGCAAATCAGTTTGACCCTTTTCTTCTTCTGCAGGGCCACAAGCTATGCCATCAAAAATTAAAAGTGCTCAGCTGCAGCATTCTGGTGCAACAGCCTAGAAATTCTACAGTAGGTTCTTTCAACAGGCAACAGAACACTACCATCAGTACAGTAACTTCGGTGTTTTCATAGTCACTTCTAGTAGTGAGATACTCATTTCATCATTTCCTGTTTTGGAATTGCCAGATGTTTTGCACTGATAACATACAGCTGCAACATAAAAGTTGTCAAGAGTAGGGCTGTAGGATTATGATAGCCAAGGCTTCTGACTCCCTAGGAGGTGACTTGAAAGCCATTTAGGATTGTGGCATGAACACATTTGCTGGGCATGTCTGACAATACTAACAAAGCAGGCATTTTAAATGCCACCTGTGTATTTCACACTTGATATGATTGATCACTTAGGACAATTTATGCTTCTTTTGGCCTCTGCCTGCCTCTAGGTTCAGTAAAACTATGCTATATCAGCAAAATATGATTAGGATGATTTTCTTTGCAAACATAGATTTGCCTAGATTCAGAAGAACAGACAGGTTAGAATTACTGAACATGTTTATAGGTTACTTTGCCCCTTAAAACAGGCTGAGATGAACACCTCTGCTCTTATTCTGTTAGTCAAAAGAATGAAGAGACAGCAATTTGTCTTCCTCCATTAGCAGAGGCTATATAGGAATTAGATGACTTCAACACATACAGAGAACGTTCCCAAGACCAAAAATCTGATCTGATGAAGCTAGTGGGTGCCAAACAAATTGCTCTGATGGACACACACTAAGGAAGCTGTTGGTGACGTTGCAGAAACGTATCAAGGAGCTGGCAACGAAAACGTTAACCATGACGAATGAAACTAGGAATGTGGGTAGTCTGACTAAGGATTTCTGGCTGCTGTTAAAACAACAGTTGTTCAGTTGCTGCAGCAACGTATGAAGTCACTAAAAATAAGTTCCAAGAGGTAACTGTATATGGCAAAGGGCAATAGCACACAGAATAGCTGGATCTGAAATATTACCACTTAAAATATGTTGTATTTGAAAGTGAAAGGCAAAGCTTCACAAAACCTGTATACAACTGGACTGACAGTGATTCAGCATTTTAATGCACACAGTCCTTAATATGTGTTGCTCTTAAGCTTATCGCATGAAGAAAAAGTTAAACCAACTTTGGCTTAATAGACTAGCACGAGAAAATGTAGTGCAATGTTCTGAGCACTGGCTTGGAAGCCAGCAAACTCAGGTTATGTTCCTCAGCTTGACCATAGCTTTAGTTTATGCAAGTCATTTTGTTTCTCTGTTCCTTTGCATCCTTTCCTAATAGTAATCACTTAAACTAACTTCTCTGTGGTGAAGACTGCTTTTAGACTGCCTCAAGAACAGGGTTAAGGAGAAACTACTTTAAGGATGACAGAGCACTGGCACAGGCTGCCCAGAGAGGTTTTCAAAACCCCCCTGGACATGTTCCTGATCTAGGTGGACCTGCTTGAGCAGGAGGGTTGGACTAGATGATCTTTAGAAGTCCCTTCCAGCCCCTCCCATTCTGCGATTCTGTGATAGTCTCAACTGTATTCACAGTAATTCCAAAAAAAAAAGGATTCCTTCAAGCAGCAATGTTCTAAAAAATAACCTGGAAATCAGACCTCTGGTCACATATACACACATTGTGTTAATACTTAGTTTAAGTTGCCAGAAAATATTCCAACTGCACCTTCAACTCATCTCATTATTCATGTCATTTATCTCAAGATAGTAGTGAGATGCTTGTTAGCCTGAAGCCCCAGTGTGCTGGATGACAACAGAGTAACTAGTCAGTGAAAGCAGGTGGATGAGATTAAGTAGTTGGGGTGGGGAGACAAAGGTTATCAAAACCAAATGGGTGCAATGCAGATGTTATCAAGGTCATTCTTTCAACAACTGAAACATAACATCTCAGATGGGCACAGTTAGCCAACAGGCTGTAAAAATTCATCCTGTCTACGTGGTAAGGAGTTACAGAAATAAACCTCTCCAGGAAGAGGAATGGAGGAAGCATTGTTAGTGGTAAAGGCCACTCCACATCTCTTTTTCCATTACCAGATGGGAGGACAAGGACTGCGTGAAGAACAGGAGGTAACTGACTGCATGACAAATTCCTTGGGTGCAGAAAAGTCTGACTGTTCTCGTAATACATCAAATACAGGAATAGGACATATTGGATGATACAGGTTGTAAACAAGAAATAATGATGAAAAAACTGTGGCAAATAGCTGAGGACGCTTTAATGCTGGTGATTTCTTGAAAGGAAGGCATGGAACGGGTCAGAAGAAGTATTGATGGAGGAAACAAACCAAAGGAGGGTTGGACAGTATGCCAGCCAAATTTTTATGAAGAGATCCTGACAATGACCATGACAAAAAATAGAGAACAAACAACAAAGCTTTGTAGCCTCCGCTGCTTCAAAACGCAGGGTGGTAACCTAGAGCAGAACCTTTGCATGACACTAGCATTTCAAAGTAAAATCTTTTACCCTTCTACAACAATGTATTTTAGAGAGGGCAGAAAAACTAAACTAAAAAAATCCCTAAAACTAAAGTTTTAGTAAAAACTAAAACTTAATTTATTTTTTTTTTTAATGAAAACTAAACCTATGGCAGAGGTTCTGGGCAGCCTCTGCTATTTGAACAGAAGCAGCTTCTGATTGCTGAGGAACAAGGCTTGATAGTAATTCTGATCCTATGCAAACTCCCTATCTCCTTGTAAAACTAAGAGTCTTATACCTTGAATGATTCATCACTTTTCTCTGGAAATAAAACTTGGGCATAGAATAAGTTGTTGCAGTTTTGCAGAGTTCCAAGAAGACAGAACATAACTGCTAGACATTTGATAAGTATTTACTTCGACAGAGGTGAAAAAGGATTGGGAATGAAGAGTCCCACAAGGTATAACTTCATAAAGCCACATAAGATGTATATTTCACTTCCTGAGTGAGCATCAGCTCCCAGAGCAGGAAGGGTGAACAGACTCAGAGAGGAAGTACACTTGGTCCTTGGGGAAGGGTGTTACTTTCAACAGTGATCCCTCATCCCATGCTGACTAATAGAAAGACTAAGGGCTTCAAACCAGGACCAGCAAGAATTGTAAAACAAAGAGAAAATGCAGGGTGGGACGTACAAAGAAAGCTCTCAGAATTAAAGCAGATTCCACACCGTTAACTGATAATGTCAGGAGGAGAGCAGGGCCCTCAGTGGCAAGTTCAGGATGTTGAACTATGGGGAGGGCGTGTGTGTGTGTGTGTGTATGTGTGTGTGTAAAAAAATGCAGAAACATGAAAACATAAATCAGAACAATCAACTTTCCACTTCAGGCATCAGAGAGCATGTTTACTGCTCTGTGGCAAGGCCCATTTCTCTGTTTACATCTGTAGATCATTTTCAGTAGGTAGCTACTCATTTGTCTACTGAAGTCTGCCTTGCCACACAATCAGTGATAAGAGTTGCATTCACTAAAATCAGATCAAGAAACCCTGCAGGTTCAGGAGCTGGACAACACACACATGCTGCAGGTGATGCTAGATTGATTTCCTCTAGTTAACAAGGGCAGGGAATCCTTAGACAAGCCAACAGTCATCATATCATCAGTGACATGACCTCTGTATTAGTTCCAGAATTTAATGGGTTTACAAGGTTTTACAGAGCAGAAGCACTGATGGTTCACTAACTAACTAAAAGCCTGTCAAAACAACTAAATATCTGGGCTTTATCATTCCTACTTCTGGATGAATACTAATCATCAAAACAATTGTGACAATTCTGTCATTGTGAAAGTGCTAATCCCATTTTGCAGATGCATAAACGAAAGGAGAAAGTTTAAGTGACAAGAGTAAAAGTCAACATCAGAGCTAGGATTATGTTTAGAAGAATCACATGTTTTAGCAAAGTATGCAGAATTAACATACACAGATAAGGATGTGGAGACTGGCTACTGCTTCCACAGTTTCTCAACTTCCAGTCGTGCTCCAGACACTACTGGCTTTCCAAGGGTCACAGGAATCCCATTTCACCAATAAGCTGACTGCAAATTACTTGTTCCATGATACTGGTTGTGATTTCAGCTCCTCCAGAAGCCAGCCTTGGTCTGTACCTTGTAGCACATAATACCCAAGGCATCTTGAATGGATTTTTGCTCTTTGACATCCTTTGCTCACTAGTCTATTATTGAGCTACTCACAAGTTAATCTTTCAAACTTCTCATATTTTCAGTTACGCAACTACAGTTAAACATATTTATCAGTGAACTGCTTTGTAGAACACAGCATTAACACTTTAGGACACAGCAGCAGATAGAATATATAACTGGCAATAACACTGTTTGTTTCCACAGGTTGAACATGAATCATGTAGACAACATCAACAAGCTTACGACTGAGGTGTGTTCCTTCAGAAGAATACAGACATAGGCTGACATTACAATTTTTCAAGTTATTACTTTGCTCAATTAGATTGCACTTCACTGTATGTGAAGTTCAGTATCTCAACAAAATGTATTAAAAATACTGTGCTAGTTGTAGAAAACTACATGATCTTTACAAGAAGGCAACATCTTACTCCAAAGTGTGCTGGAAGGAAAAACAAAACCAATTGTGATGTCCTGTGCCAATTGATACATCATGTTTCTCCAGACAGAAGAACTGATCTGCCTTTTCAACCCCACAGCTACTAAGTGGCTAGAGACACATTGAAGATTCATTAGTAGAGATGTTGTTTGCTGATACCTCACACTCAATCCAAACATGATTCCATAACCAAGGATTGACAAAGACAGGATTTAATCAAACGGACTTTTCTGTTATCTTCCCACAATCCTACAGCTGAAACAAGAATGGGGAACTCACTCCTTGAACTGATGCTGCAGGTGGACACTTATCAACATATTTAAACAATGAAATATACCATGTAAGTTGACAGATGGCAACTACACTACCTCATGTTTTAATGATTGCAATTTAGGGATAGTGGCTCCTCAGCTTGTAAACAAATACTGCGTCCACAATTCACATCAATTTGATATCAATCTGACCAGGACTAAGGAGGTTTCTTACATATCACTGTATTTGTACAAAGTTAATAGGATTCCTATGGATTATGTTGGCTTCTCCCTTCTGATGAAAGATTGAGGGAGCTGGGGCTCTTTAGCTTGGAGGAGACCTCATTCATGTTTACAAATACATAAAGGGCAGGAGTCAGGAGGCTGGAGCCAGGGTGTTCTCAGTGATGACCAATGACAGGACAAGGGGCAACGGGTACAAGCTGGAACATAAGAGATTCCAAAGAAATACAAGGAAAAACTTGTTCCCTGTTGAGGTGAGGGAGCACTGGAAGGAGCTGCCCAGATGGGCTGTGGAGCCTCCTTCTCTGGAGACATTCAAACCCAGCTGGAGGAGTTCCTGTGTGACCTACTCTAGGTGGTCCTGCTCTAGCAGGGGGATTGCACTGGATGAGCTTTCCAGGTCCCTTCCAAATGTTAAGATACTGTGATTCTGTGTGATTCCCTAACATGTTGTTCTGGGGACAGAGGAATAGAATGAACTACTACCAGAAATAGTTTTGCTCAAGTGCTCAAAATCCAGCCACCTCTGCCCATTGGTAGTACGTATCAGTGTTACTAAATAATAGTGGTATTCTACTGTTCTTACAGTTTTCCCAGAGATCTCTGATAACTCCACACATATTAGTGCCTTCTGAAGGGGTTTTATCTTTATTTCACAGACAGCACAGTCAAGCACAGAACAACATGGTCACCCATGTCACAGAAGAAGTCAATAACAAGCCAAAAGCTGCTATGAGGAGTCCGTTCACTCTATTTAACAAACTGCAGTTCATACAAGAAGTCTTGATCTGAGACTCTCCAAGTAGCTATCTGTATTTTAAATGCTGGAGAGAGGATCAGTGGGGCTCCCCTATCTATAAACAGGTGATTTAAATGATCCTCCAGTTGGACAATTGAGTGTGATCACAGTTCTTACCTGTAGGTTTCAATTTCAAGGATGAGGCCTGCTTTCACCTGCAGTAGTTCTTGATAGTCCTTCAGGTAATCTGTGATTGACATGGTCAGGAATTGCTTTTCTTCTTCTAGAGCATCAATGATCCTCTAAAGAGAAACAATAATTTTTAGTTTCAATATAGCATAAAGACATCTACATTTGAATGCCTAATGACTTAACCTTTTCAGTAAAGAAAAAAGTCTGAGGGAGCAATAAAGTACTATGTTACATCATTTAACAAAATCAGAATATTGGCAATCTGAAGCAGAGTTTTACACCTAGATTTGATGCCTTACTAAGCTAGTTAAATATTTCAGTAAAACCCACTCAGATGCCCTGTACAAAAGTTACCAAGTATATACAGCAAGGAAAATACACTCCTTTAGAAATATGACTTCAATGTCACACATTTTGTCATTTGAAGAGCACAGATGCACGTGCTTAAATCACACTCAAGGTCAGGAATTTCGGTGATGGCTTTGCCAAAAGAACCTGGCCTATTTGTCTTAATCAGTAGCTTCAGTTCCATAGACATGCGAGTCCAAATGAGTTTTTGGATCTGAAGGTGTTCATAGTACCTAGAATGTGAAAGATGAACCTCCAGTAGTTTCTTTGAGCTAAGTTTTCTACAATATCTGGATACCTGCTTCATTTGTCCCAACTGCTACATGAAAGATATACAAAGGGTTGCTGGTTTTCATCTTGATAACCAAATGTAACTTTGTACCTTCACAGGTTTGTGTGTATGGGAGGACTGAAGTTTGTATGGCACCCACAAATGACTTGAGAGCAGCAGCATTGATGACAGCAGGTCAGGCCTGCCCACCTTTCTTTAACAAGTTCTAGAAATGGGAGAATTGGTCTGATGAGCAGAAAAATACCAAAGTCCCAAATAATCTGAATTTGAATATACTCTGAAATACTAAATGGAGGATCAAATACTAAGTTACTGCACATCCCAGAAAATACAACAAAGATTCAATGCAACAGAACACTGCAATGTGATTTAGAGCAAGACAACTGACTCTGATGCTTTTGAAAATAGCATTGCAGAAAGCAAGTGCTTTAATCAGTGGTATAACCTCCCAATTGAAGGGTAAACTGGCATCTTCTGGAAAATAAACTCTCCTCTGCTAATGGAGAGGAGCTTTTTCAGTATAGACTCAGAACTAAAGCTATCAGTATTAGCTGTTCAGTGTGGTTCTTAATGGTTTACTTGCTGTGGAGAGAACCTGCTAACCCAGACCAGACCTCCTCAAATGGCAAACTGATGCTGTCTGGAATACTATAGATTATACCTTGTTCTAGGGGCTGGGAAGACAGAAATTACATCTCAGGCAAAGGCTTGATTTGAGTTTGTTCACATCACCCTGCACTATACAATGACACTGAACTGTCATTTGAGAGCAAAACTTCAAACACATGTAAAATAAAACACTGAGCAGAAATTCATGACAGCCTGTTTTAGATTGCATCCTAATAAATGCTTTGGATTGCAAACTGGAACATCAAGACCCCAACAGTCTAGTTCTAAAAAAATTCAGGATACATAATTTATATGCAGCAAATGATCAAGTATCACAGTAGCATAAAAGTGAAGATACAGCAGGAGGCTCCCCAGACTGCTTAATGCCAGTATAAAATGCTAGGGAGAAGGAAGGTTTAGAACTCAGAATGTAAAGTGCTGGCATTTCAAATATGACTAGCTTTGCGGTTTATAATGATTAACAAAAAACCTTTATGAAGTAAGCTGCACATCATACATGTGTGTATATCTCAGATGTTAATCCATTTCTACACTTGGAGACACTGTTGAATTATTACACTGATGTTTTGTTTGACGTGACAAACCTTGCCTAATCTTCAGTCTACCTAAAACTTCCGTTTCATAACAGAAGGCAAATCCTATCTGTCTATCTGAGCAAGTACCATCAACCATCCCAGAGCCTCAGGCAGCCCACGGCAGAGGCAGCACCCTGCATGGCCATGCACAGCGGCACACAGAGCCTCTGACCTTTAGCAAGAACTGTTCAAGAACTGACACAATGGAAAATCCCAAGATGAGAAGGGAAGAAAAGTGCCAGGCCCTGCTTTTAAAAGGAAAAGGCTATCAAGCAAGAATGAACAGGCTGTTTACAGAATCAGAGTCGTCAGCAAAAGGAACAAATGACCAGAGCTCTCTGGGACCAACCACTACCCAGCTCTGACACTAAGTGATTCAGGTGTTGGTTTCCTCCCGCCCCAGATTAAACACAGAGACTAACCTATACATGTGCATGCAGATGGGAAAAAGAGCTTCACTATGCACAGGTCTTGCTGTAGTCCCAGAAGAACCTATATGGAGAATCTGTACACTGGACTACAGGGTGTGTGGAGCTCTGACAGATGGCATATTCACACCTAAAGACATAGCCACCTAGGTTCTACCCACTGGATTTGAAGACCGCTCATGAGCCAAAAGTTTGAGTTAATGATTACCATAAGGGGCAACATAACTTAGCCAGCTGTGTAACAGTTCCAAAGGAATTCATTCCAACAGGAGCAGACACTGGATAGCCTGGATGGCAGACAGCCACTCTTCTGGCGCTCCAGTCACTGATGCTTAAACATAATGCAAAGGATGGCTGGTCTTAGGTCCTAATTCCAAGCATGCCAAAAAGTACACAAAACAACTCAGGCAAAAGTTAAGGAGATGGCAGGCTGACAAAATTCCATTTTGCAAAAGGTAACCTGTTTTGTTGCAGCTCTCTCTGCTTGCTTCACACAAAACTTGCTTGGAAAGTTTTCTCAACCACAACAATCCCATACTACCCCCGACCCCCCCACCATGCTGGTGATGTCCTGCTAGAACTAAGTAATTGAATGGAAGTGACTTTCTAACCCTTCACATGTTCCTTTCCAGGCAGCAGTGGGAAATTGTAGAAGGGCAGTAGGGGGAAAAGAATTTACTTGGATTGTCCAAGCTGCACCTACTCAGGGAATAAACAGAGGATTCCAGGCTCCAGCCTGTTCCATCTGGTACCATTTACTGATCCCATAGCTCATTCAGCAGCTCAGCAGGGGAGGAACTGACACTCTGCACTTAGCTGGCTACAAACTGGTACATAAAAAAAATGCATGACATATTGATATTGTTTATTTGACAAGATGCTTTCTTCTCCTCTGGAGCTCACAACACTGACAAAGAAGCTGACTCTAAATCCACTATATTGTTGAAAAATATCTGCCTTGTTTCAAAGCAGCAAGATGAGCTGTGGCCATTTCTACATCCAAAAACTACAGGGTCTTCTCAGATCACTGTGAGTTTTTTCATGATTATTTTCACAGCTAAAATTATGGAAGTAAGAGACCTGCTGAGTTCATCCCTTCAGCACCCAGGACCAATGAAAACTTTCCAAAGAATCACAGCTTGCCTGGTTCAGTTAAATTATAATTCCAAATACCTATTTCTGTTTAGCATTGCTGAACCCTTTAGTTAGGATAAGGACAATGCAGGAGGCAATGATGGACATATAAGGCGACTGGAGGGTATATGGAAAGTATGAATAAATCTAACTGCCATCAGAGCTGCAATGAACAGTAAGCACTTGACTCAAACCTGTACGTACATATCGTTTCTACGGGACACTTTGCATTAAATAATCATGGAATAGATGCTCTTTAAGTAGTTTAAAAATCCAAGCTGAACAGACTTTTATCCATGAAAGAAATAATGATGAAGAAAAAAAACCCTGGAAGAACAAATTGTCCTGTCAAAAGTTTTCTTGAAAAATTACAAAGTTAAAAGCCTTCCTGATTACTTCCAACGTATCTGCCTCCACTCACAGCATCTGCAAACTATGCAACAAACAATCCAGCAATGTACAAAAGCCAAACACACACAGAGGAACAGGTCCCAGTCCTTTCCCAGTTGCCAGCACCTCCATTATCTACCATGGCTCTTGGACACAATGTGATGATCAGCACACGGGGCTCAGAGCAACACCAAGCTCTGGCAGAGTGTTAATAAAAGGTCTAATGATGAACAAAATAAATGTTGCCCTCAGGACATGGATCCATGATTTGGATGATCTAATATGTGCTCTCCACTCTGCATTTGATCAACTGGTATTTTGCTGTTTTGACAGTTGCTGATCTGTTCACACGCACAGAGCCATTATACATCATTTTATACCAAACCTTATTCTGGCAGCAAGCAAATCTCAGCTGCAGATGCTATAGCCCTCTGGTTAACACCATCAAACATCCACCTGGAACAGATACCAGTCACCTGCATTGGTAAAGTTTCGTTTAAAAAAAAATCCCACTCTGCTCACTGCCCGTAGCATGGTAATGAGTCTTCTTGCCTTGAAACACCTAAAAGTTTCCTTAACTATGCTGAGGCTCATGAGCTTTTCCCTAGGTTCAAAGTGCATAGGAGCATCAGGCTAGAAGGAAAGCTTTGTGTCCCACCACACAGGGACTCAGGTCATCTGTTCCCAGGGTCTACTCCATGTCCCATGTGCTTATGCCAACCCAAGCAGGAGCCCTGGCAAGCCTCTGTGCCAGCTCCATGTTCTTGGGTACTTGCCGAGGGCAGGTTGGGAATGGGGCACCTGTCACTGGAAAGATGTCCACAGGGTCACCATCTCCCTGTCAATCCCCACCCTTAACACCCAGCTCTCCCGAAACAGAGCAGCAGCTGCCAAAGAGACTTCCCTGTACCACCGAGGTGGGTTTAGCTGCAACAAGCGCTTGCTGGGCCACCTCCTCTCCCAGCCTGCGGAAATCCTACTGCAAGGATGCAACGTGGGGCAAGGAAGTCCTGGTCAGAGTCACAGGGAGCCTTCCGATGGATTTAGGCATTTGAAGGAGCAGGATGGATGTGCGTTAGTGGAAGCGATTCGAGCGCCAGGGCCACGGGAAATCGGACTCGCATCTCACGATGCGCCAGAACGGAAGGGAAAAAGCGAGTGGGAGGGCGGAACGAGACTCGGAGGAGCAACAAAACGAGCACCAAAACAAGCAGCGGAGGACGGGCAAAAAGCAGCACTACAACAAGCATGGGACAGCGGGCAAAAACGGGCACGGCTAAAGAGTCCCGTGACGAGGGCTGGGATAGGGGGACCCACCTGGTACTCCTCCACCTCAGCGCCGTGGCGGTCCTGCAAGGCGAGCAACTCCAACTCCAGCCGCTCCCGCAGCCCGCACAGCTCCTGGCCTTGGCGGTGGAGGTCCTCCAGGTGCTGGCGGCACTGCCGGCTCTCCTCCCGCAGCAGCTCCAGGTTCTCCCGGCTCCGCTGCGCCTCCTGCTCCTGCAGCATCTGGATCTGCTCTTGGTAGCGCAGCAGGGTCTCTCGGCAGCTCTGGCTGAGCAGCATCTCGTAGGTCTCCTCCAGCTCCTCCAGGCTCAGCCCGGCTAAAGGCGGCGGCAAGGCGGCCAGGTCCATCCGCAGCTCCCGCATCTCCACCGCCTCCCGCCGCTGCCGCTCCGCCAGGTGCCCGTGCTCGGCCTGCAACTCCAGCAGCAGCTCCTCCAGGGCCACGCACTCGCCTCTCAGCCGCTCCAGCAGCTGCCGCTGCCCGGCCAGCTCGGGCTCCAGGCGACGCCGCATCGCCAGCACCTCGGCGCCCAGCACCTGCAGCTGCTCCAGCTCCCGCCGCAGCCCGTCCCGCTCCAGCTCCGCTTCCAACTTCGCCCGACTCAGCTCCTCCAGCTGCATCCGCAGCCAAGCCAGCTCCTGCTCGGGCACCCGGAGCCCGATCAGCTCTTGCTCCCGCAGCTCCGCCAACTCCTGCGCCAGAAAGCGGTTCTCCTCCTCCAACTCCCGTACGCGGGACACGAAGACCCGCAACCGGGAGTTGAGCTCCTGGAGCTCCCTCTTCTCGTCCCATCCCGCTTCCCAGCGCCGCCACATCTTGCCCGGGACGGGGGGTCGGGCGCGCGGTGGCCCCTCTGCTGCCGCCGCTGCGCACCCGCGGCTGCCCCCGCGCGCCTCTGGCCGCCGCTCCCGCCGCCGGCCCGGCCCGGCCCCGCCAAGCCCCGCCCCGCGCAGCCAGGCCCCGCCCCCGGCTCCAGGCCCCGCCCCGCGCCGCTGCCCTCAGGCGCCCCCTGCCGGCCCTTTGCCACGTGTCCCCCGATTGCTCTGAGGGGGAAGCCGAAGCCCCGCCGAGAAGCGAAGCCTCGCCCAGGGAACAGGGCCTCGACCGGGGCGCGGATCATCGCTTAGGGGGCACATCCGCGCTTAGGGAGAGCCCAGCACCGCTCTCACGACGCCCCTTGTCCTCCCCTCCACCGGTGTGGGCCATAGAGGCTGGGGCTCAGCTTGCCCCCTTTCCCGACACCTCCATTCCCCAGACGGGAGGTATTTGCGATCCATTGGCTGCTCTGACCGTTACTTAATACAAAGTGACAAATGCCAATTTAGAACACCACTTTTCAGTTGAGGAAGCCGCTGGAATGCCTCCTAATTTTGAGCTGCTACCATAACATCTTCGCGCAGCACAGCAGCGTCCCACCTCCCAGGCTTGACGCAGGGCAGAAGCGCCTGCAGCCAATGTGTCCCTGGGCCCCATTCCTCTCTGCCTTGTTTTGCACCATATATGGGCTGGATCCAGAGAAGTCCTTTCACTGACTGCACTGGAACTGGCCGCTCAGCAAGGAGGCAGTGGAGCATCACACCCTATATCATCCACCAAATTTGACAAAAAGATGAGTGACTCATTTCAACCTTTTTCATCTCCTCAGGAATTCTTCCTCTCCCTCTCTCGCTTAGATACACACACACACACACATTTAAATCTCACCCAGTGCTGCAGCACTGGGAGTTTTGCAGAGATTTGCTGTCTCACATAAGGCAGCACAGCTACCACCTCTGCATTTACTCCTTGGGGCTGCTCCCAACCAAAGCTCACACAGGAAAAGGACTGCGATTTGGCACAAGCGCTGCAAAGGTGGGATCAGGACACAGCTCCATTGCACCAATCTGCTCCGGGCACCTCACTCCCTTCCCTGCTCAATCCCACCTTCCTGAAGCCTTCCACCTCAGCACCACATCTCCCAGCTATCAGAAAGGCCAAATTTTGGCTGCTACTTTGCTCTCTGCTGAGTAAGTTTCCTTCTAATCTCAATAAAACTTCCAGGATTTGAGCCCAACCAACACCGATAAATCATTGGCTTTGGCCTAAAAGTCAGCCAATTTGCCTTGGCAGATTTGCTCTATCAGAGATCACTGAGAAGCTCAGATTTACTCAAGACACTTGCTTTTACTTGTCTTTGTGGTCAAAATCAAGTCCCTCGGTGACACTCTTACACCTGCTGGTCTTTTATGAGGCAAACCACTATGCTTCTGGGAAGAGGTAAGTTCCTGTGGTTTATGAGGCTTTTTCTGCCTCTGATGTCACTGTTTCCTAAAAACCCCAAGTAAAGAGCTCACTGGCGATCAGTGCACTGCACAGCATAATCCTGCTGCGTTGGCAGGAGCTAGGGGCTGGTTTCAATGAGCTTGTCAGGGCTCACTGGATGTCTTGCTCAATGTCAGGCCTGTCTTTCCTTACTGACAATTTGACAAATTTGTTCCCGCAACTGTATTCATAAACTTTTATGATTTCATTGTTGAAAACACAGTAGGTATTGAATCTCTGTTCTTGTCTCTCTTGAAAAAAATCCACCATAAACCTCTCTCTAGATGCTGGATAGCTTCCCAGGCTGAAGGATCTAATTCTCCATCAGTGTTATCTACCGATGTATGCTAAACAGCCTCTAGTTAATTTCTCAGCCTGGACCTGCAATTGGCCAAAGACTTTGTGGTCTAGGACAAGGAATGCTTGAAATGAGCAAAGTTTGGGCAAAGGATTTCTGAATCTTGGAAATTTTGGAAATTTTGTTAACTAGGTTCCAACACTTAATAAGCCACTAAGGATCCCCTAACCCATATAATTACACAGAGACCTGAAATGCAAGTGAGTCATTTGAGTTCTTCTTCCTGAAGACTTTAATGAATTAATTTGCACCTGCCAAAAAAGGGAAAGAAATCTGATACTCTCTACCAATAAAGGGCAAAGTAGAAACACTCAGAGGCTTTTGCTGCCACTGTTATTTCACTGTCTTTGTAGGAAGAAGTGTTTTGAAGACATGGTTTTGTGCCCTAACTGACACTGCCAACAACTGCAGGAGAGCCTGACAGAAGAGAAAGGGAAGCAGCAGACCTTTGGCATAACCAAGACAAGCAATGGCATGGAGTATCCCTCTTTCCAAGGTAAATCCCTGGTGCCAGGGGTCACATCCTGCCCCTAGGAAGTCAGCTTTAACACAAAGGCAGTAGTCAGATCCAGGAAGGGAAAGGACAGGGGCAATTCACAATCTTCATTGACACCTCAGTGACAGCAGAGGTAAATTGGGTCTCTGTGGCCTCTTCAGCTCCAGTGAAGGTCTTGTGGTTTTGAGAGGCTCATTGTCAGCATCCTGCAAACTACAAAGTGTCACCCTGGTAACATTTAATCCTGCACCAGCAAATATTGTTCTGCATGCTCTCTCATCTGCGGAGTTTAAAGGATGAAGCTGTCACAGGGGAAATGTTCCAATTCTGACATTCTTGAGATAGATTGACACAAAGAAAACACAGTTTGATAAAATGGTGCAAGATGTTTAACCCCATGCACCAGGACAGGCTGAGAATGGACGTGCTCTGCAGAGAGAGACCTGGGAGTCCTGGTTGATAATAAACTAACCATGAGCCAGCAATGTGCCCTCGTGGCCAAGAAGGCCAATGGCATCCTGGAATGCATCAAGAAGAGTGTGGCCAGCAGGTCCAGGGAGGTTCTTCTTCCCCTCTACTCTGCCCTGGTGAGGGCTTATCTGGAGTTCTGTGTCCCATTCTGGACTCCCCAGCTCAAGAGGGACAGGGAAGTGCTGGAGAGTCCAGCACAGGGCCACCAAGATGATCAGGGGACTGGAACATCTTTCTTACACGGAAAGGCTACAGGAACTGGGGCTGTTTAGTCTGGAGGAGACTCGGGGGGGGGGGGGGATCTCATTAATATTTACAAGCATTTGGAAGGCGTTTTTGGCAAGAGGTTGGGGCAACACTTTTCTGTCATATCCAGTGACAAGACAAGGAGTGATGGAAAGAAGCTGGAACACAAAAAATTCCATTTAAACATAAGGAAAAACTCTTTCACTGCTGAGGTGAGTGAGCCCTGGCACAGGCTGCCCAGGGAGGGTGTGGAACCTCCCTCTCTGGAGGTCTTCAAAACCCACCTGTACATGTTCCTGTGTAACCTGATCTGGGTGGACCTGCTTTGGGCAAGGGAATTGCACTAGATGATCTCTAAAGGTCCTTTCCAACCCCCACTATTCTGTGATTCTGTGATTCTATGTTGTGATGCCTAGTTATATGGGAATTTCAATACACGTTTGGTTACAGACAGTTCCTGCTATTAGATCAGTGTAGGAATATTCCCCCATGGTGTGTGGGGAAGGAGTGTGAAGTGCAGTATTTCTCACCTTCACCTTTTGGCTTTCAGGCTACCCTGCATTCCCTACATTTATAGTACAGATAATAAAGCAAACATTATGCCTTTACTATTTTAATGAATATCAGATATATCAATACTGAGGAAAGCTGGAATTCATCTCTCTGCATCCCTTTTGCTGAGCCCCACAAAGCCTGAGAACCCTCAAAAACTAGCTAAAAATATCAGCAAGAGAGGGAATGTTTCACTGTGGGCTGAAACTGAGGATCTTCTCTGGTCTTTCAGACCTGGGGCACTGCTTTCCTGCTCCCACAGCCCCTGCAGTGTCTCCTCTGTCCTCACTGACTTCAGCAGGAGTTTCACAGTTAATGGACTTCTCTGGGAGAGATACCTAGGAAGATCAATTTCCTACATGCCCTGTCATATTTGCACACCTTTGGGTAGATCTTTGCAAATATATAACCTGAAAAAAACTTTGCAAATATATAACCTGAAGGAAACTATCAAGAGAGGCGTTTGTTCTGTTCATACATGCCACAGCCCCTGAGAGTAAGCACCTGTCTTCTGTGACCTTTGGATGTTTGAAGTATGAGCAGTAACCCGGTTTTCTTTTCACAAGGCCTTTGAAAACAGAAGCCCGATTTGGTTTGGTACAGAAGTGCCTGTTCTTTGTGGGTTTTTTTAAGAAACTCTCAGAAATATTTATTTCAAAGAATGCAGAGGTTCTGATTTCAGGTATTTTTGTTGCCTCTATCGACGTGAGTTTTCCTCTTTTCTGTGAGTGGTTTAATAGCTCCCGTCTGCATTTTTTGAAGAGCACTTGTAGAAGCGGTGCCCACCTCTAGATGGTGTGTTTGACTCACAGAAACTTCATGCCTGGGCCTTTTACATAACTTCAAGCTCACTTATCTGAGGTTGCAAACACTCCTTCACCAAACCCCACGGATGTTAAGGTTTCCTTGTTTTCTTAACATGAGAATCTGGCTGCAGTGAACTACAAGAATGAGAAAAATGTATTACGTAAATGCTTCAAAAAGGTGTGTTATATGGCACATTCAGTTGGACATGCAAGATACCTACTATGTAATGTATCTACTGCATACCTTCCTTCTATTTTTTTTTTAATACAATGCCTCTGCTCTTGGGCTTATATGTAAAGAAAGACAGAAACAACAAAGATGAGTAATACCACAAGGCTAAAATGGTGGTGGTGTTGCAAATAACCCGGTCCACGCTATTTATACTTCTTTGGAGCTCTGAAGCTTTGAAAGTGGGGGGTGGGGGGGAGTATTTTAGCAAGTGTGTAACATTCCCACAGACTTCTGAAGCTCCTTAAGAGCTGTAAGCTGCTTGGGCAGACGATTCCAAAATGGTTTTAAGATGGTTTCTGTGGAGCATGCTGCCCAAAAAGCCAAAGAACTCTTTCCAAGTATTAATTAATTAAGATTTAAAACGTTTCTGTGAGGCAGATTAAGTGACTTTGACATGATCTTCATGTCCCAGGCCCTTCTCAGCGCATCACAGCTGCTCTAAATATGTAGCACAACAGTTCTGGGCAAACAACACACAAGACTATCAGATTCATGTCATGGAGGGTGATCTCAGCTCCCTGCAGTCTGAATTTGCATCTCAGCAGCTACAACTCTTCCCGTGATGGTAAGAGAATGGCAGGCAGAGATTTGCTTTGCTGTGGGATGTGCAATGACCAGGGAGTTACACGTTACATCTCTGTAGGGCTGTGCTGGGCTGTACTACAGAACTTGTAGAGTTGCTCTGTGAAAATGTCTTGGAAGAATCAAAATCTGATCTATCAGTAGACTTGTGATTTTGTGTTTTACCTGTTTTATGATAGACCATGGGGAAAATGCACAGAAGTATGTCTGAGAAGAATGGGTGTCACAGCTTATGTTATTCTGCTTTGACTCTCTAATACCCTTCAGTATCCAGGAGTGTGAGTGACATATCCTGGTTAGCCAACTATCCAAGATACATAGTTTGTGATTGACATGAAATACAGAGTGGTTTTCCTTCTGAATGTCAACATTTCCCTTCTTAAAGGAACAATATGAGATAATTTAACTGCCCGGTTTTGATCCCCTTAGAAAAGCAACAAGAAGGATGCAGAGAATTGATATCCCTAGTTTGGGGCTAGGGATAAGAGCTGTTAGGTTTTGCTGTCTTTTTGGTGAGGTTTTGTGTTTGCTTGGTTTTTAAATTACATATTTTTTTAAATAAATTGAAAGAACATGTCGTTGTCTTCACCGTTCTCGGGCAAAGGAATGGCACAGTTAAATTAACAAGGAGCAGAAAAGACACCAACCTGCTCACACTGTCCAACTGAAACTCACAGAAAGTAATCAAATAGAATAAATGATAAAAAGAAAGAAGATCAAATAAATCTACTGGGCTTTCATAAGCTAAAATGTTCCTCATAACACAGGTAAGGAAATTGCTCGTGCCGACTTCAATGGGCCTAAGATTTTCTCTGTGATTTCTAACCTGAAATTGCTGCTTTGAGAAGTTTTTTGGTTGTTTTTTGTTTTTTGGGTTTTTTTTGTAAATAATAATAAAAAAAGGCCTTGTATGGAATCAACTTTTCAGGTGCATTATGAGTAATACCTACAGCTTTTATTTTACATCTCAGCTTAGCGATAGAACTTCCTCGTAAATAAGGGTTATTTCCACTAAAAGGCTATTATGAAGTTATTTTTGATGCTGAGGCTATACTCTCAGTTCCCAAGTGTAAAAGAACACTTTAGGATATAAACAGCTTAAATACCCTGTTTTTCTCCAGGAGCAACCCAGGGAGGGGTGAGGGTGCAACCAGGGCTGCTTCGCTGCAGCGTGTGACATTTCACGCTCCACCGGCAGGTCCCTGACAAAAGGCCACCACGCAGAAATTAGGCTTTCATGTGGTTATCACAGGGTGTTGCTGGAGAGTTTCCTTTAGCTTTTTACTAGGAGATGTTTCCTCCCACTGCTGAGAGGCCCATAAATGCCATCAGAAGCACCTCTCCTGCTGAGCCCCTCTCTGGTTTTGCTCTATGTGAGCAGGGCTGAGCAGCCACGTAGTTATTGTTGGGTCCTGGTTTAATGCAATGTTCTTCATCAGTTCCAAATGCTGGAGGTGGGTATTGAGGTTCATTCTGACATCTTGGGGGTTTGTTTCTTTTTTTTCTGATTTATGTCCCCCAGTTTTAGCATGGATGACACATTCCTTGCTGCAAAACGGGAGCCATGGGAAAAGATAACACTCGGAGCCTTCTTGGAGGACACGTCTGTCCCTCTCCCACCTCTTCACCTCCTTGTCTTCTTCAACCTCCCAGTCTCTGCAGGCCTTCCACTCCCTTCCAGCCTCACCTACTTATGGGCCTCCTGTTCAGCCTTTATCTCCCTCCTGTTCACTTCCACCAGCCTCCAACTCTTTTGCAGCCCCCGCTGCCTCCAGACCTCTGACTATTTTTTGCCTCTTAACTTTTCTGGCCTCCCACCCTCCTTTTCTGGCCTCCTACCCCACTATTCAGCCTTCAACCCCTTTTCTGCCTCTCACCCTCTTTTTCTGGCTTCCTACCCCCACTATTCAGCCTTCAACCACTTTTCTGCCTCCCAAACTCTTCTAAACTCCCACCTCCTTTTTGGCATACCACCCCATTTTTCAGCCTGCTGCCCCCTTTTTCAGCTGGCCACCCCTCTCCCAGCCTCCCTTCCCTTTTTGAACCTTTCATTCTTTGTTACCTCCCTCCCCTTCTGGGCCTGCAATCCTGTTTCCAGCCTGCCACCTTTTTGTTTTCTGTCTGCAACCCTCTTTTTGGCCTGGCACCCCTATTTCAGACCTTTTTTTATCTTCTTACCCCTTCTCATCTTCTTACCCCTTTACAGCCTTCTACACTTTTTTGGCCTCTAAGCTTGTCCTGGCCTCCCAGCTGTGTTTTGGGTACCCCTGTCTGGAGTTTTGTGAAGGGCAGCACCCCAGCTGGGTGATTTTAGATTCTGGAAAACACACCTGAGAGGCTGTTGATCACATTTTTTAGCAGCAGGCTGTTTGCAAGGAAACTGCTGAGAGCGTTTGCACTCAGAATTTAATTAGGCCCAAAATATTCAGACGAGCCTCAGCAGCAGTGCTCCTCTTCTTGTCTGTCAGTCGGGTGGCTGTGCAGGAGAACATGGGGAAAAGTGGTAGATCTGCTCACATAGATACATCACCTCTGACATTAATCTTGTTTTCCTGTGTCCCCACAATCTTTTGGCCATGGCTTCGCATTGGCTGTAATCGTTGTTTAAGATTAAAAGGCCTTGTGTTCTTGGGAGAAGGTGGTACCTCCCACCTTGGTGGTCTTTCCTCACCTGGAATAGGGCAAGGAGATTCTGGGAAGGGCAGGTTGCAGAGGCCAGGCTGGTCTCGTCTCCTCTTAGCCTTGGTACCTTGGGTTAAACCTTCAAAACCAGTGTTTTCAGCCCATGTGTTGATGCAACACCTTCTCCTCCAAATTCCTCACACCCCTTTCAGCTCTTTGTATTGTTCTGGTTGGGAGCACATTGTCTGTTTTCACACAGAATATGTGTTTTAAGTTCCTTCGTGCAGAAATAAATGCATTTTCAAGCCATGCAATTATTGTCAGCTTTCTAAAAAGCAGCAGTGGGACAGACCATCTCAGATCTACCCCAGTTTTATCTCAGACTTGCATGAAATTCAAACAATTAGATTTTCAGGACAAATCTGAACATTCCTCCTGCTCTATATTGACAGTCAGCTAAAGGAGACAAGTTGAGTTTGTCGTTCCAGCAATACTGACCATTAACCTCGGGTCCTCATTTAGGACAATATTTAATCCCAAGTTCAAAAGGCCTTGAAGGGAGCCCTTTCTATTAATGATAATCTGAGCCTGCTGAAGTCCTTGAGAGTTAACAACAGGATCATCTGCAAGGTAGTTATTGTAGCAATCAATTCCAAAATACAACTAACTCAACAATTTATAATAGATCCCCACCATTAACTTATACTGTGCTATTTTTCTTGATCTCAGTGGTTTTTATGTGTTCCACTCATTCCTAATCATGCATTTGGTCTTTTTATTTCCTTACTGGTGCTTGTCAGATTTATCTCTGGTTTGAAACAGACTGGACCTACCATTTTAGCTATTATTCCATTTCACTGGATGAAACAAATCTGAATTAGGAGCTAACATTTAGCCACATCTGAGTGACGAATTCTTGCCATTCAGAGGAATTAATTTATGCAATTATTTCATTGTTTCAGAGTCCCAGGCAAAATTTCAGTGTTTGCCCTGGAACAATTTTCTACCATATTAAGTCTGTCACAGAGAGAAAAGTCACCTGACCCTTACCTTACCTTTGCCAATGCCTCTGAAGCAACACTGGAGCACAGCTACATTAAGGACCAAAACTCTGACCTCTCACTTTCTGCTCTGGCATCTTTGGTAATAGCAGAGCTCTCAACATACCTCTCCCCCAGAGCCCAGCTTTGGCATTGCAAGGAAGGCTGTAGTGTTGTGGTCAAAAGGTATAGAGCTGGAAAACCAGAAACTCAGCCCCTCTCACAGCGGACGTGAGGCCAAGCAGAGCAGTTGGCTCTGGTCAGACTGCTGGAAAGGGAAGATGGAAGAAGATAGTGTGATTTCTGGGTGCAGATGCAGCTGCTTCTACAGCCTGAGGGCATCTGCATCCTTAGTCATGCGGCAAAGGTGGCTTGTGCAGGGAGTTTGGCTCCTGTATTTCCCTGTGTTAGGGTTCCTGTCAGGTTTTCCTCGCTAGACAATGTCAAAATGAGACAGGCGTGGGGTGAAAGTCCTCGAGAAAGCGTGTGAGGTGGTGCCAGAGGTTTCGCAGGTGCCGCTTGTTATTTGCGAGCGGGAGCGGAGGCGGTGTGGGGAAGGGCGTTGTGTTGTACCACCTCACATGAGTTGAGAAAACAAGGACATTAGGGATGCTGGATGGCTTGGTGCTAGAGTAGAGCTGTGCAGCACAAGGAAGGTTTTCAAGCTGAGCTGCATGCACAGCTCCTTAGCCTTGCCTGGACTTTCCTGTTCTTATAGATTAAGAAGCATCACACAAACCATCATTTCTCAGAGGAATCAAATCTGGTGCTTGCTCAGGACGATTCAGTGATTTGGGTTTTAGACATCTTTGACCAGACGGTTACATAGATACATTCCCCAGCAGAAAAGATCTTTTCCCAGCCAGACTTCTTCACACCCTCCTCAGTTTCTACCGCTCACCAGGCAAGCACTGTGCTCTGCTCCCTTGGCATTTGGGAGGGGTGGGCTGATCCCCGCCGCTGTTAGTAGAGAAGGCTGTGCTTCAGTCCCCATGGAAACAATTTGGAGAGTTTTTGAGCTTGTGTAGCATTGCTGTGCTGTGTTTCGCCTCCCTCTTCACTTCCATCAGGAGGGCTGCGGAGCTTTAACGCATTAATGTTTGAAAAGCACTTTGAGGGCCTTGAAGAAGGTGCTATAGAGGAGCAAAGTGTTATTACCTCAAATTAACTGTTTCTGTTTTGCCCTGGAGTCACAGCTGTGAGTGTTTGCTATGCTTGGTGGAAACCAGAATAAGAGAACGAGGTCTTCTTGTAAGAATGGTCTCCTGGAGAGTTTCTCTGCCAGCACAGTTTCTGTGCTGCACAAAGTCACCTTGACACCGATGGAAGTCTGAGTGAAACTTCTGCCACTGCAGTCAGACAGGGAACAAATACATTCTAGAAAGCTCAGCAGCCTGATTTACACAAGCAAAATGGAGGGAATTCATTAAAAAATCAAAGGGGTACCATGTGGTTCCTGTGCTCTGGTGCCTATCTAGCAGCCAGCAGCACAGACAGGGGCAGAGCTCACAGCACCCTGCTCAGGAGGCGGAACTGGGGGATCCGCTGCTGCCTCTGATGTGAGGGTCAACTCACAAAAGCTCTGTTACAAGGCACTATTTACTGTTTTAAAATCTGCAGCCACTTTAGGGGTGTGTATCCCTGAGGAGGTTGGTTTCTGCCCCTGACTTGAGCGGTGTGAATGCAGAGCTCTGCTATAGCTGGGGGCAGATTGCACCCCGATGCTGCTGTGGCAGAGTAACACCACATACTTGTCTGTAATTCAGGAATGTAACATCTGCTGCCTGAAGGGATTTTACATTTCTAATTCCTACCAAGTGCCTCAGCACCTTTCAGATACCTGCTGCTTTCTCACCTCCTGCTAAATCCATTTGCACTTGGGAAGCACTGCACAGCTCTGAGTCCTTCTGCACCTCTGGATTGGGCTGTGGTTTCCGCACCTCTCTCACCTTTATCTGCTCCCCTGTGTAGGAGACCCTGCAGGGTGCATTCCCTGCAAAATCCCCTCCAGCTTTGGGCCACATTGGCCTCCCTGGAAGAGGAGTCTGCAGCTGCTGACTGGGTTTCCTGAGGAGCCTGCTAATGGGCACTTTATCCACACTGGCTTTTTCCTTCCATCCTTCAGGGGGTGTTGTGTTTTTTTTTAATCGTGTTTTTCTTTTTAGTTAATCGTGGTTGTTTTGGTTGGGTTTGTTTTTTCAGGAAGCTGTAAATAATAAACACAAGCTAAATCTGCACTGCCTGCCGTGGTATGGCCACAGTGAGCCAGGACCACATCACCCTGTTTCTGCCCTCAGTCCAAGCAACGATTACAAAAGCCAGATTTCAACTGTTTGCTTTAACATTTAAAACAAAGCTTTTTTCCATACACGCTTTCTCCATGTTGGCATCATCAGCTGAAAACTAACCATACCTAAAAATGAAGGGATGGATTTCCATCTCAGTCAGGTCCTCACCTACAAGGCTGCCCAAACCCTGGGAAAGGGAGAGGCAACAGGACACAAGCAGGGTAAGTGCAGGCAGGAGGGGCCCTTTCTGTCACAGCAGCCTTAGGTCAGCTTGAGCCACCCATGAATACACCCTCATTTCATCCTTTTTTTATGCCGGAGATGCCTCATTCCCTTCCAGGCTCTCCCCTCACTCCTCTGGGCTGCACCCTGTGCCTCAGGTTCCCCTTGCCTCTCTGTACATTGTCTCAGCCACCGTTGCTGTGATTCATAAATGCCTCAGCCATACCAGTGAATGGAAAAAGCCTAACCAAACATCAGGTTGTGCTGCTCTGTACATTTTCTATAGTGACTCATGAGTCTGACCAGATACCTCCCCTTCCCTCTCACTTAGTCACTCTCTCCCTCCCAGATTGTCTGACTCCTCGCTTCACTCCTGCCTTGTTATTACTCTCTTTTCTTTGCCCTTCCCAGCCTGTGCTCTACAGGGAAGCTGGGACATGCGAAGTTCTCCCTTGATGACCCGTCACAGACAATGAAGAGCAGAGGAAAACACTGACTGCAGCAACTTTGCCTATGGAGAAACCATAAAGCAGAACTGCACTCTCACCGCTCCCCCCCTCCCCTTCTCCGCTTGGGCCACGCACAAATTACTTTGTCATTGTGGCCAAACAAATAAGGCTTCATTATCATTACCATCCTGATGGGAGTAAACAAGTTTATTTACACTTGAGCACTGCTGAAGAATAAAGTCATAGAGAAAAGTTCAGGGTAGGTGGCCTGTCTTTGTCATTAGGGACGGCTTTTACAAAATCACTGCCTGCTTGGCCAGACAGGCTGCTATTCAGGCAGGCCCGGGTTAATGAAAGTACGGTGTGTGCTTGTTAAAAGGAGGACTACAACACTTGTAATCATGGGTGGTCACATTTTTATTTAATGATATGTATCTTTCCTGTTTCCAGCCTTTGCTTGTAACCCTTTGCCTCCCACTCGCCTGTCCTTACGCAATGACTATGACTGGCCAAGTCCGATCTGACACCAGGCCCACAATGAGCTGAACCCACTCAACAAGTGATTTTTACTTTTAAATAATCTTTTTGTGAACAGCCCTGAGATCCTGACAAAGCAAAAAGACCTCCAAAGTATGAAGGGCCCCACATGTGTAATCATTGGAGCTAAAGTAATAATAAAAAGACAACTGCAAAGAAACCTGTAGGAAGAAAAGGCTGCAAACCAGAACTGCTTCCTTTCTTTCAAGGTCTTGTGTGGCCCCAGTGATAAACCTCTTGGGACAAGGATGCTTCAAAGCCAGAGGCTGAACTCTGTTCTCACTTGTGTGAGTCTCACAACTCGTGTCAACGGAGTTACACCCGGGCAGGAGGCTCAGACCTGCTGTTCTGCTCTCACAAATACAACGAAAGCCAAAGCCAGCCATGACGGGGAGAGACATCTGTCCATCTATGACAGGACCTTGCCAAAGTGCTGGGTATGGTCTTGCTACACTAAAAAAACCTCTCAACATCTCCCAGCTCTCCTGTGATTTCTTACAACTAACCAACCTGAAGTGCTCACACCTGGATAGTGGGGAAGTTCAAGCTCAGATGTTTTTGGTTTGCATCTGCCGGCTGCATTACAGAGCTGCAGGGGAGGATGTGCACACACACAGGCAGAACACTCCAGTGCTCACTCAGAATTTTCACCTGGCTCTTACTGCTTTCTGTGGTTGCACACAGAAAGTTTCTCTGTCTATCTACCAGCACCTCTTTCATTAAAGTCATTTCCAAACTTTGCTTTCACTTTTGACAGAGGAGCAGAGATGGAAAGACACTACGTTTCTCTGAGTTTTAGAAAACCCAGGGCTGTGTGAAAAGCTGTTGCTCCAGAACAAGTACATGATCACCTTTAACTTAAGTATCTTATTCATATTTTCCAAGGGTTCTTAGGAATGTAACAGCCCAAATTACAAACAGTTTTGGGAACAAGGAAGATTCCCTCAGTAAGACTCTGCTGATCACCCCCATCCTTTCAGGACAAGGAGAGCAAAATGCTTTAGGCAAAGCTTTGTGCAATGTTACTTAGCTGCAGCCCATCTCCTTGGTTTCCATACGAGGTCAGGGAAGACTTTCTTACCATGGCTCCTGCCCTACTGTTGCCTTATGCTGTACTCACCCAATAGGGGCCAAAAATATGTGTTCCCACATCCCCATCCAAAGCCTGGGGCAGCACTTGAGCAGGAAGAACTGCTGCTGATAGAGAGAGGAGGAGGAGCAATACGAACATGCTGGTGCCTGCCTCAGTGCTCCCAGCACTCTCTGGCCCTATTTTCACCTTCATTTCAAGGTATATTTATTATTCCAGAGGAAACATCCCATTGGCTCTGTGAGTTATGGTAAGAGGGTGAATGATGGACTTTCAGACTCAGAGCAGCCTGTGCTTCTGCATATTTCAGGTTGAGAAAGGAAAACTCAGGTAGCTAAAGGTGTAATTCAGTACTGTTGTCACAAGTCTGTGGGAATTAATGTCAGCAAAGCTCTCATAGCTCCTGGGGAAAGGCCATGCAGGAGCAGAGCTGAGAGACCTCCAGAGACTGTCAGGGAGCTCAGCAATAGCCACAGGGCAAGAAATGACCAACAATCTCTCTTCCTTTATGCTGCACAAAGCAACAGATGGAATTGGCTTTTATATTTTTATTTAAAGCTAAAATCATTCCAAAAAGCACAGGAATATTAGCAGTGATTAACATCACCGAGGGGTCTGGAGGGTGGAGGGGGGGACAGGGACTCTGCCTTTGGCCCCAGAGTTCCTGGCTGAGCACCCTGTGCTGGAGATGTGGCAGGGTGCCTGCACTGCAGGCAGCTGCCCTCCACACACCTCACCCCCAATTTGCATGTACAAACCTGGAGTGTGAAGGCATGAATGTTAGGCAGGGGGAAAGTCTGCATAAATAAGGAGAGCAGGTGAAGTGCTCAGCAGGAGGGTGAACAAAAGCATTGCTGAGGCTGCAGATGACAAACAGGGCAGAGTGTGGCCTCCAAAGTAGAGGGTACAGATAGTTATTAAATGAATACACTAAGATAATAGGCAATGCTGAAACAATGTGTATAACTAGGACTTGTTGCTTGAAAATCATTCTCTCTAAGCACTTTACGTGTATAAGCAAGAAACTCATGGAGCCCTGCTGCTCTCCCCTGCGGGAGGGAAACCAAGATGCAGAGTGTGAAGGATCAGATGATGTCTCTGAATTTGAGCACCCAATATCATCCTCTTTGACTAAAAGGGAATGCTTTGGAAAAAAGGAGATGGAGAGTGGGGAGAGAGTAATACAAAGTGATAGGAACTGTGTCTCTGTATACATTGCAGGGATTAATTTGTGTGATTAATTCACCTTATTTACCTCTCACCTTATTTACTGCTGTATGCTCAGAGGCAGGAACAACCCCTGAGTTACTAACGGTATCTCTGAGTGTTCTCCTTTACCTTTCCCCCTTCATTTCCAGAAGTCACTGGTTGGGCGAGGGTTAATGAGTGAAAACTTGCACCTTGCTACAGTGAGGCAAGAACTTATGAGTCTTCATGTTGTCACGAAGGTGTTGCTGAGCTTACGCTGCATGAAATATCCCAGAGCTCCTGCAAACTGTGGGATTTAAATTCACAGGCTATAATTACAGAGTCTCCGGCACCCTCCCACACTTTGCAATGCCTCCACAAGCGAGAGCAGCAAAAA
Source organism: Colius striatus (assembly GCF_028858725.1). Taxonomy (NCBI): domain Eukaryota; kingdom Metazoa; phylum Chordata; class Aves; order Coliiformes; family Coliidae; genus Colius; species Colius striatus. The sequence goes on from NC_084765.1 coordinate 31,650,561, forward strand.
ACACCTGTCCCGGGCTCCTGTGGGCTTGTAGGCCCTTGCCCGCAGTCATGGCAGGCAGCCGGGCCTGCGCCCGCTGACCCCTCCCTCGGCAGCAACAGCTCCTGCCTGACGGCAGTGCGGCCCCGTCAGCCCCAGCCCCCGGGGCTGCCTTGAGGAAACAACCCCAGAGCACAGTCAGAGCGATCATGTTGACAAACAGATGCTCACAGGTTAAATTCATGCCGTTTCTGTAGCCAACTTGACAATCGGCTTGAATGTGAGGCTGGGAGGACTGTGGAGAAACAAGAGCTTCTCTGGGTTTGCTTGGGCATGGGAGAACCTGGGGAATGCCACCACTGGGACTCCCAGCAGTGATCCTGAGGCTCTTCAGGGCTAGCCCAGGACAACATCAGCACAACAGGCTTGGTACCGTTCTCTGTGATGAAAGGCTGAGGGAGCTGGGGCTCTTTAGCTTGGAGGAGACTCAGGTGACCTCATTGATGTTTACAAATCCATAAAGGGTGGGTGTCAGGAGGCTGGAGCCAGGCTGTGCTCAGTGATGGCCAACGACAGGACAAGGGGCAACGGGTACAAGCTGGAACAGAAAAGGTTCCAAAGAAACACAAGGAAAAATTTCTTCCCTGTTGAGGTGAGGGAGCACTGGAAGGGGCTGCCCAGATGGGCTGTGGAGTCTCCTTCTCAGTAGACATTCAAACCCCAGCTGGATGAGTTCTTGTGTGACCTACTCCATGTGGTCCTGCTCTGGCAGGGGGGTGGCACTGGATGAGCTTCTGAGGTCCCTTCCAACCCATAACATTCTGTGATTCCCAGGGCAAGGGCCAATTCTTGCCTCAGTTGCAGCTGAGTAAATCAGGTGTAAGCAAGTTTCACTGGGGGTGTGAGGGAGTGGTTAAACTGATATAAAACTCCCAGTTACCAAAAGGGCAGTCCTAGGGTGCTGTGGGCCTATGTTAGATCAGTGCTGCTTAAGATGCTTATCTTTGTACACACAGGAGCATCTCTTCTGTCCCAACAGGGATTTGGGTTACAAATAAAGCCCCAGAGGCTTTGGGGACAGAGCAGAGAGTGCCTCCAAGCATCAGCAGGGCCAGGCTGCCTCTGGTTTGCAGCAAGCCCCCAGTACAGCCAGGAGCATATGGCAGGGTCTCCTCCAGCGTGTTGTTGTGAAGCCGGTTGTGAGCTGATGTCATGAGAGGCTCTGCCCAGACTGGCACAGGCAGGCTTCTGCACAGAGGTGGTTCTTTCTGCCTCCAAGGCACTTTTTGAAGAGCCCTTCCACTGCATCCTCTCTTCCCTGCCCCCACAGGTGATCAACAAGGCAAGGAGGAGAGCTTCCTTCTTTCTCTTGCTCTTCAAGTTATGGCAATGCTACTTACAGAGCCAGCAGAGCCAGCTGGTGGGAGAGAAACTCCCCAGGACCTTGTTGGGCAGCACCTCGATTGCCAGGGGGAAGGGAGAGCCCACAGCCCACGCCCAGGGCCACCTTGGGAACCCAGCTACAGTGCTTACCCAACAAACCTCACATGCCAAGTGGGGTAAATGTAAAGTCTGGAGCTATCAAGGATGTCCACAGCCACCAGCCAAAATGAAGCAGCACGGGGAGATGGTGGTGCACCCGAGTCATGTGGGGTAAGTGCACTCATGCTGAGAAAGTCCCTCAGTTCCTTCTCTCTGTGTCCTGACATGCTTAATTTTTCTGACCTGTGCTGATGGTTGTCTCACTCCATGGCAATGTGGGACAATACTGCTCATCACAACTGGAGAGTTAATATTGTGGCCTCTGGTTTGTGGCAGAGGGTGCATTTAGTGCAGCCTCTCTGCTATGCCTGTGCTGGAATGAGTGTTTGCCATCCTCACTTTGCCCCTTCTCCCCTGCTCAGCATGGGCTACCAGCTGCCCCCACACCTAGATCAACCCTGTTTGCTTCTCAGCCTTCCCCATCTCCCTGATTCTGCCCTCAGCCATCTGTTCTCCCACTTGTTGGCTGCTTTAGCAATGGGTCCTGGAGCTGCAGGAAGGACCCTGAACAACCCCTCCAGCACCCATTTATGCAAACATCTTCTGCACCCCAGAGGAGCAGAGGTAACCTGGAGCCTCCTCAGCAGGAGAAAGGGCCCTCTGTGGCCTCTGCTCCAGGCTCTGCTGGTGGGACACACGCTGGGTCATCAGTGTAGCTGACTGCAACCCCTGAGCATCTCCTGCTCCGGCTGTGCTGGCATGACCTGCCTGAGCTTTCCACCCCTTGTTTGTCTGATTCTACTCTGCCCAGCTTTGAGCTGACGTCAAACGTCTCAAACACGACTCGCAGTTACTGCCACCCACTATTATTGTAGCTCTTACTTTTTTAGCCCTTAGCAGTTGGTCCTCTGCTGTATCCTTCCAAGGTGACTAATGCTGAATCTGATAACATTTACCTGATATTACTGTGAACGCCTGATGTAATGTTAGCAGACAGTTGTACCACACGTCATGTGGGCCAAGTAATAGACCTCCTCAATCGATTTAACGTGTGCCCTGTAATCCCACTTCAAGGGCATCTCTTATGTCAACATTGCTAAGTGACTTACTGTGCTGCCCTGGGAACACAGCACTGGGACATTTTGGATCAGAAGGATCCTCCTCTCGCCACTGCAACTGGAGGGCAACAGCTCCTGCCACAGTGAAAGGCTTGTGCTAAGCTGGAAATAAGATGTTTAGGGGGAAGTTTCTGCTCATCAACTAGTAGAATAGCACAAATTCTTCCATAGCCATGGTTTAATTAATTTCTTTCTTTGTGCCATTCAAATTTAAGCTGAGTTGTAGGACTTGGAACAAAGTGCATTGTAGTGTGCAGAAAGCAGACTGCCCTGAGAGGAGGCAGCTCGTGTCTTGTATCTGCTCTTGGACTGTCCATGGCAGTGCAGGAGTCAGGTTTGCATTGGAATGCCTCAAAATGGGAGAGGCATGGGTTTAACAAATGGGCCACTCAATGGAAAAGGAGTTGGCTAGATGGCTGCACTCAAAATGTTGCATCAGTGCTTGATGCCCAGATGGAGAGGAGCGACATTCCTCATGGGCTGGTGTTGGCACCAGCACTGTTTCACATCTTTGTTGGTGACATAGGCAGTGGGACTGAGGGCACCCTCGGCAGGTTTGCTGACAGTACCAGGCTGTGTGGTGCTGTTGACACGCTGGAGAAAGGGATGGCATCCAGAGGCACCTGGCCAGGCTGGAAAGGTGGGTCCATGTGAGCCTCATGAAGTTCAACAAGGCCAAAAGCAAGGCCCTGCCCATGGGTGGAGGCAATCCCAAGCACAAATACAGGCTGGGTGGAGAATGCATTGAGAGCATCTTAGATGACAGGGACTTGGTTAACAAAAAGTTCGTGACCCAGCAATGTTTGCAAAGATGATCAGAGATGATCATTCTATGGAAACAGACTGACAGAGTTGGAGTTGTTCAGCCTGGAGAAGAAAAGGCTCTCAGGAGACCTTAGAGCAGCTTTCCTGTCCCTAAAGGGACTACAGGAAAGTTGAGGAGGGACTTTTTGCAAGGGCATGTAGTGACAGGACAAAGGGTAATGGCTGCAGACTGAAAGAGGGGAGATTTAGGTGAGATACTTGAAAGAAGTTCTTCCCTGTGAGGATGGTGAAGGACTGGCATAGGTTGCATAGAGAGGCTGTGGCTGCCCCATCCCTGGAAGGATTCAAAGCCAATTTGGATGAGGCTTGGAGCAACCTGGGCTGGTGGAAGGTGTCCTTGCCCATGGCGAGGGGTTGGAATGAGATGAGCTTTAAAGTCCTTTCCAACCCAAACCATTCTGTGTTTCTATGATTTGGCCGTGCTGAGCCAGACCAGTTCGCAGCCTAGGGGTCTGGTTTCTGCAGGGTGAGGATGCAGCATTGCTGGGCTGGGACACCAGCAGTATGTGGGACCCCAATGGCACAAGCATTTCTAATGGATCACTCATCCTTCTGCTTCATTCTGCACAGCTTCTTTGCTGTGGTTGAAGCAGTGTGACCTCTCCAGTGACTGTAAGTGCTCTGGGAGGTTTTCCCAGCAGGAGCCCTGTGTGGCCTCTGCTTTGCCCAGGGAGGTGTAGGGCTGCTGAGGGTCTGCACTGATCAGGGTCTTGCCTGAGGACCCTATTTCTCAGCTATGCTTTTCTGTGGAAATAGTATCACAGATTCATAGAATGGTAGGGGTTGGAAGGGACCTCTAAAGGTCTAAACCCCTTGCCAAAGCATGTCCACCTAGATCAGGTCACACAGGAACGTGTCCAGGTGGGTCTGAAAATCTTCCAAGAAGGAGCCTCCACACCCTCCCTGGGCAGCCTGGGCCAGGGCTCTGTCATCCTTATAGTAAAGAAGTTTTTCCTTAAGTTTAAGTGGAACTTTTTGTGTTCCAGCTTCTTTCCATTACCCCTTGTCCTGTCACTGGATACCACAGAAAAAAAGTGATGCTCCATCCTCTTGACAAACACCTGTAAGTATTAATGAGATCCCCCCTCAGTCTCCTCCAGATGAAACAACCCGAGTTCCCACAGCCTTTCCTCATAAGAAAGATGCTCCAGCCCCCTGATCGTCTTGGTGGAGCTGCTCTGGGCTCTCTTCAGCAGTTCCCTGTCCCTCTTTATCTGGGGAGCCCAGAACTGGACACGGGACACCAGATGAGGCCTCACCAGGGCAGAGCAGAGGCGGAACAGAACCTGGCCACACTCTTCTTGATGTCCCCAGGGTGCCCATGAGGGCACATTGCTGCTCATATGAGCCAGCACCTGAGCCAGTGCGTGCTGGAAGGATGGGCAGCATCCCTCCCATACCAGAGGTGAGACATGCTCCCCCTTCAAAACTGGCTGGTTCCCCCAGATTTCCGTTGGGATCAATGTACTGTGGCTCCTCAAATGAATGGTTTCAATGCTTATTTTGACCTTGCCTGAAGGAAAAAGCAAAGAAAAGGCAGAAATAGAGACCCTTTTGGTTCTCAGAAAACCCAAATCATCAAACTGAGGAACCAAAGCATTTAAAGCAGGATTCAAACCTGTTTGCTTTGCTCTGCATTTCTCTTGGCTCCAAATTGCCCTCACGTCAACCACGGGCCCTGCGGAGCGCGGCCGCCTGGGCAGCCAGGACCTGCCGGAGCCCGCGGCCACCCACGGAGCCTGCACTGCTCCCCAGGGCCCAGCCCTGGTTGTCCTGGCTGAGGTCCTTCAGGGGCAGCTCTGAGGTCCCAGGCTCTCTGCAGAGCCCCGTCAGGGTCCTCTCCTCAGGCCTGGCATCCTCGCCTGAGCTCTACAAGATCACCCCTTGTTTCTGTTTGCTCTCTGAGACCTCTTCCTGTAATCACACAAACCTCTCGTAACCCTTCAGTGCACGCGTGTTTGCTCCTCTGCGTTGCTCCCCCAGCGGATATTTGTTTGAAGGGTTTCATTAAACTATCACAGCAGCATCAGTTGTTACACAGCTACAAATTAATTTAGTCGGTTTGCATTTTGGCTGACCTAATATTCATTATATTGCAGTCAAGTGGATGCGTTTTCTATTTGACAGTTTGTTTCACGATAAGATACGTGGTCCAAAGTACTGCTCTTAGAAATAGGGGTAATATTTACAGACACTCCATGCAAATACTGCAATTATCTGATTAATTATAGCCCTTACATTTGGTCCTGCAGATTACACTCTTATCCCTCCTTCCTCACCCCCTACTCCCTTCCCTGTCGCCATATTTGTGTATAGTAGATGGAAATAGCTTTTAGATCTATATAAACAAGCCAAACCTGGCTGGTTTGAGAGCCTAAACACTACGTGGACACTCAGAGTCCCCCCCTCCTCTGTTCCATGCTCGCCTGCAGTGGTTTGTTATGACTGGGATGCATGGAGCATTACCAGTGCTGCATTTTAATAACAATCTCAGGCCAGGAGATTGGAAATCAGAGTCTAAACATAGCCCTGAAGAAGGATGGAAAGGAAAAGGAGGGACCTTGAAATAGCGTTAAACACACAGGAGTGCTGTAGCTGTGGCTCCCCTTAACTGCAGCAAAGAAGCGAGCTGCAGACGGTGCTCTGGGGAGTGACAGACAGACAGCTGCATGAGGGAGTGCTACATTTATACAGCACTTCTCATCCCAGGATCAAAAGGCACCTGAAAAACTCTCTGCAACTGAGCAAAATGTCCCTCACGTTGCAATTATGCAGCTGTGGGTAGCAGCAGCCCAACACACGTCATCAGCCCCTGCCTCTGCCCGTCTTTACGTCTTATTTTTAACTTTTAATTGGAGGGAAAGATTCAGGTATGAACATTTGGCTTCATTCTTGCCTGACACCATGTTTGGCCCTTCTAACATAAGTGAAGTAATTCCTGATTGGCACTAGTTGAGGAGGAGCTGTGTGTTGCAAACCAAGAGGTGGCTGAGCTGTGCCTCTGGCTTGGGCAGAGGATGACATTCCCTCACCATGGGGCAGCCTGGGACGGAGGGGACATCTTCCAGAACATCTTCCTTATGAGGAAGGGCTGTGGGACTTGGGGCTGTTCAGCCTGGAGAAGATAATGCTGAGAGGGGACCTCATCAACACTTGGAAGTACCTAAAGGGTGGGTGTCACGAAGATGGGGTGACATTTTTTCTGTAGTGTCCAGTGTCAGGACGAGGGGTGATGGACATAAGCTGGAACATGAACAGTTCCAGTTAAGCACAAGGAGAAACTCCTTTGGTGCTGAGGTGAGGGAGCCCTGGCCCAGGCTGCCCAGGGAGGGTATGGAGGTTCCTTCTTGGGAGGTTTCCAAATCCACCTGGACAAGTTCCTGTGCCTCCTGCTTAAGGGAAACCTGCTTTAGCAGGGGCTGGAGGAGCTCTGCAGGGACCTTCCCACCCCCACCATGCTGGGATTCTTCCATTACCTTCATGGCAGCAGGAGTTTGACCAGAATGGAGGAGGCCAAAGCAGAGCAGTGAGTTGGAGGTCTGCTCTGAGCAGCTGCCCATCAGTGTGGCATTTGGCGCATCACCACTCCAGCGTAACACCAAGTAGTAGCAGCTCTGAGGCAGCAGCAACTTCCCACTCACTTGTCCCTGGTGCAAAGTATAGTCCTAGGGCAGCACAGGGGAGAGCTGTGCCTCCTGGTTTGGCCACAGTTCAAGCACTGCACATGACAGAGCCGTGGCTCTTCTGTCCACTGGAGGACTGGGAACTTTTCCCAGCTTGATGGCCATGATGCATGAGTGGGATTTGCTTAGGAGGCCTCCACATGAGAAAGTAAGCAACAGAAAGAGGCATATGAGCTCTACTTGGCCCCGTTGCCCAGCTCATCCTTTTTGTCTCACTTGTGTAAAATTGCTTCACCCCCCTCTGCCATGTCACCCTCCCCTTGCCCAGCTGGGGACTGACTCTGCATCATCACCTCTCACCTGCTCGCAGATACAACCCTTTCCTGCTACCTTTCCCCATAAACCCTGCCAAGTGCCACACTCCCTGCCCCCTGCCAGGCTTCTCTTTTCACTTAAGCACCTTGCAGTCGGGGAACCCTATAGCAATGCAGTTTCATTATCTGCATGCCAAATCCATCAATGAGCGGATCTCTGAGGTGAAATAAAAACATGCATTACAAATGAAATGCTCTGTTGCTCTCCTTTGCCTTCTGCCATCACCAGAGATCTTTGTGGTTAGTTTGCAAGGCAGCTCTTCCCTACTAATTAACATTTAAAAGTCTTCCTCTCCTCACCCAGCCACCCTGACACTGGGGCTGCTGCAGCCCAGGTTGTTCTTTGAAAGAATTCATTGCTTGAGAAACATCAGAGGGCTCATTGTAATCCCACAGACCTGGTCTAAAACTAAATGTATCCCCCTGCATCCCAGGCAGTAGTCTCTGCAAAGGCTGACTCAGGGCTTTTAACCCTGTTTAGTTCTTAGAAAACATCTTTCCAAAGAGTATGTGTCTGATTTTACAAGCAGGATTCTGGGGTTTTTTCACATCAGTAAATCGTCTGAGTGAAGAGAACACGCTGTTGTGTGTGTGTCACCTGTGAAAAATCACTGAACACACTCATGTTCCCAGTTTCCCACTCTTTCTTTGTGGAGATCACAAGTAGCAGGAGAGAGATGTTGTCCTTTATGTAGCATACTTGCAGTGCCTAGGACAAGGACCTAATTTCTTGTAGCTTTTCTCTTGTCCTATAAAACTCTCCAAATATAATTGGCAGCTTCCCATACATGAGCAGAGTAACTTGGGAGATAAGGTGACTTTTAGAGTTCCCACTTGCACAGGCAGCAACTGGCATCTCACGGTGTGTGTGACAGAAGTGGCCTCATGTCTCCCTGGACACCTACATCAGGGGTGCGCTCGCCCTGTCCCTGGCCTGGCATCAAACCTGCAAAATCAGCAAAATCCCATTGCTCCAATTCACCTTCCACATCCTTGGGGTCTCCCATCCCCTCTGTTTGTGGACAGAGCAATGCAGCAGCAATGAACTCTGAAGGTCTTAACAGCTTTTGACCTTCCTCTTTCTTTTCCTTCAAGTGATATTTCCACTGACAGATAGAAAAGAGGTTGGTTCTCAGCGTAACCCAATCATTATCCACCAGAAGGCCCTGCCACAGAGCCTAGTTGTGCTCAGGCTTGTTGTGAACACCTCTGAGGCTTTTGTTAGCAGTCTCTGGTGGATTTTGTACTCAGACCTGTGGTTCATGCAGTCAGGGGATAAAGGGAAAAGGGAGCATCTACTCAGCCATGGCTCCACCTTGGTAGGTGCAGAAAAGTATTAAATCAATGACTGTTAACCTGTCTGGTCTGAACCATCAGTTCCTAAATCCTTTTTGCCCAAGGACTGTTGACACGACAGCAGGAGTGCTCTGGGGCTCAGTATAGCCAAGCACCTCGGCTGATTTGCCACAGGACATGGCAGGGGGCTTTGCAGGGCCACGCACCGCTCGGAACGAGTCTCTGTGTCACAGCACATGCCAAGGGCAGGGGACTGTCACCTCAGAAACAGGGCTGGAAAGCAGGAGTCCCTTATACTGCTTTTGGTATTTTTCAGTCTGTTATCAGTGTGATCTACAGTGAGATCCCCCTTGAAGACTATTGGAAATAGTCTGGCAACAGAGCGGGACCCTCTGGGGATGTCCCTCTGGCTCTGCTCAGGCACAGCACGTCCCACCCCCACTTCAGGGGACACATTTCTTGGACCAACAGCCCCCTCTGTGAACTGGGATGAAGTACCCATGGCAAAGCAGGACTACCAAGATGGTCAGAGGTCTGGAATATTTCTTATGAAGAAAGGCTGTGGAACCTGGGGCTGTTTAGCCTGAAAAAGAGAAGGAAGAGGGGATCTTATCAGTGCTGATGGGTGGGGAGGATGGGGCCAGTCTGTTTTCTGTTGTGCCCAGAGACAGGACAAGCGGTAATGGGCACAAGCTGGAACACGGGAAGTTCCTCTTAAACACAAGGAGAAACTCCTTTGGTTCTGAGGTGAGGGAACCCTGGCCCAGGCTGCCCAGGGAGGGTGTGGAGGCTCCTTCTCAGGAGGTTTCCAAACCCATTTGGACATGTTTCTGTATGCCCTGTTTGAAGGGAACCTGCTTTAGCAGGGGGTTGGGCTGGATGAGCTCTAGAGGTCCCTTCCAAGCCCCAGTGTTCTGGGATTCTGTGAAAGCATCACACAAGCCTGCATATAGCTAGTCCCAGTATCTCAGCCCAGCGCTAAGCAATGCCTTGGAGGTAGTGAAGTTCTTATTCCACATACCCCCAAGAGCAGCAGGTTGCCTGCCTGCAAGCTGAGCAGCTACCAAACCCATGGGAAATGCCACAGGGATTGTTGCAACCCTCTTTCATCCCCCTCCCTTTGCTCTCTCTCTCATCTTTCACACACAGACTTTGCAAACCACAGGTGCTGGTTCTGGGGAGTGCTGCCCTCTTTGCAGTGAGTTGGTACCTGTGGGCATGAGGCTGCCCAGACCCAAGGATGCACAGAACCACTGTGCCTGTTCTGCCAAGTGCAGCTCTCCCAGTAAAGACCAAGAAGCTAACAGGTGAGTCTCTGGTGGGGCTGCTGGAAAAGCTCTTCTCCACTTCGGTGCTGCTGGGTGTGTGTTTGGTGATGGAGGAGTGGCAAGTGCAATGTCCTGCTTTTTCACTAATGAGTAAAGACCTGATTCCAACACCCCCACACGCAGCAAACACCAGGTTGCTTTGCAGCATAAAGTACCATGAGACACCAACACTGTCTGCTCTATTAGACTGAGGGCCAGGAGATGTGTGACTGAAGAGCTCCTTTGGTAAGAAGGCCTCTTTGCTGGATTATAACTTCAAAACTGCTATAGAAGTGGGGGTTTGGTTTCAAAACAGCCCATATTCTCAAGCACTGAAACGATGTCGTTTTGGTTCAGAGGAGTGTGGAGGTATTTCAAACATGACTCTTGTTCTCAGGGCATCTTTGTCAACGTGTAGTGTACCAATGTGCAATGTGGTGAGCTTTTGTCCCCAGTTGCAGTGTCTGTCATTGGCCTTTGTTAGTGGGCAGTCATGGCTCGTCTCTAGATCCTGAACATCTCATTCAATAAAGGTAACACTTATGTGTTTTGTTAATATGAACAGTTCTGCAAATTCTCTGCCAGCCCAATATTTTGTTGTATAATGTAGCATTCTGTCTTGGCATGCTATGTCCCTTCTCTGCTGAGGTACTTCTTCCACCTAAAATATCTTTTTTATTTTATCTGCTGTACAAAGCCCTCAGGGGACACCCACTGATAAGAAAGAAGCTGGGATACAGTCCAAGTCACAATGTTCCCCATTTCTCTATCTCGTTTGCCAGTCTATGCCTTTCTTGACTGCTCATCACTTTTGCATCTCCACGAGCTGCACAAGAGCAAAAGCCTGGGCTATCCCACCAGCAGCTGCCTCTGGCTGCTCCTTGACGCACTGGGCAGTCAGGTTTAATCCAAACCAACCACATCTGTAAAGATCCTGCTCGTGATGTGAGGTGCAAAGAGCCAAGTTTTGATCATTACTTGTATCTCTGGGAATGTAAATCCTAGCGAAAGAGTCACAGTTTTGGGAGCGGACGGTGGCAGAACGGTAAATTACATAATCTCCCGTAAATGGAGCCCGTTCGTAGCCCAATTACCCATCCCAGCAGCCCCATGCAGTTGATTGCAGGATTATATAAAGGGCTTTTCATTAGTCAGAGAGCCACAAAGGGAGCTCTTCTTTCCAAGTCCTCCTTAGGATTACTTAGCCAACGCTCTGGACAAGACCAGCAGAGCTTTATTCGGATGTGTCAGAGCAATATGTGCCATCCTGTCCTCACACACCTCCGCTCCACTCAAACATCTTCCCGCAGAGGGGCATAGGGACATGGCTGCTGTGTTTCCTACACAAGACAGGGTTGCCCACACTTTGTGCCCTGGGATGGAGGGAGGTCTGCTGTAGGCATCTCTAGGTTGGAGCACCTGGCTACTACTGTCCTGAAACACTGACATGGGCTGAGTGAGCTCAGTGGAGACCCCCTCTGCGCCCAAAACCCATCCCGCCGCTGTTAGTGAGCTGCTGGAGCACCAGTACTGTCACAGCTAAACAACTGAAGCTACAGCATACAGCAGATATCCTCTTTTCCCCCTGGAAACTAGGGATAGATAGGGCTTTTCCAGTTTCCCCCGACCTGGTATATATAATAGAGACAGAGCACTCGTGACAGGGACACTGTAATCACAACATTGCTGCCACACTGGAGAATGTGGCCAAGGAAACAGGTTCTTATCGCTGCCTGGGGATGTGACCTTAGAGAAGCTGCCTAATATAGCTTGTTCACATTTCCCTTTCTCTATGGCAGAGATGATAACAGTTCATGGGTGTCGCAGAACTTCATTCATTCACGTTTGTTTCTGGTATCTCAGACTATCAAAGAGCATTCAGGAGGAAGGCCGGCAGAGAACAAGCTCCTATTCACTTGTCAGTTAGAAACATTAACCCAGTTTAAATTTAAAAGAGAAAAATGATACACATACATATATATATATGTAATCCTGAGAGTAGTTGCTCCTTGCTTTTTACTGCTGCTCACTTTAAGCCCTCCCCCAGCCTCCACCCTGTCATCCCCTGGATGAAATGTTGACCATTTCATAGGGCACCAAATCGGTGTCTTCCCTCCCCTGGCAGGAATGACAATGCAAACAAAAATAGATGATGCATTTAAAAAATCTACAGTGGATCGTCATGGCAATAAATAATTGTAGCACGTTGCCATAGTAACTCTAGCTGTAATAAAGAGAGGCCTATCTGCAGCTTAGCTAAATTTAGTTGTTCCAAACTATTAAAAATATTTTCAAATACTCTGGTAACTCTTTTTAACATTTTCTAGGGTTGGAGAAAAGAGTTAATCTTCATTCATGCTTCTGTGTTGTCTCCGTATTCCAAGTACACTTCATCACTAAAATAATCAATGCCATCCAATTTAAAAGTCATTAAGCTGAGAAAATTGCTGAGGAATTCTCTGTTTCCCACATAGTCGAGTCTTTTCAGCTGGAAATGTAAAATCCACCCATCTCCACTGGGACAGGTCTGCTGGGAACCCGCCTCAGCTCCCAGGATAGAGCCCCCAGTGCTTTCTGGTGGGTGCTGGGGAGGGGCGATGGGCTGCAGGAAAGGGTTTGTGTATGGGGAGTTTACTTTTGAGGAAGCATGGTTAGCATGAGGGTGCTGTGCAAAACATATGGGGCACCTCCAGTTCCAAACTGGGCTTTGAGCAACTTTCCCAGTTACTTCTCTTCCTTAAACCAAAGCCACATCTAATGAGATCTGAACAGTGCTTAGATGTCCAAAATCCCTCCTGCCTCCTTTACCTTTCTGCCCATGTTAATGGGCAGCTACATCCTGCCTGGAAACCCTCCCTCTGCCAAATAGGCTTTATTTTTCTGGAAGGAAGTCTTAACTCCCGCAATTCCTCTTTTTTTCCCCCCAGATTTTGACATGGTCTCTTTTAACTACATCTCACTGGAAGGAGGAATCAAAACACACAGCAGGAGATACAAGTTGTATTGATTTTGTTGGTAGTGCTGCCTACAGGCTGAAAAATCCTGAGTTACCCCTCAGCTCGTGCTCTGCATGCCCTCAGCTCAGCACGAGCCTGTGGCTTCTCATCCCCCTCGCTGGAAGGGAGCTTTATCAGCTTTGTCTCTGGAGACAGAGCTTCCAGACTGCAAACTCTCAAACAGCACTTACTGGCTGGCTGATTTTGAAACCTTGGCTTCATGTTTCTGAGCTGATCTGGCTCTATGACAACAAAACTTCCAGAATTGAGGATTTTCATGTGAACACTTGATAACTGAGACTGTGGTTTTCCAAAAAGCCATCAGCCAAAACACACGTGCCTGAGAGCAATGGCTTGAGGGATGATGTCTCCTCCCCACCTTCTCCTCAGTAGAGGGGTTTGCAGGGTCAGGCTGCTGGAGTTGTCAGAGATTTCTTCACTCCTGAGATGGAAATCTACTATCCACCTGGAATAATGTAGGTTTTTCCTGTAGAGGATGATTTTAAGCCTCATGCCCGAGCTGTCCTCAGAGCAGTGAGGGAACCTGAGCCATGGCCCAGGCTCCATCCCATGGATGGGCTGACAGCAGCAGATCTCCCTCCTCCATGCTGGGTTTCCCAGGACATCTCTCTGCCCACTCCAAGGAGAGTAGGATCAGCTTTCTTTGACTAAATTTTCTAAGGCAGACAGGCTAAAGGATGTGCTTTTAACAAAGTCAGTTTGCAAAATAATGTACTGAACATTTTCTCATAGCTGTTCATTTGGCCATCAGCCTGTGACAACATCTTGGCAAAATGAATTATGGTTGCTGGAGGTTGGGGTAACATGTTAACAGCCCTCTTCCCCAAGCAGAGCCATGTTTCTAAAAGGCTACATTTTTTAGCTAGAATGATGTTCTGTGTCTGAAAAGAAACAAAAGCAAGTCAGTTTATTGTTTTCTCATCGAGAAGAGGCTGCAGCCTATGGCTCACAATAACATGGCAGCAACCCAGAATGCACAGAATGCAGGCAGAAATACCTACACTCCGGATAACCGCAGGATCCAGGGGAAAGCAAACTGTGCTCCCATGCAAAACCCGAGAAAAGCTTTTGGAGTGCTCTTTAACACATCAATGCCTGTAATTATTGAAGTTTTACTCTCTGCTGTGCCCTAAAATCTATTGAAGTCAAGGAGAGGGCAGGAAACACTGCTGCGAGCTCCAGGCAGGGAGAAGAGCCATGTGATTATGGTGCTGAGTAGGGCCTCAGAGGTCTGCTCAACCTTTATCTTGGACTTTTAGTAGGACCTTGGGGAAAATCACCTGCAAATGTTCTGCTGCTGCTGTTTCCAAACTGCAAAACAAGACTAATGCATTTGCCTCTCACCCTTTGATCTCCCTGGGACGCTCTTGGCAGGAAGGGATGGTGTTTTGCAGATGCGTTTGCTCAGTGCTCGGCACATCGCAGCTCACGCTTCCTCTGGCCTTGGGTGTGCTGGTAAGATACAACTCTTCCACTGAGAACTTTTCCCTGAGAGGGTTGTCAGCCCCTATGCCAGGCTGCCCAGGGAGATGGGGGAGTCCCCAGCCCTGGAGGAATCCCAAAGCTGTGGAGCTGAGGTGCTCAGGGCCGTGGGTTAGTGCTGGGCTGGGCAGGGTGAGGGGATCATAAAAGTCTTTTCCAATCAAAATTCTATGACAACTCTTTGGTCCTGCTTTCCTTTAGCTAGACAGCAGCATTGCTCTCCCTATTAGGTTCTTGCTTGCCTACAGCTCTGAATAGCCGTGTATTTTGGTGTAATCCAAGGGGGGATGTTTCTGAGTGCTTGTTTGAAGGTTCCCTCTGACAAATAGAAAACTCTACCGTTGCTCTATGGCAGTCTTGGGTTTTGAGCCTTCACTCCTCGGCGGATGTTTCCTGCTCCCACATGCCCACAGCCCTGGGTGAGCTCCCTGGCAGTGGAGGCTGCAGCCCTCCCACCATGAGCTTTGTGTTATCGCTTGCCTCTGGCTTTCCCCGTGCTCATGTGTGACGGTGATGTCCCAGCAGCTGGAGATGTCCCATGCTCTCCATGGCACTGGCAGGAGGTCCAAGGGCTGGACCATAAAACCCCTGAGCAGCTGCCAGGGAGTGG
This sequence comes from Colius striatus, assembly GCF_028858725.1. NCBI lineage: Eukaryota > Metazoa > Chordata > Aves > Coliiformes > Coliidae > Colius > Colius striatus. Next base: position 31,665,671 of record NC_084765.1, read on the forward strand.
AGAGGGACGAGGTGCCTTTTCCTTGGGACAATTTCAAGTTTGATGGACAAACCAGAATGTGGTACCAGGATGTAAAGACTCTGCCCCGGGCAGGGCAGGAAAAATCTGTTATTGTGAGAACAGTTGGAGATGACACCTTGAAAACCACCTGCAATGTGAGCAAGACAAAGGTTTGTGGCTCCCTTTCCCTCAGCCTCTGCACAGCAGGGTCCCGACGCTCTCATTTACATTTAAAACTATGAAGAAGAGACCATAATCCTGTCTCATTCATGGTCTGTTGTGAACTGATATTTTGGATACTGGGTCTAAATTAGGTTTTAAAAATAGTCCAATGGTCTTCTTTTTCTTTTTTTTCTCTGTCCTTCTCTCTTGTTATAAACAGAAATTATTATCTCATGGAAACATTTAACCTCAAATGGAACCTCATCTAATTTTTGCTGTGTTTATTATAGCCTGTGAAATACGAATGAGCATCACTGGTATAACTCTATATGATTACTGAGCTGTGATGGGCCAGCTGGAAAAGACTCATCTGTTTGGATAAAGAACCAAAAATTCTGATATCGTGCTGATCTTTGAATGATCCCAGCCTCTGAAGCAGATAATATTGGCTCAGAGAGCTCTGGGAATTGTCCTTTCTTATTGACTTTTGTTCCTTCTGACCCTGTTCATGGCTGCCATTAAGAAACACAGAAGTCAGTGGGAAAAAATTGCAAATCAGATAAAAAAGGTACTAATTTACTTACCGAAAAAAAAAAAAAAGAAGAGAAAGAAATCCATCAGTTTTACACTTTTGTTTGTATTTTTTCAGTTTATTCAAAATACCTGTAATGCAGAATGTTACCATTAATTTCTGCCATGTAAACATATTAATACAGTGTCTTATGACTTTGTAAATACTGTAAAATATTGTTATATACAACAGTGATAGAAATGATAAAACTGTTACATGAAATACGAATATATTTGTTACACAATAGCTAATAAATAGAATGGATTAAATAGAACACGAGCTATAAAATGCACACAGTAGAACTGGGATGGGAACGTTTAGACTGATTCTACAGAAAGATACACTTTTGTTTTCATTTCACTCGAGCCAGTAGCTTTGCCATTCCAAATTTAAAATCCAAATAATAGCTTAAGCAAATCTTACCAATTGTGCAAAGAGCTCCTGAAAACCACTGTGATTTATTTAGGCTGGGGAATTCGAGGATTATCTTTTTGGCTCTGAGTCTGTCCAGCTTCTGGCATCACATTTCATAGCTGGGTTTTCCAGACATTATTCTAACAATCCTCAGGATGGCTGTTAATGCCACATTTGCAGGTAAGGAGAGGGAAGTTTTCAAGACTCCTCACTTACATGTACAACTCAATTTATGCAATTAAAAAACCCACAAGTGTGCTAATAAGCCTATAGAGACTAAGTCTGTCACATCTTCCTTTATCTTTTGAGATGGAACACGCGCCTCCTTTGCCAGGGGATCAGCTTCTCTGTGGTTAGGGCAGACTCCCTCCACCATGAGAGCTGGGATTGCTCTTTAAAAACTAGTATTTTCTTTACTCCTTTGGAATATATGTTCAAAATTACTCTGATCACTTTCTTTATCATGGCCCTGGTTACTCATGTGGTGGATACAGAGGTCAGTTTGCTCTTTTTGAAAGCTGTTTGCCGTCCCAGCTGACTGGCATTGGATGTCTTTGAAAACAACTAGAACACCTTTTCTTGTAAATGAAAACTGAGGGGGCAGAATAGGAACTAGAAGTCGAGCTCCAGGAAAGTACTTTACACACAGTGAAATCTCAACAAGTTTCCAAACCAGAGGTTTAAACTGTTTCAAACCCCAGCCCCCATCCTCCCACCTCCCACACAGCATCAGGGTCAACAACAGCAACATCTCCACCACCATTGCGGAGGACGAAAATGCATCAGGAGTGGATGCTGGGTGGAAATTTGGAGGCTGAACACAGCAGAAAGCTCTGGGCTTTACAATTAAAGGAGTACAAGTTCGAGGGATTTAAAGATTGACAGAGAAAATAAGTTCTACAAGTTGGATTCACGTTAAGAAAATAGCTACATCTCTAAAGCACTCGCCCACCAGCTTTCCTCTCAGAGATTTTACACAAACACAAGTCCACTGGGTGCAGCAGAGCTACACCTGATTTACAGCACTGAGGTGGAAATCAGATCTATCTCAAGGCAAAGCCTGATGCCCATTTGCAGGTAAATTCCAGTGACACTCAACGAAGAACATACCTTGTGAACAGCCCATGGACGGGACTGTTTTTCACAAAGCCTCTGCAGATGTCTGTTGGAGAATGTAATGTGTTTAATTCCACTTACTGGCTATTCCTTACATTGGAAAAAAACCCTTTCTAAGTTTCCTCTAGAAAATACCAAAATATTCTGTTAGTTTGGAAAAAAAAGGAGAGAATTATCTGTGCAAATCTCTGGTCAATTGACTGCTGGCTCACTTGTAAAGTGATTTAACCACAGCAGTTGGTGATGGTCTAGATTCTACATGAAATCTGTGTTTAAAACCAGTTTAAGGTTAAAGAAAAAAGATTGAAATAGTTGCTGAGGAGCTAATTACAATTAATGTCTCCTCCTGAAACAGACAGCTAAACATTCTATTGAAAATAGTAAAAGTGTTCTGGAGAATAAATCAAATGCTGCCAACAGCAGACCAGCTCTGCTGTTCTCTTGCCATCAGAGTTCTCAGACTCTTACCTGTGATACTTTTGGGGTAGAAATCATGTTACTTAATTTCAGCAATGCAATAAACAAGGTTTTATTTTGCTTGTGGGTTTTTAATATGGAAATAACTAACCCAAATTCCTGGCTTTTCATTTTTCAATCAGGAAAACAAAACAGGCGAAGAATCTCTTTTAATAATCTATGTGTTTAAAAGCTATATTTGGTGAAAACCAGAGCTAATTCCGTGGGACACGCTTACTATTAATGCTAGTTAAGAATTTTATTGCTTTTTAGAAGTCCAGCATTTAAATTTTTAGTGGTATATTCTTTGCTTAGCTAAACAGAGATCACTTCATATTCTGCAATAAAATATTGTTATTTATTGCCTATTCGAAACCACCCAGAAACGAGAAATCATTCAGGGCCTGTGTTCATTTCTTTAACAAAGCACCTCACCTAAAACGCATGCAGGGGCTGAGTTCTCTCTGTAGGTTCTCAAATATCCAATACTTGGGATTACTTGGGAGTAATTAAAAGAAAATGTGACATCAATCCATTTAGATGCATCTCCCTATGAGGAAAATTACTTGAGGTGCTCATGGGGCTGCATGGGAAGGGGAGCAGCTGCTAAGGGGACACTCAACTGCGGTGTCTTGGGGTGCTCTCCAGTGTCTTTTTCCTCCTGGCACCTGGAATCCCCATCACAACAATCCCCTATTGCCACATGAGAAGTGCAGGTTCCACACTCTATCTAGAGATGCCATCACTGAAGCATTAAAGGAGTTTATTAAAGAAGGGGGCTGATAAGCCATGACTGGGGAAAGCCTGTTGTGACATGTCTGTCAGGGTAAAATAGTCACACTTCTGAGAGAGAGAGAATTGGTGCACGTTGGGTTGGAAATAGCCATGGAGACTATCCTGGAACAGAGAAACTGCTCTCAGTTGTGTTCTTTTTGATAAGCTGGAACATGGGATCCCCATGGGGAGGGATGATGCAGGCAAAGATGTCCCCCACACACCCTGTGCCCACGACTGTCCTGTGCTGGAGATGCACCAGGAGTTTCTGTCCTGGGGCCCCTGGGCTGTTGTCTGTGCAGGTTTAGCGGGATTAAGAAGTCACTGTTGCTTCTCCTGTGAGTGGGGAAGAGCATCACAGGTTCCACTACAGATAAACCAGAAAAGAGTTAACTATGAGAAGTGTATGCCTGTGAATCTGAATGTCCTCAGAGCTAAAAACCAAAAATTAACACGTACAAAAAGAGATCTGTGAGAAATCAAACACTGCTCAGAGACGCCAAGCCCTTCTGGCTTAACCAGGGAGAGGGTGGCACGTTTTGAGAAGGGAATAAAGGTGGCAAGAACTAAATGCAAAGCACCCGCGTGGCGTGCAACTGGTCTGCACCGTGTTAACAGCATACAATTGATTTTCTGAGCATCCTGGGCTGCAGAGTTGAATGATGTGTTGAGGGGCAGGGTTAAGAGAGCATGTTAGAGGGCATCGAGTTCATGCTCAGGAAAAGCTCTTTCCATCCCAACTAAATTCTCTTCACTCTAGGAGTCTGCCGGAGCAGCTTCTAACATGCACTGCACTTCCTGGGCTCTTGGGAAGTTGCCAGCATTTGTCTCGATGTCAAAAAGTGCGAGTGCTTTGTCATAAAAATAATTCAGGCAGTGATCCAGCCAAAGGGAAATGCAGAAAGAGAGAATGTTCCCTAGATTTCCATTTGATTTGGTTTTCATCAGCCTGACGTAGACAGCTTTGAGAAGCAACCAAACTTTGCATCATCCCAAGGGATGGCTCCAGATGAAAGCAAATACCCACCTTGTAACTAAGTCTAAGTTCTTATCTGTGTGAACGAGGTGAGAAGGAGTACGGGAGCGAGCTGCTACCCTGCAGCAAGGGAAAAATAGCCTATTGCTGATCCACAAATTCAATTTGGGAGGATCCTTTGCAGTGTCTGTAAGGCTCAGACACACAGGCAACCTGCTTTCCAGTAGTAGTGCAATTATTCATAACAACGATGCTGATTGCCCAGTACTTAATCATTTCATCAATGGTCTTTTAATTAAGCAGGAGAAGGTGGCTGGAGCCCAGCGTGGAGGCTGGGCTGCCCCAGGCTTTGAGTCCTGGGCTCTTCCCTTGATTTGCCAAGCACTTAAGCATTTGCTGACTAGGGGTTAGGAAAGGTGGAGGCACTGAGAGAGCCTTATTGACTCATGATATTTTCCAGCCTGGCTTGTTTGTTTTCATTGTGCACATAAGCCCTGTTTACCCGGATCAAAGATGGCAAAATCAACAACAACACTCTGCAGACAGGGACTTGCAAAATTCCTACCCAAGGCATGGCTGTGCCCAGACCTGTAGCTCCTGCTCTTCCCCCCATCCTCTTTCCTTCTGCCATTGCACATCGTTTCTGCTCTACTCAACCCCTACTGCATCCCGGCTGCCAGGAAGCACTCCAAGCCCTCAGTCCCTTGTCTCTAGAGGGGCAAATTGAAATCCAAGTTTCCCAAGCAGGGCTGGCAGCAGGAGATGGGAGGAGGGAGGTGCATGGGCATCACCAAAAGCTCAATTTGGCAAGGCCCTGGGCACGGTGTGGTTGCTGTCCCCACTCCCACACATCCCTGTGGACACAGCACACACCATCTGATGTTCAGCCTCCTATAAACCTCTTTGTCACGATTTCTGGAAAGATGTGGCCACTTGAGTGTGCTCCCCACTAATGGGCTTGCCTGGCAGAGAAGACAGACATGCAGCTTGCATTCTGTTAGGGTCTGCTCAGCTTCTGAGGGTTAGGGAGAAGAAGGAAAACAATTAGGTTGGCCCTGAAACTCTCAGAGCTTCCAGCAGACCCCGAGCGCAGCCCCTGAGCAAAAGTCCTTCTGTTCCAGCGGGATCAACACCACCAAGATTACGATCTTCTGTCTGCTCCAGCCTCTGGAAAGCTTCTGAATGTGCACTCCTCCTCAGAGCCACTGCAGACATCCAGAGCATGCTGTAACAACTGAATTAAAACTGGAGTTATGCAAAATCTGTCTGCAGTTTATGGGCGTGATGCAACGGTCCAGCCTCAAGCGGCTCTTGCACAGGTTTTCACTGCAGTTGCAATACCAAGAACCCAACGTCAAGCAACATACAGATGCCTCAGGCAGATCTGTTGCCCTCTGAAAAGTGACAAAAGGCATCAGAAATGCATCTTTCTTTTAGAATATCTTTGCTCTCAAGTCTTGATTTTAATTGTTTAAATCTAAAAGGTCAAGTAATCCTTTAGTTTAGGTTTCTTCTGTCCTGCTGAAGCCTGAGAGAGTTTCTCTATCTGGTCACAAGGGCAATTCTGTAAGGAAAAAGCAATGAATAAAATCTTGCTAGTGCTAAGGAAGACTTTGTCAACAAGATGCCCACCTGTGATTTTGTCTCCAGACTTCACAACTCCAAATGAGCCAGTCTTCCTGGGCAGTCCCTATTAACACCTCACACCTTTCATTCCCTCCTCCCTCAGCATCCCACCTTGGAAGACTTTCTCAGACAGTAATTCCACATATCAAAGCAAAACAAAGGCAGGAAGGCAAGGCCTGCTGGCACCAGGATAGGTAGCCAAGGTGGATACAGCCTGCACCCTGAGAAATCTCCTTGGCGTTTCGGTGGTAGTGCACGGGTGTAAAATAAACGGTGCCTATTTATAGCAGAGCAGAGCCTGCCTGCAGGCATTGCAGCTGAGGTGGTTTGAGTTGTTTTGCTCTGGATGAATGAGGGTTTTTCAGTGAGGATCCAGGTTTCCTGAAGCAAAGTCCACCCCAGCTCTTGGCGCGAACCCCCAGACAGTCCATATGTCATGGGCAAAATATGCGGCGCCCAAAAATCCGGAGTGGAGCCGTGCTGGGGGGATCGGGACTCGGAGGGAGAATCATGGGTGCTGGGCACCAAGGGCAGCCCGAGGGCAAGGAGCTGGGGAAAGACACCCGGGAGCTTCCCCTGGCACCCCGCGGGACCCAGGCAGCTCTCAGCAGCCCCTGAACGCATCCCGGACCCGCTGAGGACCAGCCGCGGGGTCGGTGGCTTGGCCTCAGCTTCTAGCACCCCAAAAACTGAGCCCGGCTCTCATAGCTGCGAGGTTACACGCTCCGGCGCACACACACACACACACACACACGAGACGATTTCCATGGCTGTCCCGGGCTGTGGGTGGTCCCGGCCGGAGGAATGCGAGCGGTCGGGTTCGCATCTCATCTCGCTTCACGGCTCGTCTCGCAGCGCCGGCATCTCCGGGGATCGCTCCGGAGGCGATTGACCCCGGCAGCATCTCGGAGCCTTCTCCACGCGCCTCCAGTCCCAACCTCCCAGAACAAACTCATTTCTTCCCAAGTAAACAACCCCTAAAATGACAAAAAAGGGAGTTCTTTTATATATATTTATTTTGCCGCCTCCGCAACAGCAAAAAAAAAAGGCGAAAAGAATAAAGTGTCACCGAACCCGCCGGTGCCTCACCACGGTGCGGATTTACATCTCTGAGTCAGATCTTTGCAGCTCCCTGCATATGGTCCACATGATATGCAGTTCCCGGCAAGTGACTCACTCAATACCAATAGAAAGAAATCGTTTGAGACCCAGCAAGCGAATAACCCGAATGTTGGCTTGTCAGGCTCCGGGGGCTGAGGGACGCAGCCCGACCCGGCCGAGCCCCGCTCAGCTCTCGCTGGGCTCAGCCGGGAGCAATTCGCCTCTGTCCTGACGCATCTTTTTTACAAGCTTCTGAAAATTACCTTTCTGACCGCTTTTTTTCTTTTTTCTGCCGTGGTTGAAAGTAACGTCTAAGATGATGAAAACTGAAAGAGGGGAGAAGAATGGGTTTATCTCTCTCTTTCCAGGTTGTTTACTTGGTTCATCCGATCTGGCTTTGTGGACGGGGTGTTTGGTTTCACTGTTTCCACTGTGCGGTCACTTAGGTAGTTTCCTTTTGTTCTTCATGTGGGTCGTTTCTCCGTTTTTTTTTTTTCAATAGTGATGTAAAGAGAGTGAGAGGAAAAATCTTTTAAGAAGTGATGGTTAAAGCCACAAAAACTGGCAGGTGGGCTCAATAAGTTGATTCATAGAAGACAAATCCAATCAGTTACTCGTTAATAAAAGAAGAATATATCTTGTGGGATTGATGAAATTTGCAGAGGACATTCTAGCTGAGCTCCCATTCAGATCTGTGGGACCACATTTGCCTGACATTTAGTTTGCATTTTGACTTTTTGGAAAGAGTTTTTAAATCTTTAAATCACTTCAAATACCTTGAGTAAGAATTCAGGGTGTCATTATAGAGGGGGGAAAAAAGTAGTGGCAGGGAAAACTGATGAAATGACATCATCTAGATGTGTTCATGAAGGTGGTTATCAGAAGCCCCATAGAAAGGCTGCTCTGGGTTTTTTGGGCTGAGTTGGTTCCCAGCACTTTTCCTGCTGTACATTCAGAATTCAGAACCTGGAAACATCTCTCTTCTGGAACTGAGAAAGCAGATCTTAAAAAAAAGTACTGTCAGGAATCCCACTTTGTTCAAATAGCTGTCTTTAACTGCTTTTATCTGAGATAGTAATACAAAATCCAAAGCCATTCAATTAATTGGAAATTGTTACGCTTAAACGTGTACAAAAGAATGATTAAAAGGGATGCTGCAGCCATTAAATAATCAAATGGCAATACCATTAAGAAACTAATTAGTATGTGCAATAAATGGCTAGACTCTGTTAATGAGATCTTTCATATATCCTAAGACAGGTCTGATCCTTTGCACCCGAAAGATCACCTAGTGCAGACTGTTGTTTCTCTGTTCTGAGAACACTTCTTTTCCTTTTCCAGGATCTCTCTCAACTGCACAACGCCTTCTATCCAGCTTCAAGTACCAGCACTTGTGCTTTCAGCAGCCCTTCACCCAGGAAGGGCTTTTAGAAAGTTGCTGAGAAATTAGGCAGAGGAGAAAAATCCTTTGGCTAGTAGGGCAGAAGGAAGCAGCTCAGAACGTGCTCACCTGATGGCTCTGCCATAGTCATATGTAGGAAAATCTGGAGGAGTATCAGGTGCTGACATAAGCAAATGTGACAGATTAAGTGACTAAAGGAAGAGGGGAAAAAACAAGCTGGAAAGTACAGGCTTATTTTGACCATCGATAAGGTCTATGGAAGAATTGATAACAGTGTTGAGAGAAGGATGCTTCAAATAGTATCCAGAAGATATGGTCTTGAAATCCCCTTAGATGCGTTACTCTGTGCTTGCATCACCCTGAGCTGCAGCAGCTCCTCTCTGGGCCTTGGCTCCCACACAGATACCTACACCTGCAGAGCCCCAGGACCAGGAACACAACGTTTAGAATGTATGAACAAGGGCAGAAGTGTCTCGGCCAAGGTTGCCAAGCAGGTCAAAAGCAAGCTTGGCAGTAAAACCCAGGATTTTGAAATCCCCCTCTGGAGATGGTTCCTTGGACCACACTGCTCTACACATGAGCAGCCCTATAGATAGAGGATAAATGTCCATCTTTCTCATTAAAGAACCCAGACTCCTCAATTATTCAGGCACAGATGAATAAAACTCCACAGCTGGCAGAGTATCAGGCAAAACGAAATCTGCTCAGCAGTAAGAAAAGCCCCCAGGAAAAAGGGATTCAAAAGCAACCCAGCTCCTTTTACAAATGTTTTCCTGGTCTTGACTGCTTACAGTCTACCACTCTGGCTCTGGAAAAGTTCATCCAGGCTATACACATTCCTGGGAGCTGATCCCACCAGACAATGTAACACTCTAACTAGGTAGTACCAAGGCAACTGTTTAGGAGTCTCTTCCAAATGCCTCCCTTGCTTTTGCACCTTCCTACTTCAATGGCAATATTTAGTAGAAACATCCTAGGTATAATTCTCCTGGGGCTCATTCAAATGTCAGTCAGATCAACAGAAGTACACTGTGAAAAAGGATGAAAACAAAAGAGGACAAGTTCCTGCCGTTCCTGGGAAGCCGCACGTTTGTCAGGGGGTTTTGGATGCATTAGTGAATGTTCCCTGGTAGAGGCTGTCAGAAAGAAGCCACGAGCCCGCTCTGCACAGGGCTGCCTTGAAGCCTGTAGTTCCTTGCTCAGGCCATGTTCCCAGCAAAAACTCATTTGATAGCCTGTGGCAGTAGTGGGACAGCAGCCCTGTGTTCCCATGCCACCAGTCCCTTCCAAATCCAGTAGCAGGTGCCCCACGGGGTACCTTGACTGTTCGGTTGTGAAACCACGTGGGAGAGGCTGGGGAAACATAGCCACTCTCATTAACATTTTCCCTGCAGCCATAATATAGGGGCATTTCTTGCCCTTGGAGGGAAAATGGGTTCTGCTGAGCTAGGGTTGAAATGAAGCAGAAGATGTGATGGCTGAGCTGCTTGGGGGACACTGGAGTGCTCTTGCCACCGCACATTCCAGGGAGGAGGAGTGGGCTAGTGATGGAGAGACAGAACAGTTGTACTGCAGGAAGTTCAGAGTATGATAGATGAGGTTCTGCTGTGGCTGTCTGCAGTATTGTCCTTTTTATCCACCTCATACCATATGCTCTTGGCAAAACAGCTATAATGTGAAGGAACCGCTTCCCTCCCATTGAAATGCAGCTGTGTTAGACTACTCAGCTGTAATCAATGAAAGAGAAACACTCAGTGCCTTTTAAGCTGTAAGGGGAATTTACAGAGGCATAATGAAATTATTCAGCATGAATTCAGCTGGGCTGCAAGAACAGGCAAAACCTTGCCCTTCAAAATCGTGAAGCAGAACTTTACCCAGAAGTTACTTTGTTTTTCTGTGATCACCAGAAGAAAAATGACACAAAAAGGTCGTGGATATGACTGATACCACTAGGTCTGAGTCAGAGCAGTGGAAATTACAGGATATTGTCTTGGAGGGCTCTTGTGAGTTAATAAAGAGTTTCCTGGAATGATTTACGGATCTGGATTGCACAAAGGAATATGGGGAGGGGAAACAGGGAAACTCAGGTTACACAAAGCACCGCGGAGCATTTGTGAAAGTCATTTTCCAATGGCCATGAGCAAGGAGACGAGGTCTATGAGTTTCTGAGATTTTTGTTCCCTGCTAAGAACTTACTTGCCTTAATACCCAACATTTCAGTTCCTCAGATAAGCAACTCACCTTTCCATGTTTTTGAGTTTGTTTTTTAAAGTCTTTCTTAAGTGTGTTTCCCCCTTCACTTGCACTTCATAGTCAGGCTGGTTGAATTAAAACTGCATGCTTGTCTTGAAAATAATCTGCCCCTTTAAATGCTTGTTTGGGTAAGTCATGGATGAGCTGAGGAGATAGTGGAGGAAGGACTGAAAGAAAAGAATACTTGGCACAATCTTCAAGGAACAACGGAATAATGATCCTAACATCTGGCTTGTAACTCTAATGTAAATAGCACAACAATAAAGCATACTATTACGTTTTTACAATAGAATATCCAGGAAGATCATCAGACAGGTGACTTTAATGGATCTCTGGTAGCTTATACCAGCTGGGGATATCCTCTGATTTGCAACACAAGGTGGGGTTTATGAAGAGAATGTGCAGGTGTGGATAATGGCGAGGAAATCCATCTAGGGCAATGAGCAGTGGAGAATAAGAGTATACTTGTGTGCAGATGGTAAAGGAAGGAAGCAGTTGGTATTTCTCTCTAGGAACAAAACACGAGAATCACAGAAGATGTCCAAGATGATAATTATTGGTTCACAATGAGTGTGATGGCAGTTGAGAGCCCAGAGGTGACACTGGCTGATGAGGATGGGCTATAGGATGTGACTGGTGCGACACAGCTGCTCTGTAACCTAAAGGTGCATCTTTCCCACAACACATGCCTGTAATTATTTTGTTTTCCTTCCCCTATGAGGCTCTGTAGGTCAGCTCAGGGTCTGTGTCCTGGAAAACTGCTGATAGGCTGCTACTAGTGAGGTTTCATCAGGGGTGAGCTGTGCTCATGGAGCTTTTGTGGCTGAAAAGGACTCCTGCTACAGACATCTGGCTTTGGAAAGTGTATACCAGCCCCTCACCACGTTTCTACTGAAGACCTGTAAGTATTCTCATTTTGTCATCACTCAGATTCGAGTAATATCCAGATAATATCTGTAAAATATTAACCTGTTATACAACATGTCCTGTGGGAGTAAGTCCTGGTATGAAGGTGATTTCTTCAGTGTTACACACTGGTGAGAGACAACAGGGTTACAGTTAAAAGACAAAAAAAAAGAAGTCTTGAAAGGAGTGATGCAGCTGGATATTCTCCTTTATTTAGAAGCAGGCAGCTACTGCTGGGCTATTCAGCATTCTGGCTTTACTATAGAAAAGGCTTAATCAATATGCACGGGAGTTTTTTTCTTCATAGGTTTGTGGTGACAAATTTATATAACTTTATCTGGAAGGTTTCTAAAACTAATAGCATTTGTCGTATGAATGTTATGCAATTAAAGTCTAGCTGAAATACCAGCAGTCTACTATTAATTTTAACATTAAAATGGGAACATTAACATTATCTGAATTCCAATTAATCTGGGAAGGAGCAAAATATCACTAATGGGGAAAAAAAACCCCTGTTCTCCACTATTTCATTCTGTCCTGTGCCCCTTGCTCAGGTGTTAGGATGTGTTTGCCGCAGGGAACTTGTTTTAGGGCATTGGGAACCCAAAATGAAAGAGGCTTTCTGAGCAAGATATTGTCAATCTGAAAACATGATGATATTTGGTGTCCTGGGGACTCAATTTGTGTTAGCCTTGCAGAAGTGGCAGGTTATAACCTGAGACAGTTTTCTGAAGTGGCAAGGCAGGGTACCAACACTGGTATCATTGTCCTCCACTGCTGCTCCCATATCTCCTGCTGATGGCAAATAAGGGATGCATTGCAGTCATAATGCTGCTTCTTGCTTGGCCATCCTTTCCAAAAGGAGTCTTTTCAAACCCACTTTTCTTAAGCACAGCAGTGCTCTATAAAACTGCATGAGCAGTTCAAGCTGAGCTTGGTCCTGCTCTCCGATAGGGACTGTTCCAGCAGGTTTTGGGGGCTGTTTGGTTTTGGATATTTCTTGGGTCTTGCCTTTGGAGGGGGAGGGTGTTCTTTTTCTTTGTGAGTCCTTCTACAGGCATCTTCTCGTGGAACCTCAGAAAAGGAGTCAGGGCACACAAACTCATGATCAGCTGCTAAGGCTCCTGTAGTGCCAGGATACTGCTGTAGGCACCATGCTCCTGTGACTCCTACAGAGAGGCAGAGGAGAGAAAAGCTCAAAGGCAAGGCAGTTTTTAACCTTAATTCCCAGCTATTCTCAGAGAGCAGGTGGGAAGATGATGTTGTTGTTTGCCCTATCACAAAAATCTAGAGGCTGCAGAAGTGCTGAATGCCAGAGCTGATCCACGTTCAGTGGGGAAAGGACTGCAATACAGCTCCATTTTCATCACCTGTATGAACAAGGGAAAGTTGACTTCTCTCTGAGAGGGTGGGTACGATGCCCAAAGCCTCATTTGTGCTGTCAGGATGTGTCACATCGCACTGTGCAACACTGGAGATGCTTCTGTCCTGACTTGGGAACGAAGCTGGGAAGAGAGCTGATTTTCAGAGGAAAAAAAAAATCCTGGAAGGGTCCCAAGAACCAACAAACTTGTTCTGCAGCTGAAAACTCCTACTGCAAATTTAGGTAATCCCCAGGCAGCAAAAAGCCAAATTCTCATCTTTGTTACACCAGTATCTGTGGAAAACTCCTTCAATCACAGTGACACCCCTGCAATCCTGAGCAGCATTGCCCAGCATAAGCCAAGCACACAGTAGAGAGGATAACATTTTTACTGGGGACTAGAAGTGATGGAAATCACCCTCTGGTGTGTCAGAATTCAGGAGTAGCAGCACTGCTCATTATACAATATTAATAGCACGATTTGGAGAGGCCAGTGCTGCATTTGGGCTCTGAAGTTATATAGCACCATAAGCTGCTAAACACATAAAAACATATTACCCTTTAAGATCTCGATTGTCTCTAGTTTACTATGCCTGCTCAAGAGTGTTAACGCTTTACAAGGGACAATATTACAGTACATGTGATAAAACTACTGTATTGTCACTGCAGCCAGAGTGGCTCCTGCTGTGCTCCATGGGGACACGAGCATGTGGGGAAGCCAGGAGGCTTCAGTCTTTAAATGCCAGGATTAATGCATGGCTCCCAGGGGAAAAAAAATAAGGGACTCTACAGGTCCGTTCTTCTTATTCTTCAAGAGCAATGACACCCTCCAGAAAGCTGATACTCTTCAAAGCCTCTTCTGAAGGTACTTCAGACGTGGTAAAATCAGAAGATGTCTCTCAGTGATTCATAGAATACTCTTCTCCTCATGCCAGGCTCTGCACAGATATTTCTAGTGAGGAAAATCTTTGGCTTGAACTGGTGCAGAATGCTGCTTAGGACCAGCAGAAGGACAAGTTTAAAGAGAAAAGCACCCCTTTATGGATCACTCCTTGTAGCATCGCCTACTCCATCTTCTGATTCAGAAAAGTTAGGACTCTAACCCCTGGGCACTGTGTTCACGGTTGTTCTGACTTTGTCTGAGAAGTTCATAGCTCTTTTCAATCTGTTTTATCAGTTCATGGTGTATTTAGGGCACGTGATGCACCAAGTGGCACTGCTGAATGACATGGTACTGTCATGTTGCTGCTACCGGCAACATCACCAGGCCGCCCACACGGGTCACTCAGCCCACCCTGCTGAGGGGACAAGATCACTACATACACAGTATGGATGATGCTTTATTCCAGCTAATTGTTTACACCATGTGCTTTTATCTGCTAACACAAGTACCTCCTCTCACTCCACCCCGTTCCCACCTCTTCTGTACCCTCCACCTCTCGCATTACAACCCGAGATCTTCTGGATGCCTACCACACTGTCAGGCTCCTGGTAGGAGGGCACTTTGTAGCAACCCTCTCTCCTGCTCAAGGCCATTGGTCCTCTGCCATGGTTTTCTCCCCCAATACAGCAGGCAAAGGTTTATCTTCTAAGTTCTCAATCCTGAAGAATGCAGAGATAATATGTTACATCAGAAGTCTGCTCTGAGTGGTCTACCTACACAAGGCAATAATCTGGATTAAGAATGAGTTAAAGGTCCCACACTTGGGGCATGGTTTTGTTTGATTGGTAATAGCTGCAATTATGAGTATTTGGAGTGGGGCAAAGGAAAAGCCAACACCTAGAAAGAAAGGGAGAAAATAGCTCAAATCTCCCTGTCCACCCGGGTTGTTTTCTCACCAGGATGGTTCTCTCTGATGGAACTGCCCCCGCTGCCTCCTCAGGAAAACTCCTGCTGTTTTGTGTGTTGGAAAGTGAAAATGACATTTCATAAACATATACAGGCAGACTTATGCCAACTAGGAGTCTACAAGAGGATTTTTCCAAGGCGTATTTGGCAGTGAATGTGGTACAACTAAATGATTTGGAGGAACACTTTGCAAACTCCAGCAGGTAACGTGGCCTCGTCTCCATTATTTCAATTTGGATTGAGAAAGTGGAGAAAGTATCTAGACATCCTCCTATCTCATTCAGCAGTTCATCTTGAATTTATGTAATGAATCTATGCCAAAACCCCTGTAAGAACAGCCTTGTCTGATAAGATCCTGCCCCTGTGATGATGGACATCCCCCTGAAAGATCTGCTCTCACTAGATTTCGCTGACGAATGGCAATCTCATGCCTTAACCCACACACAATTTTGCCTGGAGATTATAATGCTATTTTAATTTTTTTTTTCTGTTACACACACTGTAGCAAATACTACAAAATGCAAATCTTCTGGTATGAAGATACAGTTATGTAAGACCTCATTCAAAAATGCCATATTTAAGAATGTGCTTAAAGGTATGTTTGGTTTCCACGACTCATCCTAAGGAGTGAGGGTCTTAAAAGTGTACCTGAGGGTTTCCCTTTGCCTCTCAGGGATTTAAATAAGATATGATCTGATAGGTATTTTCCTCAGTAAGATGATTTAACATTGAAGAGCATTTCTTCAGACAACATCATGTTCCTTTTCAGGAGAGAATCTTTAAGTTATTTGCATTGGAAGGAGTTTTTTTCAGTGATGTTTAAAAATCGTTGCATAACAAACGCCGTGCCATGGAAAAACAAGGAGACTAAATGAATTCTTCCTTTTAAGCCTTAAAAACAAACAAAAGAAAGAGATGATCTCGGACAGACAATCTTTAAACAAGGGGAAGCGTGAGCTCATGAGAACACTTGGGATGTTCACACTGGGATACAATGGCTAAAGCAGCTTTGGAAGACTAGCAGGTATTTTTTTCTCCCCCTCACAATCTCTTGAAAAGACAGACTGATTCCCTTCTCAGGGACAGCAGAGAAGCGTGTTAAGCTTTGGTTCGTTCCCTGTATTCAGTGAAGAGTGTTTTTTGGGAAAGATGCCCAGATACTATGGACCAAGTTCAGCTCCCGCGTAAGCAGACAGAATTCCCACTGAAATCAATGGGAGTTGCACCTGCTGACTCTGGACTTGAATATGGCCCAATATGTGGATACTATAAAGGTTCTGTTTCCAAAGTTTCTTCTGGCTTCTTTTATGGGAATGCAGACCTGGCGCCAGGAACGTCAGAAGACCAATAAATTCACTATGGGAACTTCCAGGCAAATGACAACTCTCTCACAAAGCGAATCCAGAAGCTCACACGATGCTGAAGGACAAATTCTCAGTGTTCCCCCAGTTCATTTGCATGAATTACCAGTTTCAGAAATGCTCTGAGAGAAGAAAACGGGGAGTGTGAGTCTGGGAGAGATACAAGAGGAAATGCTTTGGTTGGTTTGTCCAAATTATTTGGATAACTATTTTAACTATCCCAGACACTTGTTAACTCGCAGTAGTGCTCCTAAGCCCCTAAGGAAGGTACACTCTATGCATAGAAGCTGTTTGTTGGCTGGTCTTAAGAGCTGCTATGCCACATCTCCCAATTTGGACTGAATTTTAGCTGTGACTGTCTCCAGGAGCAGAATAAAAGTGCAGACAGGGCTTGAGGAGCCCATCCAGAAAATGCTGTAGCTTGAATGTATCCACGTGGCGTTGAATACAGAGGAGTTAACAAAAGCATTATGTAAAGGAGACAGTTTGTCTCTGTTGGGGTTGTAATTGGCTGGTAACTGGGATTTAAACAACTGAGATTCAAAGTCCATCTTCTGAGTAATTTTCCTATTGCAGACTCAGTCTCCTCACATAGGACATGTGCTCCTGGCAAGTGCTTTGTAGGTAGTGGAAGTACAGAAAGAGAAATTTAAGACCACAATTGATCTTGAAGGCTCTACATGAAAAAAAAAGGACAGTTTTACTTCTTTTTAGACTGTAAACAAAAGCAGCATTAGATCCATATCCTGTGTTCTGATTTGACCTCAAGTTGGGAAATATTTGAGGTTGGTATTTCTGGTTCAAGCTCATTAATATGAAAAACAAGAGCCTCCTTTCTATACCTTTTCCTTGTTGAAATGCAGCAGTTTCCTACACTATGTAATAAGAAGGACATATTCATTTTATGGCATGGACATTGTGCCCACTCTGAACATTCTGATGTGGTATAAAGAATAAGGGCAGAGGAATGAGGTCAAGGCAGAGAGTACTCAGGTGCTGATAGAAAGCCATCATTCAAAGGAATATTGTAATTTCTTGTATTTGGCACACCCTGGAAAAGACTGGTTAGAAATTTCTGTTTCGAGCTGCTTACGAGTTAACAACCTTCTCTCCCATCCTCCATCTCTAGTCCAGTATTCCTTCTGCTGCCACTGAGCCTATGAGTCACTCATTTTAAAATCTGTGGTGGTCATACAGTACATTGACATGCTCACACACATACACACACACAGTAAATTAGGGGAAAATTGATGTCAAGCCCTGTTGAGGATGAAGGACCTTTTAAAACCAACCTTCAGAATGTGCTAATATTTACATACTCCCAAACCACCTGGAAATATGTTCCAACTGCTTTAAAACATTGTGAAATATCATTTAAATGTATGTGCAGCCATTCACAGTCCTACAATAATTTATCTTCAAATCTAATGATAATTTGATGTCTGAAAAAATCCCCTGGCCCAATCCTGGCTTTCACAGGAAGGCAAAAATCGTGTTTCAGTCAAGGAGGAGTCAGATTGGGCTTCGTTTGGGTTTTTCTTCAATGACTTTTAGAAACATTAATTTTTTGCTTTTTATGCTGGAGATAAAATGTATGAGTTTTAAGGCCGTGCATTTCCATAGTCTTCTGGCATAAACCTTTATCTTTCTTCTTGCAAATGTAATATAGTTTGAGTTTCATTAGGTTTGAGGGAGTTTTGATGCTAGTGTGTCGTTAACTGATGGAAACATGAGTAGATGAATATACAGATGTTCTTGTATGTGTTGTGTACATGTAATGTTTAGGTCTTTTTATTCTGTCGAGAACTCTGTCCAAATAGTTGTTATATATCACAGAATCTCAAGGGTTGGAAGGGACCTCAAAAGCTCATCCAGTGCAACCCCCTGCCAGAGCAGGACCACCTAGAGTAGGGCACACAGGAACTCATTCAGGTGGGTTTGAATGTCTCCAGAGAAGGAGGCTCCACAGCCCATCTGGGCAGCCCCTTCCAGTGCTCCCTCACAGTGAAGAAATTCTTCCTTGTATTTCTTTGGAACCTCTTGTGTTCCAGTTTATACTCATTGCCCCTTGTCCTATCATTGGTCATCATTGAGAAGATCCTGGCTCCATCCTTCTGACTGAATACCTAAAGTCCATAATTTAACCTACTAATTCATTGTGGGTTCCATTTATATGTTCTGCCGAACTAGAACAAATAATCTTAATTTTCATATATCCACCTTCATCTGGAGACAGCTGCAAATAGAGAAACAAGAACTATCTTTTGAAATCTATTTTAAATAGATGTCTGTATACCCAAGGTCTTAAAAACAATAACAGCAAAAAAACCCAAACTGCAAAACCTAGAAGCATTTGTGGTCCTTTTACTCCTCTTGCAGGTAAAGGGGATTAGCTTCAAGCCAATAGAGTCAATCTGCACCTGTGTTTCTTTCTTGCCAGACACGATAATTATCCTCCTTATGAATGAACTGTGACATTTAATTGCCTATAACCACATTTTAAGATCTGGGGATGGATGTTACTGTTAAATTGGAAAATGCAGCAAGTATCTTCCAGGTACTGATGTGATTACAGCGTGACCCTCTCGCTGCTGGGAGTCGACAGCATATTGTCCCAGAGGGCACCTTGCAGGGGCTGCTTTATCTTCGATAAGGTTTCACGTACATCCAAACTTTAAGAGGTGAAAACCCAAAGTGTTCAGTGTAAAAAATCACATGATGGATGGGCAAATCCTTTCTGACTACAGAATGGGGTGAAAGTTTGATCGCTCTCTCAGATGGGTTGGTAGAACTCTTGCTGGCAATATTACACATTAAAGTTCAAACAGATGTGGCTTTGCAAGAGTTAATAATATGAGATTAATAGCTGTTATAAGCACGGTGCAGGCATCAGGAGTTTGTGTTCTAAAATGCAATAAGCACATCAACAGATGGTCTGGTAGATGCTTATAAGCCACGGTTACAAGCTCTCCATTGACCTCTTGGACTCTGTAACAATCTCCACAACTGACTAGCCATGTACTCAAACACCTCTCAGTCATTCATTAACTCTTTGTAAACTATTTACACACAACACCATTAACATACAGCACCATCACCTTACTGCCTCTGTGTGGGGAGAAAGGATGGAGCCCTGATGACTTGTAACACTTGATTAATCCGGTCCCGTCACGGCCAGCACGTTTTGACAGCCAGGGAAGCCACCAGACCCCGGCATCTCTTCACCTGCACCCACCACTCTCTGCCATGCTCACCTTTGAGGTGTCTTTCATTATTTTTTTTGACTAACTTGTCACAGTCAGAGGGATGAAAGGGGAGACAGAGGCGGAGGGCTGGTGGGGCTTCGCGTGGCCAAGGCTCAGCGAGATCCCGGAGCACATCAGCAGCCTTTGAAAACGCTGTCAGAAAGCCACAAACATCAGCACAATTTATCGGTGGCTATTTCGGGCAGGTGCACGGGAACTCTAAATATATGGCATTCACCACTCACTGCAGTTGCTATGGATATGATATCTCAGGCCTGTAACTACAGTTATAAATGCTGTTGTGTGCTTATTATTGTTGTTGTTATTAAAACGTGGATTTTATGTTTATTCCTGCTCAGCTGCTGCCCCTAAATCGTCCATGTAACTGCATGCTGCTTTGTTGGAAGGAGGAATCTGTAAGGGAAAGTAATAAACAATACCCTTTCTTCCCTTCTGCTTTTTATTTGCTCCAGAAGGGACCAATCTTGAGCCACTGTTTGCAGTAGTATTAGGGTGAGGAGCACGTGAAATCGCTCAGAGCCAAAGAAGTGTCATACATTTGGGTCCATCTGATTATCACTCTGGTATTTAAGTCTCACACACATCAAATATGTCCAATCTATTTTGCTTTTCCCCCCCCCCCCCCCATTTTTCTTAAGAGATTGGTCTTCTGCAACTGCAGGGATTCTCCTCAGTCCACTCACTGTTATGGTGAGATGGTTCTCTCTACCCAAATCCTGCCCAGTGCTGCAGATCTGAGAAAGCAAAGATGGGCAGTGGACGGAGTAGCTCTACAGATACCTTCACCCCTGCTGAGGAGCTAACAGCAACCTGCCTAACCAGCGTCCGTCTGAGTGTGTGCTGTGCTCTTGTCCCCTTGCCAAGAGGAGACTGAGAATTTTCCTGCAGCCAGCAGCCTGTGAAGGTCATTGGTAGGTGATGCAATTCACAGCAGAGTATGGAGTGGCAAATGTGGTAGAAAAGGGTCAACCTGCATTTTGCCTGACATTGAAGGGCTTATTAGGAGCCTATAAAATGCAGTTTGTATGTGGAGATTCTGGGGTAAAAGCAGTGACATCCAAGGATTTGCATGTGTTCTGAAAGAGAGCCTGAACAAGGTGAGCTGGCAGCATTAGGCACCTCTGAAGCAGAGGAGGTGGCTATGCTGGGGGGTCTTTGTTCCTGGGACAGTGGCAAAGGCCTCGCAAGAGGCTGCAGAGACCTTTGAGATGCAGCACCTCAAGCAGACACAGGCGAGGGCTGACCTTAGTCCTGAGGAGCTGACACGGTTGGAGAAGGCAGGAGAACAAATTGGAACTACTCCTTTACGCTGGTAATACAAAATGTCTTAAGGGTTATGACAAGCCAGTGTCTGGTAAAGAGGTCAGTCTGCCCTGAAAGCGTTGCAGAAGCCAAAATAAAGTCTAGCCAAGCCCATGAGGAGTACGAGCACAGAGGCAGGGAAAATAGTGAGGCCTCTTTCTCCCCGGTGATGGCCCCAGAAAGTAGTGGTAAGGCTGCTGTTAACATTAAAATATGGCTGAGTATGAGGATATTTGCCTTGGGCAGATATATGTTTTGAGAGAGCGCGGTCAGTGGCTGTTTTAACCGTGTTGTTTCATCCCCACTGCCACACTTCCTCAATTCCCTGCTTAAGTGGCGTTTTAAGCAGGATGCAGGTATGCTGGTGGCATTCGGCAACACACTCCAAACGCGTGTGTGTGTGTTCATCTGTTTCTGTCCATCCATCCGTCTCAGGGACCATAAAGCAGAAGTGGAAAAAGGGGAGACGTGAAGCTCGATGCAGATGAAGAGGAGGGATGATTGTGGAACCAACGGGACAGAGATGAAAGTCATTTCCTACCGTCGGGGAAGATCGAGTCATAACAAAATGATTTCTTACACTAATGAAAATGGTAGTTTAGACTTTATGTGGAAAAGGAAAGGAGGGGAAAACTTTACATGGAATTGAACAGTGTATACCTGCTTTTAAAAATGATTTACTACTAGTGGCCTCCTGCGGGAGACACTGCCAAGGATTGGGACCCCAGTGAATTGCCAGGCAATAACCAAAGAACAGTGACTGCTACAGTGTATAGCTGAGCTCCTGGGCAAGATGCAGCAGGCTGAAAAAGGGAAATGAGGCCCAAGTTGGGAGAATGACTGACAAAATAAATAGGTTTGGGAAAAAAAATGGGCCCTAGGGATGGTTTCACCAAATCTCATCAGATTGCAAATAGCTACAATTTGGGAAGCCTTCTCCTAACACATCCTTAATGTACTCAGATGGACCTGGGGAGACTGTGATCTACAGGAACTCTGCCTTTTGACCACCTCCTTTACTCTGCTGGCTGAAACGTTGCCAGTTTGGGGTGGGTACTCTTATATCAAGTCAGTTTTGTTTTCTTGTGGTGAAGTTCCAACAAAGTATTTTTAATCACTTCTCAATCAAAAGAAAGGCTTAAGCTATTTAGGCTGCTTTTAGGATCTGAGTATTGTTCAGCCTGGAACAGGGTGCCAGATCTGTGTTGCCAGTAAATAAAAGCCTCTCACCATTCATATCAACCTCCTTTGTTAAAAACAAAAGCAGAGGGACGTGGTGTTGACAAGGAAATAAATTTCATCATAATGCACCTTTGCATGTTACCATGAAAATTAACTTTAATTGTCCAAATTACAACTCTTTAATGTAGTACAGTTTGCTTGAGGTTTTCATAGTCAAAGATACGACCACGCTGTGGTTGTACATGCTGACAAATCTGGATCGAAGTATTTCCACTGAAAATAACAGGACCACTCTTGGAGGAAGATGCCAACACACAGGGGGTGAATCTGATTAAAAGTGTGCACTGAAGGTGAGCACGTGTATGTGCAAGGCTGGCACCGAAAGCTGCTGAACATGTGAAAGAGGAAGGAAAGCAGAACACGGGGCACAGGTCTCTTCTTCACCTCAGAGCACAGAGTTATAGGCATTCACAGCAAAAGGGCTCCTTCCCGTGCACCTCCATAGCATAAAAGGTAAAGATGTCATGGCAGAAGGCAGCCAAATAAGTGCAAATGATGGATTTCACACAGGAAATGTGGAATTCAGGAGTCTGTGAGGATGGAGAGCACTGACAATGCCACGGGATCAACATTCTGCTCTTACTGAGTTTTGGTTTTTTGCTTTTAAAAGATTCTGACAGATGTCCCAACACCTATAGGACTATGTTTATATCAGACCGCAAGCCCTCTGGGGGCACAGCACATCTTTTTGTTCTCTGCTTGTACAGCACCCAGTAAGTACAATGTGCTTGTCCACAACTTACCCTATTTGTCAAAGTAATGAAAGAAAGGCTATTTTGCAATAATAGAAGTTCTTTATGACAGCAGAATGATAAATGATAGACGCCCAGTTCCCACTTCAGCTCTGTCTTTACACAACACCACATTAATTTGCAAATAACACATTACAATTTATGCTGTATCAATGCCGTAATATGCACAGAAAGGCCACTTGTTCTGCTCGGTATCCAGCACTAGTAGCAGGCACAGCTGTACAGAGCAATAGTAAAAATTGACTGGACGTGAAGATCTTTCTGGTCTAATTTAACTGAAGCCCTGAAAGCCTGTGTGTAGTTGGTAAAATCCATGGTAGACACATGCATGGTAATCCAGGATGGTTTCATATGTAAATGCCTGATTCTCCTGCACTGGATTTTGAGAGGGATGTGCCACCACCTCAAGAGCCCCACACTGTGAGTTGTCGTTATTGAATTATCGACACAACCCTGGGTACGTGTGTGGCAATTCTGCTCCTGTGGTGCTCCCCCCTGACTTCTGTGATGTGGAATAAAGCCTTTTCATCTTTGCTAAAGGGGTAGGAGAACTCTGTGTAACTAAAAAATATACTACTGGGCCATTCTGACAGGGCAGATGGTGTAAAAATTGGACAGAGAAACCACAAGAAGAGAAATGTATTAGATTGAGGAAGACGATTTAGTGAGTTAACCAAAGGTGGTTGTAACAGAAGGCGCCTGGGACTTCAGGTTTAAATATAAAGACTTAATTTTGACATTTGCATTAATAATGTGACATTTGCATATTTATTAACATAGCCTTTTAAATTAAACTAGAACGTAGCTAATGCTCACAGATGTCTGCTTTCTTGTACTTCAGCATCATTTTGCTATCTCCCCATGTCAAAGCACTGCAGCCAGTCAGTGGTTACTCAGGACATCCCTATGTCGTGCAGCATGGCTACTATGAGCTCTAGTGAAACGGTGGGAACGTGGCCCCCGTGTTTTGATTCCAAAAAGCCAACTTCTCCTGCTTCAGCTAACCCCACCTCTCCCCACGTTGGGGCCTGGGTGTGTATAATGTCATTGTAGGAGGCGACGGAGTGGCAAACAGTGGAGAAACACGCATGGAACAGGCAGTATCAGACTATTTGCTGAAGATCCCGAGTGTGGAAGGGGACACGTTCAGCTGGTGTTCGCTCACTTAGGTGAGCCAAACCTGGGCATTCCCTGTCCTCACTCCTGCCTCAACTGCATCCCAAGGAGCAGCGTGCTCTGGGCTCAGCCCCTGGGCTGTGCTCCCCGGATCTCACCCAGGAGCAGCAACTGCAATTAAAAGCAGTAAATAAATTGAACGGACCGTGTGAAAAATCAAAGCTACGTGTTTCTTCTTCCCCCCAATCTGGTCCTTTCCTTTATATGTGGGGTGTTTTGTTCAATTTCTGAAGAACACGGAGGTGCTTCCACTAGCGGGGGGTGCTGCTCGTTGGCTCTGTCGCCGTTCCTCTCCTTCCTTGCCCCGCAGGATGCTCGGTGCGGCCATCAGGGCTCCGTCGCCGCCTCCTTTTGCCCCCGTCCCCGGTATCGCGGCCGCAGGAGCGGTGGCCCTGGCCCCGGGCCCGGGGCGCCGCAGCCGCCGCGCTCGGTTCCGCAGGGCTCCGCTCCGCGGGGCCGCCGCTCCGGCTTTTGCCTCGCGCCCGCTCGCGCCCCGCCGCCGCCGCCGCCTCCGCGCGCGCCGCTGCCGCCGCCGCCTGGGCGAGGGGAGCCCGCGGGAGGGGGGATGCGAGCGCGCGCCTCTCCGCGACACGGAGGGCGCGTGCGCGCGCGGGCGCGAGCCCCGTCCCCGTGCGGCCGCAGCGAGGAGAAGCGGCGGCGGCGGCGGAGGGACGCCGAGCCTCTTGTTTACCAGCGCTCACTCTCCGTCGTGCAAAGGGAGCCAGGGCGGAGGAGGAGGAGGAAGATAAGGGCGGGGGGGGGGGGGGAGAGACGCGGGAGCGGAGCTCTGCGAACCGTGCTGCAAGCGAGCAGTGAATTAATTGGGAGGAGCAGCAGACCCTTCCCCCCTAGCCACCTCCCCCCTCTTTTCCCGCCCCGGAGGAATTACAGACCCTTCGCAACAAGCTCCTGGGGCTTTGACCTTCAGCAAACCGGATCGCCTTCCTCGTCCGTCCCCCCCCCCGCCAACCTCCCTCCGGCTTACACACGGACATACACACACACCTCTTCCCGGCTCCCCCTCCCCCTTCCTTGGGCTGGGCTGCGTGAGGGGAAGGTTTGCAGCGCGCGCACACCCAGAGGAGGAGGGAGGAGGAGAGAGAGAGAGAGAGAAAAAAAGGAAAAGGATTTACAAATTCGCTGGGTGGTTTTTGTTGTTGTTGTTGTTGTTGTCGTCGTCCTCTCCCCCCCCGCCCCCCCCCCGCCCCCGGCGCGATGGCAAGGCGGCTCGGAGGGATGCGAGGAGGAGAGCTGCGGGAGGAGGAGGCGGGGTGCTGAGCTGCTCCGCTCGCCTTGCTGCTGCTTTGTGTGTGTGTCCTCGATTTTTCCTTTTTTCTTTTTTTTTTCTTTCCTTTTTTTATTTTTTTTGGAGGGGGCAGAAGGAGCTTGTGGCAGCGGCGCCGAGAGCAGGAAGAGTAAGGGAGGGGGAGAAAGCCTTTTTAATTCATTTTTGTTCCAAATTCCGCATTTCGAGTCTCTGCGGCCAGCCGGACTTGTGGTGGTGGCGTTGTTGTGGGTGGTGGTTGTGCGTGGGGTGGGTTTTTTCTCTCCCCCCTCCTCCCGGCTGCGCGGGGAGAGGAGCCGGGGGGATCCCGCCAGGGCAGCCCCGGCCCCGCGCGGAGGGTCGGAGAAGCTGTTGTTGTTTTGTAATAAGATTGTCTGGGTCGCACCCGCCCCCCCCCCCCCCCCCCACCCCTCCCCTCCTCCGTCTGCAGCCCTCCCAGTTTTTGTGTCTCTCTCTGCTCGCTGCCTCTGTGTGCGGTGTTCGAAAATGGAGGTTGAAGATGCAGACTGCCAGCCTCGATGTGCCTCATGTTTGCGACTCCTCTGCACGATGTACCACCACAGCCAGCGCTGAGGGGAACGCCGGCGCCCCCCGCCCCGGAGACCGCCCCGCCGCCCCGGAGACAGCGTCGCCTCGGGGCTTTCATGCCTTGTTGTTGTTGCCGTTAATACATCGTGAATATCTCTCTGGTTTTTTTGTGTGTGGTTGCTCCGGAAGATCAACACCCAGGGACCTCAGAAACCCTCCGGTTTGCCAGTCCGAAGGGTCTTGGGGGTTCTTTCCTTCATTTCTTGAGGCAACGTGGATTTATTTATCTTGCCCCGCTTCTCGTCCGCCTTTTGCCGCCTTCGTTATTTTTAGAGGACGGGGAGAGAGAAGAAAGCGAACAATTTTTGGACTTGGGGTTATTTTTTGTTGTTGTTTTGTTTTCGGAAAGGGGGATTTTGTCCAATTAAAAAAAGAGGAATGAAGTCTGGCGCTGGAGGAGGGTCCCTCGCCGTCGTCTGGGGGTTTCTGCTCGTCTTCGCCGCACTTTGTCTGTGGCCAACAAATGGGGAAAGTGAGTACAGCGCGTGTCGGCCCGGGGGGTGTCGGCAAGGGGCTCCCGGGGCGTGTGAGGGAGCTGCGGAGGGGTTCCCGGGGTGGGCGTGAGGAGCTGCCGCTGAGGGGGTGCGAGGGCGTCGGCGGCCTGTGTGTGTTTGGGAGCGCGTGTGCGCCTGGGGGGTTGTGTGTGAGGGGCTCCGGTGGTTTCCCCCCGCGGTGAGGGGGTTTTGCCCCTGCCCGCGGGGATGTGCGTGTTTTCCTCCTGCTACGCGGCTGCTCCTCGAGCACGTCTAACAACCCGGGGCTGCACGTCTTCTTCCCTCCCATCCTTTCCTTCTCCTACTCAGGGGATCGGCCGAGCCGCAGCCCCACACCTGGAGGAGATGATGGTGATGCCCACCCGTTCCCTCCTTTGTGTTTTCCCCACCTGACCTACGTACTCGTGCTACCCCCCCCTTCCCCCGCCAAACCCAGTGCAGTGTTTAGACCTCTGCAGCCAGGGCTGCGAGCTGCGTAGTAAACACTTGCAGGCTGGGAAGAACGGTGCTTTCTCTCTCCGCATGGAACGAGCTTGATCTTTGTCAATATTTAGAGGGTGTATGCAATAACCTGCCATAGTGAGTGAAGAATTCCTGGAAATAAGTGCCTTGCCTTTTATTGCCTCCGTAGTGCCGAGGAAGGGTTTCAGTCGCTCTGCTCGGGGTGCGGAATCACGGCGGCATCCCGCAATCTAAAGGTCACAATCTGCTGTTATTATTATTGGCTTTTTTTTACAAAAGGAACTTCTAGGTTGACACTTAACGCCTGTGCGTGAACAGGGACGTTTGGTGGGCCGATGGCCTATATTCTTAAAGGCGATTCTTGTTGTTGGAGCAGCTGTGTTGCATCTAGCATTCAGGTCCGTGCAGTTGAGCAGCGTGTGAGCTGCTTCCTCCGTCTGTGCCAGTGCTGCACCGAGGAAAACGTGGTTCATTGTGCGCAGCCAGCAGCCGGCTCTCCCGCGCACGGAGGTGTCCGGATCCCTCCTGCCGTTTATCCCTCTGGCTGGCTGGCTGTCCGTGTTGCTTGGGGAGTTGCAAAAGCCTCGACTTGGGGGTTTGGGGTGGGTTTTTTTGTGCGTTTCAAACCTGTAGTTGTATCGCAGCACCCGCCCCTTTCGGGCTCTGGGGGAAGGAAAGGGGCAGGGACGGCTGTGGCTGCGATTGATGAGCCTGCGATCATCACCGCGTTAGTCCCGGTGCTGATCGGTTTTCTTCTGCTATGCAGGGCTCATGTTGGACTGAGGATCTCTTGCATGAAATGAGCTATCCCTTCTTTTCTGGAGTATCCTCATAGACAAGGAGATGGGAGATGTGCCTTGGAGCCCAACCATTTTCGAAACGGCTCCATCTCCTTCGGCATCTGCAGAAGCAGGGATGTTTCCTGACTGCATCTTGATGCTTTAATTTCTTCCACTGGGTGTTTTTTGACATGCTCCTTGAGCTGTTGCACCTCTCACTTTCAACAAGATACACGTTGTAGGGAAAGAACAGAGAGATCCATTTTCTCCATTTTAAATGTAAAGGGAAAGCATGTGGAAGCTAGAACGGCTTTTCTAAAAGTATTAGTTTAGGATTGAAAAGGAAGGGAAGTTCTTCAGATGCACTAACAATGAGGCTAACTACAAAAAAAAGATATGAGCAAGAAGCGCATGGACGGAGTCTGTAATGCATGTTGAGTAATATTGTGTTTCATTAGGCAGTGAATGCCAATTAACTCCTTGCAAATTAAGGCCCATCTTAGGCTTTTGCCGTGTAGTGGCAGGGCCAGCTCGGACTGGAGAGCTGCAGTTTTACTTCCACGAGTTGAACTTTATGGCTAGAGCTGTTTGTAAGAGGGAAGATTAATCTCTTAAGCTTACAAACAAAACCCCAGTGCCCTTCTTCAGGGACGAGCTAACGTGGAGAAACAGAACAGGAGTAGGAGAAGATCTGATGTATCCTTGAAATGGTAGAATACACACTCACATTTGTGTTTTTTTTTTCCTGTCTTACCTAATACAGATCACCTTTGAATAAAAACGTGTGCCTAGTTCTGGCAATAGAATAATGCAGCAGCAGTACATTAGGATTTTAGGTTCCAGTCCTCTCAAGTGTTTGCGGTTGCCACTTGATTAAAATGACTGGATTTAATAACCTCTCCAATAAAATATCTCCTTCTGAAGATCCCAGGTATTTAAATATGGGGAGATATACTGAGAAACTTGTCTTAGCTGAATACTGCCTCTAATCGATCGTCTTTGTAGTTTACAGTTTAATAGCCTTTGTTTTCAGGAGTTATTGCTGAAAGAATTTTGCTGTTAGGGGGAAAAATGATCTCCAGAGCAGATGTTTTGCATCTCTTCATATTCTTCTCTCTCCCCACAATAGTGGAAGGAAGATTAATCTTAATTTTTATTTGTTTTTCATATATACTATGTCATAGCTAAAAGGCACTTCCATTTTCGGTCAAATAAGCAAGGCATTCCTAAATAGGAATACAAAGGAGTTCCAACTGGAGGGGAGAGACCCATCCCTTTAATGCTAAATTATATAAAATCTGTTTGTGGTTATATGTCAGAAACTTCTTTAAAATGCAGGTAACTTCAGTGGAAGGCTTCAGATTCAAAACCACTTGTTTAAAAATTCAGAGAATTTTCTGAGATGTTGTTGAGAACGGCACAAAAATAAAAAGACCCTCTACTAAGATAAAGTGTGTGCTGATGTAACAGTGCATTTGATGTCTAAAGCTCCAGCTGTCAGAGCCTGTTTCATCCTAGGGATGGGTTTAAGGTGAAGCGTAAACACGGTGTTTTCTTCCTCTTCTACCTTGAGCGCCGGGGGGGTTTTGATTTTCACCCTGCTGTATGTTTACAAAGGCAGTGCCTGGAAGGGGACGGGTTAAACATTTAGAATAAAAGTAATGGTTTTACATCTGATAATACTTCAGACTGATCGACATCTTGATGGGTCTGTCTGTGTTACCTCTGAGCTTTTGTTTGTCTATCCAGGCAATATTTTATGTTTCTGATGTTAATAAGCAGTAGCTCATGCTGTGTGTTTAATCCCTCTCCCAGGTTGCTTAGTAAAAACCCTCGTGACCTCCCGAGTGCCAGCATTACACACAACTATCTCTCACATCAGCGTTTTCATATACGCCTGGTGGTTACTGAATGTTGTTAAATGGGAGTTGGATAATTCCTTCTCTAATTGAGGTTGTGAATAGAAAATGCCAGAGCGTTCAAGGAATTGGTGTCAGCTGGGTTCACCAGACAGAGGAGAGGAGGAGAGTGTTCAGGGAGCGATGGTGGTTGGAGTCCATGGGAAGGAGTGGTCAACCAGGCAGTACTTTGACTTTTTTGATTGTGTTAGATTGTATATTCAAACCGTTTCCAGACCAGAACTGGAGCAAAGGCTTGCATGACTCAGAAACTGAAGGGGTTAGGAAATGGTAGTGGCTTAGCTAATATCAGGCAAAATGTGTTGAGAATGTGAGAAAGCAGAGGAATGGGTGTGGAAAGTTGCAGTGCTGAACCAACATTTGAGAGAAATGCTCTTCTTTGTGTAAAGTGAAGGAAATTGAACTTAGCTTGAAGTGTGTTGCGAGAAGCAAGGAAAGGAAAGGGCTGCAGAGAGAGAAAAGGCATGTCAATCAGTTTATATTCAGGACAACAGAAAGCATGATTCATTTAATTTAATAGGGAAATTGCTCAGATTTGATGAACTATTCTGTTTATTTTTATCATCTTTTCCCTGACCATTTGTTCCTTCAGACTAATTCTAGAGAATATTTAAAGCACAGCTCCAGTGATACTGACATTGTTTTCATCTTGAAGTACACACACAAAATCTAGTGTTAAGGAATTTCCAAGTGCTGATTTTTGAATCTGTCTTTGTTGGTAAATAATTAATTTCTATCAGTATATGTTACCTTGGGAAAAGCTGTTTCAAATCCTGTTTAATTTTCTGCTAAACAGGCATTTGCTGAGAAAATCTTGGAGGAGAATGTCTTCAGTGAGAACTACTTTTTTTTTGTTAGCATCAAACATTTAGAATTAAAATACATTTAGAATTAAAATACATTTCGAAGCTGAATGTGTGAGTTCTAAAGGAAATTTCAATTTGTGTTTAACTGAAGCTTTTTTTTCCCTCTTCCCCAATACATTTTTTTTTTTCCCCTCTCTTTTCCTCTGAGGTAGATTTTACCAGCGGTCACTGGAACTATTAACTCGGTGAGACCAGAAGAGGCAGTTTTGTTAAATGATTAATTACATTGTGTGTATATTCCGTCTGTGTCAGTTGGGAGCTGCCGCAAACTTCATTGTAGAGAAGTTTGTTTATGGTGCTGAACTTTGAGAGAGAGGGAGGAAATAATATATGCAGGAAACCTGTTTTTCTTACACTGGCTGTTAACTTTATGATCCCACACAGAAAACAACTTATCTAGCTCATCATCTGTAGTGGCCCTGAAGTTCATAAATTAGCAGATGTACCAAATTGAATTATTTTTTTCTTAAATACAGTATTTTTCTTGATTGTTGGTAGTTAAATTAAGAAACTTCATGAACATTATTTGACTTCCTTGAAAAGGTGATGACTGGGAAACAATGGCAACTTTCTGAAGTTCCTATAAACTGTGGTTTATGAAATGAAGTATGTTCTTACTTGGATTTTAGTGTAAGGTTTTTGCATTTGGAAATGCTTTGTGATGTTATCAAGTAGCAGCTGGTTTTTATTTATATGTGTGAGTTGTGCACATAGGAATGGGTAAACTGCAGTTTGTTATTGAAAACTATAATGTATGCTGAATTTAAAAAAAGCTACAGTGCAACTGATTTTCTCCAGAGTCTCATAATTCAAGCTACAGACTTGTAGTTTCAGATGATTTCCTTATCTTTCTGACCAAGTACAGCTTTTAAGGTTTCTGGGCTTAGCTGGTAATGGAACGTGCTGCTTTTAAGAGTTGTGTGTTCAGAAAGACTTCAGGAATGCCATGATGTGTTTGAAAGGCAGAAATACTGTTTTAGTATTTTGATCTATTTGACGCGTATAATTTTTCTATCACTGTAAATTGTATAGACAGCTTCTTTGTGTAGGTTACTTGGATTAGTTTTTATGATTTATGAAAGCCACTTTCAAAAGAACAGTTTCAGGGTTGTTTTTTTTTTACTGTACAAAAGCAGAGCTCAAAAACAGTAGTTGATGAAGACACATTTGTGATTGCTAGCCAGTCTTTCTTGTGTGGGGGGTTTTTTTTGGGGTTGGTTGTTTTTTTTTTTTCCCTCTTATCCAAGTCGTGACAGGTACAATCTGGACTGATTTCTGCAGTACTGTGTCTTTTTATGTGTCCAGAACTGAGACAAGCTTGAAGGATCAGCAAATGATTAGGAGCGTAGAGTGTCCATTCATATATTCCTGTGCTTTGCCAACAAAGCTATACCAAGTCCTCAAACTCCCAAACAGGCTCTAGTTCCTTTAGGCAGCACTTGGTGTTTTTGAGTAGTAAGTTGGATAATAGTTTGGTTTATTAACCAATTAAGGAGGTGCATTCTGGTAGAACTGGTGTTAACATGGTGGTGCATGGTGAAGGTTCAATTTGCATTTATCACTGAAAGTTTTTCGCCTTTGCAAATATTAAATATGAGCAGTTCCCTTAGGATATTCTTTCAAGGCACCAATTAACTTCTTCAGTGTTGCTATCCTCAAGAAGTTGCTGTTGTAGCACAAGGTGATTTAAAATGTGCTAAAAAGGAAGTTTGTTACTACTTTTATTTACAGATGGATTTACATAGGACTTGGAAGCTTTCATGTAATTTTATTTCTTTTTGAATATCCAGATGTGGACGTGTTCTATTACTCTATTCCTTTCTTGGTCAAACTAATAGTATGAACAGAAATAAGCGTCTATATATGTCAGTGACTTCCCAGATAGTTTTTTCGAGGAGACTGTTGTCTTTGACCCAGTGAGAAGCAACTTCACACTCCCAATGAAATACTGAAGTTGTTCCTCTAGGACAGCAAATCCACTTAGTAAATATTTTGGTAGAACAGCAAATGTATGCTTTTGTAGCAGTGTAAAGTCATTGTCCTAGTAACTCAGAGCAGTAATTTATATTAAGATAGTCACTGAAGTGCCAACTAGATTTTGCTTTCAGAGCTTTATGCTGTGCTGTTGACTTAAAGTGCACATTCTATGAATTGGAACGTTTGGAAGTAGGTAAACTGCTTTATGTATGTGCTTTACTGTCATAGTTTGTAAAACAGGTGTGTGTGATGTGTTTGTGAACACTGAGGATGTGCGTTTTAGGCAAGTCTGGTGACTCAATGAGTTTGTTTGCTACGTGTTGCCAGCGAGGCACATGTTATTGAAATAGCTTTGTGACCAGTCAGAGTGAATGTTATCTGCAAACCTCTTATTGGTGCCATTACATGCTGTAAAGATAGCTCTGTTTGCTTGGAAGTGTGAGCATCAGCTCTGATCAAAACACTTTCTCTTAGCAGGTGGGCTTTTTTTGGAGCTCTTGGCTGAACATCCCTCCTCCCTGGGGACGGGAGCAGTGTCAGCATATGACAACATCAGGCGAATGTAGAGAGTATTAAGAGTTCTTGATGATAGAGGCGAACTTTACATGTAGTGGTTGTGTTTCTTTCTTTCCTGCTGCTGAATGGGTAGTGGGTAATTTTTACTGATTGTTTTCAGAAGCTTTATAGTTCTTTCCTTCAATCACAATCTAGTACACTACTCAATTAAGTCAGCTACTTATACAATACTCTTCAAATAGTGGAGGGTTTGATTGGAGGCAGGAAAGAAGACTGTTTTGAAGTTTAGAATGCATGAAATGAACACATGCTGAAGTAGTCAAAGATCCCTTGTACTTTTTCAGAGAGCAGCCTGCTTGAATGAAAGGTGCTGTACCTGCTGTTAAGTTTATAAACTTGGTTTATACAGATTACTTTTTAAATGATTCATCATGCTGCATTACAAGTATATCTGACAGGTTTAAAATAAATGGCTTGATGGTAAGAGGGAGCATGCATAAATTACAGCTGGGATAATGTGCTCTTTGAAGTATCTCTTCCATTTGTTACTACTGGAATACAGTAGGTAGCTGCAGCTGAATGTGTGATTCTCAAGTGCGGAGTACATCATTATCTTCAAACTGTGTTACAGTGGCAGTTCTTACATCAGACGGATGAGATGAAGTGGCAGGGAGGACTAAGGTGCTCACTTTGTATTTGGTTATGTACACATTTCTGCTGAAATGTGAAGGTTATTTATGCCATGAAATGTCTGTAAGCACAGCAATTGAAGGGGTCTGTGAGTAGCTGTGTGTTGGTAAGGTTAGGATAGCATCACATAGTTTTATTTCGTCTTTTTTTTTTTTTTGTTAACATTGCTGTGGGTTTGTAAGAGGTGTTCTGGCAAGGTGGTAGGAGGTTTTCCCTTATGCTTAATAGGACATTATATCTGATTTGCTTATGGATTGTGGTACTCAGCTGGAGAAGTCTTCCTGATATGTTCACAGGAAAACTTTAGAAATGCTCAACTGTTGTGTTTGGGAGAGCTTGTTGGTGGGGAAAGAGAAGTCCAGATCTTTGGGATGCAAAACCAGCTTCCCCAAACATAAGCTGATGCAGTGATTGTTTTCCTGATTTTGTAGACAGGCAGCTCATTATATTTGGGAAGCAAGCTAAGTCATTTTTAGTGTAAAAAAAAAAAAACAAAAAACCCAAGCCAGCCCTAAAATGATTTGTGATAGAGCAGCCCTCAAAACTCATCAGATGTTCTTCAAAGTGGAAAGTGGTGTTACAGAGAAGGGTAGTTCAAATTTTAAGTCTTAATAAAAAAGGGACAGCATTTTGGAGAAAGATCTTCTGAGAGTTGCTACTGGACACAGTCTGTAACCGAACTTTTGAAGACAGTTGTCTTGGACTTCGGAAGGGCTTTATCCCCAGATCTCACTGGGGTAGTTTCCTCATTATTTGCATTGGCTTCAGTCATCTCTCATTTTGTCCTTGTGCAAATAGTACGTTTTTCTTCCCTGCCTCCCTTGTTTCCTCCCCTTGGGTCCTTCTGTGTGAGAGTAGTATGTACCTTGAAAGGCTTAAAGGCACATTGCAGACACCCCATGAGAGGAGCAAAGGCATTGGCACTGCATTCATTGTAAGAACAAACATGTATTTGCACTGCTCAGCTGATCTTAGAGTAGCATTTGACTGTAGTGTTAAGAGTTGAAATTGCAATGGAAATACCTTGTTTGTCCAATCCCCTGTGCTCTTTACCAGTGCAGAAATTGCTTGTGGTGTTTTTGTTGCTTTCTCCTGGGACTATTGATGTGTAGTTGAATTGATACTGTAGTCTTCTCTAGTGAAATTTCATATCTCCCAGTGGGGATTTGGTTTGTTCTCCAAAATACCGATGGAGTTAAAAAGTGTGGATTGTTCTTGCTAAGCTTTCAGATGTCTCTACCTTTCTTTTAGCTGAGAACTAGTCTTCAGAGCCCTTATGATGGCATAGGCTGTGTTAGGAGTTGACAGACCCCCTGAGATGGAAGGAACCTACTGGAATCCTGATGGTGTCTGGCTGCTACCACAGGGCTTTTATCTGCTGCTTCTCTCCAGTTGTCCTGCATCCTCAGCAGGTTGGAAGCAGCTTGTGGTTCAGTACTGGTTGCACTCAACATCTTCTTTCTGTTTCTTGTGAATGAGGCTTTAAAATATCTTCTTTTTTGAGATGAATGTACATTTTATTGGTCCCTTGCAAGTCCCATGTCTCCTGGGAAGTGTGGAGGAAGTAAACATCCAGCTGTGTGTGTACTTTGCTCCTCTTCCTTGCACCTTAGAGGTACCGAGACTGAGGAAAGGACAGGTGCAAACCCATAGGACCTATGGCATTTTATATGCCAGAAGTCAAAGGGTCTGTTAATGCTGTTGCTCCTGCACTGTGGAGACTGTGTTTTAGTAAGTTATTCCCTTGTAGCTCTTCAGGAGGCTACACCCATGGTGGAGGTTGAATCTGTGCAGTTGTCACTCTGCAAAAGAGCAGAACCAGGGTTTAAGAAAAGCAGATTTGTGTTTCCAAACTTGAGACTTGGCTTGGTTTGAGACCGTGGCTTGAGCCTGCCTACATCCTGTCTGGGAGTGACTGAAGATTTTGATTGTTTGTTTGTTTGTCTGTTTCCTTTTTTGTGTGTGTGCTAATAAAGTGTTTGTATTTTTGTCACATTCCAATAGACTGACTACTTGGACAAATGTTTTTCATTGATACTGTGCATCATCAAGAGACATGTAATACCTATTTAATACTTAAAATAGGTTATGAGAGTCCTCTTTAAAAATTCAAGCTTGTATATGCCTCCATGGGTTGTGTTTCTAAAGTGTGGCCGGTGTTGCTAGTGAATGAGCAGTGGTCTTTTCATTTTGGTTCATTTATTATCCTACAGCAACAAGGCACAGACAGAGAAATGCATCTGAGTGTGTGCATCTGGCAGTGGTTTTGGACTTCAGGGAAACACATATGAGATGGACATTTGTTTTTCCGTGGTTTGTGTTTTCTGTATCTCTTCTGGTAGTTCATTGTTTAAATAAACATGTTGCATTAGCTGTAAGTCTTCAGTGCCAAATGCCCACTTGATGAGATGCACCAGGATTCTGTTCTTCCCAAGCCATACTGAGAAACAGCAGCTTCACAATTCAACACATTTGAGGAAGATTACAAAAAGAGTTTGGGGTGGATCACAATCTGCACTTCAAAAGCAGTAGCTTTGGAGTAACTCCACTATAACACAGCCCATGAAAAAACACTGTCATCTTAACAGATGCAGTGTTATTTTGGAGATTCTACTGTATAAATACATGGACCATGGTTAAATTGTGATGGCAACAGATGGAATCTCAGTTCTTGATTCTTCCTTCTCTTTAATATTTAAAAAGACTCCACAAAGTAAGAGGCGAAAAAACCCCAAACATCGAGGCTGAAAATAAGCTGTCTGTAAATTGTTGGGACTGTACCTTTTGGGCCTTGTTT
Organism: Colius striatus; assembly: GCF_028858725.1. Classification (NCBI taxonomy): domain Eukaryota; kingdom Metazoa; phylum Chordata; class Aves; order Coliiformes; family Coliidae; genus Colius; species Colius striatus. The sequence continues at coordinate 31,702,112 of NC_084765.1, forward strand.
CATTTCAGATATGTCACTGCAGATTAGACTTGGGCAGAGTAAATGCTCTGCTCTGTGAGGGAGTCTCTGCAAGTGCTACTACTCACGGCTTATTGTACGATTTGCATATGAATAGGATTATTCAGCTATACTCACGAAGTGCCAGCAAGATTGAAGTCAGAGTTGGTTAACCTGGCAAAAAGATATTTCCAGTATTTTTCATGAAAGAAAGTGATAGTATGAGGACAAGAATTACACATGCCACTGGCTAAGCCAACATTGTCTGAGGATTTTCTCTGTGATTTTGTAGTTGATATCAGTGACTTTAAGTTTGGCTGCAGTGTGTTGCAGTGTTTGAGAGGAAGAGAATTGAAATGTGGGAATTGGATGTTGTATTGTAACACACGCATTTGTTTCTCTTTCCAGATTTGATTTTTTTTAAATCCTGTTTTGGCAAGTATAAATTGAAAGCAAGGGGCTTTTTCTTTAATGAACAGCAAATAAAGCGTAGCAAGATGTTGTTATCAGTGCATTGACCTCTATCCATCCACTAGTAGGGTAGAAATGCCTGAAGTTAAATGCTTTAACTAAATTTTAGAGAAGGACCAAGTCGTTTTTGTGAGCAACAGCATTGGTAGTCATGCCTGCTAAAATAGGGAGTGATCACATCTCGTGCTTCAGAAGCTGACAGTATGCAAGGGTTGGGAAGAAATTGTATTCCTCCTCCGGGTGTTTGTATTTCCCTCTCCATTTGTAAAATGTAGAGAAATGCTATTCTTGAGGGCTGGTTAGAGGACTTCATTTTTAGAACACTGATGTGACTTCAGATTCTTGTGTGACTCTTACCATCCAGGTGAATGTGCTTTCACTGGGAAGCTGTGAGCTGTCAGGTGTTTGAACACTGCACTGTAGCAGAAGTTCGAGGATGGGGATGTTAGAATCTGGTGGCTGATAAGGGTATAGTATGTTATGTTAAAAATAAACTCCACGTCTTCACAGGTGACTTAAGATAACCTGGTGTCACATGCAGTTAGAATGAAACAAAAGTTGAGGCTGTTGTAGTTTTGCCTCCCTGTGAGGATTATGCTGTGCTGTCATCCATTTGCTGCACAGGACTTGGTTCTTTAAGAGCAACTGCTTAGAGAGATGTGCAGCTCTTCAGTGCTTGTTGCATCTGTGGCCACAGGCCTTGTTTACTGTGATACCAAAATACTGTTCTGATCTCAAAGCAACTGGCAGTGCTCGTGGTGTTTCACTGCTCAAGTTTGCCTTTACCATCCTTGCAACTTCCACTAGACCTGGTGAGATGATATGTGAATCCAGGGAGAAGTGGGTGGAGGAGAAGCAGAAGAGCTGAAAGACTGAGGATACAATTGTCATGTTCACTGGTGTTTGCAGGGGGAGGGAGGAATGTTCCATCTTAAGATATCTACATGCTCTGGGTTGCTATGTCTACCTCTGTTCTCCCTGACCATCAGTACTCAACCTTTCCCTGGTGTCACATGCTTCCTGTGTGGTTCCTGGTTGAAGAGTGTGACTGCAAGGCTGGCTTTGTTGATGCTGAGCCTGGTGTCCAGGTAGTGATGAGCATAGTTTTAGACTGTGGGTCTGTGGGTGCTGTGCACAATTCATAGCATGCTAGGAGTTGGAAAGGATCTTTAGAGATCTAGTCCAAAGTCCCAATTGTAACTGCTAAGATGTTCAGAGTGGAAGACTTCATTTTCCTCTCAGCTGATTTAACTAGTGAGTTATACTGGCTCAAGGAGGGGCACGAGGGGAGCCTGAGGGGATGGGCTCCCGTGGTGGAGAATGGGAGGAGGATGCATAGTTCTCTAAGAAGTAGTACTTTGTGCTTTCGCTGTCTGTGTCACGTTAAAGTGGGTTTCAGTGATGTAGCCATGCATCACGCAGGACTCTGGAAGGGGAGCTATGTCCTCTGGGTTAAGGGAGCATTTGGTACACGGATGGAAGTCTCTGTACACTGGCTCTGAGGTGCAGTGTTGCATCCCACTCCTCACTGGCAAGAAGGGGCAGCTGCTGACAAAGGCATGGGCTTCTTAACGAGTAGACTGTGAATCTGAACGTGAGCATCAGTGTGTTGCCATCCAGCCATCTTCTCAAAGTAGCTGAGTAGTTGAAGTATGGGGATTTTGTTTTATTCAGCAAAGATGTACTTCAGAGAAAGCTGTGGACTGAGTGCTTGTTGAATATAATAGATTTACAGAATTCAGAATAACTCCGGTTATTCCATTAGACACTCCAACTCTATGTAGCTTCATAACTTTCTAGTGCACTTGTCCTGAGTTTTAGTCCACTTTACCCTTCAAAGTTTTTTTAATTCCTTAGTATGAAGGCCTCGGAGCACTATTAACACATGAGAATTCTTTGTCTTTTATTGAGATGCAGTGAGTGATTTTTTTGCATAGTGACTCAAAACAGCAAGATCTTGCTTTAAGTACACAGTTATAATCTCATTTTGCATATTTTTAGCTGGATTTTTTTAATTGGCTGACAGCTGTTAGAACACCTTGATTTGCAAATGCAACCTTTTCAGACAGTGCAGCCTTCTTTGCCAGTGAATATAGCATTTGTAGTTTCTACACATTCATGTAAATAATTAGATGCCTTGGATACATTTACTCAGATCCTTAATTTTGATGTTTAAAGTGACAAAATGGCAAATGGTGTATGTTCAGGTAGATTACTTCTGTGTTATTTTGAAAAAATTTGGGTGGAAAATGGAATTTTGATTGAAATGCAGAAGATCTGAATTTTGAGACTTAATTAAAACCTCAAGTGTTGTGGACAGGCATGACTGAAAAAAAAAACCAACAGAAAACATAGTTGGTCGTTGGCTCTCAAAAGTTTAGAGCGAACATACCTTGCCTGCTGACTGTTTCACAGGTTTCTATGCAGGAGCCTTTTTTAATGTGGGTTGAAGTGCTTGTTGAACTGAACCATTTGAGTAAACTGAAATGAGGCACTTGCAGAAGTAGCTTTTGAATGTAAAAGCTTTTTTAGCATTTCAACAAAGGATGGCTCCAAGAGAGCACTGAACAGTAAATTCACCAGTCCAAACTCTTTTGGTGTAAATTATATGCTTACTATTTTTATTTTATTTAAATTACAGCAGGCATTTGTCCTAATATATGCTGTTATAATTTCATGTTAGATTTGTAATTAAGTTTATTTTTAGAAGAATGCATTTAAGTGGTTTATATAAAATCATTTTCTATTTCTGTAAATGAAGTAATTGTTTTTTATTTACTTTTAATTTCATGCAAATGTTTTTCTTCTTGGCTTGGAGGTTATGTAAGCAAAAAGAAATGAATGATTTGAGAGTATACTCAATATAAAGAATAGAATATTCGTTGTCACTAGCCATGGGCACTGATAGGCAGAGTTAACTCTTACTTAGGCATGTGTCAGTTGTGATGCATGTTATAGTAGGTAGTAGAATGGGTTTATATAATGAATTTTATTCATTGATGTTCCTGGTTAAAGCTAAGGAAGCCAAGTTGTAACTGCATTTGGAATCTGACAGGGTGGTCGTAATGGGGTGGTATCTCAAGATGCTTGAATATGTCCCAGTCCATGGCAAATGTGGTGGACAAGTAAGTGTTAATTGTGTGCAAGCCAGATTTGCTATTTTTAATTTGGCCTCGCTATCATGTCTCTTCACAAGTGAATTTGGAGGCTGAAAGGAGTTGAGTGATGAGTCAGTATTGAGTTAGTAAAATCACAATTGATCTCCATTTCCTGTTGATTCCAAAATTACTGAAGTGTGAAAGCTGAGAGTGACTGAGGACTTCTTGGAGGGGAGTTTGCGGGTGGAATGTGGAAGTGACTTGATCTAAAGTAATTCAATGCTGCCCTGGGTGTTAGTACAAAAATGTCTATAGTGAGAGCAGGTGTGTGTCTGAGATGAGAGGCTTTGAAGAAAGTGTGCTGGTCTGACTAGCTGGGTTACTGAGAAGTAATGGTGATCTGGGTACTGAAATACATGCTGCAGCAAGGTGGAGGAAAAGAGATTTCTGAAGTGGCTACTAATAGAAGCTTGAGATTAAACTTTATGTTAGTCTCTTCAGTACCAGAGCTCTCTTCTGATTGACCCGTGTTTCTGTCACTGAGCTCAGAAGATTTTTATCTTGAAATGGCTTTGCTCCAAGGTACTATTTACCATGAAAGTCTCCTGCTCCTCTGCAGAGTGACTGCAGCACAGCTGTCATATTGGATGGTGACAGAGAATGGGGTGTAGGGACAACAGTGTTGGGATGCAGAAAATCTTGCATGTCTTGTTAATGTTTGTGATTACCTTTTGATCTTGTCATTCTCCAGCTTTGTTCTGTTCTTGTGATGAAATGGGATTAATGATCTTTTGACAGATGCTAATTAGAAATGTTGTGATAACATGTGCAGGTAAGATTTCAATTTGTTTTTTTCCTCTCCTAGGACTTACTGTTAGCAAAACTTTTTTTTGTTAAGAACTGTTAAATTAGACTTAAATCATTAGACTTCCCACATTGCATATGTGAGAGTAAATTCTGCAGGATGGGGATTTGTTGGAAGAAAGTAAAGGGAGGATATATACTATTTGGAGTTATATTTGGAAGCAAGCTGTAAAGAAGCCTTGAAGTATCACTTCAGGAAGAGAAAACAGTTTAGTTCCCTGGAGGGATAAGAGGAGGTGTGAGGTAAGGCTGTCCCTTGTCCTCTGTTTATCGCAACCCTCACAAAATCCTGATTTAAAAGAGTCTTTTCTCAAGTAGTATTTTGTAAGGAGAGATAACAATCTGTGTTGTGTCTTGCGACTGTTCAGATGATCTTTGAACCTTTGAAACTTGTCATGGGTGTACACACTGATGTGCTGCATTAAAACAGATATAACTAGAAGTAGAAAGCTACTTCTTTTTCCTTGGGAGGTGTGTACAAACTTTTCCCAATGTTGTCATATTTAGGATTGAAGAAAACTGAGATGGGGGGGAAAAGAGATAGTTGATCTTGCAGTCTGAGAACAGCTTGGTTTTCAAATTTAAAAACAAAGCAGGAAAAAATATCTTCCAGGCTTTTTGACAGGTTAGATGTGTGGTTTTCACATTCAGAAAAGCTGATCCAGTTTGTCTGGCTTCTGCAAGGAAACAACCAGAGAAATAAGTTGCTCTGAAAGTGTGTAAAGAACTTCACTTTTGAACAAAGTTGAGCTAACGTGGAGCACTGAGTTTTGTGGTTGAACTTTGATGAAGCAGGGAAAGGACACTAGTTTTTAGCAAAGCATGATATTTCTTCAGGGTTTAGTGAATTTGGAAGTAAGAGTTGCCACACTCACAAAGACATGTCTCAATCTTGCTGAGGATGACAAGGAGCTGCAGGAGAGCTTTATTAGGAGTGACTGTGGCAGTACTCAAAGCTGTTACTTGCAGAGCGTTTTCACGTAATTAAAGCCCCACCTTGATATCTTGTATCTCATGTTGTAGGATCTGTGTTGATATGTCCCTGTACTAAAGCATTTTGTTAAACCAATTAAATGCATAATATTTTTATAATACTTGTGTTTTGGAAAAATCAATATGACCATTTTCCCTTTGAAATGACAAGAAGCCTGTAGTGCTGACAAAGTGGAATGCATTAGGAAGTGGTGCTTTGTATCCTCTCAAGAGTAATGTGCTCTTGCTTTTTCTTAATCAGCAGGACGTTCTTCTGTATGTCAGATGTCTTAGTTGTTTTTGTGATCTGTATCACAGAAGAGTGAGAGGGGGAAAAAGTGTCAGAGGAACAGAATAGGTTTAAATTGTTGCTAGCAGCAGAGAGCCTGCAGCCCTGTATTTGTGTTAGGAAAACTGGTAATTGCTAGGTTAGCCTTGGACACTTTGTGTTTATGTTTGTGTTTTAAACAGTAAATAAAATAACAACTCGTCCTTCAGGAGAATATAATGCATAGCCTGCTGAAATAGTCTGGAGCTTAAGGGATACTGTTAACCCTCTTTCTTTTAGCTTGGCTACATTTCAGAAGGCAATGCAAGATGTCAAAAATATCTGAAATTACTTATTTACCAGTGTACTGAAGTAAGGAATTTTCAAGTTGTTTGAAAATTGAAACTCTTCCTCTTTTTCTCCGCTGCTTTCTACTTCTCTCCCGTTTTCTGATCTAAGTTACTAGATTTGTAATAGATCTAGTACTAATTGACCTTTTCTTGCCTTTTTTTTTTCACCACTCCTAAAAGCAGCCATTGAGGAGAAAAGTTTATTTCCTGTCACTCTTGTTCAAGGCTGTATAGATACTAGATCTTTGAAGTTTAGGCACTTGTTCAGGCCTTTCAGAGGAATAATGCAAGATGCTTTGCTTTTGATGCAATGAAGGAAGGGCAATGACTTGAGAGGACTGATGGCACTACCAGGGTTTGGCTTAGTGTATGAATGAAACCTCTTGCTGAAGTATTCTGTTTACTCACCAGGTAACACAAATCTGTTTTCAACTGTTTCTTTTAAGATAGTTTTGGTATTATTCAGTGGAAACAGGTCGAAAATAGACACGACCTGAAATGCCTCCAACCTTTTTTTCCCATCTTGACTCTCCTTGAAGAGTGTGAATTAGTGTGAGAAGGGGTCTGTAGCTCCTGCTGGGTCAAACAGAGGTTGAGATAAAAATACTTGTCTCTGTGTGTATTATAATATTGATCGCCATGTGGTAAATAGTTCCTTGCCAGCAGGATTACCAAGTCTGACTTTTTTACATTTCTTTTGTAAATTCTGATGCAGTCTTGCTGCTGACTCTGTGATCAGAACTACTTTTGATTCTTTGACCAAGCTTTTATTTTAGATGTTGTCCTTTGGCTTAGTTAATCTTACTAGAGCTTGCTTGCTTGACTTGTGTCATGATGTGCCAGTGTCTTCAGCGAGCAGAGAGGAAAAAGAATGAGAAGGAAAGGCAGGTAGATGTCTTCCAGCAGTCTGAGCATGGGAAGGGAAGATGCTGATGGGCATGAGTCTGCTTTTGTTGTCCAGAGGGAACACCAGAAGTGACTGGGGCTGTGGTGCTAGTAAACACAACCATTCCTGTGGTTGAGGGACTCCCTTTTTTGCGTGGTTACCGATGCCAAGATGGACTAGAAAATTTTCTCTTCAAGATAATGTGTGACCTTTCACAGCCCTAGGGGTGGTTTGGGAATTTGGGACTTTCTCCATATCTTAAATTGCTGTTAACTGTGGAGGAAATAAGGAGACTTCAGTCCTGGTTTCTGAAGCTGAATGAAGCTGGCATGTTGTGAAACAAAGCAGTCTGCTCAGATGTGTTTTCTTAACATGGAACCAACTAGCCTTGCACAAATACCGTGGCTTACTTTCACAACAGCAAAGAGAGGCCAGTGGATCTGTTAGACAAGTGAGGTGAGGCCAGAGATTGCCCTTCAGCTCTGCTCTCTAGATCGTTTTTGCCTTCAAGGTTACAGGTAGAATAGAGTTTTTTCTGTGTCTTCCAGTTCATATACTTTTTTCTTTGGATAATGAATGTATTCCTTTCTCAGCTCAGACGTAGTTTAAAACTTTGCAGTATAGCTATGTTTAAAGGTGTATGTGGCACTGTTACCCAGTGTAGTTGTCCATTGAACCCCATAGGTGCAGTTTATGTTGGCATGACTTGATGTTTGGGCATGTGAATTGTAACTAAAGGCAAAGAAGGCAAGTGAATAATAACTACAAGCAGAAGAACTCTTTCTTTGGGGTGGCTGTAGTGATGCATCCTTTGCAGTAGAGATGAGATTATTGCTTGACCTTACAAGATTGGCAGCTAGTTTTACAGTACATTGGAGGGAAGATGCAGGATGCTGCAATTAGTTCTGAGATTTCAGAGCTGGGTCAAACCTTTCTTGTATCTGAAGTAAGGAATCTTGACAAAGCTTAGCTAAATGTGAAGAAGCAAGGATCCACTGAAGTAATTTCTCTGGTGCAATCCTGTAGTTTATTCTAAAGTCTTGTGAGCAGCTTCTCCCCATATGACATTCTGCTCTTGTGAAGATATACACTGAATTATTTCTGCTGATGGCCCCTCTGGGAGACAGTAGCTATTGAACACCTGGTAATGGTTTTTGTCTGTCCTGCACAATACAAGGTGGCTGTATTGTTAGTCACGATAAGAGCTGCAGAATGCAATGAAACCAAGGACTATGTCATTCAGGTGTCATTTAAGAGTGTATTACAGGGTTCACATGGTTTCTCCTGCTTCCCATTTTCTGTGTCACTCCTCTTGTTGCAGTGTGTAAAGATCATTCTTTAAAGTGATTTTTCAATTTCAGTTCTCTAAGGAAAGATTTATTATCATAGGTTAATTATAAATATACTTACTATAAGGATTCAAATATTAAGTAATACACACTGGTTAACAAAGACAGAGTACTTTGCTGAAGAAACATGCTTACTCAGCAGACTGTGTTTCCAGGTATTCTAGTGCTAAACCAGCTTTTTTGACAGCAGTAGCCCACTCCACAAGTCTCCAGAGAGGATATTTTGTTTATTTCAGTTAGCCAGGTCATAATGGTTGATAAATTCGATTGCAGTGAAAGAAAATTTCAGTCTAAAAAGATGTTTTTCTCAGCCCCCATATATATGAAAACTGACTTCTGAAGGGATGAGATAAATATAGAGATAGAGATCTTTCCAGTAATTGTGCTGCTCAAAAATCAGTAAAGCATGTTTAGATCCACTTTTTTCCTAGTGAGCACAACAAGTTAACATTAAAGGTGACTTCGAAGTTATTTTTTGGAGTTAAAATCTTGTTTAGTATATTTCCCTTTGTAGATAGCCACTAGAAAACCAAACATAAACCTTATTTAAAACATATGTCCCACTTAACGTTCCCTACTTTCAGTTGGATTTCTAATTTTGTATTGTTCCAAATAAATGTGGAACTGCAGAATTGGACAAAGATGTTAGTACTAAGTAAATACATTGCTCATCATTTGGTTTAGCTGATGTACAAAGTAAAGTAACAAACTATTTTTAGTGGAAGTTAGCATCATTTAGTAGTTTCTAAATCCCACTAAACTTAACCCCTCCCCTCCAATATAAATGCAAAATGAAGAAGTCAACTTCAAATCTGTCAGAATATTATGTTTGTTTATTTAAGTGGGAACTGAAACTTAGTGATTGAATCATGGTAGAGCTAGTCAGTCCACTGTTCTCTAATTTCATGTGCTTGCTCTTCTCTCCTCACTATCATGCATCTCTTCTTTCTGGCTCAAGTATCTCTTAATTTCTTACATTCTCATCTTCATGACCAGAAGAAACAGTAGAATAATACCAGGGAGTTAACAGAATTCATTTCAATTTTATGTTCTCCAGCTCTATCTTTAGCTAGGAGTGGGTTATGTGTGCAAAAACTATAGGGTAAAAATAGTGATGAGGCCAGAGATCTCTATCTTGGCCTTACACTGATTTACCTTCTGAAATGAGCATGTGCAGCTGCAGATACCAGCTCAGGGAGGTGCCTACAGTTGAGAGTCTCATCCCTCCAGGTTTGATATTGTTTGGTTTGCCTCTGAAGTCCCATTTGCTGTAACTTCTTGCATCCCTTTCTTCCAACACTGTTACACCAGTTTTGGCTCCAAGTGGAGCAGAACAGATAATCCCTGATGAAGAATTGCTGAATGAAATGTACTGTGGCTGTATTTCTCTCACGGAGTTGTATCCCTGGATTCCCCATGGGTGAGAAATCCATCCTAATGGATTTCTTAGAAATGCATTAGGGCACCCTTTTGCATCCCAGCCTCTCCAGAAGTACTTGCTAGAGGATGAGTAATAATTCTCCTGCTTGCTCTGCCATTACAATCCTCTTTTAATAAAATGGATATTCTGACAATAATTGCAGTTGCCAAGCAATAGAACTTAGTAGTGCTAGGCTGATTAAATACCTAAACCATTTTGTTAACCAGAATTATAACACTGTGCATCACCCACTGTGCTTTTAGACAATGTGTAAAAACTATATATCGGATTGGGAATTGAATGTCTTGGGCAGAAAGTAAATGCAAAACAGAGGGAATGGGCTGTAATGTCACCTTGCACTTAGAAGCCAAGTCTGGACAAGCAACAAGGAGTAAATCACTTGTGGCCCTGCTTCTAAGAAGTTGTAGATTTCGTTTTCATTTTTGTTTTTATTTTCAGTATTTTACAGTGAAGGTCAGTTAATTGCTGAACAGAAGATCTGCGTAGATACACTGAAAAGCCTGTACTTAGGACTGAAAGCTTTTCTTTGTCTTTAGAGAAATGAAAACCTTGGAGGTCTGGTAGTTGACTGTGCCTAGAAGAGCTCTAGTTTTTCATGCTTAGCCCTGTTTATCTGGTTGCTTCTCACTTATGTGTGCTAAGGGATGCTTTGTTTGTAGTGGCACACCTTGACTACTGTCACAGAGATGTTTGGCTTTTTTTAAGCCCCAGTTACTGTCCTGGGATGCCTCTGAGACAGTAAATGCCCTGTGTGAATGCTGCTATTCTACTATAAAAGACACTTTCCTGGTTTGGGCTGTGTTTGTGATACTGAAGGCTAGTCAAAAGCATCCATCTGGCCAGAAAAGTGAGTTCACATAAGAATTCCTACTGGTACAGTTACTTTGGTTTGTATTTGCCTTAAATGGTGTTCTGGTGCAACTGTTTTGGGTTGATAAGACCTGTACTACTAGCCACCTTGTCCCTAGTGCTAGGCCACGTGTTTTACCTTGTATTTTGAGAGGAGGGCTCTTTTTTCAATCTAGTCAGCCCATGACTGGAAAGCCCCACAGCACCTGCATGTATGTAATTTAATACTTTTTAAGCCTTTTCTGGAGATTGCAAGTTGGTCATATTTTAACTGCCTGCAGAAAGCAGGTTACAGCATGACCTATGTGATTTTTAAGCTGCGTAGCTGTCACGTGAAGGGAGGGATGTGAGGATCTGTTAAATGAAGTTCATCAGCACCATCATTTTTCTTCTGTGCAATTAGATGTTTTCTATATATATATTTTTTTACACTACTTTAAATCTCTGTTCAGGTGGAAATATGGGAATAAGGGAAGTCTTAATTCAGTCTATTAAACAAGTAACATTACTATGAAAGGCCAGACAATGTAGGATTTCTGAGTTTTGTCACACAGGAGATGGTTAGCACAGACTATTAAGACCATGTGTTGCATATTGTTACGAGTAATTGCGTCACACTTGTAATTTTTCAGTGAATCTAAACTTCCCAATGGCTCTCTATTAAATCCTTTCACTGACCATTATGGATGCAATTATATGTTATGATACTGTTTTGTCATTTTGCTCCTAGTGAAGTCTAAATGATCTGACCTGCTTGGCCAGTCATTTATTAAAAATTAAAACAAAACCAAACCAACTGAAAGACTTGGGCAGTGGGTTTCCTAGATGTCTGCAGGATGACAACTCAGCAGGCAGCTAAAAGCACACTAAAGTCTCCCTAAACGTGAGTTGTTGAGCCCAGCCACATGATGAATTTTCATTCTGGAAGAACTGGCTACTTATCCCGGCTACCTAAGTGTATACCCCATAGGTTTATGTCAGCCAGTTGCTGAGTCACTTGGATGTGTAGACAACTGTTTTAAAAAAGAGTAAATAAGTTATTGCATACAACTGTATTTTTTTTTTCAAGGTGGAGAAGAACAGTCCCCAGGAGAGACAATTTCTGTTAAGCTCTTTTGTCATCACAGATTGTGAAACAAGTTCAGTGTTATAAACAGCTTGTAATTTCAATCTTCCATTTTTGCTTTAGCAGACATTAGACTGAAGCTGCTGGGATAGGCTTTAAACATTATTATCACAGTTAAAAACATAACATGCCACCTACTCACTTCTGGGTTAGGTGTAGAATGATATAGAATGGCATGCTCTTACTTTGTGATGCTGTCAGAAAAGCAACAGTGCAGGGTAAGAAAGAGTGCAGAGGTTTGAGCTCTGTCTTTCTTCCTCTAAAGATGTATCTAATCTTCCATGATATAGGCATTACCTGCAGGTTTGGTTTTTTTTGTTTGACTGGGACCACTTTTTCACAAGCTGGCAAACCTGACCGTGCTATGACTGAAGTGTTGCACTGTAGTTTACAGTATCTATCTCTATTGATCTATAAAGGTTCCTTCCAATCCTGCCATGCTATGATTCTCTCTGGAGTTGCATTCAACTGGTGCTTCAAACGATTTTCCATTCCTTGTAACTACACAAAAGTATGTCGCCAGAGGTTTGAGTGTTCAGCTCCAACCATAGTGTTCAAACAATAACTTTCAAGTTCGGCATTAATGGGTGGGGAATTTACTGTAGGTTTGATCTTTCTGTTAGCTTTTTATCCTGTTTTCTCTGCTGCTTGAGTGACAGAGAATCTTGTAGTAGGCATTGTCCATAACCTGAACAATGTCCATAAGCCCTACAGATCAAGGTTAAAAGTTTGGTGCTACTTTTACTTGGTTTGATCAGCTGGGGGTTCTGAAGCTCAAGGAGCTGGATGTTACTAGCTCTACAGTACCTTCCTCCATTTTTGCCCTTTTTACTGACAAAGATGAAGAGAAATCCATGCCAACTGAGCCACTCATTCATGTTACGCTGTTTCAGTAGTAGGAGGTAACAGATGTGGCATCAGAGGAACCCCTGAGGGATGTGCTGGGTCAGTGCAGTCTTGGTGAGAGAGGATTAATTTAGGGATGACACTGTTATGTGGATGGTTTCACGTAAGCTAGGCTAAATCAAGACCCACTTGCTCTGGTGAACAATGTAAAGAAGGCATCAATCAGTATTATTAAAGCAACTCAGTTCATTTTGTTGGCTCCATTTTTGCTAAGCTGCTGTTCCTGTTGACACTCAAAGTGAAATGTTGGCAGGGAGAAAGCAAGTGAGATGAGGGACAGAAAAGTGATTTATTCAGATTTTTTTTTGTGTAAACTTGTGGGGAAGTTGGAGGAAATTCGTGGAAAGCAGCAGTGCCAGAGATATCTTTAGCCAATGACAACTGAAATTGCAAGAGCAAAAAGGCAGAGCCAGTTTGAGTTTGTGATGTGGATTGTAGTCCTTCAGTGTGTTGTTTTTGTGAATGTTTTGTTCTGGTCAGCTTGGTAACACAGTGGCCCTTAGAATATATAGTTAGTAGAGTGGTAAAAGAGAAAATAGAAGTAGGATGTGTGCTCTTTTTTAAGGGCTATCTGAGACAAAGAGAACATGTAGGGAGTTGGGGAATTCAGTCACACCAAATTTGATTGGCCTCTTCTGACACGACTTTTTCCTTCCAGATCTGAAAATGAAGAATTCTGTGAAAGTTTGATAGGAGTGGTGAGTGAGATGAGGTAAATTAATAAGAATAGATTATATTTCTCAGAAATGACAAGCTACGTTGTGATGTAATTGCCACTCCCACTAGTGTTTAGAAGATCATAGCAGTCTGGCTTAGTCCTCCAAAGCTTAACTTTTAATTAAATGAACAACCCCAAGCCCTCTTTCTGGGCTTCTCAAGAGTTCTGTTCAAATAGAAACAGTTGGGCTTTTGTTCAGGTTTGAGTATTCCCTTTCGTGTTTTACAAGCCAAAGATGGCAGAGCTGTGTCAGTGCTAGAAATACAGAAGTCGAAATTCAATTATGGATTTACTTAGCAAAAGCTATAATAGTGGATATTTTCTGGATTGTAGGGTGCTTTTTACCTCTTCTCCCCTTCCTCCCAGCACAGGGAGATGTACTTTCATAAAATCTTGGTAAATGTGAAGCAGTTTATGTAGCGTGCCTGATGAAGAGGAAGAGTTCAGTGGTTTGGGAGACAGCTTGAATTGTGGTGTAAATGTAGTTCCCTCTTTGTTACCGGCTGTGACATCTCAAGAGGTAATACAGAAGCTGGCTTCCCGGGGAAGAGATCTAGTGATTGATGTGACACATGCAGGATAGGTGAGCTTAGAGAGTACAGAAATTTTGTGGGAGGTTGTGTAAGTACATTAAAGACACTAAAATATATATTTCATTCATAGTGTCACTACTAAGGCAAAACCAAGAGCTCAGTGGGTGGTGGAATCCTGTGTTAATGTAAAGTGTCATAAGCAATCTCTCCAACCACTGATTTCTGTGAACTCCACATTTAATTTCTTCTTTGCATAGTGTGCAATTAAAGACTCCTTACACTTCTGTAGTATCTTTTTTTTTCCCCCTGCATCTGCAGATGGTGCAACTGTGCTGAAACTTTTTGTGGGCTTGAAGGGAATTTGTGGTTGCTAATCAGTTCCTTAGGATTTCTACCTTTGCTGTCCAAGTACTACAGGAACAAACTAGGCTTAAGGCTAACTAGGCCACGGACTGCAGTACCTATGTGTTCAGCAGTGACTGAATAAGAACACCTCAGAATTTTCCTTCTTCAGGGCTGTATGACAGTCCTGATGGTTTTCTTAAAACAATCGTAATACTTAGTAGTAAGAATGAGGAGAGAGCTTAAAGTCAAGTTCTACTTTTCCCTGCTTATAATCAGTATGGATGTAACATTTTCAGACTATTCCCTCTCTCTTTCCACTGATGTGTCCTTATGCTTCTCTTCTGAGCAAATGCAGTCATGTAGAAAAGAGCCTCTTTTGAAATCTGCTGATTTCTGTTTAGTATGTTATGTGTGTTTAGTTCCTTTTTCCTAACCTGATTCATGCCAATTTTTGAGATAACACGAAGATGAGGATTCTGTCATCGGCCCCAGTTGTTTTTTTAACCTTCAAGTATCTACAAGGAATTGTTTGAGCCATTGTGGGTTTTTTTTCCCCAATTTCCCAGACCACCCCTCTATGTTGATCCAGTGTATAGAAAATACGCAGGCCATTATACATTCTGCAGGTCTGAATCGACCCAGTGCAATAAATATATTCTTGGTTATTAGGAGAGAGGGGTGGTAACTCTGGAGATGCTTGCCTTAAGGAGGCTGCATGCTGTGGATCTGGGATGAGGCTACTGGAGCACAGCCACATTCAGTAGCTACTTTGGACCTTTTTTTTTTTTTTATAGAAGGACCTACCATAGATTAAAACTAAAAAACACATGGTGAAAAGGAAGTGGCTCTGTTGGGAATAAATAACAACACTGTTCAGAAGATGTACTGTTTTCTTGGAAAGACCCACAGCTCTGAGCTGGCGTTATTGAAGGATGATGTGGTCCAGCCTCTCATTAGAGGAGTTTAGGGGAGAGCGATCTGACTTTGTTGGGCAACATCACCTCTTAGCTGACCAGAGAGTAGCAGTAGCTGTCTGGGAAAGGAGACCTCTCATTGACATGGAGTATGCTCAGAAAAAGCCATTCTTGGCAAAATGACTTTTTTCTTGTGGTGATGTGAGCAAGCTACTCTCTAAAAGCACAACTCTCCAAAGTTGTGTTTTGTATTAAGCCTTGTAGTTCCTTCTTTGTGTAGGAAATCATCCAGCACTGATGGTAAGATCCTGTACTTGTTATTTCAGAGTAGCTAAGTTGAGCAACCTCATGCCCTCCCTTAAAAGAACCCTTTTGAACCTTGTGCATCACAGGCTTTGTCCTTAGAGTGGATGTTTTAACCCTTGGACAGAAAGACACAGAATTATAACAGTTACTGCACCTTCAGTGCTTACTTTCAACAAGTGTTAAGGGGACACTTAAAAAAAAAAGTGTAAAAGCCAAAGGTAGCCAGGCTCTTAAGGTAAAGCTTTATATCTCTACTGTGAAGTAAAGGAAACAATTTTCACAGAAGGGAAGACAGAAGAGGGCAAACGAAGGGGAATCCTTACTTGGTTTGGTAACATGCTGTCAGTATACAAAACAGGAGACAAGTATGAAAGGGGAGTTGATTTCAAGATTGCCAGTTAGATGTTAATGCCAAGCAGTCTATCCTGATTCTCATTTCAGAAGTGTAAATGACTGCATAGGCTGAGCAAGCCTCTGTTGCTGGGGAGAGCCTGACACAGCTGGAGGAGAGTTAGGTTGAAAAGGTCTTAGACTTGTGAAAGAGTCATGCTGGATTGACTGGATGACTCAGAGCTGCCTTGGTGCTACTTTGTCTACGAGTGTTTTTTGGTGTTGAAAGTGCTGGATAGTGGTGGTTACTCCATCTTTGACTTCTGACAGGTCAAGAGGATACTGAAACTATTCAGTAAAGTACAACTTCTAATATTACCCCAAAAAGTGAAGGGCTAAAGGCAAGGTGTAAAATGTGAAGAGATGTATTTTTTTTCTCAAGAAAAACATAAACAGTTGTGTTTCTTGAGAACTTCTAAATGGAGTAACTGGGAGGAATACAACATTGGGGAAGCAAGAACTGCACCATAATGAAATGGTTTCTTGTAGGAAATGAATTATTCTCTTTGTAAAAGCAGGAAATGTGTGAATTGTGCGTCCTGCCTTCTAACACCTTAGACTGATAACAAATTAACTGCTATGAATATATGTACAGCTTTGACATGCTGTAGCAAGCAGAAGTTGTATTATAGGCTGCGTGTTGAACAGCAGCCTTTATGCTGCTTTGTCTTTCACAGCATGCTGTTTTGCAAAAAGAAGGTTTCCTTTGAAATGTTCAAGGGCAACAGGCATGTCCTTTTAGGAGGAGCTAGTGACCTGAAGTAACTAGTGAATACATAAAAAGAATGAAGACCTGATCCATGGAGTAAATGATTACTTGATGATAGATGAGATTAAATAGCAGGTGTTGGCAAGGTGGCAAGGTTCTTTTCCATGTCAAAATGCTTTTATGATCAAAATGAGCATTAGCAAATCATAATTAAGGTCAAGAAGTAACTCCTGGACCACTGTACCCTGATCTTTGTGTCACATACAACTTGGCTTCAGTCTGCCCAGTCTGTTTGTGACAGTAGTGTCAACTCATCTGTGTGCTGTGCAGTGTGTGGATTTGTGCACAGCCTCTGTTCTGTTCCTTGGTGCCCCAGCCTGGAGGGTTCCTTAAAAAGGAGACTTGCCAGGAGATTCTGCCAGATGAAGAAACAGCCTGCAGGTCTCGTTAATTACTCTCATGGTATGAACCTGTTAAGCGCAATCATTTTCCCTGGTAGTTCATTGACCCCATATCGGTTACATGATCAGGCTTGGATTTGCCTTCTTACTAGGACTGGGCTGCAGGTCCTCAGGTTGTACAGCTTGCCCCTGGGATACTTCCAGGACAAAAGTGGACTTCATGTTGGATAGTAGATGAAGCTCAGAACTTTTGGACTAAAGTGCTACTTCCAGGGAGGCATTTGCATTGGACTAGGTAAAGAATATGTTGCTTCTCTTTGGTATTTTACTGTATTGGGGAGTTTATCTTTTAAACAAATACATATGTATCTATTTAAATATCTGATTTCTCAGTCACTATTAGATGCTTAGTTCACAGTAAGTGAGAAATGATAGGCAGCTTAAGGAAAGACTTGGAAATATCTATAAGCAGCTGAATGAAAACAGCATGGATATGGCTATCAGTAATTATCCTGAGTGTTTATGATCTACCCAAAACTATTGAGGTAGGATAATAAACAGATGTTGCATTTTTATTTTAGTGAGCAAAATAAATACGTGATAGCTTATTTCCAGTTCTGAATTGAATGTGGGACAAAGTTATGTTATGCTAGTCATATTACAAAAGCTCTCTAAGCTGGAATATCAAAAACTGTTAAATGGAATATAAATGCTCTGAAGAGCATTTTATGTGTACTTTATTGTGGCTGACAGACCAGTTTGTATTGTATGTCCATATACGCTTTCTCTGACATGGCATCCAAAGAAAACACAGCACAGCCAAATGGAAATGGTAGTTGACTTTGAGCTCAGTTGAATTAGTTCTACATGTAGCTCTTTTTAGGGCAGTGAGAAAAAGGTGGTGCATTGTGGTATAATTCACTTTTGTAAACAGTGTGAACATCAAAGAAACGTCTTTTTTTTATTAAGTGCTTTAGTTGAAACCATTTTTTTTCCAAATGTCAGTATGGACCAAACTGCTTGTCCTGTGTCATGTTTGAGTCTCTGCAGTTCTCATTATGTGCATGAAGTTCTGCAAAATGTAACTCACTGGATGAACTAGTAAGTTCTTAAATAAAAAATGTCAACAGCACACTCATCTGTAATCAGTTCCTAACGTTAGAGCCCACTGGACTTCATCCTTTCCTGTATTAAGAGGATGATGTTTCATAATTGAGGCGAGTGCATACTTTTTTGCTATAAAGTTTTAGTAATGTTATTGATTTATAAGGCATAAAATTTCTAAAATTAAGTAGCTTTCAAGCTGAAACAAACACGAAGCTAAAAGCAGTATGACTTCTAAGGCCCAGCCTCAGAATAGATGCATGAGCAGATATATAATGCTTTAGTTAACAGTTGGTGCCATTTCTCTTAGAAATTGTTCTTTAGGGTATTATAACTCAGCTGTTTTTAAACCCATCACTCTGGAACTTTGCCTACAAAATGTCAGCACAAGTGGAAATTTTATTTCTTTAACAAAATAAAGGGCTTGGAGGAGTTAGGCTTTCTAAAACTTTATGGCAGTAAAATAAATTTTGCTACTTCTGTGTTGCCGTAACAGGAACCATACTGTTCACCTTGTCCTGCCAGCAGGTAGAGACAGAAACCAAAACGGTTTAATTTGGAAACCACTCTGCATTCTAACTTGCCTTTTTTAGAAAACCAAAAAATAGAAGCCCAATGTCTAGGTGTAAATATACTCATGTCATTGTTGGGCTGTGCTTAGGGGAGAGGGCATTGTCTCTTGAGGATGGGTGGAGGGATGGTTGCTTTGAAAGAAAATTTCCAAAGTTGAAAGCAAGACTTTAGTACCAGCTTGTTAAATGAGTTTACTCTGGGTTGAGATAATCTTTTGTACAGATTGAGGAGGGAAGCACACGTTTCTGCAAAGGATCAGCAAACCTCTTAGCTGCTGTCTTGGAGTTCTTGAACATTCCCTGTTGGGTAATGCCAACCCACTCACCTTTTTTAATGTTTTCCTGAAGTTAAAGCTGTACACACATTCCAGACAATAGTATGCAATTGTTCTGTAGTTAGTATCTACTAAAATAGGGGGATTTCCTGCCTCTCTGCTTGTGACAGACAAGTGTTTCTGTTGGTACATTAGTTTTGCTTTTTATTTTTGGGGTTATTTTTTAAAGATTTAGGGAATGAAGTGTCTCACACATAATAGTTACTTCTAGGGCAGCAAATCACATCATAATAGGCTGTGCTTTCAGCTTGGATCTTTACAGAAGGAAGATTAGGTAATAGTTTACATAGAAAACATCTGTTTCTTAATGAAGATCTCACCCTATTTTTGTTCTTGGTTTGTTTTTTGTTTTTTGGTTTTTTTTAACATTTTCCCTCTAAGAAGCAAGAACTTTAGTCTTTAAAATACTTAAAAGTCTTTAAATCCTTGTCAGATATTAGAGTTACTGCGGTTTTAAGGTGCTCGCATTCTGGATCCTTTGTTAGCTTAAGTTAATAGCCTTAGATAAGTGTTGTGGGATGGAAGGACTGCTTTCTGTTGTCAGTGCAGTTTCCGAATCTCTGCACAATTTGTCTGGGTGAGAAGTTACTTTTTTTGGCTCCATTGTTTGTTTAGAACTTTTCCTTGTCTGAGGAAAAGATGTTGTTAAAATAATTAAGCCTAGCATGCATAAAAAGGGAACCTATCCACAAAATACAATTGCTTCGGTTTTATTTAAGTTCCGAGTCGCTTAAATTAGCGTTACACGGAACTTACTGTCTGTTACGAGGAGTCTTATCCGTGTTTTCCACCGAAGAACAACTCAGAGGGTTTCCAAGAACAGCAGCTCTCTACACTGCCCAGTTCTTTGCTTTACATAAAAGTGCATTTCATGTGTCTAATTGTTACATTATTATTATGATTTTCTTCCAGACCCATTAAAATTTTTATTGTGATACAAGTGTAATATGCACAGACCTTATATGTAAATTTATTAAGGGGTAATCCTTTTGCTTATTGTTTTCTTGAGAGTGCACTGAGTTCATCCTGCTGTTTTCAAGGGAAGTTCCTCAGTGTGACGCTGTGTGTTCTTGTAAATAAATTTATCTTGTGTTTTTGTAGAACTCAAGAAACTCTTTTGTATCTTGGTGCCAAAATCAGTGAAACTTGCTTCATTGGAACATGCAAACAGGAATTCAGTGCATTAACTACAAATTCAAGCACTTTCTTTTCTTTCCAGTCACAGCTCAGGAAGTGCCAACCAGCTTTCTGTGGATTTTGTCTTACTGCTAATCTTTTGCAAGAGTAGTATTCAAAAATTAGGCCTAGTTTGACTAGGAAGAAAGAGTGATTTAACACTTTCTAAGTGGTAATTTTCTGGAAAGTTTCCTCATTATGTGCACCTATGTTAAGGGGAGATGAGGATAAATTAGTAATGTAATGATCTGCGGATCACTGTCGGTATAACCTAACTTGTTTCAAATCCTGTGGCTGAATCTCTGGTCTGGTCATACAGATAGTGATGTAATTTGGAGCAGGGTGTGCAAATGCATTTGTCGTATCTTTATGTTCTTCAATCTCATGCAGCTCTTTTCAACAGCAATAATAAAACAACACTGCTGTGCAGAGTATAGATAGCTTGCATGTCTGTGCTGATCCTGGTAGTGTTTACAGTGATAGGTTAAATGAGGTGAATGTGCAATGTAGGTGTCATTTCCTATTTTAACATTGAAGCCTACTTAAGAAGTTAAAAATTTCATGGCCATCAGACTATCCTAATTTCATTCCAGTTTCAGAGGGCTTAAAAGTGGCTTATTTAGTAACTTTCCTTTCTCTTTTTACATTTTCAGTTTGTGGGCCAAACGTTGACATTCGCAACGATATCCATGAGCTGAAACGCCTGGAGAACTGTACGGTAATTGAGGGTTTCCTTCAAATTCTGCTCATCTCTAAAGCAGAGGATTACCGCAACTTCCGCTTCCCAAAGCTCACTGTCATAACTGACTATTTGCTGCTGTTCCGTGTGGCAGGCTTGGAAAGCCTCAGTGATCTCTTCCCCAACCTCACAGTCATTCGTGGGAGGAACCTCTTCTACAACTATGCCTTGGTCATCTTCGAAATGACAAATCTTAAAGAGATCGGGCTTCACAACTTGAGGAACATTACCCGCGGGGCCATACGGATTGAGAAGAACTCTGACCTATGTTACCTCTCCACAGTGGACTGGTCTCTCATCCTAGATGCAGTGTCCAATAACTACATCGTTGGGAATAAACCTCCAAAGGAATGTGGTGACTTGTGTCCAGGAACAATGGAAGAGAAGCCATTGTGTGAGAAGACATCTATTAACAATGAGTACAACTACCGCTGCTGGACCACCAACCACTGCCAGAAAAGTAAGATTTGAGTAGATGGTGTGTTTTTGTTACCTCTTTCTGAAGTAAAGGTAGAATTTTCATTTGAAGGTTTTAGTTTAAGCTCTCTAGCGACTTAAACATTTACTCTAGTTGTCTGTAGTCCATTGTAACAAGTTAATCAGTTACCACACAAACAAGTTCCTCCCCAACCAGTACAAGATAGTCTCTCCTGATTTTAAAAAGCCTAAACAAACAAAAAACAACAACAAAACCACACTAACTTCTTGGATTTCCTCCCCATGAAAAAGAAGCAAAGTAAGCATAGAACTAAAGCCATTGTAGTAGGTCTGAACTAATTTTGCCTCCCTTGAGAACCTTGGCAGGACATAGCTGTTGAATGCCATCTCCTTCTCCTTGCTGAAGTTACTTAATGTGCGTACCAGAGTCATCACAGTACAGAAGCTGTTAACTGGACTGACTTTGTTCTTTGCCCCCCTTGGTATGCGCCTTAAGAAATTGTTGTAATGGGAAATTATATATATATATAAGAACTGTTTTACTGACACCCCTTTTTACATTACAGTCTGTAGTGTCAAAGAGTCAATGGATATCTTGACTCTTGGTGAAATTTTCCTTGCTTGTTTTGTTCTTAGCTGGCATGACAGAGTTTGTGTCTTTTTGATAGGGAGTATTAGCAAAAACAAAACCTGATCTCTTCTCACTTTTTAAAAATAGAGTAAACAAACACATAGTTTACTCAGATAACATGATTACATGGCAGGCTTTTTGAGTTCATCCTGTAACTTTACGAAAGCTGAGCCCTGCAGCGCCAGAAGGGCTTAATTACAAGCAGTAGTCACTGGGAGAAACAGTTCCTAAATTCCACTTGACCAAAGCTGCTATCATGATAGGAAACACGGCACTGTGAGGGAAAAGAGGAACAGGGCTATATTCAGGTTACCTTTATTTGAGGATGCAGGGGTTTTTTCTGAAGTGTCTCATCAGTTGCTTGTGAAGCCCCTATGTTAAATTAGAACTGAAATTAAAGTACTTTGTAGGGCAGTTGCAGTCAACAGATGCCCAAAGTATCTCTGAAAAAGGCGTTTATAGGGTTATGCTTTTATCAGTACTTTCTTTTAAACAAAGAAAACACCTCACCCTGTTACTGGCAGACTAATTTGTCCAAACTGAGGCAAGTGAGCTACATTAATTCCTTACCCTGTGTTGCCATGAGTTGTTAGGTTTCTTCAGGCCAAATTTGTGTCTTCATTAAAAGCATGTAACTCTGTTGTCTATAGGGGGTGACCTAGGTGATTCCTGTGCAAGCTCATTGCCTTTAGTGGTTTGAATGGATGTGACTGGAGTGTGTTTAATGAGATAGAACAACTTACTTGCCTTCTGGTGTGTGCTCTGGCTCTTTGGAGTAGACAGAAGTCATGTGCAAGAAAAGCCTGTTGACTTCTAGGGGAATGTTGAAATAATTAGGATTCCAAAGACATGTGAGAAAAGATCTGTTTAAGTAAAATAAAGTCGTAGTTATACTGTGATGGCAGCACTTCTAAGGCAAGGATGTAGATAATGCTTTTCTTTCCCTATATCCTTTCATGGGAGATGGTGAAGAAGAAAGGAAGTATTGCAAAACAGCTTTTAAAGGGTTCTTAGGAACATTGCATTGTAGAAAAACAAGATAAGTTTAGAATATCTTAAGATTCAGAGCATATAAAGAAATAACCAAGTTCTAATCAATAAAAAGAGTGAGGAAGTTGGACCTATTTAATCTGTTTGTTGTGATAAGCCACTGACTGCGAGGAAGAAGACTTCAAATTTGCCAGCCATTCATCTGAAAAAAAAAAACCCCAATCCAAACCTCAATGTAAAAGTACTCCCATTCTGAAGGAAAATAAAGGAGGTATAAATGTGCAACCGTTCAAAAGGGAGCTTTTTGTCTCTCCTGCTAGATTGTTTGGACGCTTTCACAATGAACTCCTGATCTGGAGGGGACTCTTGTAGTAGAAAATTACACGAGACATGAAAAAGAATATAAGCAAGGACTTTTAACTTACTGAGTGTTTCAATCTGCATTTTCCTACCAGCAGAGAGATATGAGACCTATGTTATTTTCCAGGGAAAATTTTTGTACTGTAGTATCTAATTTAACCCTGACATTCTCCTTGTGCGTCACAGTAACGTTAAACTGAAAATGCTGTCTATCACTCAGGGTTCCTTTATGCCTCTTTATTTTCCTTTGCTCTGTATCTGTGGAGGAGTGTATATTAAATCACTTTTGTCCTTGTTTAGATTTTTACACTGAAAGATCTGAAGTTGATAGTTAAATACTGTGTGGGAACACTCAGTACTTTAAGTAGCCTGGCTTCTGTTTAGTTCTGCTGTTGAGTGGAAGTTGTGTTTTCCCTTCTTTTTCTTGCTCACAAACAAAGGAAGAACCCGGTGCTTCCTTCAATATAACTTGTGCAGGAACAGTGTTGAGGGAGGAGAGAGGGAAGGATATGCTGTGTGTGGCTTAATGTAATACATCAGTGTTTCTATAGTAGAACAAACTGTAAAGGAGCTGTAACTTAAATTTTTGGGGGTGTTTTCTAAAGTTCAGAGTGAAATATCAAGCTCTCTGATAGTTTTGTTGCCCTGGTTTCTGTGTAGTATACATTCCTTTACCTTTGAGTGCCCCAAGGCAGCAGCCTTACTAGTTTGCTCTCTTTGGAGCTGTGGCATGCTGTGTTGGATTTGGCATGCTGTCGTCTCTCTGAATTGCATCTATCTTTCTTTTGGCATGTCAAGTGCTAGCTGTGCTTCACTTGGGTTGCAGATCCACATGGAAGAATCCTTCAAGATAAAAGGAGAGTGCTGAAGTTGTTTGCATCAGCAGTTGTGCTTTGGGGCACAGGTAGAGATGGAAAAGATAAAATCTGAGAGTCCAGACATACAAACAGTATTCTGACCTTTTGGGATTTTTTTTTTTTCTGGCAATTGTGACTGCTGGAAACATTTATGGAAGCTGCCTGCATCTTGCTCAGTGATTGATGTGAAAACCAGAGAAACTGTTCCTGCTGTACCCCCTGAAAGACCAGTCTGTGATGACACACTTGCTTTGCGTGTCCATGGGTCTACTGTAAAGAAAACTTCCCTTGTTTTCTATATTCCTTTTGCCAGATGACTAAGTTTTGAGGTCTGCTGCCTTAGGCACTAGGCCTTTGTAAGCCTGCAGAAACCCAATGTAAATTACAACCTTGAAAACCTGCCTGTGAGTTTAGGATCCCTTGTCTGCCATATCTTTTGTGGTGTTTTTTGAACAAGTCTAACTAAGGCTTCACAAGACACTTCTGCTTTTACTGGGGCAGTAAGAAATGAAACAGGCAAACTGTTAATATGCTAAAGTAATAGCTAAACTAGTAGTGGTCTGTGTGGAAGATCTATGGTGTATAGGTGTCTTTTTTTTTTTTTTTCTTGAAGCTCATCTTATCTGCTGTCCATCCACCTCTCAGTTAAGTTGGGAGATGCCTTTTGTCAAGCATTAGCTGAAACGCTTCCTTTCCTGCTCAGATAACAGAAAGACTAGGGGTCTGGTTATGGGGAGGACAGACTATTAATACTAGCTCTGAAGGGGTAGTGGTTTCAAACTGTGGCTTCTGTGTGAGAGGAGGAGTCTGGATCCTCTGAGAGTGCAAATTTTAGTGCTGCACAAATGGTCTAGCCATTCAGATAAAAACAATGAAAGTATCTGAAGTGCATGAGGGATCTTTAAGCTTAGATTTGCCACTGACATAAAGAAAAGTAGGTGTGAATTGCTGTTGCAGAGAGAACATGGATTAGGGCTCTAAGCATTAAGCAATTGTTTCTAAAGAGGTGAATTTGACATGAAAAACAATAGCTCACGTAGACTGTGCTTCACAGTGCAACAGAACAAAACTTTCAGTTTCTGAAAGCGTGAAACTGAAGACCACAGAAAAGGCATGTAAGGATTTGAAGACTGATAAAGAAGCAGATGGTGGCTAAGCACAAAATGTTTTTAATGAAAATGTATCCTATTCTTTTTGAATTGGTTTGACAGTGGTCTGAAAAGATATGGTGTATGTGGAGAAAGAGGAACAGGAGGGAGAGAATGACAGTGAGTGGGAAGAGTGGTCCATATGTACCTTCTACTAAAATGTTTAAACATATGGAGACAGTAACATGATGTGTTCTCACAAATATTCGGAATCTGCTCCTGTTTGTTTACACAGAGCTCAAAAGATAATGCAGTTGAGTGGTATCGTTTGACATAGCTTCATTGACTTGTGCGGTACTTACCACTGTACGCCATCTGGGAATCTGCTCCCTGTTGATTCAGCAGAGTAGTGGTGAAAACTATGTGCTGGGATTCTTTTTTTTTTTTGCTTTATCCCTTCGTGCCTTCTTGTTTTCTTCTCCCCGAGGACTATTCACTGTATTCCCCTGTCCATTGGAAATATTGAGCATACGTGAACTATGTAGACATGAAGAGAGGAGAAGAAGCTGGGAGCCAGAGGTGCTGAATAAAATTGCACTCACTTTGCTTTAAAACATGTCTACAAGCTTTCTTATGTTATCTGTTTCACTTTTCTTTCTTTGGTGTCTTTTCCTTAAGCCCTGAAATAGAGTCAAAATTGTGTGTTATCACCAGAGGACAACATACTTTAAAAGGTTTACTCTTTGAGCAAGCAGATTTGATGTAGTGTGATAAGTGAAACTAGTCCGTGTAACGCCAATCCTACTTTTGTTCAGTTTAAAAAAAGTACTGTATAAACCTGCATGTATTTTCAAATAGGTTGTTGGTTCATGTTTATTTGCTGGAGAGTTTGCATACAAACCATGTGATCTGAGAGGAATAAACAGAAGGGTAGGAGGGGAAAAAAAATGCAGAAGATGCAGTTGGTGTCATTGAGTTAGAAAAATCTGGAGCACGTTAAAAAAATTGTTAGTGTTTTCTTTGTGAATGAAGTTTTTCCCTGACTTTCACTCCCCTCCTGAGAAGGCTGCTCTTCAGCCAGAGGTTTCCCAGCATTTTTATTATGGCTGTGAGAGCATATTTAATTAGTAAGCTGGAATGGCCACAGAGCAGTTTAGGCCAATCTGCAGTTAATTACTGTAGCAGTGGTTTATATTCTGAGAAAAGGGCTAAAATTAACCATATGTATACTTGCAGTTTTTCTTTGTTCTTTTGCAAAATGCTATAACCTGGAAGGATATTGTGAATATTGCAGCCTGTGCCACTGCCCAAAAAAAGTAAGTGCTAATGCTGAATACTCATCTTGTTTTGGCAGAAAGATGTGGAGTGTTTTTGAGAGGAATTAGAAATTTTGGAGTTTTGTATTCCAGTATTAAGACTTGATACAATTAAGTAGATCCATCAATGACACTTAGCCACGTGTTAAAAAAAACTCAACTTGTAGAAGTTCTGTATATTTTTTGGAATAAAGAAAAAACAAGTCAGAAGTGTTGTTAGGGTTTAAAATACTGTGTATCTTTTCTACTCTCAAGTGTACACACACACACAGTTTTCTCATTAGAAAACAATATATTTTATGATTGCTTCAATTTGATGGTTGTCAGCCCAAGAGGGGTGTTAATGTTCACCAGGTGATGTGTTGCCACATTCTAGTGACCATCCAAGCTATTCAAGAAGTTTATTTATTTCGGGACAGTTTCTTAAAATGGGAAAGGGGTTAATCCATGCGTTGAAGAGTGATACAGTAAATATTGCTGCTATTTCAGTGCAAGTATAATACCTCTTAAGTGATACTCAGGTGGTTGTGTATGCCCATTTATTATGAGTAATACAGGCATTATTTTGCACAGAGACCATTCTGATTTAAGATAAAGGAGGATGAACAGTTCTGAAGTTAACTCCTCAACAAACTTTCTCAAGCTATGAAGTGGAGTCAGTTTTTTGTGCCGTAAGTAAATTTGTCTTGTAGATGAGGAAGAGCATGCTGTGGTTGAAACCTGGCTGGACAGAAGCCTCTCCAGATCCACATTGTGCCTGTCTTTCACGGATTCATATTTTGGCTCACGAAGCTTTGAAATCCTGAGTAATCTTTATTGCTGCTGCAATGGGGGTTTACTTGAATTGTCATGTCAAGCAACTGCTTCGCTGTCAGAAAAAGAACTGCTATATTGGAGGTCATTTGTAGCAAACAGTCATTCCCTGCATTATGTTAATTCCCCAGTTTGATTTCTCTGATGCTTGGGGGTAAAGGGCGGGGATGAAAAACCATGCCAATACTTCTTAGGCAAAGACAGAAAAGCATCAATAGATTGTCACACGTACAGTGTGCAGTCTTTGAATGTGTAGTGCTGGAAAAGAAGTCATGGTCTAACCACTTGTTACATGGAAGTGACATGGAAGGAGACGGGAATCTGCTTTGTAGCCCAGGGCACCTGAGGCTGTGGAGCAGAGGGGGGTAGGAAGATGATGTCTACATCATAATCAGTGAGATTTTCTAAGGGGTTACTTATTTGTTTTTAACTTTTTTTTTTTTCTTTAGAAAGACTACTTAAAAACTTCACTAATGTTCTACAGGTACTTTGAAAGGTACTATATGTTAATGATGCTTCAGAAATGTGGTAATCTGGTGCTAAGTGAATTGGAAACAGAATGCTTTTGGTTTTACTTGCAGCAATTCTGCTCTTAGTGACTTAATACGATGTGTTTAGATAATTATCTTTTGTTTTATCTTCTTGTACAGCAGTACCGTGCTAAATCTACGAAGTTAAATATGCCTCTGAACTTGAATCAAATCTTTGATTAACATGTGTCACATGGACTTCCAGACTCCACTGATAGATATTGGACAAGTGCCTTGTTAGTGGAATAGACAGTTGTATTGGATAGTTGATTAAATGTAATGCAAGACTTTAATTTTGTGATGAATTTGCAAAACAACTGGGAACTGGGAATAGCTAGTAGCATTATAGACAAAATGTCAGGGAAATGTCAAGTGTAAAATCAGATGAAAGCTCTGTTTTTTCTGTGGTCTTGCAAATATAGCAGGGACGACAAGGCAAACTTAGCCTTGAATAACTTTTTCTGCAGTTCTTTCTCTGTGTCTCTCCTCCACTAAAGGAGTCTAATTTGTAGTGGATTGCTAGCTTTCCTGGGGATTTCTGTTTTGACAGTTAATGCTTGTGTGGATGTCTAATGAAGGGTGAACCTGAGCTGAAGAAGTTTAGGTGGGAGCCCTAAAAAGATCTATCCTCCACCTGGTTGTCTGTTTTCATGGAACATACAGTAATACATTTTTTGTGATGAGTGGTTTGCAATTGAATTTGGCTGAAATGGGCTGCAAGAGGTTTGGAGGTGGGCATGTGAGCAAACTCAGGGAACTCGCCAGCTTTGAATAGTAGGTGCCATTTCTCCCTTTTATCCTTCCCTCAACACACATGAATGTAGGAATGAGTTATCCTTAGTGCATTTTCATAAATTGTTTTCATATGGCAAACAAGTTTTTCAGTGTTAAACAGTGATGAAACGGCCTTTGTTTAGCTTTCCTTCCCACTAATAATGTGATTTCCTTCTCAAGTCTGTTTATGGCTCTGAGAATTAACTTGTAATAAAAAGATGCTTAGATAATAGTATGTTAATACAGATTGTTGAATTGCCTTTTTGTTCCAAGGTGAACTCAGCTTGGTTGGCTGTCTTTTCCTCCCCCTCCCTGACAAAGTTTTCAGTGCTTGGAATGGAATGTGCATGTGCTATCAGCCGAGCGCTAAAAATTATTTAGCAAGTAGTCTGCCCACCATAAAATGGTAAGAGTCTGAGGTGCTCATAACCTTGTTTTTTAAAGCTAGAAACTGTTTAGCATTCTCCCAAGTTTTCTTGTTTACTGTTCTTGCTGGGTAAAGTGAGCTTGTAGTTACCTGCCCAAAGCATAGTTCTGTGTGCCCATGCTAATTATTACATGCATTTCTGTAGCCCTTGACAATGTAGGCAAGAATGAATTCAGTGTATGGCTTGAGGATCTCTCCTGGAAAGGCTGATGTTTTTTGGAATTTGGTTGCTGATTTGCATGTTCAGAGGTATTCAAGAGGAAGCTCAAAAGTTCTTCTTGTTGCTAGTTAACGTTCAGCTTATGCTCATAGGTGGATCAAACTTGTAGTTTGTATACCAGTATGACCTTCCTGATGTGTTTTTTCCTTGTTGCAACAGATTGGGTTTATAGGCGCTTAACTGTTCCCTTCTTAATAAACAGTACTTTATAGCTGTTGAGACTCATGTCTTCCCAATATACTCATCATCCCTCCATTAAAAGCTTCTCTAACTCTCTACTAGCTTAATTCAATTGAGAAGTTTGTTTCTCTTACTTAGTTTTGTTGTTTGTGGGTTTTTTCTGGTTGATCTGTGAGGGATATATATGGAAAATTAAAGGTTATAGTTTTGGGAAATGATGCCATTTAGGAAACATGTTTGAAGCGTTGAGCGCGCAGAGAAAGTCTTTTATATCAATGCAGGCCTTGGGAGGAGGAGATGTTTTTCTATGTATAGAAACTTCCCGTATAGGATGGCAAGAAAAGGTTGCAGGGGGATTGCCTGTCTCTTTAAGTGGGTTTATAATTGGCTAGGAATTTTTGTCAGCTTAGTCACTGCAGCATTCAGCGGATGAGGGAAAAAAACCACAGGCCCCAACCGTTACAGGCCGTGGATAGGCTCTGTCATCCCAAAGGAATGCATGTGAACAAAACACTTTGTGCGGTGCAACCGTCGGCCTAAACAGTATTGCATTCTTAAAGCAGGCTCTGAGTCACATGGAGCAGATGGATTGTTTCACTAAAATGGAAGTTATGTATCACTGAGCACTTCAATCCAGCTTTTAAGTATGGTTGGAATAGGTCACAATATGCAACTGTGACAAAGGGGTGGTGTAACGGTAAATAAAAAAACCAAACCCAACCCAAAAATCATCATCATGTTCTGAGGTTGAAATAGTTTCTGTGGCATTAAAAAGGTGGGAAAGTCTTTTGCTTTGTTAATTACTGAGTTGGCATGCTGGTCTGAAGTTTTCTCTCTAGATTTCAGACAAGTGTGGTCTTAATTCTGAGGCACTTTGTGTTCATGTGGGAAGCTGCATGCTACCCAAACTAATTCAAAGAAACTCCTGTTTTCGGAGGAGGAAGGGGGCTTGAAAAACCTCAAACCCCAAACCTGTTGTCTCTTCTCACAATGAAATCAGCTGCTCAGTTCTTCTTCTCTCACCCTGCCCAGCCTTTTGCCCCAAAATCTATCATCAAGCCATTCTCTCTGGTGCACACTATTGATTAGTGAGAAAGCGGCTTTGTCTCTGTGGGTGGCAGTTACCCTTTATTTGGCTTTATCTCTTCCCTTCAAGGGATTTGAGAGGATCTGATAGGAGCATTGCCAGTCTCCAGCCTTCAAAGCTTGTAGAGGAGGAGCTGTGACTTCTGGCTAAACAAATTGAGAGCTGTCAAATGATATTTTTAATGTGTTTTTTACCTTTCCCCCTCTCCATTTTCAGGGAAGCCTCTTTAAAGAGTGGTCTAGGATTTAACAGAAAATGTGGCTCCCAGTTGGTGGATATTGACAACTGCTGTCATGTGGCAGGCGGTTGCTGGTTGGAGTAGAGCAAGTTTGGAGGTCTTAATCTGGTTATCACTAAGGCAGGTGTTTCAGAATTAGAGCCTCCCTATGTAGTATTAATTGAATCCTAAATCATTACAACACAAAGGGGAAACGTTCACTAAATTCCTTTCCATCTCTGGAGCTTGAATAGGAGCACATGAATAGGAGCTCTCTCTTAGAGAAGATATTTTACTTTTTAAGTGCTTGGTGAAGGCTGTTTGGCAGAATCAGAATTGACTGGTCCACGTGAAACACTACACGCAGAACTGAAATTGCAGTGAGTCACTGTCTGCTCTGTCTTTTGTGATCTCAGAGTCTGGGATAAAATGCTGCAGTGGGTGTTAGAGATAAAACCCAGTATGCAAATCCTTAATTCAGAGATCAAGCACTCTTCCTCTTTTACTCGCTGCAGTTGTTTGTCTGTGTGCATCCATTTTTTCTCTGTAGAAGAGAAATTAAAGTAATCAGTAATACTTTGCTGCAGAAAATGGAGAGTGGTTGTAGGGAAATAGACATACTCCTTCCAGCAAACCAGCTGTAGAGAGTTTGTTAAATTCAAGGGCTGGTTTAGGATCAAGTTGTTTACAGGAGAACATAAGTAATTAGAATGTATTATATACATGGAAAAATTAATACTCTTCCAAGGCAAAGACTTTATTCTTTATTCTGTTCTTTATTCTTCTACACTTAGAAAGCTTCTTGGTGTGGTTAGACTGGTTTGCACGTGGCAGATGGTGTTTCTACGAGAAAAGTGCAATATAGGTAACAGTGAGTGAAAGGGGCATTTTTGAAGTGGTGAATGCAGTGTCCTTCACTATGGCATTGCCTGGTGTAAGTGGTGATGGAAGGTCCCAGGCTCTAGCTTCTCAATAGGCTTGAGAACTGGACAGTCTGTTCTAAAACTGGCATTGCTGTTACTGTCAAATCTATGCACTGTACCTGGGGTGTACTGTTAGGGCTCTGGATGCTGTGTCTATGTGCTTCCTAATTAGACAAATTCAACATGGTGTGTGTAGTACCTGAAAGCTTCAAGCTGTGAAGCTTTCTTGTTTTTCTTGTCTAGTTAATAAATATTTATTAAAATGGTAGCCAACGTGGGATAAGGGAGGAGGAGGAAATAGTGTTGAACATGAGACTTACCAGTCACCATAAATGGTGCGAAGCTCCGTGCAGATCCTCCAAGAGATGTACTTTGTTTACATTAAGCATGCTTAATAATATATATAATAGAGTTAATTCAATGAAATTCCATAGGAAGATGTAAAAGCATTTGCCTTTCTCTATCTGCTGAGTGGGATGCATGATCTGACCTGTATGCGAGGGTGCTGTCTGGACAAAGAATGTCATGAGCAAGTGGACAGCTATTTTGCAATGTTATCCTACTCATTTTTCTAGTATCCAGGAGACATTGGAATTGTTGTGAATAACTCTGTGCCGTGCCTGATTAAACACCAAGTCTTAAAACAGGACTTCAAAGAAGCTAAAATGACATCATCTTCACCCCCAAATCTTACTAGTGAAGGCTGAAGGAAGAGGAGAGTTTCCTCCTTGCTTTTGTTCCCAGCAACAAGCGTGGCAGTAACTTGCTTGGGTTCTTGCAAGCTATGCTCCTGTCATTGTTTTAAGACCTTTGTGTTTTCTGTTCCCCCCTCCAATATGAATGTGAGAAACTGGGAGCCTTACTCTTTCCTCCTTGGTCCTTTTTGCTCTTCGCAGCAGCACAGAAATGATGTGCCTGTCCATTTCATTCTGCTGCTGCTGGGTAAGCTAATGAGCAGAGGCACTGCAGCTGCCAGGAGGAATTCCTTTCCAGCAGCTTTGTGAAGGAAAAAAAAAGAAAAAAGAAAAAAGTCAGCAGGGTTAGGGCCTGGTTAAAACTTGATGTTTCAGCAAATCTGCTATGCAAACCATTTGGGTGAGGGAGAGAGCAACCAGAGTGGCAACCAACTTTGCTGGAGGCAGCAACGAACTGTGGGAACAAGGAGGAGACTGTCTTGTTCTCTATAAACCGTGGGGCTGCTTAGAGTGTTTTGGTGTTCTTGAACACATACATATGCCAGAAAAATACACACTATTTTGCACCACCACCCCAAGTTACTATCAGTCCTGGTTTAGAGGAAACAATTATTTCAAAAGCCTTTCTTAATGGCCTTTTGAGCTGCTCTGATGTTTTGCATTTGGATGTGCGTGCTCGTGCCAGATCGTGTACTGGATCTCACTCTCAGGGAGCACCTACTTAGTTATCTCTCGAGGCAGGGAGCATTGGGGCACCTCCCAAGTATTTAAAAATAGAAGTAAACATCTCATACTTGCTCTTCCTTCCTTGATTAAATTTATAGAGTTTGTCTTGGGCTTGTTTTGGTTTGTGTGGGTGAGTGGGTGTGTCTTGTGGATGAAAAAGTAATTGCAGGAGAGCTGGAGTCAAAGGAATATGTTTCCACATTAGTCTGGAAGCTGTGAGGTCTTCGGTCATTTTATTTTCTGGGTCAGTTTACGTACAGGTTCTGCTTTCTATGCTTTTAAGAGGTTTTTATTTTTGTTCCCACGGGAGGCTACAGTCACAGCAGTGAGAGGTGGGAATCTCTCTGCTGTGAAGCATTTAAAGTGTCTGGAGAGACACCTTGAACTGTATTACCCAAAAGAACAAGTTCAGAAGGTAGATCTCATTGTGCTGCTGGAAAGGTGATCTGCAAACAGTAGCTTTCTAGGGTTAGAGGAATGTGACTGCAGTAATGTGTTCTTGAGTAAAATTAGGTGAAGCAGGTATTGAACTTTTAAAAAATATTCTTGTCAAGTGCTTTGTTTTGCTAGTAATTTTTGTCCATTCATGTGAAGCAGGTGTGGTTTAGCCTATGTACAAGCTGCAGTAATGAACACTTATAGACTGTATGTAACAGTGGAAAATAAGATTAGCAGAAATAATAAAAACAGCATGTTTATACTGCTTCAGATGTGAGAGCTAATGGGACACCCAGAGGCAAGCAGTGAACCAGTTAGACAGGGACCAGGCACTCTGGTTTAGCAAGCCATCCTATTCTGAACACAACTAGGCAGTGATTGCAAACTTGTTTGTTAGACTTTGCCTCTGTGCTTTATAAGCCAAGCTGCCTTAATAAACATTATCTGTATTTGAGTGACACCTACATCTGTGGCACTCCTGTCTCCAGGTGAGGAAGATATTCCTCAGGGCCTGTTCTGTATGCCTTTCCTTTGGAAGACCTCTATTGATGTGTTTTAGTCTGTGTCCTTGCTTGCTGTTGTAGAGGACCAAGCAAGAAAGCAGTAATTGTGGAGAAAATATTTAGAGCCAGATGGTCTACTTAGTAGTGTGTGTGATAGAGGGCTGTTTCATTTGCCTTCATCTCTACATTTTGTTGAATTGGAGCTGTAGAAAGCCTCCAGAATAAAGTAATGCTACAAAACCTTTGAATTCTATAGTGTCCGGTAGCTTTAAATGATCTATCACTCTGACAAACTCATTTCCGATCAAAACCAAGGAAGTGCTGATCTCCAGTTAGTTGATATGAAAGGCCTTTGCAGATATTGATAAAGAGTACAGGCGATCTTCAGAAGGGTTGCTTTTGTGGACTGCTGTCTAACTGCAGTGATAGAGAAGCAGTCTTTTATGCACAAGTCTTTTCTTACGTTCCTTTGTGCTGCTATTCTGGGCCATGTCTTAGGTGGACAAACTATTTGGTGGCTTGAGTCAACTTCAGGTAAAGCATAAAGTGAGCTGAGTTAGAGGCTTGTCCTCATCAAATGACTTTTTATTAAAGCATTGCTTGCTCCTGTTATGTTCTTAGTCTCTGGGCATTCTGACAAAACCAGTTTACAAACCAGGGCTTCTGAATTAATGCTGTGGATGCATCATGTTGTATGTTGATCTGTCCTAGGGCAATTTGGATAAAATTAAAGGCATCCTTCAATCTTTAGCAAAGATTTTGGTATTTATCAACTTTTTATCATTGACAGAACTGTGCTGTGGCCTTGCCACCAGTTTGTTGTTTACTGCTCTTTGTGTCATCAATGCATTTTTTCCATTTTGTATGAAGCAACATACTTAGAGCCTCATTTTAACAATTTACGTCTGTTATGAACATTTCCTGGGAGAGAGACTCAGTTCTTCCTGGATACAGTAACTAAAAAGTGGTGAAATTTGGTTCATTTTCCTTGAGATGCCCTGATGGACAGGTTTCATTTTAAGAAACGTTCTGATCTACAGCTCTCTGATGAGTTGTGTGACAGCTCAAATATAAGGTGCCTGAAACCAGTAGTTCTATTTGAAAATCTAGGCCAGAGGATTTTTGCCAAGTATCAGCATGGCTTCATGGTGTCAAAGCCAACCAAACAATTTTACTTCATTAGTATAATTTACTTCAAGATAGTGCACTTGACATGGCTGTCTATACCAAGACTTTTATGCCATTTGTTTATCTAACTGATTGATTTTTAAATTAGTTGGTTTAGATCACCAAATGTGGTAGTTTCGTCTATAGTAGTAATTCCTTGATTGTCCACTGGATTTTGTTTAAGCAAGCACCTTAAAACTAACCTTCCTGCTGACTTTCTCAGTTTCAATGAGCCTTTCTGTTGCTTTTTTCATTTTTCTTTTTCTGAGCCCAGGAGGCATAGTGCCTTTGATTATTGCAGCTATTTCTGCAAACGAGTGGGGAAAAAAGCCCAGCTTAACTTTGGAACTGGGTCTCATTCAACTCCCATCAGAGCCAGCCACTGGGTATGTACTGTAATTTCACTGTGTTTTACTCTGTAAGCCCCAAAACCAGCATCTGGATCTTGATGATCTGTCCTGGAAGCAGAGAGAGATGGGAAAGATGCTGCCTTTGTCTCTGTTCAGAAGCATACCTTTCCACAGTTGCTCCCCACTTCAGGAGACAGAATAACTCAGTTTTTGGGGAAAGTAGTCATTAGCAATGCAGTTAGTACAGCCTTCTTGTAACAGTTGATGTCTCCTGTCAGTGTGAGCAACTGGAGAGCTTTTCCTTTCTCCCCTTCCTTTTTTTCCACCTCCCACGTCTACCTGGTTGGAGTAGCACCAGAGCCAAGGCTGTCTTGTGCTGCCTTATGCAGATACATGATGGAGGTGGAGCGTTGTTGCAAGACTCTCTTCCCGTGGGCAAACTCCCTTCAGATTTTGTGGGCTTGAGAGCAGTTTCACCCTGTGCATGGCTCACGTGGCTGTAATTGGGCTTATGGAATCTCCCCAGCCATGTGTGTTCCCCAGGGTTTGTTGTTGTCAGACCTCATTTTACCCCCCACGCCCTTCATCCTCTTTTGTTAATCCATGAGTTTTGGGAATGTCTGAATAGTGTTTATTGCTTTTATTGTTTGGATAGGAAAATGGTCATGGAGCTTTGATTGTTTTATGGCAGGAGAAAGGGCTTGTGGAACCCCAGGCACTTTTTTTTTTTAACCCCAACAAGGAGTGCAGAAAAGTAACCAGTAATTGAATTCTAAGTGAAGAATCTCTTGCTGGTTATAGCCTAGGGACATGTTTTCTTAGAGTGCAAAAATAAACCAGAAAATAAATTTAATTACTTTCTAATATGTCTTGTTAAAGCATGGATCAGTCTGTACTGCAAATGAGTTTTGGAGATACTGGTGAGAGAGAACATAGACTTCTGTTTTGATGGTAGATTAAATGTTGGATGTCAGCACTTACTCTGATAACAATGTTGTTGAGAACTCCATTGGCACAACAGATTCCCCTGCATGCCTGTAGCTTGCTGTGTAAGTTAACTGGGGACTTCAGCTTGTTTTGTCATGCCTCGTTTGGAAAGTTTTGATTTGAGAAGGGGGAAAATAATACTGCCTGCTTTTAGGCATCTGAAAGAAAAGTGCAGAAAACTGGAATGGCTAATTTTGAAGCTTGTGAAAGAGGCTTTATATAATTTTTTTTTTTCTTCACAGAATAACTTTATCTTTCCAAAGTTTCATCATTAGTATCATGAAAATATCAACGGGCAAATGATGAATGTCTAGTCTTGCCTTGCCATGTTTTTTATTTGATGGGGTTTCTTTGGAAAGAGGTACTTCTGCAAGATGAAGCTGTTTCTCCCAGCACATTTGGTGTATATTAAATGCATTCGTTTTAGAATGTTCCTTATGCTTTATATTCTTGGGGGTTTTCCTGTGAGTAAAGAGAAGGGGAACAAAAAAAGTTGATAGTTTAGTGTGTTCCCAGCAGTTTAAATGTTTGTAGACACTTTGTGTCTGTTAATTTATATGCTAAACAGTGTTGGTAATCATTTGGAACATGTCAGGTTGTTTGATATTTAATGTTTTCTGTATACAGAAATTTACATAGATATGGGGTAAAAATTGTAGTGACTATCCCTGGTAAGAGAAGTGCATTAATTTATTACTATTGGTTCCATGTAAAATACTTCAGCTAATCCCAAAACTGATTTTGTTTGTTTGTTTCGTTCCCCCTTTCAGTATTTTTAAACCTTTATTTATATCATAGCTTTTAGATGAATTTGAACTCTTTTGCACGGGTCTGAATTTTGCAGGTCTTTGTCTACATTGTTGTTGATGAATTGTCTTTGTGTCTGCACTGTGTTAGATTTCACTGTATGGCCCTGCACTTTAAGGTATTATTACACTGACCTCAGTTTATCTCTCTGTTCTATGCTTGCTTTATGGGAAAGTCACTTCAATGGCAGTGTCCCATCTGTGCAATAATGTTATTTAATGGGCCTATTGTGATGCATCAATTAACGTTTTGAGTGGTTGCAGGTACCTTTTAAATAGAGCATAAAGGATTGATGAGTATCTTACTTGGAAATTTCATTGTTAAATGCATTCTTGTTACTATATAACCCTATTTTCTTATATTTCCTGGGACAGTGATGTGCAGGACTATATTACAGTCATGCAACTTGCTGCTTCTGGAAGATAAGTCTATTTGAGTTTTTGCACATGCAAGGTACATTAAGCAAAAGAATCTTAACATTTATCACATTTATCAAAGTAAATATCCAACAGGACAACTTAGAGTTTTTTCTAGCTTGCTTCTTAGAGAGTTGAGATAATGAGAGGAAGGAAACATACACAAGAAGGAATACATACCCCTCTGCTTTTTTTGTGTATCCATATACTTCAGGCAAGTACAGAATACATTTAAGTATTTTGGAACAAGGGAACAAAAGTAGTCTTCTTAGATAATGTTCTCATTACTTCAATCTGTATCATATTAGTTCTTATTGGTCTGTCACTACAGGTGGAGAAGTAGCTGCTGTGAACTAGCTGTGATTGCTCTGGAGAGCCTGATCTTCAAAATTTGTTTTTTATTTTTCAAATGCATCTCAGTGAGAGAGGCTGAAGTTACCTGTTAGCAGCTTGAGTGAAACACCGTGTGAATCAAACTCGAGCTGTTCTAAAAGATTGAAAATAATTGAAGCATCTTATTTTATAATTCATGATCCATCTGTATTAGGAAATGATGTTTTACTTAATGCCATCTGGAATAAAAATAAGACAAATTTCAGGCCCTTTTCTAACCTCCAAGCCCAGTCTAGTTAGACATATCTAAGCAATGTGAGTCTAGAATTGAGTTGTCTAGGTGAATGAGAAGGAGAAATCAATTTTCTGCTGAAATACTGGTGCAGATGTGTCTTTGGGAACACGAACTGCTTCTGATACTTGCCAAGAATCCTGCAATGTGTATGTGACCTGATGCTGCTTTCTACTCATTGTGAGAGGAGACAGACATTTAAAAACCCCACTTGCCATGACCACCAAACAACCGCACAAATGAACCCTTGTCTCTCTTGTAGTTGCAATGTCTGGGTCTGTTGAGTTTTATTAATAGTGGTGTAAAAGCTGTTTGTCTCCTTTTAGCATCTTTTTCTAACCAAGTCCAGATACAAAAGAATAATGTGTATTTGGCCTAGGAATATAGGTCAGTTCTGTACTTGAAGTGTTTCTTTAAGTGGTAGGTAGTGAGTAGCCTGCGGAAAAAGAGAGTGACTGACTTCTGTTGTTTCATAAATGTGTCAGCCATGCCACAGTCTTTGACTTGCTGACCAACCTGTCACAGATCCTCAATATAGGCCACTTCAGACAGCATAGAAAATGCATCGTTTGACATTTAATGACAAATTTGGTCAGATTTAGTCCAGGTGTCACTCAGGAATATATTATGAATAAGGTTTTGGTGCCAATTTATTTTCATTGTAAAGAAGCAAAACAATTCTGCTGTATGTGTTTTATTAACAGTTGGCTGTAGGCACTTGCTATCTAGGACCATCCGTTTGTAGTCTTCCAGAAGCATGACTATGGGGTGTAGAAGAGTTGGGAAAGGTTTTCCTGTAATAAAAAAAGGCTTTGGCAAGCAAAAAATCTCTTGAGAGAGGATTTTGTTTGTTTTAAATTGAACAGTTTCCCTCAGGAATATGGCTCGTGGGTAGCAAATATAGAAATTTGAACATTGCGGTGGGAGAATATTGGAAAGACAGAATTCCATGTGCATTTCTGAGAGTGAATGTTACCAAAGTTCTTCCTGTAAGATCCTTTCTCAGAAAATATGATATGGCTTGAAAAGGTTAAGGTAAGGTCAAATAAAATGAGTGAGGCTTAGATCTACACGTCAGAGCAAGCTTCCTGATTCTGAGAAGCATTTGGCTGTGGGACAATGCCACTGGAGGAACAGGGGGAATTTATGCTCATGTATGGGGAAAATGAGATGCAGAATACTTAAGTGACGTGATCAGATTCACATGTCTAAGACAGTAGTAGTGGAAGGAGAATCACATGCTGCTTGCCTGATAATCCAGCTGGAAGGTTGTGGTTTGCCAGCTTAGCAGCAGTGACAAGGACATGGCTATCTGTGCAAGTTCTCGCCGTGTATTTGCT
This sequence comes from Colius striatus, assembly GCF_028858725.1. NCBI lineage: Eukaryota > Metazoa > Chordata > Aves > Coliiformes > Coliidae > Colius > Colius striatus. Next base: position 31,741,836 of record NC_084765.1, read on the forward strand.
ATACCTGTAGATTTTTACACCAAAACTTTACTCTGCATCTTGTGTGTAACTAAAGTCTACATGCTAGCATAAGAAAGTGGCATGAGTTGTTTTTTTCTTTCTCCTTTATTCACCTGCTAGAATTGAGGATTTACTGAAATGTGAGTGGATAGTGAGCGTTTCATTTGTTGAAACTAGAAAAGAGATGCAGTAAACTTTAATTCTGAAGAAGTTTAAGCCTTTCAGATAAATCCTCTGTGAAATCCTCTCTCTGTACTGCATTGACTAAAAAAGATTGAATTTGTCAGGTTACATTTATAGGAACAAACATGTTTTCCAAGACCCTAGTTGTAATTCATAATGCTTTGTTTTTAAAGGCTGTTTGTGAGTTGGCTGGAGCGCTGTGAGTGGTCTCTTTGCTCTGTTTGGATTCCCTGTAGCTGGGTTTGTATGGCTGCAAAGCACATGACTTTTGCGTGGCTCATAATCCACTGCCTGAGCATAGTCCTTCAGTTTACTCAGAGAAAGCCCACGTTAGCTATGCAGCACGTGGGTTCAACTGGCAAAGTTTTTATCAGTGCAATCAAAAGTGAATACAAACACGCAGAGAAACAATAGGTTCTTATTTTTTTGCGGCTCATAAATGGCAGTTCTCTGTTTTGCTGTGACTCACAGCTAAGCTTCAGGATTGCTATTCCTGTGTTGTAGCTTGATGTATTCTTGTCTGACACATACGGACTAACCTCTAGTCTAGGATGCCTGCTCTGCCAAAGATTGAGGCTGGGTAGTATTGAGTTATCTTCCTTGCCCCTGTTTTATTATGGAAGACTGCTGGAAATGCTTAAAGGAAAAAAAAAAGGGTTGGAGGTGACTGGTTGTTGAAAGCTTTCAAGTTTCACTAAAAGTGGGCCAATTTGAGAATTATTGGCACAGTTCTGTCAATTTACTCATTTCATTTGGCTTGTTTTACTTCTTTGGAAGTGATATATGTGAAGGAAAACTTTGGAAGAAACTATTTTACTGTTTTAGTTGCTCCTCCTTCCTCTGACTTATGTTAGGGTAGTGTTACCATTTCCAAACACCAGCAAAGTGAAGGTTACAAACTTCTAGCAAACACTTGTGGAACTGTGTGCAAGGCAAGTGAATTACCCTCATCTTCCAGCCAAAAATAGTAAACCTTGAAAAATATGTGGAGCATTCCAAAGCTTGTGAGTACTAGTGTGCTGAACTACAAATGTTTTTACATTTGGAGAGTAACATTGTAGAGGCACTGTGGGCATATTTGTGTTTTTGTACTGCAGGTGTGCTACCTTGGGCTGCCACTGTGTCAGATCTTGCAAACAAATGAAGGTCAGGCCTGGTCAGTACTGGAAGGGAGAACTTCAAAGAAAGTTTTAAGTGTTGTCAGAATTCGACTGATGGAAATTGGTATTCTGTGTTTAATTACTGGTCCTGCAGCTTATTAATAGAGGTGTTATTGTATTCCAAATGGTATCTTTTTGACTGGATGTTTAATGGAGATATTCACTGCTTGAATCAGCACTTATTCAAGGTACTTTTTCTCTAGAATTATACAAGAAGTTGAGAGAATGCAACTAGTTGATGTTTTTCTTGCTTTTTCAATTTACTACTGTCATAGTGGCTTTGTACCTTGACTGTGATATACTGTTAGTCACTTTTCAGGGCAGCTGTTAATGTTGCTTCCAAGAGGTAAGTGAAAACAGTTGATAGGGTTTGCAAAGCGTGTTGGGTTCTTTTGAAAGGAAAAGCACGTAATAAACATTATGCAGATCAGACAGTGTTTCTATTAAGTATTTGAGCCCTGTATTCCAGGATGATGTTCTGAGACAAGAATTTAGGATTAGAACCATAGGATTTTTTGGGGGGAGATGGGAATCACATAAAACCCAACAGTTTAATGTTAGAGAGTGCTTTTATATGAGGAGCGTGTTAGAATTCTGCAGGATATTCCCTCTTTATAATGCCTCATCTGAAACTCAGAAATGCTTGAAGTTGTATCTGAAGTTGGGGTTTTTTTTAAAAAGGCTATTAGGAGTCAAGCAAGTAAAAAGAAAAAATAACCAAGTTGCTTACATGTATTTCAGTACAAGTTGTGTGAAGTATTTGGATTTCAGATGTGCACAAAACCAGTACATTCTTTCAGACAATTAAATATTTTACAAATTAGTCATACTTAACCTGGTAATTTTTTGAACTGACCATAAAAATGCTTTTATTGAGCTTAAAGAGTCTGTTGTTGCTTCAGCTCTAATCCAACAACTTCACTCCAAGAACTTCTAGTTCTGATTCCTCTACCATAGTTGCCTTCGAAATTTCTTGAACTTCGAAATGCACAAATAAGTTGCATCCTTGTAATCTGGAGCAATCTGAGTTAAAAACAAAAAGGCTGAAAGCTTTGTGTGTTTTTTCAATTTGGCCACACCCACCAGAAGATAAATTCCCTTGTTTTGTGCTGGGTAATCCCAGGGAAGCTGCTTCAGCAGCTGTGCGCATTCAGTTGCTGTTTGTGACCACACCTACGTAAATCAGTGTTGAATGTGAATTTTTTGGATTGTGTTGGAAGTAACAGAACTTCATCAGGGCATTGTGTTTATGAATAACAAATGCTGAAATAGTGAAAGCTGCAAGCCTCTCTTGCTACATACAGATCTGCTTCTTAAGCAATGGTGCAGTGAGATACAAGATCAGAAATAGGAAGTGATGCAGAGCACTTTGAGTTTGTAAGAGTAAAGATGTGTAGTGTTATGTCTCTGAGGAATAATGACCTATTTATAAGTATCAAATGAAGAAGGAAAATGTGTTCCTTGTATATGTCACATGAGCACCTGCACAAAGATGACAATTCCTTAAACCAGCCTCTGGCAAGGAGAATGATTAGTGGCATTCAGTGCTGGTTTAGGATCTTACTGACATACTGGTCTACTGATGTAAGTTTGAAATGGTGGTAAAATATTTTAGATCTGTAACTACTTGTATTGGTATGAAAATGAAGGCCATATTTGCATCATTATGAAGCTAATGTTCCTCCCCGTAGCTGAGTGGGAGGACACGAGCTGACAGCTCCCAGCATGGGACTGCTATATGGGCTTCTTACCTGTTGTGCAGCCAGGCTGACATACTGAATATCCTCTAGCTGTTGGTACAGTGAAGAAAATCCTCAAAAGAAAAGAGGCAGTGGAGAAATTAAAACCTGTGGAGGAAATAAGTCTTGATGTGTGAGCGGTCTTTTTTGTTTTGTTTTGTTTGGATTTGGGGTTGGTTTGTTTGTTGCCCTCTCCCTTGTGTCCCAATTGAAATTCTAGGAATCTTCTCTTAAATGAGACCCTGGTTGTTAGTGAAAGAAAAGCGAGTGTTCAGAGGGGTTTAGGGGTAGTAGAACATCTCATGGCTTTGTAGTAGGATCTGGAAATAAGATTGGTTGAGGGCTATTTCAAGGACAATGATACTGGTGCATCACAAGTGTTGAAGGAAGGTACATTGAAGATGCCAGTCTTCAGTCTCAAGTGTAGCTTTACAGAAATTTTTTCATTTAAAAAATTTCCCACTCTCAGTAGCATGGCTGGCATAATTGCTTCCTTGTGCTGTACCAATCTCTGTGCTGGTACAATTGCTTATGGGCTCTAGCAGTGACTGGGAGCAGAGAACTTCATCTGGGTTAAAAATAACTTAGTCCTAAAAAATAAACTGTATTTTTAACCTGGATCAAATTTCTTGATCCAGAACACTGTGCAGCCCTGCAAACGCTTGTACTGACACAAGTGTGAAGGTGCTGCAGGGGTCTCTGGGTGCAGCTGAGTCAGTTTAAGCCAGGTTTTGTGTTATACCCCAAGTGCAGTATCCTTGACAAGCAGATATGGAAACCAGTTTCTGCTGTTTCCCAAGCCTGGAGTGGAGGGATGCACTTTGTGGGGGTTTGGGGCCTTTTTTGAGTACTAATTATTCTGTTAGCATGTTTCACGTTGTCATTTAACCGATAATGCATATTTTTCCACAGTAATAACTGTTAAAAATCTGTGTCTCGTAATGTCCAAGTGTTGTAATGGAATGACTTGGGGAGTAGCCTCAAGAGAGAGAAAAGGTAAAGTCCAGAGGCTCGTGAAGTGTAGTTCGACACGTTGCAGTCTCCTCCCGTAGTAGTTCAGTTGTAGTTCTTGATGAGTCTCTGCTGAAAAGGTAGGATGCTTTTCAAGGCCCATCAAGTGGGGACAGAATACCTTACCTTTTAGAGATGTCAAAGGGCTGCCAGTGGTCTGGATGTATGTCAGTGGAGACCTTTGGTGTGTGTGTCATCCACTTGATGGGATGTGCCCGTTCAGGAGTTCTGTCATCACCCACCCTATGTGGCCTCACATTTTCTGCTCCCTAGAAAAGAACATTTTGAGCCACATTCTAGCCCTAGCAATGTTACAGAAACAACTCAGGTCTTCTGGAAATTGCTTTTAGCAGGTAAAAATTGGAATATTTCTGAAACAAACATGTCGCATTTTCAATTCTGGCCGAAAGACAAGTCCTACTTTAGACTTGAAAAAAATCCAAAACACGTAGTTGCTAAGGAGTGAGCTGCATCCTGTCTTACATGTGTAAATTCTGCCAGAGGATTCAGTCTTCTTCTGAACTTGGGTCTTAATTCCAGGCTTCTCTGTGGTACAGCTTAAATGGCTATCCTGTTTCAGGATGTGGGGAGGAGGGTGGATGTGCATGCCATGGGCCTGCAGGATTTTGCTCTCAAGGTCTTAAAAATACATTTGGTTGAGACAGTTCTGCCTTGGATCATTCTTCTGCCCTTATCAGACTTTGCTTCTGCCTGAATGTTGGGATGAAGGGCTAAATGTTGAGAAATTTAGATCATCTCACAATGTAGCTGTCAGCGTTTTAGAAACAATGGGTCCATTTATGATGGGAAGGGGAAGGAGTCGGTGTATATCGGAGGCAGGGTCTGGTTTTTCTTTGGATTTTTTGTTTTAATTTTTGTTTTAAGAAGTGTGCTTTGAAAGTGTTAGAAAGTGAAGTGAAACCTTTCTTGTACTTCCCAACTCTCCAATTAGTCTACTTGGAGTTCAGTTATGGATCTAGTAATGGGATGCCTTGGTTCTTAATATGACAGATACTACATCTGCTACCTGTATGTTATCAGATGTGGTTTTTAGGTCTGGGTTGTAATCTGCAAAGCTCCTATGGAACTGACCCTGGTTATTTTAGAGGCTGTTTCAGTCTGTGGTCTGGAATAACACAGTAATCAGGGATTCCCAAGTGGACAGGGGTTAAAGCGATACTGTCTGGGGGTGATGAGGAGCCTTCTAGGCAGCACTTAGCCTGGAAGTCTATTTTGCGTGGTATGAGCCCAAGCTTGGATTTTACTGCTTTTAGGGTGAAACATGAGAGGGTTGATTTTTACAGCAGGTTTATCAGCAGTGCTAACTAGTAGAGTGAGGGGAAAGAGAGTTTCTCTGTGGCAATAACCTGAATCTAATCAGCCTCTTCAGGAATGGATTTTTTTTTTTAACACAATTACCATGTTTTTCATGTAGTTAAGAAATGTCTGTGTCCTATTTTGCTATACTAACAAAGTATCTGTTTTCTTGAGGGTGTCATGAGCATAAGTTTAAGGAGTTACTTCTAAGACCATCTTATAGCTTGGTAGACGTGCATGATTTTTCAGAGGTATCCCAATTTCACACTCCCTTCTGTTTTGTAGGTAAGAATAAGTCACTTCTTATTCCTGAAAGTTCTCAGATATCAAAATCATTCAGATTTGTGATGGTTCAGATTTGTGTTGTCTGCTACTGAAAGAAAATCTGTGTTGGATATTAGACACTAAAATGTTTGACAAAAAACTTCAGAGTGACAACAGTGGAGGAGCTGGGGAAAAGAATGTTTGTTTGAAGATCAGTGCACCCTGGAGAAAAAATTTATTATGATAGTATCAGAGTAAATAAAGTCTTTCTTTGGTGTAGTTTTGTTTGTGTCTTTCTAATTAGTATCATTCCTTGGGGGCTATTTTCTGCTGGAGATTGATCTGTACGAGTTTGTAATAAGTATGCACAAGAACTTTTTTTTTGGTCTCCTGTTTTATTCAAAGCAGTTTTATTCTTTTTGCTTTCTTTGCAAATGGTGTATGAGAGATTTCCTTCTTAATCATTCTGTTCCTAGTGTGGGAGAATTAGCTTGGATTTAGTGTTTCTGTGAAACTGTTTACTTTTGTTGAGTTGGTTTTTTTTCACACCCTTAAATTTCTCCTGTATCTGTGCTTTGACGTTTGTCCGTGTTTCTTACTTAACTGTCGGATTCTAAGTGTGGCTGTTGGCAGCTCCTCTAGGTAAAGTTTATGAAGTTTATAAAATTTATTTGTCCAGCTATCTGAAAGTTTTTAGCAGCAAGCAGTCTCTAATGGGGCCGCCTTGATTTCTGGAGGCAAATGCTTTGTGATAGCCCATTTTTGTTGGAGTGAGTTGGCATATTTCTTCAGTTCATAGGGGGTTCTCACATGCTAATTATTGTCCCTGAGAAATGATTACAACAACTAGATAAAATAGGTTTACTGGAAGCTGTTCTGCCCTATTTGTTTGGGGAATGTGGTCTCAGCTTGTCCCAGAAAAAATTTCCACTTTGGCTGTAATTGTAGGGATGTGGGGGCAGTGTAATGGCTTCTGCTTGGTGTAATGTCTAGGTTTGTGGGCTGGTTTAGGGTAACAGGCTACCATTTATAGGCCTGTCTTTGACTTGATTGTCGTAAAGGTACAGCATTTTTCAGGGGTTTTTTTTTTGAGGGGTTTATTTTCATATTGAAAAGTGAAAAGACAATAAATATCAACTCTAGTTATGAGTTCCATTTTCTTACTCTGCATCTCTGAGGTCTGCATCAACTTGCCCAGTCAGTGAGATGGGACTAGTGGCAGACTTTCTGAGTTTTGGCACAGCTGCTTTGTTAGAATAGCATATTTTACGTTGGGAATTGAATGTAATTGACATGGCAGATGAAAGGCACAGCACACTCATAAGTACTTAGTTTTATTTGAGACGAATGAAGACACAATCTGTGCAAGTTTGGGATGTTTAAGGGTGTAGCTCGTTCAGAAACGTGTGTCACTTTGTGCAGCAGCTTCTTCTGCTTGATTGGCTGCAACTGCTGATGATTGCATTGCTTTGCCTTGTTGTACGTGAACCTTGCAGTCTCCCCTGGAGTCACCCTGGGCTGAGAAACTCCTTTGAATGTTGCCAAAGCAGATAACTGCTGTCCAAGGCTGTGAGCTGATCTTTTGCACCTGTACCCTCTCTTCCAGGCACAGGGGACATTCGAGCATTCCTCCTATGAGAACACTGAGCTCCCTGCATGGCAAGCAGGGGAGGTGGGAGGCCATCAGCAAGGCTTTGGCTGCTCTACTGCAGTCTCAGTGCCTCTGACCACTGTGCAGGGCAGGAACTAAGCCTTGCTGCCTGTCCTGCCTTTCCTTCCCCAGCCTAGATTTTTAGGGATAGACTCTGCCAATTGACGTAGGCTACAGATGTATTTTTATGAAGAACCGAACCAAATGGCTTTCCCACTCACGCGTTTACAGGCAGAGAAGTAGTTTTTCACATCATTCCATGAATTATTGATTACTCTGGCCTTCCTTTCCTTCTCAGATCCTGCAGCTTTCACTGAATGCCAAGTTAGAGATCTCCCTGTCACTGAGATCTGTGTGGCAGGGAAAGTTCCATCAAGTTCAGCGTTAGAGTGAACTAACAGTGTAGCCAGCAACAGCCCTGTTGGACACAGTGATAGTTTAGCACTGATAATCACAGGGTTTTTAAGAAATGCTTACGTTGTTAGCAGCAGACATGCAGGAACTCCAGGTCACTGTGACATTTTCTTCTTTTTTTTTTTACCTTGAAGGGAGCAGAGTGGTTGGAGAGCTGTGTAGCATGTATGTGTGACATCTCATGTCCCCATCCCTCTGCTAAAGAGACTTAAATTGCAATATGAAAAGTTTTCTAAAACTTCCAGCATTTCTCTTGTATTTTTACTGGTGGAAAAAAGATCAGATAGAAAAAAATATATCTCATAATGTTGGCATTATGTACTTCTGCTTAAAAAAACCAACACGTTGCAGTTCACCTAAACAAGTTAGTTTTGAGCAAACACATGGAATTTTCTGTCCTGGAGTATATGATGAGCTTGTTCTCTGTGTTACTTTGAGCCCAAAACATGACCATTTAATCTGTGACCTGAGTGCCTGTATTTTTCTGCTCGTGTCTAAGAACTGAACACTGCTTTCCTGCACGACTGTCACGCCTGTAGCCAACATTGCAGTGGTTCTTTCCATGTTAACGTTCTCTCTTGTACAGAAACCCACTTTTGCTGCATAGTCTGTGGCATGTCTCTGTGGTGGCTGCATTTCAGTTACTGTGCAAATGCCTGAGTGCCTCTCTTGACAGAGACAGTAGAAATACCCAGAATGTCTCTACTGCTCTAATCCTGCCCTTGAAAGCAAGAATGTTTATGGAATCTTGGTCATATTCTTTAGGTCTTGCATTCCTCAGTAAATAACAGTATTTGACTGTAAAATACCATTTGGGGTTTGCGTAAGGAAATGCACAAGAGGCCCAATTGCTTGAACTGGGATGCTTTTGTTCTGGAGCTTGAACAGCAATTGGGTCTGCTTTCTGTTCAGGGAGGAGAGCAGGCTGTGAAGTCTGTTTGTGAGACTGGACTTGAAGTCTTGGTGGCATATCAAGTGCTTGAATTTTATACTGTCTTCCCTCTACTCTCCCTGGAAAAGAAACAGAGTAATGCTCCCTGGAACAAACACATGCTGGAGTTGATCCTTTCTCCTCCTTGACAGTAACGAGGAGAGTTGACTTGAGGCAGGAAGCATCTTCCCATCCTTCTCTGATAATCTAGTCAGCTTGGAAAAGCTTAGTCACTGTGGCTTGATTAAAAGTGTTTACTGTTTTCGGGCAGGGAAGAACAGCAGCACTTATCACCCCTCCTGTTTTTCCTGTCTTTAGAAGCTTAAAATCTCATTCCTCAGGAATTTCCCACTCTGCAAATCCCCATTTCTCTTGTGTGCTTGCCTTTCCTAAATGACCCTTATCTGTAGTGACAGGGCTTTAGTGACCAACTGATCTGGATCTGGGTGGCCACTCTCTCTTATCTTGCCACATTGACTTTATTTGGAGAGCAAATTCTGCTGGTCATTAATGGAAATTACTGTGGTTCTTGATGACTCTCTAGCTGTTTGAATCCTGCTTTAGAAGCTGGATAACAGTTTTTAGATAACCCTTAAAAAAAAAAAGAGAAAAAAAGCAGTTGAGCCTTTCAGACTGAGTCCATTTCTAATGGTTGAATATGGGAGTAGTAAACATTTCTGCTTTTAGCATTAATATAAGTTCAGGCAGATCCAGTATCCTGTGGTGGTTGTGCTGATATAAATGGAATTAGTGCAGAGGACACAGTTAACTGATGCTGTTGCGATTCGACAGTTGCCTCTGAGAGCTTTGTTCACCACCTTTTATCACATAAAATTCCAAAGGCAGCACATTTATAAAGTTTGTTTTAGAAGCTATAGTTTTAAAAGGTTGATTTAATAATTGGCAACTAGAATGCATGTGGAGAGTATCCAGCCTGTAAGGTCAAGCACTGAGGCCTCAATGTCCTGTAGCTGGTTTGGTGGCCATCCCTATCACTTACTTAGCCAGAAATTAGTAAGCCCCAATGTAAAGTGATTTTGAAAATCCACCAGCCAAGAGCTCAATCTGCTCTCCAGTATACACCAGAATCTTCTGGGGAGAGAAGAAAAATGGCAAACACACCGGTTGGATTCTTTTGTAGGAAAATGTCAGTGTGTTCGAAGGTGGTAGTTGCACAAACTCAGAAGAGTGAGGTTTTGCAGGCAGCTCTTTGTCCCCATGGATCTTCAGAGTTTTGAACAATTAGTACTGTCTCAATGTCAAACATGTTTGAAATCTCTCCAAGGCTCACAGCTTACATTGAAGGCCATGTCAGCAGTTTTGCATGTTCTAAAGGATCCTTGTGATCCAAACTAGATGTGTGTCAGGACAGCTTAGTTTACAGTAGTTGCCTGTTTCTGCCATGCCAGTCTGTTATGGCAAATAGATAGCAGGAAACTGTGCCTTCCCATGCCCTAGGTCTAATCTTTAACCCGTGGGGGGCCATGGCTGTTGTCTTCCCAGTTCAGCATGTGTTCAGAGGACTGAGACTTGCCATGCTTCTTAGATGACCTTAAAAGGCATCCATTGAGGATTTTTGATATTAAAAGATGTATGGTTGGAGCCTTTAAAATGAGTACACCACCCAAGCTTAAGACTGTATATGGTGGAGTTCAGAAGAGTCCACTACGTGCATTTACTCCATAAATGCCTTTGCAGGCCATCCATGGTAGCTCAGGACCTTCTTAGGTGTGCAGTGTCCTACCAGAATAAAATGTTTTGGAGAAGTCCACCAGATGCAGTAAGTGGTGTCCTAGTTGCAGCTAGGAAATCTACATAAAACTGAGGAGAATGTTACTTGCAGGGATGTCTGATATCATTTTTCTCTATCTTAATGAAGCATTACATTTAGTTTACATAGTGATAAATATAATAGTTATTGTAGTGATGGCTGTGTGCCCAAGATGCCTAGAAAGCTGAACATGAAATCTTTTTAATGGCATCATAATGGTCTTTGTAAGTGTTACAGATTTCCTAGTGTTATGTATAATAAATAATGCATGTTATTTTCCAGTGGACTTGTACAACTTGATAGTGTGTACACACAGAAAAGACTTTATTTTGAGAAACTGTTTGTTTTTCTCTTTATCAGAGGCAGCTTTCTCTGTTTAGGCAGTGTTGGGTAGTGGAAATGCACTATAGGACAAGGAAACTTTTTACACTAGATCTGCTGGTTATGTATGTTTATGGCAATGAGGGGAGATGAGATGAGATGAAAAACACCTAAAAGGCTTTGGAGAGTCAAGTAGGTATCTTCCTTTCTTTGCTAATATGTATTTGTGTATTAATTTCTGGGTTTTAAGTAATACATTTCATAAGAATACAGAGACTTACCACAGTGTGGCTTCCTTCCCTTCTCCATCTTAAATCTCTTAAAGGAAATAGTCAGTGACCAGTGTGAGATGCTTGTTTGTGGATTCTGCTTCACTTGGCAAACTATGATTCTTTTCACTTTGGGTCCCATTCCTGGCAGAGGTCGAACATTTAACTACAGCAATCAGCAGGAAGCTGTTGGACCAGGATGCATCAGGCAAGAGAAAAGCTGTTCATATTTAATTTTTTCCTTTGTTTCTTCCAGCAGATTTGAGTTAGAAGTATTGAATGTTTAGTATTGAAGTGTACTCCTTCTTCATGTTTAAAATTCTACACCAGGAGAATCTGCAACACAATAATTTGTTGAATGAACTGTGAATTTTTCAGAATTAGTACTGAATTGTGTATGGTCCCACCTTTTGTTGACACTGTTGAGAGGAGGAGGCCAGTCTTTCTGTTGTGCCCAGGCACAAGCTGGAGTACAGGAAGTTCCACTCGAACATAAGGAGAAACTTGTTTGGTGTTGAGATGAGGGAGCCCTGACCCAGGCTGCCCAGGGAGGGTGTGGAGGCTTTTTCTTGAGAGGTTTCTAAACCTGCCTCTATATGTTCTTGTGCCCCCTGATCCAGGGGGACCTGCTTTAGCAGAGGTTTGGGCTGGATGAGCTCTGCAGAGCCCTTCCAACCCCCACCATGCAGGGATTCTGTGTTTCCAAAAACTCCATATTTTTAGGATGCTTGAGTCAAGGAAGAGTTAACAGTCAAGCTATTAGCATTTGAGTAGGACAAAATACTGCATCCATAGCAACTACAGATGAGACAATACTAAAATCAGTGATTTAAAACAATTTGTTCTTCTGCTGTATTTGTAGCGTTATGTCAAAAGAAAAAGGGGAACCAGTAGTAAGATGAGAAAATATTTATGTATCTGGTGCCTTTCAGAGCTGTGATGTCTCTTATTACTTTGACCCATCTCAGTAACTTAGGTTATTGCTTGTGAATAGCAGAGTATCTCAAAAGCATCTGGCATGGTGGTGTTCTGCAGACAACTCCTGGTTGAAACTTGGTGTTTTTTTTCCTGTGACTTTGATGCTTTGACAGGGAAGGGAATGAAAATGAGATGAGAGAAAAGGGGTGGCTAGTGAATAGATAGCTTTTTCCTTTAGGAATACAATATATGTGTTCTGTTGCTTTGTTGTAAAAATCTTGAAGCAGAAATAAGAAGGGTGTTGTAAAAATCTTGTTTTATTCTGGATGTTGTCAGGCAGAACCTTTCCAGCATATCCAAGTGCTTCGCTGGCCCATGGGGTTGTGTTATGACAGTACTCCCGTCAAGCAAGGACCCTACTGTATCTCTCCAGTTGCACTGTAGCTGAAGAACAGTACTCACCTGGCAGCCTTACAGGGAAGATAACAACACTGTCAGGCAAGAAGCAGAAGCTGACATTTGTTTTAATGCACAGCATTTTCTTTCCGTAGGGCTAATGCAACCTTCTAAGTATGAAGGATTTTGATGTACCTTGTGGAGCTCATCAGAGCCTGTTAAATTCATGTTCTTGGATGTACCATACTCTGTGTAGGAATCCTGGTTGGTAGTTATTGATCGCATCTGATATGACTCTGTTTTAATTATTGCTTATATTTAATGTCAGGTGTTAGCCAGAGATTTCTATGGTTGACACACTATGCTCAGATGCCATTGAGTTGCAGTTGAAATATGTTAAAATACCATGGTGGATGTTGGAGGTCCCTTGGCTTTTCCAAGACTGGAAATGCTGGTTGTGTGTTCAGATCACATTGTGCCGAGTGCTGTTCCAGACTGTGAGCTCTTTCCTCTTCCTTGCGTACTAGAAAGAAATGGGTTTGCTTTGGCCTTTTGGAATCCTACTGCAAGCTGATGTGCTGTAAGGTATTGCCAATACCTCTTTTTCCTAATGGTTTTGAAAAAAATCCCATAAAATCTGCTTGCTTGGTGGAAACTTCAGGGTGTTCCTTCAAATCATGGTAAGTAGGGTCGCTGATGTTTCTTTGCAACTCTCGGTTGGCTACTGGGTAGCTGCTGGTGGAACAGGGAGGCTGGCAGTGAGGGGTTGGTGCCTTAGGCTAGTGCATGGTGGAAAAAAAAATCTGCTTTGAGGAGGAGAAATTGTCTCGCTGGCCGTGGAAAGCTCATAATTGCTGGGCTGCACCAGGTTAGAGCTAACCTTGGCTCTGCTCTTTGCAGAGGAGGACTGCACAGCTGTGTGGCTCTTCTTCAGAGCACACCTTGGTCCAAGTAATAGGAAGAGAGGCAGCCACAGCCTCTCAATCTGCTGTGCTGAAATGCAGAGGCAAGTGTGCATGAGTGTTGTTAGTGGTGAGGCAGGGAACAGGAAAGGAGATGTCCGGTTGCTACAGCAGCTTGCAAAAAGCTGGAGTGGTCTGTTGGTTTAAGCTCAGGGGCTGAAGCTTAGCTCGGCCAGACCTCAAATTCGGGACAGACAATATACTTCCTGTGACCTCAAGTCAATCGCTTAATCTGAGTAATCTTACTTTGTGGTTTGCTTTCCTGTTTAAGGTAGGAGTGATAGTGTTAGCTGCTGCTGTCTCGCTCAGGTGTGTTAGGATTAGCGGGTTAAATTTAGTTAAGACGTCAGGCAAAAGTAGGAGATAAGTGTAGTAAAAATGCTGCTGTAACTGAAATGCCATCCAGGAGTAATCTTCTTGCTAACACTTCCCAAGCACATGTTGCTTTAGAGAAGGAATTTCAAAGTTTCAACTATTTGAAGTAAAACAAATACTCTAATGGAAGCTTCTAAATCATACTGAGGTATGATTATTATTGTCACGTTGTCTTTTGCAATCAGTAAACACATTTGTTTGCAAGTAAATGAGTTTACATATATCAAATGAAGCTGTCACTTTTAAGTCTTCTTGCAGAGTTGTACAAAGATGATTCTGTTGCAGAGGTCAAGTTAGGTGTATTGGTAAGAAGCATGACAGGTTGCAGCTGAGCTGGAGGAGATTCAAGTCATCTCAGCTTCTGCACAGACTTCTCACTTAGATAGGTTGTACGCCTGGCTTGGGTTACCTCTCTGCAACTCCTGCTGTCTGGCACAGATAGTGTTTCCCTCCAAACGCTGTAGAAGCGAGGCTTAACTATCAATGGAAACTTCGACTGCCTAAATTGGCTACTTGTGACTTAGCTAAGCAAGATGAGTTACCTCTCTCTGATGTAATAGCTTGTGGGTTTTGTAAGGCTTTTAAAGAAGTGCTTCTTAGGAAGTAGTGTGGAGGGACTTGCCAACTCTTTTTCTTTTTTCTTTTCATTTTTTTTCCTTGGAGAAACCCTAAACCTTCCTTGGGTCTGTAAAAGGGGATTTTTGGGGGTTGGGTGGGAGTAGCTGCAGAAGGGAAAGATGTTCAGTATTTTGCTTCTCCCTTGCCTGGAACGCTTGAAGATTGAGTAACCAGGGTATCATCTGGTATATCCGAGACCAGTGCTAAAGCTTACAAAAGAGTTTAAGTCATTTCAGTAAATGAATTTAGCTGTTGTCCATCTACATCCTGTACTTGTTGAGACTTTGCTGATTCCCAGCTGTTTTCTATTGCTCCTGTGCCAGCAGTTGCTCCGCCTCCTCTCAAGAGCTGGTGGAATAATTTGAGAGCTAACTTCCTCCAGGAAAAGTCTGTCAGGTTTGCTTGAAGCTTCTAAGTGATGGGAAGAGCAGGGCTGGCTGCAGTGGGTTGGGAATGCTCCTGCAGCTCCTCTATCCTCTTTGCAGTTGGTGTGACAGGGGCCTCTGTTGTTGCCATTAACTGCACTTCTTCAATTACTTGAAGAAGTAATTTTTATATCCTTGGGAGCCTTTAGCATTTGTATACAATTAAATACAGTGGTTCTAGTGCTTGTAGCAGCCTGCTGTAGTAGTCGAGAAAGAAGGAAATGGCAGGAGTTCTTTCTACAAGTTGCTCATGTTTCCTGGAGGCAGTGAGGGACAAGAATGTCATGGCAATGTTTAAGTCTATGTGAAACAGGGTCTTTGCATGTAGTTGTAGGAAGAGTAGGAGATGAAACAGGTGTTTATCCCAGAGGATGCAAGTTTTCAGAAAAGATCAGTTGAGGTTTCTGTTCCTTCTTTTCAGTGTATCAGCTGTACCAACTGGGGTAAGTTTCTCTGGCCCATCACATCTATAGAGGAGGAGGATTTGAGCTTTGTAGAGATCAGTCATCTCTAGTGATGACTCCTGTATTCAAAACAGTTCTCTAGGATTGGTATAATACAGAACATGTTCAGATTTTGCTTTCAAAAAACAAAGAAAGAAGGTGATCTGTGTTTTCCATCAATGTTTCATCTTGGACTGAAGAGACAGTTGTTCTTTTGTAGTTATTTTGCCCCCCTGATTGGGTAAAAATCTTCTAATGGAGTCTTTTTCAAGACAGAATGTTTTTATTAATTTAGAGATAGTCAAAGTACAGGGACAAAATCCCTAGAAAGTTCTTTTAGTGCTCTGGTTTTTAACAAACACAGCCTTGGGAAAAGTATTTAGGGGATTATGTTATGATTCGCTTGAAGACACAAGGAATTGAGAGGCAGCGCTGAAACCTGGTCTGTGGCTCTGGATGCTTGGAGGTCTTAAGCTGTTTGTGTGTGACCTTTTTGCCTGGAGTGGAGGGAAGCCTCTAAGCCTGCATTCAGTTAGCATTGGCTGGACGACTGGGAACCCAGAATGAACTACTTCTGACTGTGACCTGGGAGCCTGGAAATGATTTTTGATGGAGAAGGTGATCCAGATTTGTGCTCGTGATACTGAAAATGAGCCATCCTTAGAGCATCTCTCTATCCATCAGTCTGTGTTAGTCAGGAATAGTCAGCTATTGGTTCTCCTCGGATGAGGGTAGGCAAAAAGATAGAAGTATTAGTCAGAAATCTCTCAGAATACTGGTGGTATTTTTGAGTTCTGGAGGAAGGCTAGAGAAGACTAAATTTTTAATGCTCTTTTCTCCGAAGAAATCTTCCTCCCCAGTTGGCTGTGATTTTTAGTAACACAGGTTAAGACTGGTGGCACTGATTTCAGTGTAGCTTCTGCCACTCTGTGGACAGAAGAGCTTGTTGTGTGTGGTCTGTCTTCACGTTTTCTTCTCTTCTTCTCCTTCTGCCTCTCCCCTCCCTGCTTGCACTGCAGTGCTGAGTTTCTGCAGTTTTTCAGTCGTAGTAGCTGCTCAGTGGGAGTGTGAGAACTTGAGATGTAAAGCTCAATTCTCACTTAGAAATTTCTTAGTAATTGATAGAAGAAAATAGACCATTGCTGAACTGCATGAAGACTAGCACTTACTGGGTAGTCCATAAAATGTGGTTACAGAACTCATCAAAATAAGAAAAAAAAAAGCCCATCCTAATTTATAAGCAGCACCACTTTCTTCATTCTGGCAATCTTGTTCTTTGGGGCACCTCTCAGCTCTGTAAATGTTCTTACTCAAATAGAAAAATCCCAAACAATACTCTTCATTAAGCTTAGATTAAGTAAGACAAAACTTAAGGAAAACTTAATCAGGACTTAGTGCAAAAATCCCCTTTAAACTGAAGTGCTTGGAATCATCTTTGTAGATTAATAGGCTTGATTAGTTTTATATGAACTGAACATCTGAAATTAGAGGCTGCTTTTTGCATTGATTGATGCTCTTGCATATATTTCATTCTCAGTTACGAAGGTTATGTTTTCTGAGCAGGGCTAAGGAACATGCAGCAAATTATAGATACTTAACTTGGCAAATAAACCTGTCCACACCTTATTTTCTTTTTGGGAGATTTGCTGGAAATGAGGAGGTATGAAAGCAAGAAAAAAAGGTGGGGAACTTCCTCAGAAGTCACAGACTTCGGAAGATGACACCAGCAAAACAGCTTCTTGTGATTGAGCTGCGAAGGATACCTGGTACTAGCGGTACTATATAAATAATGAAACCTAGAAGGGTGTGAATGGGCTGGTAACCGTGGGAGGATGTCTTGTTGGTTTCAGATAAACAGGCGGAATTGTATTTGTGTGTGTTACAAAGGTTAGAGGTTAAAATTCGTGTCATTGGCCTGAGATACGTTTATGTAGAGCTATTTGAGTTCTGGAGCTTAGAGATTCAAGATTTTCAGATGCAAACAAAAGGCTTTGCTTTTGCAGGGATGCCTTTTTGAACTATAATAGTAAGAGCAAAAGTAGAGACTATGACAAAATCTATATAGTTAACGTTCTAGTGCAGACACTTATCTAGTGGGTTTTTTTTATCCAAAGACTGTTTCATCAAAATGTCTCAGAGATGCTTTTTCTGAAAGCTGTTGGTGTCAGTTTGGGGATAATGAAGGGGGAAGAGGATTTGGGATTAAAATTAGTTGCTGCCTGGTATGTGCTATAGATAGCTGTGAAATAGCGCAGTTTGTTCGGGGACAGCTTTGCTACCTGGAAATAGAAAATAATCCCAGAGTGAAGCTGTGTCCCGCCACGCAAATTTTGTCAATTAAGGAACCTTGTCTGGAATGACAGATGAATCTGCCCAAGTACGGGGAACCTTTTCCTTCTGTGTGTTGTCAGGGGCTTGTAAACACAGTCCCGTTTTGAAGACTAGAGCTCTCGGTGCTTTTGTGGTTAAAAAGAAATTAAAATTACATATTGATCAAGGTTTTGATAAATGATTTTTAAACTTGTTTTCAATCATTTGACAGCTCCAATCTACATAGTGTAAAGGGGCTGAAACAAACCTCTCTAAGAATTAAGTAACTCCTCGCCGGTGTAATGGAAGCAGAACAGCAGTGACGTTTTGTGTTTAACTGGGATACTTCTGGATGTTCTTTTTCTGGATAAAGTATGTTTGCTTTGTTTCGTGTTCCTGATAAAGATGTGGAGTTCAAACCAAAATAGTTGTTTTGAAATTTATTTTTGTAATGAAATGTTAATTTATTTCTCCAACAGTAAGTTGGCCAGAATTAAACTTTGAACTGGCACTAGACTGCGAAGCACTAAGTACTGTTGTTATAACAGTGTCACTGTCAATTTAGTTTTAGCTCTAAATTTAAGTTCTGCTTACATAAAAGCAAGGGAAGAAACAAGGCAATGGAATTGCCTGATATGAATAAGAATGCTTTCTATTTTAATCAAAAACTGTTGGTTTATATCCTGATACGTGAAGGGATCAGTCCCAGCCCAGCAGCACTGATCTGGATTGCTGTTGCAACTGAGAAGTGAAACTGAGAAGTGTGACTTCTTCGTGTGGGGGTGCTGTGTTGGGAAGAGTTAACTTTACTGAAAAGTAGGAGAGAAAAAAAGCAGTGACGAAGGTAAGACATGAAAAGCATTTCACATCCATTTCAGTTGTAATGATTGATTGAAAATAGGTGAAGAATTACAAACAACAGTTCTTAACACTAGAGTACAAGAACACAAGAATTTTATAGTAATGAGCCCAGCATATCCATTTGAGCTCAGAGAAGAAGGATCTACAGTATGATTAATCCAGTCCTTGAAAAGATTCCTTTCTGTAGACCAACCCATTGCATTCAAAAGGAGAAATGAAAACTTAAACATCACAACTCCTCCTTGCACATTGAAGTCTGTACCTTAACGTCTGGTGGAGTGATTTGGTCAAGGTCACAGTCCTTGGCATTGCTTGAAATAGAAGTCCGATGCCAGACTTGTTGTCCTTTGACCTAACCACCAGACACGCTTTTCCCAAGGGCGTTCTAGAGCTGCGATGACTATTCCTGACTTGAGAACATGAGAAAACTGTGTGGAGTATTAATGATGGAGGTTTCACCAGCTACAGTTTTTAGTTTCTGCCTACACAGAGAAGATTTTTGATATCAAAAGGCAGCTAGGTGAAGGTTTAGGATTGATAGGAAGTCTGTGGAGAAGAGAGTCCATGTAAAAAGAGTTAGGGTGAGGAGTTGCAGTTTTCTCCAAGTGTGAGTCAGTGTGCTTTTAATGTATTACAGCAGTTTAAAAAGGAAAAAAAGGCTGAAAACAAAGTGAGCACAAACAGTTAAATGTTTCTGTTATCATTTTACTTGACTTTTGATCTTTCAAACAGGTATTCCTCAGGTTCCTTGTGCCCTTGACGAATTACTCAAATGTAGACTTCATCAAGGATTTATTTTAGTATCTGATGATCTGCAGTCTGCCTGCCAGTTCTTCTCACTGAGGTGTTGCAAACCATTTTCTGTCTTTGCGTGACTAAAATCTTCAACCACTGAAATAATTTTCAGTGTTTGAGCAGAAGAAATGAAAAAGCATTGATTTGCAATGCGTAGATATGTTTTCCACCGACTCTTGAAGCCACCGTAGTCTTTAAAGCATCCAAGATGCTGCTACCAGAATTTTAACATGTTGCTAGGCATTAAGGTTAAAGGGTAAATTTTTGTTGCTATATGGACAGCTTGTAACAGGGCTTGTGAGAAGCTAATGCATGAGATGAATATCAACCTTTTCTTTCTTTCTTTCTTATTTTTATTTCTCTCCTCCCTGGGTGTACAGAAGATTTGCAGCTTGTTCTGGGAAATGATGCAGTGAGGAGAAAAGAGTAGGAGGGGTTCAGCTACAATTCTAGAGGTTCATAGAAATGGTTGTACTTGGGGCAGTTTGGTAACCTGGTGGGATTGATGACAAGTGCCATGCTCTCAGAGGCTGGATTTTGTGGATGGAGCAGCTTCCCGTGTAGCTTTTGTGTCTAAGGTTTCTTTTCCCCACAAGAGCTATAGTTGGCATTGTGGCTGTACTGGAAGCAAAGCCAGTGCCACATGGATTCAACTATCCAATAACCTCAGTACTTCCAGACTTGTTTTATTGCTCATTTATACTAATTTTGATATGCAGTCCTTGAAATTTAATTTCTTAAAACCCCGATACAACAAGCAGCAATGAAATATATTGAGCTACTACTTCATTGCCAGGGCAGAACAAAAACAGGTGACTTGTTTGAAAAAAAGATGATGTCGTGTCCTTTATGTATTCATGAATTTATTGCTTGAATCTTCCTTGGGGCGTGTGTGGTGGGGGTTTTGTGCAGCATTTTGTTTTACTGTGACTAATCAACCGTCTCTTAAGCATGCTCTTGACTTGGTTGAGGTTTGTTGTGATGATGATTTCACTTAGAAGTCTTGAAGGGAGCAGCGAAGGAGAGTATTTTTTCTGATTAACTTGCAGCTATGAAGACTTTGTCCTGAGCTATGCAAATGTCCATACTCCTTTTTCTTCTGTATCTGGACTTGGAGAATCACTGTATATTTTGAAGAGTCTCTTGAAACATCTCAACAGACTGTGAATCAAAAAATCCTCACATCTTCGAGTCACTTGCATTAGGTACAATTAATCTGCTGTCTCTGTAGATGAGAGGCTCCACACCTGTGATGATCTTAGTGGTCTCTTGTGGACTCACTCCAACAGCTCCATGTCCTTCTGATGTTGGGGGCCACAGAGCTGGATGCAGCACTGCAGGGGAGGTCTCACCTGGAGACAGGGATAAAGAGGGAGAATCACCTGCTTTTAACTGATCAAACTTCTTTTGATGACGCTGAGGACGTGCTTTTAGTGTGTACACATATCTTTTGGTCTTTATCAATTTACTAATGAATCAGTGATGTGTATATACAGATCAATAGCAAATAATTTTCAAAATGGACTTGAATGTTTTAAAAATAGAGATGTTCATGAAATTACTTAGTGTTTTTCAGGTTTAAAGAGCTATGTTACAGGTTCTTACGTTTTGTCTACAAAAAGCTGCTGAGACAATCCCATTGCCTTTTGTGCCCTATTTAGTGGTGTCCTGATTCCATTTGCAACATGGGTGTATGAAATGCAGTACTCTGCATTTAGAGTAGCAAGGTTGGTTTGTTTTATTTCCAGAGCCTGGTAAATGTCTCTAAATGTTTCAGATGCCATTTCAGTGCTTTGCCAGAGCAGCAGTTGGAACAACAGTTGGTAAGGCTTTGAAGCATACCTGATGGCTTTAGTCATCTGAAGGTTGCATTTTTGTCAGCAGTGCTGGAAAGGCAAGCAGAGGGTTTGGATGGCTATGAAGAGTACCTGAAGAGTGGTTTTGAATTTCCCTTAAGGCAATAGCAGACTTCTGAAACCCATACAACAGAAAATATTAACGTTTTGGGCAGTCTATTGTAAGGTTTTACTTGCTGTTGGAATAAGCAGTGTCTCATGTTACTGAAACAGATGGAAATAGACTGTGAATGTGTTACTGTCTCTTTTTTTTCCCCCCTCTCAAGTTTTAATTCCTTTGTATGTTGGCTTGCACTTGGTCACATCAGCCTATAGAAAGGGGACATGAGTACATCCCACATGGTAAAGCCTCTTTATTGCACCGTGGAGGGAAGGAGGCTTTAGATCTACCACCTGGACCCATGCCCCTCCCTTCTTAGACCTCACTTGGCTGCTAGAGTGCTCCTGGCAGCCACGGCTGGCTTGGGAAGCCTTTCATTGCTTCCTGGAGTACTTCCTGACAAGTCTTTAGGGGCTCAGTGAGATAAACCTGCTTATTTCCTCTACGGTTTCCTGATGACTAGTTACAGTACTTTTCCTGTTTCCAAGGGGGGGCAATTTTTCTTCGCCACCCACTTGACTAGCCAGTTACAGTTACGTGGTGCTGGTTTGTGCCTCCTTTTACCTATAGCTCTGTTTTATCTTTCTCATCCAAACAGTTTAAAATGAAGTGTTATAGAACTGTTTGCACATGCTTCAAAGTTGGATCAAACACAGAATTGCTAAGTCCTTTCCTTCCATTGCAAAGTGATGCTGCACATGGTAACTTTTTACTGACCTTGAACTTCCCTAAGAATCTGTTTTGTAGAAATCATTTTCACTTATATTGTCCAGTGAAAGATTCCTTCCCCAAAAAGCACTAGGAAAAGTAAGTTTCTACTGAGTTTCTAAAAGCAGAAAAGTATCGACTGATGTTCTTTTTGCTATGTTTAGTTGCAGTCTGTATCATCTGCCTTTCTTATTGTCTAGTTATTATACAGTCAAGTGGTTTTTTTAACTGCAACTCCCAACTGATTTACGGTAGTTATTTTGAACAATAAACATAATTTCTGCTATTTCAAAATAAGCAAAAGAATACAAATGTTTGAACTTCGTTTTGGGTGGTGGAAGAGCCCGAACTGTTAACTCGCAGTGGTGATTCAGGTTGTAATTAGATCTAAGAAACGGGAAGTACTGTTAACTGCAGTGTATTTCAAGCTTCTGAATTTCCAGGGCTTTGAAGTGAAGGACAATGAAGTGTAGCATGTGGAAAAAATTTTCAAGACAGTCAAACTGTTACTTTTGAATAAATCTTCTTTCAAAACAGAACAAAAAAATATTGTCACAGCTGACAACAGTGTAGATGATAGTTAAAGAATTACTGAACTTCCTAGCTCTTGCACCTCCTACTTTAGGAAATGCAGACAGTAAACTACATCTTGAGCCTAATTGGCATCAGGCAATAATCTTAATTTCAGCTGTCTTCTTGCTTTGAGTAAGAGTTAACAGTCCCCCAAGGGAACTATTTAACATTAGCAGTCACTTCTTATTGGAAACTCTTGATGGTTCTTGATTCAAAGTAATTGTTTTATGAAGGGTTTTGTTTTCATTCTGCAATTAAAAGTAACAAAATACATTGTAAAGAATTCCATTTTTTAAACCTAAGTGCTTATTGCCACTCCAAAACCTGAACTTAACCCACCTGTCCTTAGTTTGGTAGCAGCAGGTAATGGTGTGGCATGATGAATGGTACCACTTATGAAAGGAGTCTGTGCTGCTTAACTCTTCACATGTGTGGAAGTGAGATTTTGGGGCAGGAAAACTGATGACATAGGAACTTTTGTGGGTTTTTGTTCTGTATAATTTTTTACCTGCAGATCTAGGTGTTGCATTTTTATGTGTCTATAAGAGCCAATATGATGGTGTGTAGCTGCACTGACTTCACCTTGGCTTCGTCTATGGGTTTGGATTTGGGGCAATAATCTGAGGAAAATTTGTGGACTTGATTTGCAGTGCAGGACTGGAAGGCTTTGGTTACTGAGCTTCATTGTTCTCAGTTATTGATGGCAGTTTCATTTCACATGCCCACCCTTGGCATGAGCCTGCATTAGGAATGCTGTCTTTCCAGAGCACTCAGTGGTCTAATTTATCCTTTTAATTTAATTTAGGGGTTCATGATGGTACAGAAGCAACCTGTATTTTACTACATATAAAACCACACACAGGCGATGTCTGTCTGATCAGATAGCAGTGTTAGTGTTTTGGGTATAGAATCAATGTCTTTTCCTACTTGTTAGGCAAGCTACTGATTCCCGTCTCTGTCTCTTGTACACAGGAGCACCTTTGAGAGGCTGAGACCTGTACTGTCTGTATCTTTGGCTTTTGAAAAGCTTGAACATGTGACTACTGTATTTAGTTCCCTTTTCTATTAACAAGTTCTTTCTGTAGCTGAAATGAGCAGGTAGTCTGATACTTTCTCTTGTCTAGTGATGACACCATTTTCTCTAGCTTTCAGTATCCCACACAAGTCCTTATTGGTAAGAACTTGTGTCAAGAGAGGAAGAGGAAAGCAGTAGATGGCAGCTTGTCAGTTAATTTAATGTTGGTTGTTGGTTTTTTTTCTAGTAGTAGTGTATACATTTGGGGGAGGGAGGGGAGGAGGAACTGAAACTGCTTTTCATAATCTCAGCATCACTGAGTAGCAGCAAGCCTAACAGCTGCAAGCGTCTGCTCAGTGGAGACCTGCTGCTGCCAGAAATGGAGCTGATAATGATGAGCAGCTCAGTAGTGTAATTAAGGCCTTATTAACTCCAACAGCTCCTCCTACCTTAAACGAAAACTCAGGAAACCCATCCTGCAGGAGAGCAGTTCAGGAGTGGGTAGACAGCTCTGAATCCTTGTTTTGAAAAACAAAGGGAAGTTCAGAGAGATCTCAGTTGATCATAGAGGAATGTTTCATACAAACATCCTACAGTTTCAGGACATCTTTCACGTCACACTGCTGGAGATAATTCTTTAGCAACCCCTCCACAGCACGCACAACTCTGTACTGTACTAGGGGATTCCTAAGAGTAGCTGGAAAGGTTTCCTTGCTTCTGAAACTGGAGGAAGGTGGTGTATAAGCTGCCGTCTAGTCTGTGCTGTGGTGGAGAAAGTGGGTGAGCAAGGCTTAAGAGATCCAGTTTCAGCCTTGGTGATGTTCCTGAATTTGTAAGATGTGATTTATGAAACGTATCTGAAAAACAGTGTCAGTAAATGCTGACAGTGTTGACTGTGTCATTAAAAGTAAAGTGATGCTGTGTTCAATATCAGGGAGATGTTAGAGGAATGCAGAAATAAGTGCTTGAAGTAAAACTGCATATGGTATAGGCATACTGTGAGGGTGCTCATTGGTTTAATATTTGATTCAAAAGACTTTATCTGATACAACATCTTTAGAGGATCTACTGTCTTTTAATCTACTTCTCCAAATGTCAGATATGGTTACTCTCCTGCATTAAGTTTATGACCTGTAAAAGGATAACATCCTTGTAATATTAAGCTATTCCAAAAGTTTTTCTTGTACTTGATTTAACTTGTATGACAGATCTTTAAACCAGAGGTTTTTGTTTTTTGAAAATGCTTCTGGGCTTAGATTTCAGAGTCATTTTCAGCCCAAATTTTCAAGCCCTGTGACGTTAAACAATGAACTCATTAAAACAAGATTCATAATGTGAACTGTAGCAGCATTAGTGGTGGTTATTAAACTAAAATATAATTTTGGGAAATGTATTTGTTGGTAGTAGTTAAATATATTAATGTGGATTTTCTTTTTTTCTGAAATCAGCTGTTTCCCCTGATGGTGTGCTTCGGCTGAACATGCATAAGCACGTTCGAGAGTTTGGCAGAAAATCCTTAAGATGGTGCACTGGTGATAACCTGCAACCTTATGCTGCTGAATTAAGTTAGTTATTATGGCTTGGGAGACAAGGATCTGACCAAATGAATGCTGTATTGGACTGTACAGTGTGTCGTTGGCTTGTAAGGACAAAATGACAAGTTCCTTTATGCAAATCCTTGTTGTGTTGCCTGTAAAGAGAGGGCTGTGCTTCTTACCCTTCTCTACACAGTGATCTGAGTGTAACTGTAAGTAGTAGCAGTACATTTTTTGGTGCTAATTAAAATAAAAACATTTTTTAGAAGAGTGGCCAGATGGGACTGAAATGGATTTGCATCCTATACAGGTATAGTGTGCTTCAATTGTAATTGCTGTGTGGATTTCAAAGCATTGCAAAGTCAAAAGTGTGAGCAACAATAAGTTTCTAGAGACTTCCCAGAAGTACAAAATTATCAACTTTATATGAACCATCATTCTTCCTTTTGTTAATCGGCCCTGTTATGAGATAGTCCGTAATCTTGGGTGTCCAGTATATAGCGTTGCACGGAATGATGAGCTGCACTAAGGGACAAGTCAGGTGTGATGGGGGCTTTAAGTGCTTTTCCTGAGTCGAGTCAGTAGTTAAAGAAACACATGCAAATCTTGTTCTTGCACTTTGGTCCAGTTTAATGCATGGGGTTAGTGTGAGCGAGGAGATTAAGTCTGCAGGAACTGTTCTTGCTCTTAGTTGTTTTAATGGCTCAGATTTGCACTGCGTCCTGTCATATCTGTGTTTCCACATTCCCCTTTCTGAAATGGAAAATAGCCATCTGAGGAGTGCTTTGAAATCTTGTAAACAGAAAACATTTTCATATCCCCAGAAAAAGCTATGTTCTGTGCTTCATATGCAGTCTTGATTCCTTAGAAAGGAAAGTAATTATGTTGATGACTGTGAGCCTGTTTAGTGCTTTGGAGAAGGGGTTTTTGTGATTGTGTGTCTTGTATGGAGCTTTTTTCCTTGCTCTTTTTGGAGTTTCTTTTGCATTAAGATTGGTGAGTGTTGCTTCAGAAAGGCTCCCGATGTCTCTCCAGAGTTGTCACTTTCACACACACCATACCAGAGGACTCTTACTCCGGGATACTGGGAAGCTGGAAGTGTGGTTTCTGCTCCAGACTTAGAAGTCAGATTCTCTGTGCTGCAACTCTCTGAGTAGAGGTGATGTTTTCCCCTGCCGTAGGAGTTTTATGTGCCAAGGATGTTTTCCAAAGAAATACATGCATGTAAATCAGTCAGTGTTTATGATATTCATGGTTTTTTTAAATGTCAGGGTGTGGCTATAGCAGGCTGGCTCTTTCTGTACTTCAAGTCGTGAAAACAAACAGCAACAACAAAAGAAGTGAAGCAAACAAGTGCCGAGGAGAGGAGGAGAGTGTGCCGCTTTAAAAGCGGTGATTAGGGGAGGGTAACTCGGTGCCTCTTTCTTTCTCCCGGCCTGTGCGAGGCCCTGTGTCTGTTTTAAGCTGCTCCAGGCACTGCAACCTAGTCACAGCAAGCATGTCAGCGTGAGGCACCTCGAAAGGGGGAAGAGAGAGGGTGGCCTGTTTCTGCCCTTTGTGTGTGTGTGTGTGTGTGTGTGGGAAGAGGCATTTGGCTTTCCACACAGCTTTTTAAATCCGTGGCCTCCCCAAGCTTGAACTGAGGATGCTTGTTTGCCGTTAGACCAGAGGTTTTGTTGTTGCTTGTATCCCAGAAAGAGGTTTCTCCTGGCTCTGTTTACGGGCCAGTGCTGTTTGAGCTGGCTGTGATTGGGAGGAAGGAGGGAGGCAATGAATGTTGTGCCCTCTTGTTTTTCTCTTGTACAGGAAGAAAAAAGCAGAGGAGCCTGTCCTCCTCCTCTGAGTCAGCTGTGGTTACGGTTTGCTGAGTAGGCGTGCATGTTTTGAAGGGAAAGGCAGCTTCAGATTAAGTCAGCTTATATACTGTGCCCAAATAAGTTTGGGGAGGTTCCTTCACCTTGGATATACTCTTGCTTGAGCTGACAGTTTGGGGTAAAACTGGTTTATGGTAATTACTAAAACTATTATATGTGTTGGGTAATTCTTGAGCTAAATAGGAAAACAGGTTCTGTGCCCTGGTGAGTTTTCCATGTTGTTTGCTGTTGTTCCTGTAGCAAGTTGAGGTACTGAGCTGCAGTGAGTAAGTGGGATTAAATATTACACCAGTAGTATGATCTTCCTACATCCAGATCTTGCGAGTAAAGCAAGAGTGAGCTATCTGCACGTATATTCTGCACATTATGTTGACTGACTTGAAATCAACATGAAAAAATAAGGGTCTGGAAGGGGACTCTGTAAGATTAGAAGATAACTGGCAAGGCAGAAATGACCAGCTTCAATGTGGTGGAATAGAAGGAGAAAGGATGTCCAAGAAGTTCCTGTAGGAATCTCACAGCACAAAAATATACATGTCAAAGTTGATAGGTAAGTGTAATGATATTGTGAAGCAGCCATCTAACAGCACTAGAAAACCACACACAGAGAGAAACCGGTTCCCCTGCTGTTGTGTTTGGCCTGTCATTGTCATACAGAGCAAAATCATTTAGTGGACAACTTGAAATAAAAACCAAATCAAGTAGTAGGTGAATGTTGGTCTTCAGTAAATGCTTGAAGAATGTATTACGATTCAAATTTGTGAATAGGCCTGTTGATATTGATTGAGTACTCCAGGGAAGTGAGAACTAACTTCAGTTGTCACCGGTTCTTTCCATATGAAAACAAATGTGTGCTCTGTAAGGTGTCCTGCTTCTCTTTTCCAGTATCAACTGTGGAAAGTACTGGGATTCTTCAGTGAATTTTTAACTGAGCCACACAGAGATTCTCTTACATCAAGTGGTGACACCTGCAGACTCAATTATCAGTCTAGCATGGAAATATTAGCTGTAGGTGATGAGGAGTGGACTGGCAGGTGAGTGAAAGGATTGGAAGTATGAAAATACCACAGTGTCCATGTAGCAATAAAAGGAGTGACCTGTTGCTGAGATAAAATGGAGGTAAGTGAAGTTCTGATTCCAGCTGTGACTGAAGATCTGTGCTTAGGGACTCAGTGTTAGGACATGGGAAGCAGCTGATACTGGCTTGATTTTTGCATGTGATCTCTCCAGTGTTTTGAAAAACGCCTGGCTCTTAACTGTACACCTTCTGATGATACTGTTGCTAGTGTGACAGGAAATATTAATTCCTTGCATGTGTCTTCAGTTGCTGTATCTTTACTAACTGAAGTAGTCTGTTATTATTTTGTGACAGAGATGGAAACTCTCTGCTGCTTTTGTGTATCTTGTCTTTCTTCCTGCCAACATGAAGATAGTATGATTTGTGGTGGTTACTTTTTGGACAAACTGATCTGAAATTAAATGTAAATCATGTGGTGTGTTTTGCCAGTACAACTGGAGTTCTAAGTGTACATCCTGTTTGTCATTTTGTTCTGCTGTTTCATGAGGACTTTGATCATGAAGTTGCAAGAAAGTACATAATGATGTTTAAGTGGAAGAGGAATGTATAAAAGCTGTTGTACTAGTCATAGCGAGTGTCTCTGTGTAAGAGACTTTGAGCTGTCACCCTCAGGAAAAAAAATAGAAAATATGTGGGCTTTCTGGCTGGATGCAAAATTAATGTTTTTGATGAATACTGAATACTAAGCTGTCTCCCCTAGAGTTTCTGGTTCAAAGTGAACAAGTTATTTCCATGACTAAATGTTGTCTTAGGTCTTGGTAGATACCTGAGACTTGACATCAAGTTTCTTCTTGTGAGATACCATCACTGGCACTTGAAGTTTGTGGTTTCTGGGTTTTGTACTAGAATCTTTAAAGTTAGCTAAAGAGTGTTGTGCAGTGTTTTGTGATGTGGATGTTGTGTGTACCCTCTAGGACAAAATACCACTCTACTGCTTGAGGTTGTGGAGGGTTGAGGTGAAGACAGAGAATGTCTTTCAGATTTGTTGTATTTTCTATACTGAACTGATTCATGAGGTAGAGGAAGAACTGTGATTTATGTGCTTCTGAAACAACTGCATCCATTTTTTTTAATCTGCAAGGTTTGATCTGCTTTCAGTACCAAAGAGTAGGGTATTGCAGGGCTTTGAAGGATACCTTGCTCCAAAGTTTAGTTGCATGTAGGTTGTTTTTTTTTTTTTTTGGTAACCTGAATGGGCTATTTCACTGACCTCCAGGCTGTCTAATCACATAATACCTCTGCTAAAGGACTTACTGGGGCAGAAGATGCAGAAAAATGAAGGAAAATCAAGCAACTTGCTTCTTACTAAGTTCTTTCTGAAAATGTGCTGTGTAGCCATGATCAGATATTTTCATGCAAAGAAGCTTCAAGCCTGTGCTGTGAAAAAGGTTGATGACTGTTGTGTTTTTTCTCATGAGTGGTTCTTTGTAAGTTGCTTTGTTTGTTGCAGCACTGATGATATACATGTATATAGTTACATAATGTGTATCCTATGTACATGTAGACACATATATAAAAATAAAAACATTAGTGCTAACTTTAGATATCACTTTTAAAATGTGGTCAGGGCACAATAGCTTAGGTCAAGACATGTTGCCTGATGCATTGAGAAACTGTAACTCCTTGGTATGTGTCTTGGCCAAACAAAAAATTTAGTCTAGACAGATCAGGCCAAACAAGCAGCTGAACGGACAGTGCTCCTTGATTTATGTCTTACTGGGTTTAAAGTAATGAAACAGGAATGCATTCTCCTTAGCAAACTGTGCGTGTTTTGGGTTTGTTTTTTTTTTCTGCTTGCTTTTGAAATGCCCTGTACTTCAGGAGGCACAGATGACGTATGCAAGAGTTTGGTATTACAGTTCTGGTCTAAGAATTTTCTGTCCTTGCTAGTGTTGTTTCAATTACAATAGTTACACAAATGTAAATGGAAACTATGCCTGCAGAAAATCAATGCTGTAGTGTTAACGAATAAGTGTTCTACACGGCTTGTGGGTGCAGCAATTTCTTCTGGAGTCTTAAAGTCTTTGGTGATTACCCCTATGGGAAACAACAGTTGTGAATGATATTAATCAGATACTAGGGGGAATTTCTCCCCACAAGTAGACTTATATAGGCAACTCTCAAAATATTTTACTAGTATTTCTTCTGGGGAGAGATAATAGTTGTAGTTTGTGTCTTTGGGTCTAATAACAATATGCCTCCTCTTCAGAAGCTATAACTGGGTGAAAAAGTTGTCTTCCAGATTTTGTGGATGTATCACAAGAGGCAGTGGAACCTGAGAGATGTTGTGGGGTGCGAGTGAGGGGGATACCTCCTCCGTTTTTTGAGTACTTTGTTTGTGGATCTGAGATGACTGATGCATGTGCAGAGTAAACAATCATCTCAGAAGTTTTACTGCCTCTTGTTGGTAACTGAATACGTCCAGATGGGTCAGATGTGGTGAAAGGTTATCTGGTTAGGAGTTTGGAAGCTGTTTTCTGCTGAAATGCCTGCAAGATGATGGATCACTGCTGAGGATCTTACACCGTCTTACAGTATTCTGTGGGCACTTTTTTCAGTGTCAACATTACAGACATTATCTGTGCTTTTAATCTGTTTGATTCAAGTTTGAACTTGTGTTTAATTCCAGGCCTCTTTGTGGTTTTATTTTTTTTTTCCCCCCCTGGTTTAGAGAGAAAAATGTTTTGGTGATAAAGATGTAGCTGAGATGGGTTAGTTAATCCACACAGATTTTTCCACTAGTGAAAATGTGATCCTTCTCATCTTCCTACTACACCGTGTAAAATCGAACAAATTATCAGGGCAGGCCTTGTTTTCCTGCTTGTGAGATGGTCAAATGCCTGCTCTCACTTGGATGCTGCTTGGGCCGTGGGCCCCTCTGGAGATTTACCAAAACAGAAGAGAAATGTTATTTGTCAAATTATTCTAATTTTGGAATGAGGAACTGCTTTCTTAAGGGAATTACTTATCTTCCTGGGAAGTTGGCTGTAAAAGTAAGTTTGTTAATGAATGGCTTTGTGAGAAGTGGATTAAAACTTCCTGATTTATTGTTTAGCAGGAGAATTGTTCATTGTTCAGCAGGAATTTGTTTGTTTAGCAGGAGAATCAGAAGTAACTCATACTGATGGTGACAATTTCAGTAAGTTAATTTATATTCTGATAATGAAATAAGGTTCTTGGTCTGGCTTTGACCCTTTTTAACGTCCATCATTAGTTACTGAGGTTTTAAGCAGAGCTTATGAATGTTTACTATAGCTGTGCAGTTCCTGAGCATGCAGCCTCCTTCATGCATCTTCCTCACTCCTGTGCATGTTTTTCTATTTAATTTTTCTTAAAACCATTTTGGAAATCCCCCGTTGTAACTGCAAACAGTATACTGTGTTGCCCATGATTTAGTACTGATGCTTTTATGACATGTTTGAATTTGTTCTATGTGATTACTCTGTCCTGAAGGAATTCTGAGCTGCAGATAACAGGAGGACAAAACGTAAGGAGGATCAGTTACCTATACATGCATGTAACTGGGGGATGCACAGGAAACTTTTTGCTTGTTTTTAAGCTGGCAAAATTTGAGGAGATAATTTCTTCTTGAAATGTTGTCTTGCTTATTTCTGTATGTACATACATATAGAGATTCTTTTCTTAGCAACCCCCTGTGCAGAGAAAGGACAAAGGCAAGCTTTGAGAAGTCAGGCTGGCAGGAGAGATGCCTTGTGAAACTGAGGCTGCGTGTGCCGGAATCCCTTGTCTGACGCGCAGGCACCTCCATGGCGGGCCAGCAGCCATCCGGCCACTCCTGGTAAACAGCCTGGCAAAGTCTTCCCGGTGTCCCAAATAGCAGATGGAGGAAGAGGTTAAGAGAAGAGAGACACAGTGAAGGGCTATGGAAGAGTAATGAAATCCTTGTTGAAGGCAGCTGAGTTGCTGTGGCTGTGTGTCGGTGAGGGGCAGAGGCTGCTGTGTGTTCGGGCTTTGCAGCTGGAGCTGTGGAGCAGCCATTTATGAATGAGGCACCAGAAGAGGGAGGAGGGGATTTCAGCTACAATAACAGCCTGCTACGAGATTTCATTCACCCCTTGCAATCTCAGTGTAATTGGCGCTGTATTTTGATAATGCCATGTCCTGTTTTTTTAAACAAAGTGTGTTCCTCCTTTTTCTAATTAACTCTGCTGTGTGATTTAGTTCTGTCTTGTTGCCTTCTTGTATCTCTTCCCCTTTTCCCCCTGAAGCCCACCCATGTGCTAAGGTCATGCCTCCTGGTTTTCCTTATTTGTAAAACAACAAACAGCACAACTACTCTCTGTCTTACCTCTGTTAGGAGTCGTGCAGAGCTATGCACCCCATCGCTCAGCTCCCCTCCCATACCCCCCACCACTGCAGCCCTCTGCAGTGATGCAGTCTTTCCTGCATCAACAGCCACTGACATTGCTCTTGTCTTGTGAATCACTTGTCTTGTGAACCATCAGCCTGGTTTTGAGACACAGGGAGGGCTGGATGAAGGGGGACTACGGCTAAGCAAAGCTCTTCCTCCCTTTTTCGAGATACTTTAGGTAGCCCATTATTTTCAGCACTTCAGACCCCTTTGTTGTGACTGAATTGAAGCTGGGTGACAATGGCACCCTTGCTTCCTATTCACAGCAAAATGAAGAGACAGACCATTGTCCTGAGCATAATTGAGCCTCTATCAAAACAAAACCACAAAGAGATGGGCAACTCAGTTAAAGCTACTTGTTTGAGCTGTAACAGTGGAGGCTGTTTAGGTCTAGAAACCTAATTACCAACAGTGAGCTTTTCAAAGCCAGTGCAGCATCCCTTTTTAATTTAAGGCGTGTAAGGTAAAAACATGTTTTTGAGATACTGAATGTTATTTACACACAGTGATGTTGCTTATGACACCTCACAAACCACCTCCTTCACAAATTTTGATTTAAAGATCTGTATTGTTTTTTTAAACCCAAGCCAGGTCCGCAAGAGATCACAAGTTTCGGCGTCAATTATATCTCTGCAATTTAGACAGATAAAGCCATCAGTTTCAGAAGAAACTTTAGCAGGATGTGCTCAATTTGTGTTGGTTTGCATTTTTTCTTTGCCCTAGTAAAGCTGTGGTGTTAGTTCTTGTTCCTGCTGCCTTTTGAAGTCTCAAAACATAATCAGTCGTATTCCACCTACACTGCACCAGTCTGTAACCAGTCTCATAACAACTGCCCATACAGTAGCCAAAGAAGCTCCACAAGTAGGTTCATTTTCCTAGCCTGGATAGGAAACTTTTCAGGTCATTTCCAGTGCAGTGGTCATTGTTGGCTGTAGTAGTGATAATCGTTAAGCCACTGCCAGTAAAGTTGATGCTGCTGCTGATCATCCTCCTGACTAACGGTCCAGTCTCTGTGATCATCCCGAAGTAAAGGGCAGCACACACTCAGTTAAAGCAATAAAGCTCCTATATTGTTAATTCTAAGTAAGTTATTATTTTGATGATCTGATCATGTGCTAAGATTTGATCCATTCAGCCTTGTGCTAAGGAAATGATAATTGCCTAGGAGATAGTGAAAAGCATGCATATGCTGGTGTGCCTAATATATGCAGGCGGGCAGGCTTTCCAATAAAGAAAATCTCAGCAAAGAGTAGGGATCTCCAAGCTGGCCAGTGGCTTCAGAAGACTCTTTAAAAAAGGCTTATTTGGCCGGATATGGGAAACTGATGAAAAGGTTGGGAAGTATGGTGAGGGAAACTAATTTCCTGTTTTTTTCATGAGATCCTTTGGGAACTGTATCTAGTGAGAATGAATAGTCCCAGGAGTGGAGAGAAGGGTTCATCTTGCTTTTTTCCTGTTATGGCTCTGAAGTAATGTTTAAACTGGGTAGACATTTTACGTTTTTGAGACAGATGCTGAGCTGTTGTCTGAATGTGTTTATTGAGCAGCTCTGATTGCTGATGGCTGTTGCGGTGAAGAAAGAACAAGGCGTGAACACTGCCATTTGTTTGGGCAGACAGGTGAGCAGAGCTTCCTTCTTCAGAGCAAAATTTGGCCAGGCTCCTTTGGATTCTGGTGATACCAAAGTAAGCAGTGATGAATTTGTAAAGATACAAACTAAGTAATCTGGTTCCTCAAGATCAGTGCCATTTTTTCAGTGTTGGAGTTAAGAGTCTGTTTGTGACTCACATAAATTAATGTAGACACAAGTCTCTGAAGAAAAGCCTTAAGGGATGAGTAAGCTGAGACGACTTGAGAGACTTGTGGGCAATGAA
Organism: Colius striatus; assembly: GCF_028858725.1. NCBI lineage: Eukaryota > Metazoa > Chordata > Aves > Coliiformes > Coliidae > Colius > Colius striatus. Next base: position 31,775,955 of record NC_084765.1, read on the forward strand.
AGGCTGGCTAATAGTGACTGGAATGAGTCTTCAAGTTGCTACAAAGAATATCTGCAGATTATGTCTTTTGATGACGAGAAATACACAAATAATGGAATACAGTGCAGAAATCAGTTTCCATGTAAGTAATTACATAGGGGGTCTGTAGTACATACATAGGAGTTTCACCTTTGATACCCAGCAGAGAGGAAGTTTTTTAGCAGTAAAACCAGGCAGACTTGGCTGTTCTTCCACATCAGCCTTCATAGAGTCTTATTTCAATTTTGTTTTCAACTGAGAATCAACCAAATCAACACTTCATTTCCGTGTGAGTGCAGGCTGCAGATGTGTTTAATATTAACCTACTGAAGTAGTGCACAGGAGTCTATAAAGTCTTGTTCTAAATATTTTAGAGAGTTTGGGGCCAGTTTTCATTGAAGTTTTACATAAAAAAAGGGAAGATACTAGAATGTATTTGGTTTCTTTTCTGGAAGTGACATTCTAAGTTTCTCTCCGATGTTGTGTCTCATTTATATTGGTGTGATGCTCCACCATACACATGCTACTTAAATATTTTGCAAAGTTGTTGACTTATTGGATTTAGTTGAGGAGATATCCTTGAAGCTGGAACTTGTGATCTCTTGTGAACCTGGCTCAGAAAAAAAGGCTGTTTGAGAGGTAGATGGTTGTGAGTTGTCATCAGTGATACCACTGCTTGTAAATTCTTGCCCAGCTATTTTTAATATTTGTAAACGTGCAAAGTCTGTCAGTATGCCAGTTTTATAAAAGTGTTGAAGAAAGTGTAGGAAAGAGCTCATCTTGCACCACATAAGTGAGCTCTTCCTGTCGAGGTTAAATAAGCGGACTCTGAACTCCTCAGATCAAAGGGACGCACACTTAGCCAATGAGTAACTTTAGAGGTTTAGCTCCAGGCAATGTTCAGTGGTTGCCCTCCAATTCTGAGCCCTCTGCTAATAAAACTCCATTCTCCTTCTCTGAGATTTACCTAGCTGCACATTAGGGACTAGGATTTGGGAAGGGAAATGGGGAGGGATGTGTTTGTGGCTTTGCAGTTTTAGACACGTTCTTTGGGGTTTTTATAAGCTATTTAATGAAACTGAACTGAAACAAAGAAGGAAAATACCTCTTAGTTTCCTCGTATTAATATATTATTAAACAAACACACACATAACAATTGTCAGCTGTTTTTGTTGTGTGGAAAATATATATTCTTTTGTGGTTATCTTGTCTTGGAATGAAATTCATTTCTTGCCAGTGGTAGGCTAAATGAGGACTGAAAGGAGATGGGAAATCCCAGATTTTCTAATCTTTATATCTAGTATGAGCTAAGCCTCTATTCTACATTTGTTAGGTGATTTCCATTTGAGCAACTTAAACATAACAAAACTAAAGATTCAAAAGAGCCTGTGGCATAAACCTATGGACAATTCCCATTCCTCAGAGAGGAAACACATGGAGATGGCCAAGTCAGGCTATATATAGAGTTCTGTGGAATTGCATGGAGCTCTGACCTTGCTGCAGGTTGAAATTATGAACAAACTACTGGCTTAGAGTTTTCAGGTCACGCATATCAGAAGAGATTCTGTCCTCCTGCATCTTGATTGCATCTGGTTTTAAGATATCCCTGTGATCTCCATGTGAATTCTTTTCCCTGTAGCATACGCACTTACTGCAGTGCTTCACAGACCAGGTGACTTTTAAACATGAAGAGCATGTTATCTGCATCTCTGCTTGTCTCACCAATTTCTTTCATGCCAGAGCTTTTTTTGTCTGATGTAAGCTTGCCCTTGCTTATTTATGTCTGGGGCAGAAGTTTGGTTTTTTTTCCGTGGGTCAGCAGCAATGGGCTGATAAATAAGGTTACAGCATGTGATATTATTATGGATAGTTCTGGGGTTTAGTTGTTTCTAAGCTACTGAAGGAATTTTTTAATTGTCACTGATTCTAAAAACAAATAAAAAACCCTCAAAAAACAAACCACACTAAAACCCACCACCAAAGCAAAACATGGCCTTTCAGTGTTTTTGTATACTGAAATGTTTGCCTCCAAGGTAATTAAAAATGCAACTGTTCTCCTTAGTGGGATTTCTACACAGCTGTATTTTTTACCAAGCATGTTTGGATGCAGCTGGTTGAACAGAAACATAGTAAACACAAGAAACGGCTGACATTATACTCAAAGGTTCTTAAAAATATGTGTGTGTATGTATGTATATATTTATTTAAGAGCAGATCATGTGCAGCAGCTTGACTTACACCAAGTAACCTAGAGAGCTTTTTGAAGTGACCTTGGAAAGGACCAGTGTAGATAGGGAGGAGGTGCTGTCCTGGCTTGTGATGGTAAGCGCATTTCTGCTCTCTGGTCTTACAGATGTATAGACTGTGTTGTAGGTGCAGAGTGGAGTGAGGTGGAGTATCATTTACTTGTATGAGGTTTGGATTTTACTTTTTAGTTGAGTTTTGGTTTTGTTTTTTAAGACTGCTGAAACTTGTCTCCGTGCCCTTGTGTTTCCATAAATGAAAAGATAAGCTTGGACGTGGGTCAGAAGTGTAACTGCTTACCACCGAGGGTGACTTGCTTTGGGTAAAACTGGCCCCATCTGTGATAACCTTGCAGTTTGTCCTTCTAAAATCATCGTAAGTGCTTACTGAAGACTTGACGTCTCACGGCCAAGGATGAGAGTCCTTTATCATAATTTGCGCACCCTGACTTCATTGAAAGACTAAACTCTACAAAACAGGCTCATGGGAAGGGCTGTAGAAAATGCCGTGGCAACCTTGGATTGTACAGTTTACATAGTTTTTCAGTACTGTTTAGGTATTTGCTCCTGTAAGATGATCTTGAAGGAGTCCTGTTTAGAAGTAAATGAATTTTGTTTTCAGCAGAAGTTTGTCAGTTTTATCTTCCTTGTATGTTCTCCTTCCTCCACAGTCCAAACACACACTGCTCACAGCAGCTGTGTATGCGTATCCCTGCTGTGTGTATGCAAAGTATCTCTGCATTTCAGCTCTTCAGGTACAGGTTGAGACTCTCCATTTTTGTTCTGTAGTCTTGTGATCCTGATATGTGGATCAAGATGTGCTCTTTTCTTCCTGCCTTTATCAGGGTAGGTACTAGTGTCTCCAACTCTGGAACCACCTGTCATGGTGATTCAGAATGAGATGTGGTGACTGAACTCTTTGAGGGGATTGGGACAAACCAGTTAGACATAAGTAACTGTTTATTTCTAGTAGTGCCTCTACCAAGGCAGTGAGGCTGGTAATGTACCATATTTGACCATGATGGCAGTGCATAGTCTTTGAAAGCCTTGGCTGGGAAATTTAAGCAAAAGAAAGAAATGATGATTGTAGTGATAGCAGAGAAGGTTGGTGACCAGTGATATTTTGGTTGCTTGGCAGGACTGGGAGACTCCTGCTTCTCAGGAAACAGAGAGCTGAAGCATAGCTTTGGAAAGAAACAGAAACAAAATAAAACAAAAAACCCAACAAAATCCCAGAAACAACCAACCAACCTCCACACAGAAACAAAAATGTGTTCAAAGCAGCACATTGTTAATAGCTTGGGTGTCTCTTGCTGAAGGTATAGCCTTTATTTCCATGAATTCTGTGTGGGATGAGAAGCCTAGGCTGATGGCAAGGTGATGTTGAGGCTGAACTGCTCAAAGTCACTCTTTACAGGACCTGCCTGATCAGGAAGACCTTGATGGCAGGTGATTGCCTTAGATGATTTGCTTCTGAGCTGTTACCCTCCTACCTCCAAGTGTTGAACATTTTGGGAAACAATTAATCAACTATCTTGATAGATTCTGGAAACTTTGTGTGAAGTAAATGGAAGTTTAGTAGTCATTGGCCTCATACACATCATCTGGCAGCAGCAAAGTGGAATCGGTGAAGCTCAGACTCTAAACAGAGCCTGTGAAATTACACAGTTGACAGCATTTCCTTCATACTGGTTATTTGTCTCCATTTCTGTCACTTGAAGCAGTACCTCTTTCAGTAGGGCTCAGGTTGCTGCCACTTTGTGAAAAATAATCAAGTTGTGAATGATGAGATCTGATTAATGTGCTTCTGGTGCTGAAACAGAGACCAGCAGATACAAAACTAAATATTATGTGATGAGCCCTTGATGATGCTACTGTTCATAAATAGGGAACCAAGCAACATGCACGTGTAAGTTGACTCTAGATTTCTTCTAATGTACTAGGGTACTGAATGTACTGTATCAAGTTATTACATGCTGTTTTCCTTCCATTGCCATCTGTTATCTCTCTTCTGGTCCTTATCTTTAACTCTGCAAGTCCCTTTAGAAATATCTTGAAAATACTGAAGGGGGAAGCTGGCTCTTTGGTAATGCTTTTATTCATGGAGCCTTGTTTTTTCTTTGCACCATCCTCTTTATTTCATCTGGTATCTTTATGTGTTTTCGGTACAAGAGTAGTATCATCTAACTTGCTGACTCCAGTCATGTCACGTAATTTAAGAATACTGGAAATCGTAAGTTGTATAAGCTTGTTCCTTTCTCTAAGTAAAAAAAAAAAGTATTAGATGCAGCAGTCATTTCCACCTGACTGACATCCACGTATAAGCACCTATGTCTCTTTTTCCAATCTCAAATTTTACAAACCTTGAGAGTCAGCACCTGCTACATGTAATATCTGGACATACAAGTAGTGGTCACCATGTTATTCTGTGTAGTGTGCCAATTGGTGAGATAACACTGTGTGTTTATTATTACTGTAGGGATCTAATTTGAATGTAGAAAGGGCATTGTGAGTTCCCAGGGTGATTTCTATGTATGAGAATAATACTTCTCCCTCAGTGCTTCAGTATTCTTGCAGTAAAGTCTTCTGATCTAATGCATAGGGGGGAATAAGAGGAATACAGACAATAAATAAGATGCTAACAAAGTTTATGAGATTTGCAGTGTGAAAGCAAGGGGAATTAATGTTTTAAGAGCGTTCAGTTATGTGCTTTGATTAGTTGTTAGGATAAGAAACTACTGTCTTGAAACGTTGCAAGTCATTCTGGCTGCAGAGCTGCTTCTGAGTGTTGGGATTTTTCACAACGGGGGACAGAAGGATTGCTCTGTTTGTGAGGGTGGGAGAGGACATTCCTCCTTTCTTTTTGGTAATTAAAAATCCTTTGGTTTATTGACTCTCAAAATGAAGGCAGTGAGAAGCGATAGCTGAATATGGTACTGTTTGTTCCGTTTATATAAATTTTGCTTTGAGCTGAGTTCTGGCAGCTTTGCTGAGTGGGAAGCTGATATGTTTGGCCTCTGTAATGGCTGTGTGGGCTGTCATTAGGAGGTGTTTTGCAGAAGTTGCTGTATCTTACCTTCTCACTTCGTTATAAAGCTTAAACATGCGATCTGCCCTCTCCCAGCTGGCGCTGTATTTGTGGGTCTGAAATGGTTTTAAAAACTTGGGCTTGCCAGGCTTGCACAGCATGTAGCTTGTATTGCAGGTTGGTTAGGAGCTGCTCTGCTGCCTTTCTGGTTTTGCACCCCAAGTTTTTTTATTAGCAGGGTACTTGCCGCTGAAGGAGAGCACCTCACTGTGTAATTATGAGATCCTACCTTGCATTGTAAAACAGGACTTCCATATTGAGATGAGCCTAAGCACAGGATACTAACCTGGGCTAAATACTGTATCTTGCTGTTGGAAATCAGGAGTTATGGTAGTGAAGCAAAATGCCATGAATTGTAAAAACATCAGGATGGTGAAGGAAAGTTCAAGTTATTGAGTCAAACACTGCTACATAAGGGGCTATTGTTGATAGACCATGATGAGAAGCTCTTTGCTGTGGTAAGTAGCTCATCCTACAAGAATGGCAGAAATAAAGCATGCCAACAAAGTAGCTCTTAAGTAGTCAAACTAAACAATGAAGTTAAAAAGGAAAATAATCTCTTTTTCTCCTAATTTGTGTGTGAGAGTTAAGGGCAGACTTAAAGGAGACCATGGGACTGGTACGCAGATCTATAGGAAGTGCTTATCGGTGTTTTCAAATGGCTACACAATATATAAAGAAGGAAAATGTAGTTTCTCTGCTCTTCAGAAAAACATTGGAGATTTCCCTCTAAATTATCTGTATGTGTGGAGGAATCTTAACTTGCATAACCATGGAATTCACTTCAGAGTTTAGGCAAACATTCATTATGGGTAACCTACAAAACATCAAGGCAGAAATGATCAGAAGAGCAGCTAGCAGATAAGCATTGCAAATGCTCAGATACTTATCTGAATCTTTTTGGTTTAGAAATTGGGTTTGGGAATCTCGAGAGTGTCTGTTCTCATGATAAGGTGTCTCGTAAAGCACAGACTCCCACCAGTCAACAACAGCACATGTTTAGGCTTTCATTTAAAGGATTGAATGAATCCCTGTGCTGAGCAGAGGTGGTATAAGATGTGCCTTGTTATCTACATATTACAATTAGGGACTTGGGATAGAAGTTTGTAGGGAGTATGAAACGTGGTAGTGGAAAGTAAATGTTTTGTTAACTACTAAATGGTGTTCTTCAAGTGCTCATGATGTCCATTTTTTTGGCTGTGATGTGTAGTCTCTTAATGAAAATCTTTCTTCCCACTAAGTATGATGTTGATTGGAAAAGCAAGTGGTTTTCCCAAGTGCACTAGAAGTTCTATGCCCAGATTTGCAGAAATGTAGGTTTTGGACCAAGATACTATTTTGGTGAAGACTGATATTGGAGAGTGCTTCTGTCTCCTTTATACTGCTTCAGCAGGAGGTGTGACTGAGCTGTGCAGAGCTTCACCTCTGCTACGTGCCTTGCCCTGACTCTCCCAGGAACCATGCACAGGCACAGCCAGGCAGATGAGCTGTTGTGATTTTGTTTGTTTTTTAAACTATGCTCAAGGTTTTGTGATGTCCAGATAACCTCTAGAACTTGGGCAACACAAGTATGGAAAGTCCCATGTAAGATGCTCTTTGTTGTTCTCGTATTCCATGTTGCAGCACTTGCGTGCTTTCTGATGAGTTAATGTGTTGTAATCCAGGCTGTTGCATATTGTCACTCTTATTTATAATACAGGAAAGGAAGGTAGCCTTGCTAAATTCATAGGGGTTTTTTTACATTTTAACAAGGCTAAGCGCAAAGACAGGAGAAGGAGAAGCTTTCTCTTATTTCCAGATGACTCATGAATTTTACCCTTTCTCGCTACTTGGCTCTAGTGATCCACACAGTGCCCTGATCTCAGCCCTTGGTAAACCAGGATGTGATTGTACCAGTGATCCTGTGATGACCGTCCTCCCTAAACCAACTGTGCTCCTGCGGGCTGAGGGATTTATTGAGGCTGGGATGGAGCTTGTCATCACAGAGGTTGTTTAAAGTAGTTTGTAGGACAGTTTTGGACTGATGTAATTGCCTACATAATCCATGGAGAAACTCTGTTATTATCCAGCTTTTTCACTCCCAGTAGAGTATACATGTTATAGTCTCTTTCAAATATATTTCTAAATACTTTAACTTTAGCTGGAACCTTCTCTTAAAGGGAAACACATGGGATAGGTTGAAAGGGACCTTAGAGATCTTCTAGTCCACCACCCGTGCAGATCCAGGTCAACCTAGATCAGGTCATGTAGGAACATGTCCAGGCAGATCTTGAAGACCTCTAAGGAAGCAGACCCCACACCCTCCTTGGGTAGCCTGTGCCAGTGCTCTGTCGCCTTTTTTGATGATACATTTTTATTTGGGTTTTCTGTCATTAACTACCTGTCCTCTCTCTCAACTGGCCACTGCTTTCTTCTGGTGTAAAGAACAGCATAGCGATTTGGTCTCATAGCTAACTTCATGCTATTATAGTCAGTTTACACAGAGTAATGTACTGTGTTATATGTAATTAGTATACTATGGTAAACATTTGGCTTTTGGGGTGATTACAGTGCTGTGATAGAACTCGCAGAGGCTGTTAGGAGTTGATAGAATTAACGCATGTTTCAGGCAGGCAGGGTTGGGCACTGCTGTTACTCTGCTTGGTCTTTTCCCACCCTGAGTACTTCCTGATGCAGATGACATATATAACTTCTGAAAGTGCTTATCTGCAAGGTGAGGTAACCAGCTGAATAATCTTGTTTGGAAGAAGTGTGTTGCCTAGAGCCTCAGGACAGCCAGAGCTGTAGCTGGGATTTGGATTTGTTGCTCACTGCATCCCGTCAGTGCTGTCTGGGACATGAAAGGCAGACAGGAATGCTGGTGATGACTGGCGGGGTTCTGGGGAGCACTGGTGCTCCTTTGATGTTGCTGGGGTGGGTTGTTTTCTAATTCCTGACATGAAGGAGGAAAGTGAATCAGTACAGGAATTAGAGCTCTCAGGTTTCCCAACTCAAATAGGTGACTCTTTCAAAACACTTTATAGGCAGAAACGGTCTTTTCCTTGTTTTCTTTTAATATCCACAGCACAACCCTAACTGGCCTGTAGTGACTGCCCTTAGCTGTTATCTTAAAAACAGTGAGAGGCCGTGCTCATTCAGAGGCCACTTGTTCAGCCGGGAGAGCGACGTGACAGGGCAGATGTGCAGAAGTGGGTGCCTGTTACAGGTCACCAGCACCTCCAAACCAGCCCCACAGTGCTCACGTCGGGAAAGAAGAAATGTTGGTCCTTGTGACTTCTGTGGCAGGATCTGAGGGGCTTCATAATGAGCTTTGTTAGTTTGTTTTGGCCTTTTTTTTTTTCCTTTTGGATAGCAGGAGCCCTCTGATGGCAGCCTCTTCTGAGTCTGCTGGGGCGAAGGAGTAGGAAGGGAGCGATGCCGGCAGAACAGGAGCGAGAGGCCCCAAGCCCTGAAAGCCGCCCTTTGTGTCCCCCTCCCCCTGGGCCCTGTCTAGGGCAAAACATTACACAATCTAGCTATTGTTTGCCTAGAAACGTCTATGGCATCCTATTGCAATTATTTATGAAAGAAAATATTTGATGTTTTTGTGGAAGGTGGGTGGAGGAAACTGAATTTACCTCCTTCTTCTGTTTAGAACTAATATTTCTTCCTTCTTCTTCCTGTCCAGTTGTTCCAAATTTTTTCTAAACAGCAGAGTGCCCTGTAGTCTGTGCCGCAGTGAATGTCTGGCTATGAGAACACACACAGGGACAGATTTTATAGGACATCCATTTGGTGTCAAAAAGCTCCTTAAAGACATTTGCTTCACATCCTTTGTGCTTTTGTCTAGTGTGTTTTACGGTGGTAGCTTTTGGAGATTTTTGCATCTTCCTCGTTTTTTCCAGAAGTGTAGGTGTAGTGAGAGAAGGAAAGAGTTAGGAAGGATTCAGACTAGAGAATCCTGATGAATGGATTCAAAATTAATGACATAACTTGATCCAGTTTTTCTCAGTTTGGGGCCCTCCCTGCAGATGGCAGAAGGCATTAGGAGTGCAGGTTAAAACTAATACTGATAATTAAGTCTTTATACACTTGAATAGAAACTAAAGAGGAAAATACTCTAAGCAATGAGTAAATATGCAACACTTAACACCTTTCACTTTGTGGCAGTACTGTGCAAAATACATCTCAGAACCATTTTCCTAAAGGCCAAGTGGTCCTTCTGAGTTTTTTTGTATTGAACTTGAGCAATTCCATTACAGGTGATTGATGGGCTTCTCTAACGTGGTTTTCAAAAGTCACCTGATGTTAATCAGTATTATTTCATCATATGAATTGTGGGAGCTTGCTTCATGTGTACTTTAGGGAGATACTTTGTTTTAGCTGTTGGATTTGGGAACTTGCAGGCTTCTTGTCTTTGATCTGTCCATAGGACCTGTCTCGTGATGCCTTGTCTTGCATGTTCTTGCCTCTGACATATGATGGAAGAGTTGTCTTGAAGCGGTGACTCCTCCAGTCCTCCTCTTTGAGTCATTTTTTGGCTGATACTTGTAATCTGTTTGTTGAGTGAGTGTTACAAAGGCTCATCATGAACTGTGGTGGTTAGTAGGAAAGATTTGGAAACTTTATGATCTCATAGCCAAAATCAGAGTCAACTCCAAGTCAACTCCATAATTCTCGGAAAAATTTAGATCAGGGAAGTTAACATATTTTCCTTCATCAGAAGAGCTAAAGTATTGCCATCTCGCTGGAAACTAAAGGCCAATATTCCCCAAAGCCGTTCCTGTTGCAAGGTATGCTCAGGTGTAGTGTTAGATGTTGCTGGGATTGTTCCTCATTAGATATAAGGGGTAAGAATGTGTCTTCTTGTGAGTGATGAAAATGGATTGCTTTGTGCAAAATGGATCACTTGGATTTTAGAGCATTTTGGAAAGCATGTGATAAATAAAGAAGTGGTTATGTTTTGGGTCCTGCTTAACAATTGCAGCCTGTTTTGCTGAAGTCAGGAAAAGCCTGCTGAGCCAGGAGGCTCACTGTGGTTCTTTGAAGCATGACTTACACCCTTGTGATAGCAGCAAAGAACACTTGTCTCACTTCTGCTGCAGAAGATCAGACAGAGGAAACTGTACCTGTGTTGCCCCTGATGCATGTGGGGTTTACCCTGTTAACCCCTAATGACACACATTGATGAGAACAGATTTTGCATGTTTGAGTAATTTCTCCCTTTGCAGTACGGAAACTTTGATGACTGATGTCATGGTTGGTGGAAAAATAACCCCTATGAAAACCATATACCAAACCTCTTAAGGTAAACAAAACCACTCCTTTATTTGCTTAATTTACCCAAAGTTTGTTTTTTCCCCACCTTGTTACTGTCTAGAAGTTGCAGCTAGAACAGTTTCATAGCAATTTCATTTTGTTTGCATATAAAAGCATTTGGTTTCCTCATGTCTAAGGAGAGATGAATTACTGTCTTGGTAAAATGTGCTGACGTAGGAAGCAGTATGTAACAATTTAAACTATTAAGATGCAGTCTTAACAGTAATTCTGTGGTTTTGGGAATACTTTGAAAAATAAACTTAAACACAATGATTTACCGTCTTGAAGTACTTAACAGAGAAGAAACAGTGACATCGTAACACGTCAAAGTAATTAGGCTAGTGATGCTGTACACAAATTTACGTGCAACTGAAGTTACATTGGCTGGAATTTATGGTACTACCTCTCATGCACAAGAAGCTTTTCTCCGAAAGCTTTCCTTCGTGGAACGTGTTAGAAGAGCAACGCAGTTTGTCTGAAGTTACACTCACCCTTGGCAGGATGCTGGCCTGTCTTTTTGCACAGGAATGGGTCATAGCTCAGGAGGTGTATAATCCTTTAGGGTTGTGCTCTTTCCATAGGATATGTGGATAGTGTAGCTTGTGGGAAATACACTTTAAAGGCCTGGTGCTGGAAGTGTGCACAAAAGGCATTTGTAGATGCAGGAATTAGTTTCAAGAGCACAATTGCATTTGTTCAGTTGATTTTGTGTAAATTGTTCATAAAGCAACTTTAAACTGCAGGCACTGCAGGTAGGTTTGGATGCATTGACAGGTGTGTGTGGTATGCTATGTCAGAGATGAGCTACTTTCCATGCTGTTACCAACTCAAGCTCAGAATTAACTAACCTACTTTTGCACTTAGTTGGAACTGACCTGCCTGATTGATCTGTGTTTACATGCACATGAACAATTCATACATATATGCATTTGTATATATGCATGCACACATATCCTACTGTGTGTTAAATAGAAAACATACTGTTCAGTAGGTACACTAGAGTCAGAGCAGCCCTTTTCCTAGATAGCTTTTTCCAAGGCATTGTTGTAGAACTGAATACTATTTTTCATAGAGTCACAGAATGGAAGGGGTTGGAAGGGACCTGTAGGACTATCTAGTCCAACCGCCCTGCTAAAGCAGGTCCCACCTAGATCAGGTCGCAAAGAAGGGGATTTTTCAAGATGGGGAAGATATCAGGTTACTTTCATTCTGTGCTTTTATAAAATCACTTGAGAAATTAACATTCTTTTGTATCAGGTTACAGGCATCTGAGTTCAGGAGGGGCGAGGGTGTAAGGGGAGGCAGGATGTGAAGCTGGAACAAAGGCAGCCTGGTGTTGCAGAGGGGTAACAGGAGTTCGATCCTGCTTTATCGTAGATACCTTATGGATGCCAGTTACAGAATGGATACTTGGGTGCTCTAGGGCAGTCTTTGGAAGCATTTGCCCTGCTTGTACACTCTTCTCATACATGCTGTTTATGATTACATGTGTGTGCATGGGTGCTGGTCACTGTGTCTCTGTTGTTACCTTGCATGTGGTTTCCATTTTTCAGTCTTCAGGTCTTTTTCTGCAAACAATGTAAGAGTTTTGCTTTAACTCTGGCTGCATTGCTATAAGCCTGTGACCCCTGGTCTGCTCATAGCACTATTGCCTTTCCCCAGTTCAGGAAACCGACATCAAGCATGGACCTGTCCCTTTTGTTGCTGATTTTGTGCAGGGAAGTCCCAAGGTGGAGACGGCAGGTCCGGGCTGTGATGTGCTGCTCAGGGAGTGCTGCCTCTCAACTTGGTGGAGCTGCGTGAGGTCTGGAGGTCCCTGAAAGGGGGGAAACTAAAATGCAAACACAGAGCAGAATAATAAAATGATGTCACTGGCAGCCAATCAGGAGGGGTGATGTCACACTCCTGGCAGCCCCTGGCCCCACAGAACAAGAGCAGCAGCCCCTTCTCACCAGTTGTCCCTTTCTCAGCACCAGGAGCTACTGGGGATCAAACCTTTTGAAGTTAATTATTTGAGAATTAAGTGCACATAAAACACGATTCATCACTCCTGCAGTCCATGAGATTCAGAAGTTTCCCAGGACTGCAAAGCTGTGTGGGAGCTCTTACAGCTCTTTTGTGAAACACATGACAAACAGGCAAACTTGATTTTACTGACTCTTTTTTTACAGCACTTGCTGTTCTGCCCTTTGTGTGCTGGAGAGGATATGTGTTGATATGTGTTCTCTGCTTTCTATGTGTACAGTACACTGTTCTTCTTTGATTATTTTGTGCCATACATTTATTTTTCATTAGCAAATCCCAGAGATGAGCTCTCCGTTACGTTATTTGTTTCCTCCTATTCAGTAAGCAGAGGCTGAGTTGAGCATCTTGGTGGTTCGAGCTATTGGAGGCTGGAGGAGCTGTTTGTTATTTCTGAGTGAAATTTAATAGGTTTTCAAACCAGAGAGCAGAGACACCCTTTCTGATACTCAAAACAATGACTGTATATACAGTTTGGGGTTGATTTTTTAACGAATTTTTACTCTGTGAGAACACTGTTGGCTCCAGCCACAGGAGATAGATGTCAGCAATTAGATCTAGAACAAAAACTTAGTCTTAGAATACAGACAAGGTCCTGTATTATTGTTTCTAGTATCTTTATTTTGTTTTCATTTTTCTTCATAACTGAGGAGGAGGCAAGGAGAGGATGGCTGGCTATTGATTTTTGTCTCCACGTGTGATGAGAGACTCTTTGTTGAAAGAAGCCACCCCTGTAGCCCCTTGCTACCAAAACCTGGCCCACACAAACCCACTACACTTAGGCTTTTAGGGATAGATAATCTTCTGCAGTCCAGGTACTGGAATTGCTTTCCTGTTTCAGTCTACATTGGATTTCACATGGCATGTAGGAGAGAGATTTGATTGACTTGAAGGGTGACCCCATTTGACCTGCCTAAAACAATTGTTTTAATGAGAGTTAAGGAGGAGACTTGGGCAACATAACCAAGGCAGTGGGTTGCTTCTGTGAGGGATGAGAAAGTGCTAAGAGACGTGTGGTCTTCCTAAAGTGAGAAATGGCAAGGTGAAAGGCTGTGAGTGGCTGATTGCTCCTGAACTGTGGTGCTGGGGGCAGGAAGCTGAGCACTGAGGCAGCCTGCGTGTCTTCTGGTGCTTGTGGAAACCGTTCATACCGTGACCCAGATTAAAGGTGTTTGTTTTCATAGTGCAACATAAAACTCATTTAATGTTTCGTAATTGTTTTCTTGGAGTAGAAGAGATATTTATGTGAGCTTCAGTTAAAGGTGGAGCTACTGTAATTCATCTCTGAAGGAGCTGGAAGGTTTTTTAAATGTATGCAACAGCTGAGCGTTGCTGTGTTATTAAGAAACCACACTGGAGCTATAAATCAGGAGACATCTTTGAATTTCTTTTTTTCCCCCCTTTCACTGCCAGGTGTATGAAAAATTCCTGTATCATTAGGCCAATGGGAGAGAAGGTGTAAGATTTCAGCCCTTTTCTTATTTTTCTTATAAAGAATCTTGCTGTAATGAGAAGTATTGACATCAGAATAAAATGCTTGAGAAGAATAATTAAAATAACATTATGCATTGGAGTTCATCGTGGGTGGTTTAGCAGCATTGGTGTTGAGGGTAGAAAGGCTTCAACCATATTTTAGAACTCCTGTATGTTCCAAAACATCTTAAAACCCCTAAGGAGGCTGTAAAATGTTCCAGCTGATGGGTGCCTGTTGGTGTGGAGGCTTGTATGAAAGTGTGTGCCTGTACAGAGATATGGAGCATGGGTTTCCCATTTCTGTGAATATGAAATGAGCCAAAGGCACATGCAATGTTTCACATGAGATAAGCAGGGGAGGATGCTCTGAGAGGAACCATTGCCACTCTGATGTTCACTGTGTTTTCTGTGCTCATGGCAAGCTTAAGTCAGTGCTTTGGGGCTCCTGTAAGAAGCAAAATGAAACCCAAACAGATCTGAGTTCTCTTTAAACAGAGAAGTTGCAGCTTTCTATACTGGACAGTCTCTCTTTAAAGGACATTGTTGAAAAATAGCAACTGATTAGTTTTTTAATCTTAATTTATAGGGCATCTCTGTACACTGTTTCCTAGAGTAACACTTGAGACATCAAGGCTTGCTTGGTGGTCCTGGTTCTCTTTTAATAGTTAAATGTGGTGATCTGTGGAGTGAAGATTTCCTGCTGTAACATCAAGATTAGGGAATGCAGTGATTACCCAGATGATGGGTGGAGATGACTGTTTTTGCCAGATGCTGTGGACATCCTTCCCACTTCGACTTGTGCACTACACCTTAAGCAATCCTTTTGCCAGCTAGGATGCTTCTGTATAAGAAAGAGATGGTGATGATGAAACATTTCTCATTTTAAAACATGGAATGGTGATGTTTAAGAGTCCAAGTAAAGGAAGTGGGTATCTAACTGTAAGCAGTGAGTTTGAAGATCTTGTCTGGTGCTGGTGTAGGAGTTGAAATCATAGAATTTCTCTTTCCATAAGAGTCTCCTAGCATATTGTATAAGCTTTAATTTTTTATGCTGGTAGTTGAACTGAATCTGCATTCTGAGGTTGCACTTCACTTTTGTGTAAGCTGATATTAAGTTTAAATTAATAGAGTTATGAAAAGGATTTGACTGTATTTGTGCTTTTTGCTCTCTCCTTCCTCTTCCCCACTTCTCTGTTGTTGGCAACTGAAGTGACAGTCCTGCAGACATCTCCACAAGTGGCACAGCTGGCCCTTCTCCAAGCGCTTGGTGTCTTAGCTGAGTGCTACAAGCTCTGCAGTTCTGTCACTGAACTTTGCCTTGCCCTAGGGTATAAATACTCTGGAGGGAGCATTGTGCTTTCAGGTAAGTTTCTGATTTGCTTCAAGACATGGAAAGAACAGCCAACAACACAGGACACAGGATGTGTGGCCTGTATGGTCCAAGATTCAAATCTGTAGTTGATGCTCATTTGAAAGCACCTTGAGTGTGCTTCCTCATGTAGCTTCACACCTCCCCTGTGTGGTCAGAGGGGTTCTATAAATGGGTTTCTGTGAAAAGCTGGTTCTTGCTTCCCTTTCTCTTTTCTTCCCCCACCAGCAACACATTCAATTCTTAGTCCTATGCAAATAGTTATTATAGCATTATCCTTCAATGTAGATGACCAAGAGACAGTTTCTGTTGAAACTATACTTTCTTTCTGGTGGTGTACTTTGAGATGCTTGCCTGTAGAGGGATGATGTCTGCTTTAATTCAATTTGTTTCTTTGGTAAGTAGACTCTGAAGAGCATTGGAGAGTTTTTTTTTCATCCCAAGAGATTGTGGTTGTAGCAACTGCAGGCTGTTTTGTACCATTTTGTGGCTTTTAAATCTTGTATCGTGTATCACGTGTGACCTTAAGAAGGTGTGGCTGTATGAACATTAGTGTATTGGAAATTTCATCCTGAATATGATGATGCCAGAGACCAAAAAACCATTTCAAATAATGGACAAGAAATGACATTAGGCACTTGTGATCTTGGTGTGGTTCAGTGTTCATACTCTTGTTTTCATCTTTTTTTTTCTTATTAAATGGTGGGTTTTGGTTTAATACAAGCTTTTGGTAATTTTAGAGCAGTGAAACTTTTAACCTGTCTGTACCTTCAGAATGAAACAGTAACACCTGATTCCTTTACGTCCAAATGACACTTTCAAGTACTGAGACTAATAAAATACTTAAGAAGAGTATTAAACTAGGAAGAAGAAATAATGGAAGCAGCTTTTTCATGACTTAAAACTGCAAGTGTACTTAGGATTTCCTAATGCATTTGTGCATGTGTCTTCATCAAAAGCATCATCTGCCCTTGAACAATGGGTTCTCACTCTGGGATGCCATTGAGGTTTTTTTCTGGCACTAGAGGCTGTTGAGTGTGGAATGAAGTCTGCTTTTATAAAGTCAAATGTAAGCATATAAACTCTTGTGGCCAGTTTTGCACTGGTAAGATTTTTGTTATGCAGAGCTGCCTTGCACAGTGTTAGCAACAATAACACTTCATACAATGAGGCATCAGGAGGATCCATTTGAGTTAAAGGGGTAAACTGTAAAGGGTAGCCTCCACTTAGAGCTGTTGATAGTGTACAGATTCATCCTGTTTATGCACATCTACCATGAGAACCTGAAATCCACAAATGGTCATGTGGGGCAGGAGTTTCATAGATTCACAGAATGGTAGGGTTTGGAAGGAACCTTGAGAGATCCTCTAGTCCAATCCCCCTGCAGAAGCAGGTCCACCTAGATCAGGTCACACAGGAATATGTCCAGGCAGGTCTTGAAGGCTTCCAAGGAAGGAGACTCCACACCCTCCCTGGGCAGCCTGGGCCAGGACTCCATCACCCTCACACTGAAATAGTTTTTTCTGATGTTTAAATGGAACTTTGTGTTCCAGAAACAATAACTTTAGATTTCTTTACAATGTGACATGTTACATCTTAACTTAGAATCTCATTCAAGTCAAATTGCAAGTGTTGAGGAACACAAGTTATTAATGGGAACACACCAAGCTAACACCAATGTAGTGAGAAGGGGAGGTGAAGTCAGTCTCTGAACAGAAAGTGCAGCGTCTAAAGGTAGAAAAACAATATTTTTAAAGAAAGCACCATTTCAAAGACTGAGGTTTTTAAAAACAATTTAGTGCCAAAAGCTTAACCTGTTTTTTATAAACATGGTTACTAGTTGGAGCCAAAACAAACAAATAAGGTCCTTAAGTGAACCAAAGTGAGGAATCTTAGCTATCCTAGCAGACTGCAAAAAACTGTAAGTTGCAGCTAAGTGTGAGTCAGAAATGAAGTTCAGGAGTTGGGACTCCGGTGCTGTGCAGGTTTTGTGTGCACTTGTTTCTCAGTGTTTCTTTTCTTGGAGTTGTAGAAGGGGAGGATACTTCAGCAGGAAGAATGAGAGATGATCCCTGCTCTAGCCTAGAAAGCAAGGTGGCTGTAACTTGACAGAAGTGCAAGGCAGGCCAGTATAGACTGTGCTATATGCAAGCCAAACATACTACTGTACTGGATATTTTTAATCATTGTCTACTCTCTCTTTGTTTTGCCTTCTACAGCACTCACTGACAAAGACTTCATTAATGTATGCACAGTATGTGTGGCTAGATTGAGACCCATTAAACTGTGTTGGAAAACCTCCCTGCTTTCAGTGACCTTTGGAGTCAAACAACTTTTTATTTGAGGGATGTCTCTAAGATGCTGATGGCCACATGGAAACTTGTGCACATAAAGGGTTAGCAGTAAAGGCAGGGAGGAACTGGCTGTGTCTTTCTGAGCAGTTAATGACTGCAAGATACCCTCAGGATGTATTATTTTCAGCAGTTTTAAAAACAACCCTCCCATACCACCTTCCAGAATATTAATGATATTGTCCAGAAGAGGATATGCTTTGTTTTTATTTTGTCTCACTCTTGTGAGAGCCAGCCTGAGGCTTCTCAAGGTTTGTCTTAAATCGTATTCATCTCTTCCACCTTGCTTTGTTTTCTCCATTTCCATGTGCTCCCTGAACTTAGAGTGGCTACATTAGATGGTAAAAGATTGAGTGAAGCTTCAGAGAGCAGTTGAAGTTATCCTATCTGCTGAAGACATGGCCCGTGTGTGGTTTACACTAGTTTTTGAAGGCATCCACAAGTGACCCAAGATGATTTCCATGTAGAGGTTTTGTGGGATGGACGTAGAGCATTGGTAAGACTCTGGCGTCTGTGGGAACTTGGGCAAGTCCCTCTATGTTTGTGCTTCAATTTGCTTTTCTAAACCACCTTATGAAGATCTTCCAGAAGAGTCTATGTGTTTTGCTTGACTGCAGAATTGCAGATATTAGTTGAGAAATACACTGGATGCTATTAAAATGGCTTCACGTACCTAAAACACTTGAATAACTTTCTGAGAGATACCATAGCTAAACCATTATAGCAATTCAACTTAACCTACTTTTTAACACTTCTGTTTGGGAAATAGTTTCAGTCTGTTCCAGAAAGTAGAGGGCTGAATTATAAGCAAAATCTTTTTCTCTTGGACAAATATTCTGAATTTGAGAGACATTTTATAGCCACAGTAGTTCACTTAGCCACATGCTTCTTTCTTGGCAGATCAGTGAAGCTGGAATGAAGGTAATGCTCTAGAAAACTCTAGGATTACTGTTTTCTCATGTGTTCCTTTATAGTCGCAAGTATGGAAGGGGCAGAGGATTGTTCACAACAGTAAAATGAAATAGAGTTTAAAGGTAGTTTTACATTTACCTACATAAACTGAGTGGTACATTTTTGGGGTTTTTTGCTTCTTTCTACTGTGTCTGTGAGAAGCATCAAAGTGCATGTTATTTAGGAACTAGATATTGGACTTGTGCATGGCATCTTCACCTCCATAAATGCCTGTTGGAGGAAGAAGAATAACTGGCACATTTCTTTTTGCAGTCTTCCAACTCCCACAGACATGCCCTGGTTATCTGACTTGACTGTGTGGCAGCCTTTGGCAGTCTGGAGGCTTTTGCTGAGTGAATTTGAAGGAAGTACTTTGAGACACATCATCTGGATGTGTGCTTAGTTAACTATAAACAAAATATTTGTCTTAAACATAAACCAAAAAGGAAATGAAGCAAGAAAATGTTAGTAATCCTCCTTAAGGAATGTAAGTAACAATGTCAGTGTTGATTCGTTCCAAAACCCCATAATCTCTGCCCGTTAACATGTTTTTCTGGTGGCTACAGAGTTTTCATGAACACCACAGAATTCCCATACAGTGAGTACACCTGCTGGTTCTTGATACAGCATGACTTCAGCATTTTTAAAATGGACCTTTACCTCAGAATTTGGGACCTAAATCACAGTTTCAGGATCTGCAGCTCACGGGAGAAATTATTCTTTGAAGTGGGCAGGTAAAGCATGCTTGGTAAGTGACAGAACAACAGCCTTCTGGTGCTGTGAGGCTTGGGTATTTTTGTGAAACTACAGACAGCAACTGTACCCTCTGCCTACCTGCTCCCTTCTTTAATTGCCAAAACCTCCTGATGTGAACTGTTTGGAGGTGGCAGACAGTTGAGAAGATGTGCCCTTTGTTAGTCATCTTTGTGCAGGGGCTGCTCTGTCCTCCTGGTGCACTGGCATTTCGTGATGTGAAGTCTTCCCTGTTGTGAGCTCATGGCACTGGAACAAAACAGAGCTAAAGTCTGTAGTGTGGAGGACAAATTGAGGAACTGCACTGAAAACTTAGCAGCAGCAAATGCATTGACCTGAGTATGGGATATGGTGCTAAAGCTCTGGACTTTCTCATCCTGTAGAACCTTGTGTCAAACATACAATGAACTTGTATGCCTTTAGCATCACTCTGTCCTCTGTTTTTGCAGTGTTCCTACACATGTGCAAGAGTAATAACCTCTCAGCTTTTCCAGGCAGGGGAAGACCTTGCCTTCCATAGAAACAATTGTCACTTGTACAGGGTTCGATCTCCATACGTAAAAGAGCAATACAGCTTCTGTAGTAAACTGTGCTGTAGTCCTGTTACTATTTTCTGTGCAAAACCAGGACTAGCTTGTTGTTATTGATGGTTGCTTCAAGACAGGAACCTGTCCAGCTGGGATTATCCAAAGCAAGCGCTTCTTTCCCGTCTCCCTAGGTTTCCTTATCTCACTGGTTTGGCATTCAAAGCATTAAGAGTTTGTAGCAAGAAGTAGTAGGTTTTCTGTTCAGTTCCTTCACATCTTACAAGCATGTTGTCTACTAAGCAGTGCTTTAGAATGTCATTACTTATGCCTTGGCTGAGTCTCTGTCATTGGGCACCATTTACCCGAGAGCCTGTGAAGAGCCTGGGATATTGCACAGGATACTGAACAGGATTTGTGCAATGCTGCCTGAGAGCCACATGCTGAAAGTGCCCAGCTCCTGCTCAGCTGCATTGGTGTCCTGAGCTAGGCTAAAATTTCTGGCCTGATGTACAGGTGGCTCCTAGAGATTCCCGTGTTGAGGTGGACATCTTCCTGCTATGCTGCAAGTTCACATTAAAACTCAAGCTTAGAAAGAATGTGTTACCTCAGACTGGGACAAGGACCTGAGCCAGCACAGGAGCCCTGTTGGTGAGGCAGCCTTTGTGCACATTTGTAGAGCTGGAATTTTCTATGGGTATTTTCTTACTGAAAATCAATAAGAAATCAAACCCACTTTTGTACATGTTCCCAGCTGCAATAGCCAAATGACAGAACCTTTTTTAATAGTTTCAGTGAGGAAAAGTCAGATGTCAGAGCTACTGACAGCAGTGATTCAGTAAGTACTTAAACTTAAAGGAGAATAAACCTTGATTAGTGGAGACAAATCTCAAATACTCAGAGACACTTGGGAAGAGCTTTTAACTATCTGTTGCATGAGTAAATACTATGGAGGCAGAAGCTGAAATTAATACCAATGTGAATTTCACGTTGGGCAGCTTCTGCAGTTACTGCAAAATCACAAAATATCCTGTTTCCTTCTCTTGCCACCTTTCAACCGACAGATGTTACCCTGGTTGCAATGGTAGAGGCCTGTGAGGAACAGACTCATATTTGGCAGAGCACGAGTAAATTCTTGAAATACTTGAGATCTTGTTTGGAAAGCAGCTTTGACTGTTTGCTATCGCTTCATTTCCGAAATAAATGTTGGGTTCCTTAGTAGGCAGAAGCCAACAATGGACTTTCTGCAGCCATTGCAATAGGAGGTGGGAATTTTTTCCTCTATCAAAAGGCAGAGTTCTCTGTTCATTTTTTGGCTTTTGACACACGTTACCAAAATGTTTGCAGTGCAGTAACATGTATTCTTTCATCGTGCAAGTGGGAAAGAAACCATATTCATTCCTATATGTAAATATGTTTTTCCCACCAAAAAATGTTTGCTTTCTAAATCCAGTCTGGTGTTCTCCTTCACCGTGCTAATGCTTGAGAGCTGCATTTTGGAGAACAGGCACGTGTACCTTCAGGTTATTGTGGTGCCAAAACAAAGGGGGCTTAGAGCTTACCCTTTGATACTTGTACGAAAAGGTAAGACTTCTTGAAGAAAGGACCCCAGTGTAGTGATTAAAAGGACCTCCTTAGGAAATACTATTCATGCTGGAGCACATAACCTTCCTCCCCATCTCTTCCCCTGCATAGGGGAGGGGCTGTGGGTTACAAAGGCGCCTGGGAAAAAGAATGCGCATTCTTCTGTACAAAGGAAGCTCAGAATCCTATGGTATATACACGAGTGTTTCTGTCTTCCCCCTTAAAAATGTTTTCCTTCACCCTGTAATCAGAGACTTTTTTCCTTATTAATTTTACTTTGGGTGGAGAGAAAAGGGAAGGATCTGTTGTTTGGATGGAAGTCGCTGCCGGGGGCGACAATTGGACTATTGTTGGGCTGTAATTCTAGTCTGGGGCTCCAATGGGAGGTGAAAAAGAGGAAGAGAAATATGAACAAAACCAAGTATTAACCCTGTAGTAATCTCCTGTTGTTTACCTGAACACAGATAGCCTAAGGTTTAGTCTTTTTCTTGAAATATTTTTGTTTTCCTGAAGGCTAAGGAGACAGTGTTAGTACAAATGGTGATGCTCTCCTCTGGGCATCTAGGAGAGGGGCAAGAAGGGAATGTGGTTTTTTTTTTTTTTCCCTCCAACTGAGGACATACAGTTATTTTTCTAAAGGCAAAATCAAAGCTGTTAGTTGAAGTCAGAAACAGGCCTCAGGAAATGCTGTTTCTTTTGGCAGCAAGAGACAAAGATCCTTTTTCTTGAGACCAGCCTTTGTATAATTCAGAACAATAATAATTTTTTTAAAACGCCTGATAAAGAACAAGTGCTCATTAACATAATGTGTTAACAGAGCTATAATTAAGATTGTTCTTGTCACTTTTTTTTAATATACCATATTCCTTTGAGAGTTCTTAATTGTTGCAAAGATTACTGTGTATTTACATTTGTCAGAAAGAGACTCAGGGACTGAATGTTTTCAGGCAGCACTGTTCATTTTTCTGGACTCTTACTGAATTTCTCTCATATTTATCTTAAGGAGTTGAAAAGATCCTATGAATTAACTTAAGTGTTGCCCAGACTCCATTCAGAAGAGGAAGCAACCACTTCACCACTAGCTTCTTAAAACCTTTCTACCTACTGGATGTTTCTGGGTTGCCCCAAATATCACAGGATTTCTTTTATCACACCCTTCCAGGGCATCCCTCCAAAGGGCACACTTTGAAGGCATTTACGCCACCAGGCTGGTATATGTGCTTCTGCTGTGAAAGAGAGCCTCCTTTTGAGATTAAATAGTCTCTTGAATCATTTTTATTACAATTAGAAATGTTTATTGTGTGTTTGTTTTTTATTGCACAGTATTGATCTCAAAAACTGACTGCTTGTAAATGCTGATACTCCTCTTGTGCCATGACTCTCTTGATGGAGAAGTCATGTGTACTTCCCATGAAGACTTTAATATTCAGTTCTTGTTTAAACTGTGACTTCATCCTCAGGTGACAGTGCTAGGGAGGGAAGGAGCTGCAGGTATCTGAGACTTGCTCACCTTCCACTTGACAACTGGTTGCCTGCCAGAAATAGAGAAGTCTTGTCATTGTTGTTTTGAATTTTTACCAGCACTGGAGATTTAAAATGTTTATACCTTGGTTTTGGATGTGGAGTCTTTGTATTATAAAAAACCCTCTTTTTAAGAGAAGTTTTAAATCAACTTTCCCCGAAGGAAGCTATGTGGCTCTTGTGATGTGCTCTGTCAACAATACTGCATCCTCATCCCAGCAGAGGAGGAAGGATTTAGTGTTTTTACCCAGAATTAGGGAGAGCTGACATAGAAGAAATTCTCATGAACAGGGCTTTCTACTCCCTACTTTATTTTGCACAGATGTGTCTCTCCGGTTTTGATTAAACATTAATCAAAAATAAATTTATGTCTCTGTGTAATGATGTTAGATAATTCTCCTTTTATCCATGGTAAATAAAAACATTGTTCAAACACAAACAGCAGATTTGGTTTGGTTCGAGTTGAAGAGTAGACTGAGAGAGAAAAATGTAATTAAAATTGCAGATTTCATAACTGAATGTGTTCTTATGAGAGTATTCAGTTAAACTGTAGCAGGATTAAAAACATACTGTAACTAAACATCTAAATGTCTTGTAAAAGAGCAGAAAAATAAGAGTTGAGAGATTTTTCAGTAGAAAAAAAAAATTTTAATAGTAAGGAGGAGGTTGTGGAGTAGGTAAAGTGTAACCTTCAGCATGCTGAACAATTTGGACAGCCCACAGGATTTTGGAGTCTGAATACTCTAATTCCCTTGAGGAGAACTGAACAGCTACCCTGAAAGTTCTAACAAATGAGTAGAAAATAATTTTAAATATGTCTTCTGGCTTGGAGGTAGCTGAGAAGAATGTTTTCCTGTTAGACTGAATTGCAAAACTAGTTTTGCCAATGGATGTTTGTTATGGAGATCCTGAGCCTGAGATCACTGTATTGCCAAACACAGTCTCTTACTCTTTGAGATTCATGTGCCAGGCAGCGAGATACAGAATGGTGAGACAGGATGGAGCAGTTGCAGCAAGGCTGGGCAAAGAGCACAACTATAGCTGCAGTTCATTCAGATTCTCAGAGGAATAGAAGTGGCGATGACTGTGTTTTCCAACATGTTTATGTCCCAGTATTTAGAGCCTAGCTCTGGATGACATCAGGAAATGGGAGACAAAATGTTGCTGTTGAGTGTTGTACAGGATTACTAAAAGCTAGTCAATGTTATGACATACCTACCAGGGATTGCCTCGGACTTGATTTCTTTCTTCACCTTTTAGTTTGCTGTTCTAGGGGAAAAGGGATTGAGATGCTTGAGTTGCCATTTGGAACTAGATGCCCATTATACTCTGAGAGTGGGAAAAGTGTTGTGCTGTTGGCTATTTGTATAGTTAAAAACTAACTGCTGTGGAAAGCAATGAGTTCTGCCATCCCGAGTTCTGCATACCTGCTGGTTGTGTGATATGCTAAGTGAAATGCTACTCTCTAAAGTAATCAAACACGGTGTTTAATAGTAATCAAGACAGCTGACTTATAAGAATATTGATTAATGTAAATGTATTACTTGTATTTGAAATGAGCCATGCAACAGTTTTAGGGCTTTCCATACTATGTTGCCTTGCCAGCTTTATTGGGAGCTATAGTTGACTTTGGTATAGCAATAGGAATTTATATCACTTGAGGCCAAGGATTGTCTGGAGACTTGTGGCACCCTCAGACTTATTTTTACTCGCAGCTGACATAGAAAAAAAACACCAACAAACTGGACTGGAGTCTGTTATGGAGCTTTTTTTTTTGCCTTGGTCTAGAAAATAATAAGTTTTGGAAGGGCTTATAAAAAGCAAATCTAATTGCTGTACACTAACAGTATCTCTGGATGGTAGAAGGAATGTGGAGCTACAGTCCAGTTACCTCTGAGAATTAAATGTGAATTTAACCATTTTCCTTGTAATTATCTTCTTTAATTCTGTTGTTTTCTTTTTCTTCAGGCGGAAGTACTGGAGAAAAGTCTATATTTACAGGTGTATGTGAACAGTTCTGGGTTTTTGACGTGCTTCTCTGTATCTTCTCCAGTTTTATTTCTTCTCCAGTTTTATTTCATCCTTTTAGTACTGAAGGAATAGGAGTTGCAGTATGTATTTGAGAAGTGAGCAACCATTTCCAGTGTTGCAATGGAATTTCTTTTCTTTCCCTACTATTTTGAACAAAGTTGATTCAGTCATGTGTAGTATCAGCAATGCAGAGTCCTCCCTGGTGTGGATTTTTAGTGAAGTCGTCCCTCTGGGTCCCAAAGGGAGGAAAGTGCAACTATGGTAACAATCGGGAGAGGTGTCCTGGTAGACTTGGGCACTGTGACTTTCTGTTATGTGATTAAAAAATGCTGGACCATTTTTTTGTGCACCAATGATGTAGCAGTAGTTGGAAAAACTTCTTGGCCAGCTTTGACTTGTTCTGTTTGTTAGTTTTGTTTGTACCCAAGTGCAGGGAAGAGGACTGAGTTAAGCTTTAGCATCCTCTCAATTATTGGGCCAAATGCCACTACTTTTGCTGCCAGCAAATCCTACAGAAGCTGTGTAGGCATGAGGAGTGTGGGAGTTTCAGAATACACAGCGTCTTTTAATTGATACAGGATTTGTAAAGTGCAGCTTGTATAACTGGTGATACCTAATCTCTCTTTGTCCCTTCCAAGAGGCACGTTGATGATCCATATGCTTGATGGAGGTGTTTCTTTGTTTAAAAGAGATAAGAACTACATAGTTGATTGGAGATGTCTTGCCTCTAATTTGCCTGCAGGCTTCAAAAGTGAAGCTGTAAATACTAAATATTCTCTTGCTAGATGGATGTTTATCATCTTTTGGGTTGGGTTTTTTTCTTAAGTTTTCCTCTTGCAAAAGGAGACTTATCTTTCATCATCTCTGCATTCCTTCTCCTTTTTAAGGAGAGAGGAAAGGAAGTGTGGGGATGAGGGAGGGGACTGCAGTGTTTGGTGTGAGATGCATAATGGAAGCTTACACCATCAAGTCAGTTGCTGTATGTTGATTCTCTCCTCCCAGCTAGGCAGATGCATGACATACTGCTTTGGAAGTATTTTGTTACCTGATACGGTGTCATTCCTCCTGAGTGACTTGGCATGTCTAACCCTGCCTGATGCCCAGAAATTATCATTCTGCTTTCCTGAGCTTCCTCGTGGAAGAACCTGTTAGGACAGCAAGTTAAGATAGTTTTGGCCTTTGGGGATAGGAGGTGATAGCTCACACAGGCAGTGCAGCATGGGGACTCAGGAGTGATTTCAGTTGGAAAAGACCTTTAAGATCATCAAGTCCAACCATAAACATGACACGACCAAATCAACTAGAAGTCAGGTTTAAGAAGCTGAGTGAATAAGCTTTGAGAGACTTTGTATGTCTAGGAGAGCGAAGGAAATTGGGCGAGGGAAGGAAGGAGAATGGTTTGTAAATATTTCATTGCTAGGTATAGAAACAAGGTATGCTGACATCTGTTTTTCTTTCCCAGTGCAGTTGTTGTCCTGTACTGCATGTGGATTAGCTTCAGCTTTCTTTGTGGCACTGTCATCCTTAAAAAAACCAAAACACACAAAACCTCCAGAAAACAGGGGAAGTGCAAACTCCTCCAGCTAAGCCTACAAACAAATAAGCTTGCTTTTGTTAACTGCTGAATTCTTTTTAAGACTGGGAGCTTGTGTAGTTTGAAATTCCCTGCTCTGGGGATTTGAGGCATTGGCCGGTGAGAGGGCAGAGGCCTTGTGTCTTGGATTCCTCTTTGGGTAGATCCTGAAGTTACTTCCTAGTTTTGAACACAAGTAAGAGCTGTGAGATTTAATGTAGATTTTTCATAGCCTTAAAGTCAGTGAGGTGTGGTTTGTTTTGTTGTTTTTTTTGTTTTCACTCTATCAGGGATTTTAATGGGAAAGATTTTAGTGAGTACTGGGTTGATTTCAGTTCCCACTTTGTGAATGGTTTACAGCAGAGTGTTTTGTCCTGCTTGTAAGCCCTTCTGTGTTTAATCTCAGCACTCTGACAGTCCCCATCTCACTATCTTCTGATGTGTATTCAAACAAAAGAACTGATAGTGAAGTGCTGGGCATAAATCTGAGAGCACCTTTCTCCCCCTCCTTGCACCTGCCCCCCATTTACTTCTTAAAATACACAGATTTGGAGTGCTGTGAAAGCATTCAATCTGGTTACTCTGTGTTTTGAGAAGATGGAACCATGATGTTTCATTTAAATTTGTGTTTAATCTTGTGTTTTTTGATGTGTGATATGTAGGCAGTGGTAGTAGTGATGTCTGCATACAGCTGTGTAAAAATTAGGAAATGCTGTGTTCTTTTAGAGCTTTTGAGGAATAGATTGAGGCCAAATTTGTGCTCCCTTATGATACTCTGTGTGTTGCCATTGACTTCAGAACAACTAGACTTTTTTTCTCTCTTTGTGTATTTATGCAGTGATATAAAGGAGAACAACTTCTTTTCCTGGTGATCCAATTTTTAGAAAGTCTTTTTTAATGCTGCTGCTGGTGGACTTTCTCTTCTTTTTTTCCCCCCCCCTCTCTTTACGTTTCCTACAATGCAAATTGCTTTCAAAACACGATATGGAGACCGTCGTGTCTAAAATACTCCAAATGTTTTCAAAGCTAGCTAATTACAGCACCAACACACACAACTCTGTGCCTCCCAAAAATAGTCACCTGAAGTGAAACACAGAGGATGAAATGGAGCCTGCTGGGTTTTGAGCTGCCCTGCCCGACTGTCTCCCCACACACAGGCTGTGCTTGCATTCCTCCGGCCAGGGGCCCGGGCCTCTTTTTCAAAGCAACCTTTCAGGCTCATGAAGCTGCATTGTGTAAACATCTTCAGCAATAATTTATTCTCTTGAAAGAGGCCAAGCTAATCCTCCCATCCTGGTTAGAGCTGCCTTAGATGTTAGTCTGAGCAGCATGTTTTCTGTCTTGCAACAAGCGTGACATCACATGAACATAGCAACGTAATGTGGTCAAATACTATTTTAAACACATTTAAAAATCCTTCCCCCTTGGGGTGGCTCTGTTGGGAATGTTCTTCCTTCATCTGTATGTTATCAAGCTAAATACCAAGCCTTGGTTTTGCTAGAATGTGTCTTTATGTGTAGAAAGGAAAACCACCGTGGAATTCAGTACATTGATGATTTCCTTCCCTCCCTTAGTTTTTTGTCTTGGGCTAAAAGCAACTGCTGTATCTGAAAGGGAAGAGGGATATCTTTGTGGAAGTCTACCTGCAAACAAGTTTAAATCCTTCTGGAGAGACATATGGCTTTATTTCTTCTTTCATCTTATAGGAGCAGCATTCTGAACTTTGGCCTTGTAGTCTTTTAGCACAACCTCAGAAACTCCATGTTGTTTTTGTCCTGTAATAACACTCGCCTGAGTGAGGACATGACATCTTTGGGGTTTACCTCTGCCTCCAGCCCCTGGGAGGTTGTTTACTACTTTCTACCTGGAATAACAGACCAGTCCCAGGGATTCTCCCTGGGGAACAGGATGATCGGTCTCTGCCAAAATACCACCGTGGTGGCAGCAGGCCTGACTGGTCATGGGATGATGCTGCCCTTGGGAAGATGCTGTCAGTGGGAATGGTGAGGTGCTGGCTGTTGGTACGGTGCCTACGGGGGCAGCGGGATGCTGCCGGTGGGATGGTGAGATGTGGGATGCTGCTGAGCCTCAGGGCAGGCAGAGCTCCTGGCAGTGTGAGGTTCAGCCCATGTCTCCTCTCTGAGGGGAAAGAAAACAGTGAGACCCTTTTCAGGAGCGAGGTGTGTTTAAGCCTATATTTGGATGCTGCGCCTCTTCTAAATTTGGTTTCTTCTCATTAATACAGGAACTGTTTCAATTGCCCTGTAGGGAAAAACATGGGGTTGCTGTATGGTGGGTTATTCTGGGGTTTTCTTTCCACCTTTCATGAAAGGCAAAGGTCTGTTTTGACGGAATGAAGGTGAGGGAAGGAGGAGGAAGGGGTGGAGGACAGAAAGGAGGCTCTGCTCTTCTGAGCTCCTTTGTGTGGCGTGGAGCCTTCCGTTTCCCTCTTCGCCTCCTGTCTGGCTGATGAGGGGGGCACTCCCTAAAGGGAGCAGATCCTCTGCTTACTGATACATGCATTGGGGCAGACTTGGCTGCGGGGATGTGCAGGATAGCTGTGTTGTGGGAGGGGGATCTGTATGTTGTTGTTTCCATCTCCCTTTCCCTGAGCAAAGGCAGCCTTTGGGTTTTCCACAGGGAGGTGGTTGTCCCCGTATCGGGGGAGCGTGGAGAAGGAAACGTGGTAGCATCGTGTTAAAATGAGTGTTTTTCTACCTTCTGCTGTGACCTGAATCAGATTTCCCCCTTTGCAGCAGCACGATGTGCTTGCAGTGGGTGTGATGGAGGAGTAGCGGATGGGAGTTAGTTGCATCGGGGCTGCTGGGAACGTGTGGAGTGGAGCCGTGTGTGGGAACGGCCGCCGCTCGCCTCTCAGGCTCCCTGCCCAGTGCCCTGCTCTGCTGCACCGTGCTGGCACGCAGGCTTTTGCCAGGCTCATGGCATGCTTAGATATCTTCCCGTGAGTGCCAGAGATATTTATAAACCAGCTGCCTTTTGTGACGGGATTACGGTCGGGATGCGGACAGCAGCAGATGGGATGTGAACATTGCTGTATCTGTCAAGGGAGGCTGAAGGGGCCCGGTGGTTTTGTCTGCTGGTGATGCAGTGACCTGGGCTGCTGCACGCATCCAGCTTGAATGGAGTGACCAGCAGAGACCTTTGCATCTGTGCAATCGATGGTTTGCAGTGATTACTTCCAGTTGAGACAGTATATGGAACGTGGCCTGATCCTTTAACTACCTCTGTGCAGGTCCTGATGGAAGTAAAGTTTCAGAGAAGATACTGATAAATATGGACAATTATGAAAGAGATGTAAACCTCCCCCAAGTCTAAAAATATAACCCCATCAAGTTATTGCAGTAAAAACATAAAGGACTTTGGATACTAAGCTTAAAAATCCAGACACTCTAAGGAAATACAACAAAATTGAATTTGTTGCAGGAATTAACTCATTTTTGCCAACTCCTGCTCTTAATCATTGAAATTACCTGAGATGGAAATTACAGTTATAGTAGTTCCTGTTTGCTGTAGTTCAGGGTACTCTCCAGTAGTTTGACCTAGTTTACCACCGTTTCAATTCCACGCTCTCATTTTCAGCACTTCTTGTTAGCAATTTTGTCAAGTCTTCTAAATATTTTACTGTTTGCTCTGTTCCAGGATCAAATGGGGCAAGCATTATCTTCTGGCTAAAGAAAAACTGTGGTGAAAACCAGTACTAGTCAAGTCCCGTAACAGAACTAATCCTCCCATCCTGGTTAGAACCCTTAACAGAACATGCCTGAAAGATTACTTGTACTCTCCGAGACTTACTATTTTTTTCCTCCCTGTTCTCTGATAGCATCTGATAACAGATTTTTCTACTCCAGAAATCCCTTGCTTATATCCTTAGAGCATTCAAGTCACCTTTTCTCTCTGTATGTACTGAAATAATGGTGGTGTTTTCTGTTTTACACCTAGAAGTCTTCTGTAGCAAAGATGAACTTGATAAGCAAGATTGGCTTTTCCATGAACTATTTGCCTTGGGTGAAACTTCTGTGGAGTTTCTGCTAAGATTATTTGTCATGAGTTTTGCTGTGTGGCATACAGGATGCACGTGCTGCAGAGAAGCAGCACACTCTGGAGGCGGTGTGTGTATGGAGAAATCTTGTTCTGTTGTGATAGCACTCATTTCTAGTACAGATGTACTTAATTAATTCTTTTTAATTAGATGCGAGTCATGGGTAGTGCAGGGTGGTAGTTTACCAGTGGGTTTTGAAATGTGTTTTTCTGTGGGAAATGAAACGTGCTGCATTGAGCAGCAGTCAGAGTGTGAAGAGTTACTTCATGTATTTATCAATGAGCAAACCTGACAGGTCTTTAGATAGGAGCTGAAGATTTATGTTAGTGTTTATCCGTTCAACTTGTGCTCCAATATATTTTGTAGCAGTCTTCCTCAAATGTGCAACGTATCGTGGAGCTGATAAAATCACTTGTAAGGAATTAGGTTCAACTTGTAGAAAATTAAGATCTATATGGCATCGGTAGCAATTAATGTTTCTACTTAGTGAATTTTTGCAAGCAGTGTTAAATCATTGAGATTAATCTCATTACTCCCTTTTTTTCCCCCAGCTCTCATCAGATTAAAAATCACAGGTATAAAAAATGGGGTCTGTGTACTGTATGGTGCATGTACGTAAAGTATCACATGTCTGCACTGATTTTGAAGAGACGTAAGAGATGTTTGTCCTTGATCATATGTCTGGCTTTCACAATAATCAGTAAAACTTCTTTAGAAAATAATTTCTACTCTGTCCTTATTCCCCTATGCTAGGCAAGGATAGACAGAGCATTTTTTAACCTAGACTGATAGTGCTAATTTGTGATGGTTTCAAAAAACCACTTTTTAACTCCTGAGAAGTCATGAATTAAGAGCTGCTTTAAAAAAAATCACTTAAAAAAACCCCAAAAAACAACTTAAAAATATTTTCTGCCTTATGTTACTGAATTTCTACAAGCTTAATAAGGTACTTTTCGTTTGGATGTGTCCAGGTTAGATGTAGTTTAGATAGATGGAACGCCTAGTGACATAGTTCTTGTTACAGCTGATCAATCCAACTTGTGCACCAGCAGTTTCCATGACATTTCAAAAAATACAGTTGGTAGATTCGTAAAAAACTTTTAATGTAACTGAGGTACTAACTGGTCTCCTTGCTGTAATAATTTCCCTCTCAAACTGTACCAGTCAAGCCTACCCCCTGTAAAATAGAGCAAAGGGCCCCTATGAAGCTTTCTGTATTGTGTGTCCTCCCTGTGCCTTGGCTGTGTTTGGTACCTGCACCACCTCTTTGGCCATTTCCTACACCTAACATGGCTTTCCCATTTGTGTTGGTGTTCTTCAGGTAGCATTGGTTGATGGGCATCCTGTTAAATTCAGAGCTCAGCAGACTTGGGTTTTTGTGAGCAGGAGTTAGCGTTTCATTTGGAAATGAGTCCCTTCTTCTGAAAGCTCCAGCCCGTGACCTGTATCTCCAAGGCTGTCATTTCCCCACTGCATCAGAAAGGGATAAAGCCATGTCACTCTTCCAGCTAATGTCTACATTTCTAGTGGATGAGGCAACCCAAGAAAAACAAATGCAGCATTTGAAAGTGCTGGAGTAGCTTATATCTGTATCTCTTACGGTTTTCTAGCCCAGAGCAGGAGGCTACCGTGCCTGATGCTCTTAAATCACTTGCCTGCCTTATATGGGGACCTGGACTGCTCAGATGATTTTACAAAAACAAAGCCAAGCCCATCAGCTCTGAAAGGAGTTGGTGTAAATTATTCTTCAGTGCATTTAAAATGAGAGTGCATCTAAAGCCCTCTGGATTTGCTGCCTGCATCTCCAAATTCATTTGATGTCTTTTCAGTGAAAGAGAAATAACAGGCCAGAGTTGGTGGAAGGTGGATTTGCAGCAAATCAAAACAGGGTGGGAAATGGAGGATGGATGGCATATGACTGATAAGTAGCACTTACTGTAAGGAGCTTTAAAAAAAAGCAGAGGAATAATCTCAGAGTGGCTACAACTTGCAGGAATTCCAGATCTCTCACTTGTGGCTGTGCTGAAATATCTATTGCAGCTCTTCTTTTTGTATCCTTTTGTCCTTTCAAATGCTTTGCTGTTCGGGCTGGGCTCTTATTTATTTATTTCTTCCTCTCGGCAGCTGCAGTGCTCAGACTAGTAGGCTGAGATGCTAACAATGCACTGCCTGCTGCCAAGAAAGGAGGTATTTGCATTCGTTTTCACTTTCTAATTCCAAATGCAGAAAACAAATAACCTCTCCGAGGTACCATCGAGTCCTGCTTCCCCTGAAGTGTAAATACATGTGCCCATACAGGATTTTGAGTACTTAATAGTGTTGCTATGCGTACATCAGTTTACTAGGCAAGTAATGGAAGTGTCCATGTTCTGTAAAACAAAGCAGCCTTAACAGTAATCCAGTATAGCCATTAAAAACAAATAAACAAAACTACCCAAACAAAAAACCACAAGGAAACAAAAAACAACTTCCCAAAAAGAATAATTTGTTTCATAGCACTTTTCCTGGATTGTTTCCTTGCTTCTCCAAATGACACATTGTTCATGCTGATGGTATTGGGAGCAGTTGGTGCACAAAAAAAGGCAAATACTTGATGTTTTTCACTGAAGAAATTTTAACAAGGATGCAAGGAAAGAGGGATTGGAGGTTTGTTGAAAGCTTGTACAAGTGCAACCTTTGAGATGTGGAGCTGGGTGTGAACTAGGAGGGTTTGGAGTGGCTGTGGGAGGCTATGCTGCCCACCGGTCTCACAGGAAACAAATGGGATCGTGACCTTTCTAAATGGAGAGTTTGGGATGTGTTGACTCGATTATGAAGGTGACAATTTAACCAGAAGGACATAATCCAGGGATGGGAATCAGAGAAGCCCAGAGATTGAAACTCCAGGGTTTTTGTATTGTAACATATTGACTAAAGCAGATACCAAAAATAACCCTATTGCTGTCAGACTTGTGGGTTTCTGTCTGCTCAGTTTTTAAGAAACCTCTCGTTACGATTCAGACAGTGCATAAAAATCCACTGTGCCATCTTTTTTTAATGCATTAAATCATGTACAGTGTGTTTCTTTTGTGGTGAAACCCCGTTGCCACAGCATGAAGAGAACACATGAGTCTTTAATTCAACATGTTTTCCTCCTTCAGTACTGGAAATGGGACGTTTCAGTACTTTAGTCACGACCACAGCCAAGCATTTCCAAGGTTTTACAGGGTGTTAGGAAGGGCAGGAAAGGCGAAAGGCACAGGGTGCATCACCCTTAAAAGCTTTGGATTTCTTAGACATACAAAGACTGTTGGCTTTTTACAATCAGCTATAGCAACTAGGTGAGTCTGGAAGAAGTCACACCCAAGGAAGTGAATTTCAGGAGTTCAAACCTGACTCTTCTTCTCTGCAATTTGTGGTTGGTTTTTCCTTTCCTCTTGAAACATCAGTGAAAAGAATCAGAGTGATAAAGGAAAAAATAAAAAATCTGCTCATACTTGTTTAGAAACATCAAATAACCTCCAGTGTGTGATTTTTATCTTACTCTTTGTGGTGAGAGAGTTAGAGAAAAGACACTTGAAAGCCTACTACAGCATAGCCTGTAGGAGCTTTACAAATTGATTCAGATGTTCCATTCAGAGCAGAGATTTGATACAGGGTAATGAAATCAAATGGCATAAAATAATCTTTTATTGATTTTTATGGAGAGATATCTAAACCTACAGATTCAAACTGAGATTGTGGTAAGATCTGCCTTTCGATTTTGCTCTGTTTTCTGTGCCTTGAATGGCTGCTTCTGCTT
Organism: Colius striatus; assembly: GCF_028858725.1. Lineage (NCBI taxonomy): Eukaryota > Metazoa > Chordata > Aves > Coliiformes > Coliidae > Colius > Colius striatus. The sequence goes on from NC_084765.1 coordinate 31,810,595, forward strand.
CAGTTTTAACTCTGAAGTCAAGAAACGCAGGCTGGAACGTTAACAGCCTAAAAATGTGCTGTCCTTTGTAACGTACTTGGTACATGTACAGTCGTTGACAAGGTGTTTCTGCGATGAAGCTGTGCTGTGCTGCCATGGTTGGGTTTGGCGTGAGGGTGGTGGCTGTCCCTTTCCCGTGGTGTGGGCCCCGTGGGTGCAGCAAGGGACACACCTCGTGATGCTGCTCCAGACTCATAAACAAGCGTCACGTGGGCAGGGCAGGGATAGACGGCCAGAGCATTATCCTTATTGGATTTCCCCCACGAGCTGGTGCTGATTTGAATGTTTTGGAATGAGTGGTGAATGAAACAGCACAAAGCATGCTTCCCCCTCCTCCATCCCCCCACCCCTTCTCCTTTTTTCTTTTTCATCTTTCAGCTGCACGGTTTAGGATGCACAAAGAGTTGCCGAACCTGTAAGAAGCTTGTCTAAATGCAAGTGTTTGCAATGCAGCCTGCCTTTTCTTTCTTCACTAAAATTTGTTAGCACGAGCAAGCAGTGTACATGTACTGTCATGTGTGAGAATGCATTGCTGAAGATAACAATTACACTTGAGATTTTAAAGAAGTTCTATGCATCTCTTTTGTTGTTGTTTTTAACCAATGGAGATGTTATTAAAAGTGGATTTCTCTGTTTACTGGCATGTAATTCCGTTAGAACAAGGGGAAATGGCCTCAAGTTGCGCCAGGGGAGGTTCAGTCTGGATTTGAGGAGGAATTTCTTGCCTGCAAGGGTTGTCAGGCACTGGAACAGGCTGCCCAGGATGATGCTGGAGTCGCCATCCCTGGAGGGTTTTTAGAGACTGATGGATGTTGCACTGAGGGGAAGTAGTCTAGTGGTTGATGGGGCTGTGAGAGAGGCTGGACTCAATGATCTTAAAGGTCTCTTCCAGCTAAAATGATTCTGTGATTCCTTAAACTCATCGAGTACCCAGCTGCAGATGAGAGACTGTTCTTCAGATCAGTCTGCTAACCCTTGGTTGTAAATGGTTAGGCTTGAAAAGCATTTAGCTCTAAATGTAATTATAGCTCAATTTCCCTGTGTTGAATCTTTTGATTTACTGTGTGCATGTTACAAATGAGTAACATACTGCCCATAAAACAATATATGCTTCAGTACTTGACTAAGAACCTAACTTAGATCATGAGATCAGACTTAGAGCTGAATACTCATCTTTAGAGCTGAATCTTCATCTTTAGATACTGGAGCTCAGCAATCCTTTAGTTTGTTGTGTGTCAGCGTTGATAATTTGTGAAAATAACCCAAGATGTAAACCAACAGATACTAAATGTGTGCATGCATGAACTTCATAGCTTCAGGTTATTGGTAGGGTTGCCAGTAGGCTATATTGATGTTGGGAAGTACTAGGTTCATAATGATACTTGATTATTTGCAAGCAATAACTCATGAGGTTGCATTTTAAGAGTCTGAGTGAGGCCTGGGGAGTGATTTCAGAGCTCGAGAAGTCTGCAGTATGTACAAGCTTCTGAAGGGTAATTTAGGCCAAATTGGGAGTGAGGAAAAGCTGATGTACAACAGGAGGTGGTAGAGTGAACAAGATGTTGGCCTCATCTATCCAGAGATGAGACAGATGTGGACAAGGCTATATGGTGCCATGCAAGTGAGATGAAATCTGAGGGAATGAGAAGCTGGCCAAGGGGCTTGTGGACTTGTAGTTTCATTTTAGTTTAACTTGGCAGATGGCAAACTACATTTAAAAAGATTTTGGTTTCCAGAGACATTGCTATTAAGTCATTTGTGCTGTGCCTGTTCCTTTTTTTGTGTGTGTTGTCCGTTGAACCAAGAACCACAGAATGCTTTTTGAATTCTTTTCTCAGAGGTACTTGATGCTCAGGAACACATTGACCTGGTAATGTCATTCTCCAAGTGATAATTTTTAAGCCAGATGCATTTGTTCATCTTAAAAAAGGCAGTTTGGAGATGTCAGTAGTTAAGATGCAGACGGTGTGGACCGTGTCCCAAGCTGTGCAGCGGTGGGCAGGTCACGTAGACACCAGGTTTCTTGTCTGTGCTTTGAGTGAAATCCTGTCAACTCCTTGCTAGTGTGTTGAGTAAGGCAGAGAGATCCACCAGTGACCACAGGGTACTTGAATACTGGAGAAAATCCAGTTGTGATTGACACTGGTTGTGTAGTGGAGGTTATGTCAGACCTTGAACAGTGGAGTTAAGTGGGGACCAGAGGTAAAAGGATGGGACTGAGATGATGAGAGGGAATCTAACTCTGTGTCTAAGTAGATAAAATAAGTCTGTGCACATGTGTGCCCATCGCACAATGCAAGAGGCCACCAACTCTGCAGTGAGCACAGAAAGTGGAATTAGATAAACTTTTCTTTCCTCAAGTGACAAATGTGGCAGTGATACCTCTTAACTTCATGCCAATAATTGGTTTTAATTCAAAGACAGTCAATGGTGTAAACATGTTAACTTGCCCAGGTGGTACCATCTGCATCTGTGATAAGAAAAAACCCAAGAGGATGAAACAAAGAAAACTATAGTTTAAAAAGTGATATCATTTTGTAAAGCCATTTGCCTTTCTACTTCAAAAACCTCCAAAACCCAAAAGGCCCTTGAGTCTAAATATCAAAGATAGACACTTTTGGAAAAAATAAGGAAATGTACACAATGGGTAAGATGACAGAATTACAGAATCACAGAATAGTAGATCCCAAGGTTCTGTTTTACATGCTTTTCACTAAAGCAGTTTGCAATACTCCTTCCAGCTGCATCTTACAGTCAAGTGATGTGATGCTGACTTGTATGCATCCATCATGTATCCCTGTAAAGCTGTTCACTCTGTACTGTTTCATCAGTCAAGCCTCACTTCTATCCATGGTGAAGATGATGACATCTGTTGTCATCCTTTAAAGGCTTGTGGGATCCTCACCAGAATATGTTTGTATTCAATTGTCACAAAGGACCCAAGTCTGCTATTACAGAAGTGTTTTACATTTCAGACTAGGCTGTGGTCCGCTGTTAGAGTTGAAATACCTCCTTGTGGTTATTGACACAGCCACTAGCAGATTTTTTTTTTCAAATACCCTCCAAAGAAGATGGCTTCTAAAATTAATTTTAAAAGAGTAATTTGGCTTGTATGTTGTCTTTCCTGTATTATGTACTAACAGTCTGGCAAGAAAATATTTGAACCCCAGGTTCTCTGAATAGCTTTCTGTAGTCACGTACTAAAGTCTGTTATTTGGGGTTCGTTAATATTTCAAAAAGAATTATTACAGTCATGTAGTGGCTTTTGCGTGTCAAGGCCAACAGCTGCTTCTGTTCCTAAATCTTTTGCTGCAACTTTGAGTAACTCATCGTTTTTTAATGCATCTGTTCCCCACCTTTCATTAAAATGGGCATCAAAACCAACTGTTTGATTAGATTTCATGCTTTGCAGAACGTTTTGAGAACTGCTGATTAAAAAGCACTGTACAAACGTGAAGTATGTGCTTTTCTGTTACTGAGAATTCATGAGGTTAAATTTGGAGGAACCAAGGTCAAGAAGCTGATGTTGAATAGGAACCAGCTCTTTAAAATCTGCAAAAAGGAAGCAGAAGGTTTGTCAAACGAACTATTGGCTGAAAAGCACTTCTTAGGAAAGGTATAAATGGACTGAAAGTTTCGCTTGTGGGGAAGAACATGAAGTGGGGAGGAGGGAGTAATTAGTCTGGAGATGCTTCTGTAGCAGTTAATCCTCCAGCGCCAGCGTGGCCATCAGTGGATACTGCATCCGTAGGGATGAGCTCTCGAGAGGCTGCTTTACTTTGTCATCACTTTAAGGAGCTACGGTGCCTTGATCAAGTGCATCAAATGAATCTGAGAAATGTTTAAGTGTATTCAGGGTAGCTAGCTCAACCCCGTTACTTTTTTTCCCTGTGTCATTCCTAATTCATAAAAACAACCCATAAAAAACCCTTGAACTTTGTGCAAAAATCTGTTGCTCTGTAATTTGCAATTTAAATGATGCTTCTCAGTGTTTGACTGCAAGCAAAATCAACTATTCTATTCCCATCCAATTTAATGCTTTCAGTTTTGGGGGTGTGTGGGGAACATCCTGGAATACTAATTATTTTCTCCCTTCCCTCTTTCTTGTTTCATAACCATCAACAAGCAGGATCAGCTGCTGTTTGATAGCTCCCTTGAATTGTTTTTTCGGTGAAGGTTCTCTCTGCAGATTTAGATGCATGTGATTTTTGACTTTTGAAATTGATGTGATCTTTATTATTCTTATTTTTAACAGTGTGTTCAGGCCACTGTTTGCATAGCTACAGCAAAGTTTATTTCATGCATACAGAAGTTTAATGTCATCTAACTTCAGAGAAGGCAACGCCTTCCCTGCTTGAAACAGAGACAGATCCATTCATTGTCTCATTTTGCAGCCGTAAACATTGGAAGAGATGTGTCATTTCTAATGATTAAATTGGAAAGTGCTTCTCAAATTGAGTCTGTCTGATGTCAGTGCTGCCCAAATCCAGCCACTGGGCTCCTTTTGTAGTCACCTATATAAGCTCTGGAAGTGATAGATTTTGCCACAACCTTTCTCAGTGTCAGCATTAAATATTTTGGGGGTTGATATGGTATTGATAACTGTAGCATAGCTAGAAAGATTTTGTTCTTGTCTTCTTTGTGTATTATAAATATACACCTAGAGGACTTAGGGAGTCGCCTGGCTGGCATGTTAACAACACATCAGTAAAAGGAGAAGGATGTGCTTTGGAAGACAGCGTAGCATCATGAGGAGTTGGAAAATGGGAGGCACGATGATGCTTTGACCTCTATAACCAAAGATACTGGCAGTTATTGGCTCAAGGAGACCCATAACTGAAAGAAAAGGTGATTGCAGTCTTGTTTACTGCAGTATTATTGGGAAATAAAGTTTAGAATTCATTAAATTTTCCATTTGTAGGTGTCCTATAAATCTAATAATTTCTAGAGTAAATGAGGTTGTAAGGAGTCTTCACAGTCTGTCTGAAGCCTGCACACTTGGCATGAAGAAGCTATAAATACTTTTATTGCAGAATTGTGTAGTGCTTGTTTGTTTTGGGAACCTGCAGTGTCTTCTATACCTAATACCTGCTGCAGAATGAAAGTGAAATAAGTGAAATGCTTAGTGGAATTTTAACATAAAAATAAGAGAATTTAAAAAACCTCTAAAAAGGGATCAGTCAGTTTAGAACAGTTTTGTGGAAGAACATCTCTGCTTGAATTATTGCAGCATAGACACTTTTATAAATGGTGTAAATATGTGTAACCTGGTTTTGTGTCATTTCAAAAGATACTACTAAGCTTTGCTGTATTTAGTTCTTCAAATACCTTCTTACAATTCTCCTGGTTGATTTTGATGGAAGCAAAAATATTCCATATTCCAGTCCCTCCCTTAAAGTGAAGTGAACTTTAGCCTCTGGGGATCAATTCAGGTGATTTTTCTTTTTGCTAAGTAGAAGGAGATTTTAATAGCTTAGTCTTTTGCTATGGGCATGCCTAGTGATGGAAAACCATTACACCACCAGCATTGCTGTTTAGATGGTGAGAAGTACAGGGCTTTTTTTCTTTCCCAGTCTGACTCACTAGAGTTGCCTGTTAATCTTGACAGATTTATTGCAAAACAAAGACAGCAGTTGAATAAAGTGGAAAAAAAATTGCCTGAAACTGCCTACCTGCAGCCAAGTCTCTGACCCTGGGATTCAAGGGAAGCAGAGGCAGGTGTTGCCCTTCTGTGCCTCCGATGGCAACTCCATTTGCAGGTGGTGCCACTGAGTCAGGCTGGGGCCTTTGAGATGATTTCAGCCACAAAGCGTTGTTTCAGGCTGCTGTAATTGTTTGCAAAACACGTTTTAGGGCTCTCCCCGTGCTGGTACTTGTTCTGAGCATATGTAATGTGCAAACAAACCAGACACCCAGTGCCATGAGGCTCTAAGGTAATGTTTCTTTGTCACAAGTACCTGTGTCTTCATGTGCAGTGAGTTACTCTGCTCAACTTTCAAAGGGCGATTATTTAGACTGAAATTAAATACATCTTTGTTGTCCTGTGCCTTTTTTCCTTTCAAAGCCTTACTTCACTTTATAGGGTGATATAACTGTTTTTACTCTATGCTAGAATATTCTAAGGATGTATTTGCTAGAGGAAATCTTTCTCAGCTCAGTTCAGTTTTGCCATGTTGGCCACTTGCCTTCCTGGTAATATTTTTTTGGTTGGTGGATTCAGAGGCTTACCCTTTTTGAGCATAGTCCAGCTCTTGCCCCATTGTTGTATGTAGATCTCCAGATGAGTTATCTTGAACTTGAATATGATTTCACTCCTCAGCACTGGGGAGGGTTGTGGAAATCACTGGAGTTGTCATGTGAAAGCTGGAGTTACCAGACAGTTCAATGAAAAGAGAAAAATATTTTCCTTGCTTCTTTTCCTCTTCACTACTGGGCAGTATGCTTTCTGCTTTCTCTTAATTCCTGGTGTGATGGCACCTTTTGATGCTCTTCTGTCTCTGAAAAGCCTCAGAGCATGAGTTTTGGGTTTGTTGATTTTTTGTGGTTTTTTTTTTTTTTAATAGCTTGAGTACTGCAATGAATCTAACTCCATGAGAGTTAGATCCCTGCCTCATCAACATATTTTCATAGATTCATGGAATAGCAGGGGTTGGAAGGAAACTTTAGAGATCATCTAGTCCAATCCCCCTGCAGAAGCAGGTTCACCTAGATCAGGTCACATAGGAACATGTCCAGGCGGGTGTTGAAGACCTCCAAGGAAGGAGACTCCACAACCCCTCTGGGCAGCCTGTGCCAGGGCTCCGTCACTCTCATGGTGAAATAGTTTTTTCTTATATTTAAGTGGAACTTTTTGTGTTCCAGCTTCATCCCATTACCCCTTGTCCTGTTACTGTCTACTATAGAAAAGAGGGATGTCCCAACCTCCTGACACCCACCCTTTAAAGGTTCCTATGCAATCTGATCTAGATGACTCTGCTTCTGCAGGGAGGTTGGACTAGATGATCTCTAAAGGTCCCTTCCAACTGCTACCATTCTATGATTCTATGAAAATATGTTGATGAGGCAGGGATCTAATTCTCATGGAATTAGATTCATTGCAGTACTCAAGCTATAAAAAAAACCCCACAAAAAATCAACAAACCCAAAACTCATGCTCTGAGGCTTTTCAGAGACAGAAGAGCATCAAAAGGTGCCGTCACACCAGGAATTAAGAGAAAGAATTAGAATTAGAAAAATGTGCCCGTGTCTTTTTTTTTTTTTTGCATAAATATTTATTTGCATCGATCTTACATGTGATCTGCAAATTAGAAATAGTTTTTGTGCCCCACAAGTGCCTGGCATGTGTTGAAAGTCCATTGATTGAGGCACCTCTTTCATGAGAAAGACTTAGAGTTCTCTCTGAGATTTATGAATCACAGAAATGTTGTTTAAAAGGTGAGATGTGGTTGTGTGATTCTTGAGCAGATCCTAGGATATTCACATGAGTTAGGAGTGTCACCCAGCCCTCGTTTGTGTGAAATCTACCTTTTTCCTCATGCTGAATTTAGGTACCTGATACAGTATCTAGTAGGTCTGTAGTGTGCCGGATCACTGAACACAGTGTGGTCTCAAGGGAATTTTGGATTAAGTTTGAGGGGGTCTGTCTTTTCCTTATATTGAGTCTGATGCACTTCGAGGTACTGGCTTGGATGTTCCTGGCACTTTGGTGTGTCTGTAACATCAGTGACTGACAGAGCAGCTCAGCTGAGCATTGAAGTGCTTTGGCTTGCAGGCACTGCTAAAATAAATAGGGTAAACGTGTAGCAATGTAGAAGTAACAGCATGGTTTGGGCTGTACACTGGCCTGGGCTGCAGACTGTGTTATCAGTAGCATCGATACACCGTCTGGTGCCAGTTAGGCATGTAATTGCACAGAAACGGCCTCTAATACCAGTTTCAAGAAGAGCTGCCAAAACCACAGTGCTCGAGGCCTCTCCCTCTGAGTTTGGCCAATGCTCGAACTTAACAGCCCCCAGCTTGTTCCTCCGGGACACAGTCCTGCCTTGTTAGGAAATCGGTGAAGTTTGGGAACCCACAATACCTCACATAGCTCTGTGTACAGTAACGGAGGGTGGAAATAGGGCCATAGGCATGAGCAACCAGACGAGTTATAAATATAGAATACTCTCTCAATTCCAGTTTCGTTAGTCATGGGAGGACAGTGAGAGTTTTATAAACTTATAAGGAATATACAAACAGTTCTGAATTTAAAATAACTCTGTATAATTTTTTTAGTGTGTGAAAAGAATATTCTTTTTTGAGCCCATCCATGTAAGTATCTGCTATACACAGAGTGTAAGGATCTGTGTATTTATACGTTCATGTGAATGTGACTTTGAGATGACAAAAAAAGGTGCCGGAGGAGAAGAGTGTAATTCAAACGTGCCAAACTCTAGCAGAAACAGAGTGGGAAGCAGCGTGCTTCCTACTTTGTGCCAGTACCAAAAACATGAATCCCCCCTCCTTTTTCTTTAGTAGGTGCCATCTGATGCTGTCTCTGGCTTCAGAGCAGCCGGGCAGTATTGCAGAGCTGGCTTTGCTGCAGCCCAGAGCCCCTGTTCTGTCCAGTGATACAGCTCACTTTGACTGTCCTTCCTATAAATAAATACCCCACACACACACTTGGTACTCCGTAATCTGATCAGAAATCCTTACTACAGAAAAGGATTTAGGAAGTCCAAAGCAATGCCATTATTACTTTTTGTTTTCACTCATACTAGTAGGAATTCCTCCAAAGCATGTGCATGTGTATAAGCAGAGACAGCTCACACATCCCAGTATTAACTGTGTATTTGGCTCTGTGGCCAGCAGTGGTTTGTGTGCCTGTTGTCCTGTGAGTATGTGATGTGTGTTTGCTGTTTCTGGGGGATGGTGTTGTCAAGTGTGATTTCCTTTTTTTTTTTTTATCAGTCTATTTTATCAGCATATTGGAAGAGGTTCAAAAGTTCTGTCTCATAACAGAGGGTGTTTCTTCAAGACAGTGGACTAAATACAGACTGGACAACATAATGTCATCCTTAGAAGAAAACACTGAGCCATATGCTGTTCCCATCAGTGCTCCTCACTGACCCAAAGCACCCTTTTTTCCAGTATCTTCTAATGCAAGTGTTTCAGCCCTTTGCTTCGACTTGGAGCTGCTGAACTTCCAGCAGTTTCTTGAGCTTCCTTTGGGGTCATGGCCATGTCTAGTGCCTTTGTGGTGGACTGGGAACATCCTTATGCTTCTTCAAGCAGGCTCTGCAACCTGACTCAGCCTTTCCATACTGCAAACAGAGGTCTTTGGAGATGAAACCATATAGAATGGAGTTAAAAGTTCGTGTCCAGACAGTTCAGGATAATTTACAGGCTATGAAGGCAATTTTCACCAAGTACTTTATATTTTCTCCTTTTTTCTCTTCAAGACTTCATCCATAGTTGTGGTGTATGAGAAGGAAGTAATTTTAATACAGATTTTAAGTCAATTGTATCCTTTCTGCTGTCCATGTTGCCTGTAAATTAGTTAAAATGCTTTGAGATGGATTCATGTACGATCTCCGTGTCTGCTTTTGAGTCCTACAAACTCTGACACCTTCTGTACTCCCTCTCTGTTTATAATAGAGGAAAGATTTAGAATGAAAAAAGAAATTCCATGATCATTAAAACCTGGGAAAGAGCTCACCTTTCGTTGTTTGTGGACTTAAAAAGCACAACCTTCAGTTGCTGTCAGATTTGCTTACACTCTCTTGTATTTGTGGAAGCCATGCAGGAAATCATTTGTTTAATCGTTTTGAACGTAATTGCCTTGATATTGTTTGTAGTCATGTTGATCTTAACAGGATGCATTCACTTGCAGTGTGCAAATATCACAAGTGGTGACGTGCTCCTGGACTTCCTAGTTCATAATTTGAAACAAATGCGCCCAGGTGTCTCTGGTAGTTTTCCAAACCAACAATACTCTTGCATCTTGTTTTGCCCTTCCATTGTAGTTCTTCTCTTTTTCTCAGGTTCCTAAATATCTAGATGTTAATCCTGGATTTAGTGAGCTATCTCACTGGCAGATGAGCAGCTGGAGAAAACCTGCTCTGTGGTAGAAAAAATAGAAATGGCTTTGCTCTTTCTGGATGTTTCCCTTGAGTTTTAACCTTTTCAGTGATTAAAACTCAACAGATTTTTGTTACTTGATGGTGCAGGTATCCTAGTTGGAGATGAGCAAGAACTTTCTATGTTTGCTTTTCTGTTTATATTGTAAACATTTGTGCTTTACTGGAGCTTTTCTTTTTTTCCTACTTTTTAGAGTAATTATCCTTCAACTGCAGTGGTGTTGATATCTGCCTCTAAGATAAGCATTATATTTCATTGCCTGTGCCAGAATGGTTAAACCTTCTGCTGGGTTTAATGCATAAATGCAAAGAGAATTCCTGAAATGAAGCAGGAGTTGAATCCTTCCAAACCAGCGACTTTTTTTTGCCTAAGATTAAACTGCCATTACCCTTCAGCATTAAGAGAACTACATAATTTGGGCCATTGTGATGATGTTATCAAACTGTCTTCCTTCTCTAGAATAAATCTGGAATGTGACTAGTCCTCTTCCTCCAGCTGGGGTTTTGCCAGGAGATGACTGACCAGCGTTCTGTGCTTGCAGTATATTAATTAAATCCTGTAAAGCTTACTGCTTTACACTTGCAGCATTTGGAAGACAGGCAGATTAAATGTAGCTTTAAGCAACAACAAGCAAAACCCCAATATATTGCTTGTAATCTGGAATAAAGAGAAAAATTATTTGCTTCAGAGCCGGTCTGCAGCAGCCCTTTTAACAGAATCACAGAATAGTGGGGGTTAGAAGCGACCTCTAAAGATCATCTAGTCCAACCCCCTTGCCAAAGCTGATCCACCTAGATCACACAGGGACTTGTCCAGGTGGGTTTTGAAGACCTCCAGAGAAGGAGTCTCCACACCCTTCCCCGGGCCAGGGCTCCCTCACCTCAACAGTGAAAGAGTTTTTCCTTCTGTTTAAATGGAACTTTTTGCATTCCAGCTTCTTTCCATTACATTATCCTTTCCCCTGTCACTGGATACAACAGAAAAACGTGCTGTCTCAACCTCCTGACACTCACTGTTTAGATATTTGTAAATATTAATGAGATTCCCCCTCAGTCTGCTCTTCTCCAGACTGAACAGCCCCAGGTTCCCCCAGCCTTTCTTCATAAGGAAAATGCTCCAGACCCTGATAATCTTGGTAGCTCTGTGCTGGACTCTCTCCAGAAGTTCTCTGTCCCTTTTGAGCTGGAGAGTACAGAACTGGACACAGGACCCCGGATGAAGCCTCACCAGGGCAGAGTAGAGGGGGAAGAGAAGCTCCTTTGACCTGCAGCTCAAACTCTTCTTGATGTCCCCCAGAATGCAATTGGCCGCCTTGGCCATGAGGGCACATTGTTGGCTCATAGTTAGTTTGCTGTCAACCACAACTCCTATGTTCTTCCTTTTCTTTCCTCATCTGTTACTGAAGGGTTCAGGAACTTGAATTGCCCCTTTAGAAATGTGAACAAATTTGTGACCATGAGTGGTGGGTGATTGCAGCAGATGGGGAGCAGCTTCAGCAGTCGCAGGGTGACTCTCGCTTTCCTCCTTTCATCCCCGCTGGCATTGCTCTTCTGATTTGCGTCTTCCAGAGGGAAATGTTTCCAGAACAGTGTAGTACTGATGGCAAAACATTCCCAATTTGTTTACCTAATGTTGAAGGTAAAGCTGGCCTGAGCACCTGATAGTTGCTTGTGTATATGACTCGCTTGAGTTTGTTTACGTACTGAATTCGTACTGGCGTGGAAGGGACAAAAAGGTCTTGTTTTTTTCCTCTTTCTCTCGAGTGCCAGCTGCAGTGATGCCAATCTGGGTTGTGCTGGGCAACATAAACTGTTTTGAAAGAGAATGCAATTCACGCTGCCTGGATTTGTCAATAAATTGTGTTTATATGCACCTTCCTGGTTGTTAGTGTTATGCACTTTGGAGCAAGTGTTGTAACTGTATTATCTATCAGTTCCTGTTGACTATGCTCAAAGGTAGTTGTTTTCTTCACTCGTGTTTCCAATTGCTCAGAGTGTGATGTGAGTTGCTGAAATGCTGCTGGAGCAGGGTCGATTATTTCACTTGCAGAAAACCTGAAGGGATGGGAGGTTTTAGAGTGCCAAGTAGCATCCCTGAATCCTCTAGTCACTCTAAAAATGGATTTAGCACACATGTTGTTATGTATCACAGCTGGGAAGCCTGGGAGCTGTTTTGAGGTAACTTCTAGGGTAAAGAATGCATGATAGATGGCCAAAAGAGGTGTGCGGGGGGGGGGGTGGAGAGGGGGGTGTTGAGATCAAACTCCAGTGTATCCAACTGAAATATGCTCTGGGTTGTTTTGATCATTGCTTCTAATAGGCTGCTTTGTTCTTTTCAGCTGGAAGGAGAGCTTACGGGTGCTTTACACTGAGGCATTTGTGTGTTTGAGGGATTGCAAACCATGCTGTGGGCCTCTGGCTCCTTGAGGCCGTGCTGATGTGTGTACTAGCGTGAAATGCGCTGTGTACTAAAACTGTTCTTAGGGGAAGGGAAACTATTAATGTCAAAGAAAAAAATTTGTAAAACTAGGGGACACTGAGTGCTTCACTATAACAATATGTGCTAGCAAAGTGTTTGTTTCACTGAATGATAAATGTTTCCTCTGTGTTTCATAGATCTTGCCGCATCTGGTGCCATCTGAGAGTCTCCAGGTGCTGAGTGGTGCTGGGCTTTCTACTCCTAACCTGTCTCTACTCCTCTTTTTTCTGCTTACTCTGCTTGAGAATCATCTTTAGGTGCTTCTGTCTGAGCAGTTTTATCCAACTGCTGCACAACTGGTTATACAGAGATTTAGTATAGTATTGTTTTTCAACCGTAAAATCTTGAGGAAAGGGATCCAGGAGTAGATTCCTTTACCAGTCTTTCATATGATTAAGAATTGAGCAGTTAGTGAGCTGGTGCTAGGTTGGACAAATCAGTTCAGGTTCTTGGAGGTGCTGGATGCTTCATCACACCTTCACTAGGGGATATGCTTTACAGCATTTGTGACAAACTGAAATAGCAAGGATCCAGAGACTAAAAAGCTTTATTTAGAAGCCAAACAGATGTAGTTAAACTTGAGCTAGGTTTGTATAGTGGGAAGGAAGTAATTCACAGAACATCTTAGGAGTTATTTCAAGATCTTTGGAAAGATCTGGGTAAAAGTGGGCTGGTAATGACTAGAATGTAAACAATGAAACACCTAACTAGTGAAATGATCTCCAGTCAGATGTAGCTTGCAGGCTGTAGACTTGGTGCCCTCTTCTTGCTTCTTGGTGTAAGTTTGTATAAATCTAACAAAATATTTTACCAGTGGGCATGATTGTGTACCTAACAGAGGTTTGAAGAGGAAGAGGTTGAAGTGAACCTTTGAGATCTGGCAGTTAATTGAAAAATCTGCCAAACTTTATGCCTTAGCTACTAGAAAGTTATTTAGCATGACAATGGGTTTTTTTCTTCAGGACTTTGAATGTGAGATAACCAGTTTTAGAGTGCTGAGGGAAACCAGAAAAGACAAAAAATATACCATTGTTAATATCTTAGTAATACCTGTTTCTGTAGCAGTATGAATATTTTATACAACAGCTCTAAGTGGCCTCTTCGGTTCTTTGGAGAGGACTTGAACCCATATTTCTGTGATTGGAACACGTTACCGCATGTATTTAATCTGTGTAATTCCTTATTGCAGCCTTTATTCTGTAGTTATTTGATTCCAGCCCTGGCCATGAATCACTGGAAGTGGATTTTCTGAGTAATGTCTCTCCATTCTCGCAGTGTACTGGGCAAAAGAGATCAGGATTTGTATAGGCTGCTTGAGCATTTTAAGTCAGCTGTTTGAAAGACCATACCAAAGTTTAGACCATTAAAAAGCAATATTTAAGAAGTTCTGTCATGTAGAGGGATTAGCATTCCAAAAATGACCGGGTTTTTTTCTGTCTTTGTGGATAAATTTAGACAGCTAATTTTTTCAGTAGTTGGCTAGGAGAAAACACTCCCTTCCTTTCTCTGGTTTCTACTCAGAACTAGGCTTTCCTCTGCCTTTTCCTACTGAAACATTATTTTATGTGAAAGATGCTCTAAAAAGGCAGAAACAGTATAAAAAAGGAAGGATCGGATATCGTTTTACAAGGAGAGAAAGAATCTTTAAAAAAATATTTATCACACACTTGGCAGCCTTTTACTTGCCCGCATGTGCCTGGCACGGTGCCCATCCTTGGCAAAGGCCGGTGCCTCCGCTTGCCAGAAGTCTTTCTCTTCTGGCTGCATTTTCACTCCCTGTGACTGATTGATTGTTTGTTCACCTGATTTCTTTTTTTCCCCCCTTGTTTCAGTATTGCTGAAGTCATGGCATCTTGGAGTTTGATAAGAACACTTTGTCTATCCAAACTGTACAAGAGCCATGACATCAGCGCAGCGTGTTTGCAGCGAGCTTTAGCTTCGTACGCACTTCAAGTAGTGGGGAGGTATTAGATGTCAGACAAACCACCTCCTTAGCATGAGGCTATCCAAAAAGGAACTGCCATAAATATGGAGATATAATTTATTTCTTGCTTTTTTTTTTGAGAGAGAGAGAGTTATGTTTGAGGATTTCCCAGCCTTGCTTTGTGTTTGCAATTTTGGTTTAGAATCTTGGGGATGTTAATGGAGGATAATGAGTGTCTGAGCCACGTTCTCTTGGTTCTCTTCTTGTAAGACCTTTGCATTTAGTTTTAAAGCATCTGCTTTCTGCCTGTCAGGTGTGACTCTGATTTGCTCAACAAGTGAGCATCTTGGGATGTAGTATCTTAGACTTTTTTTACAAGCGATCCTAGTATCTTAGTAGTATTTGGAAAATCTCCTGAATTTTGTTGGCAAGAAAAACTTCACAGAATGGTAGAGGTTGGAAGGGACCTCTAGGGATCACCTAGTTCAACCCTCCTGCTAAAGCAGGTCCGCCTAGAGCAGATAGTAAAGGAACACATCCAGGCATATGAAGAATCAGAAAGAAGGCGAAACATGGATGGTCAAAGAAATGGCAGTTGCTGGGGTAGCTTCAGTGAATTTGATCTGTGGCTACTGGTACACTTGTAATGTCCTTCTGTTGAAGATCTGATGATTACTCAGTACTTTTACTCCCTAAATGTAAATAGACACTCTGGTCTAGTCAAACCTCTATCATTTCTTTAATAAATCCATGAAGCCGCTCAGGATCTGCCTTTCTCTGGGTCTCACTTTGACTTCTGTCTTCCATGGCTGCCCTCCAAGGTCTCTGTAATTTTCCATTATCTTGGTAGCTGCATGTGATGATAATTAAGCTTTTTTTTTTTTGCCTTGTTCTTGTCAGCAAGGATTTGTTCACAGTGTTGGGGGTTTTTGTATGCAGTCATCAGCTTCTGTGATGCAAGGCAGTTTTGTACCTGGCTAATAAATTCTGTCCCCAAAGATCAACTCCTTATTTGCTTATGTCTCTCTAATGTTCTTATGGACTAAACTCAACAAGTTATGTAGTGAATTTCAGTGGGGTTTTTTTTTTGTCTAAAATATTTTGGAACCTGCATTTTGAATGTTTTGGTACAAATCTAGCAGCCCAAGTACCACAATTTGGGAAGGGCAGCCAGGAGGAGCAGTGCTGTAAGGCCAGCCATCCTTTGAGAAGGTTTTTATAGAGGGGATGTCTGAGGGAACTGGATATAAGGCAGATAAGACTATTTTGTTGTTCATAATTTATCCTACACTCACACAGAAGTTCTTGTTTCCGCCTCTTCAAAGAAACAAGATACCCATATCATCTCCAGACTGAAAACTATGCCAATGTTAGCGAGAAGAAACAAAAAACAGGACTGAGAGCGAAGGGAGGTTGCTGAGCTTTTAAAAAATTATCTTGGAAAAGCGTTCAAGATTTCTTGTTAAAATGGTTGTGATTAAAATAGTGCTACAGTTTAGAAAACCTGTTTCACCGATTGCCTTTTTCATGTGAACTTGTGTATCCTTCTGTGCTTCATCTGACATTTCTGTAGACGAGAGTCAGCAGATTTACCAGGAGATGCAGGGAATCCTCTTTATGTAGCAGACGGTTCATGAATGGCAGAGGCATTAAGGGAATACAGACGTCTTTCCCAAGAATAAAATGAATTCAATCTTCTTCTATTATGTTTATCTGAATGCTTAATATAGCGGAGTTTAGGTTTTAGCCAATTGTCTAGATGAAAACAAAATCCTGTAGTTAATATATCTAGGGATGAACTTTGTGAAGCCATGGGGAGAGGAGGTATGTCTGATTTTTCTTAGCAGGACTTTGAACTGGAAATGTAGCTGCCACACAAAATCTTGAGTTCTGGCCATCACATGAAACATCAGTCTGTGCTCACAAGACATGCCGATTTTTTAAAAGGATTTCTTTCTAATCTCTTAGTAGTCACTAGTGCAAGTAGCACTGTATACCTTAAGGTGAGAGGCAATTTCTAATGCCTTACTGAGGTGGCAACTGGGCAGATTTTACTCCTTTTACACTAGTGCATGTTACCATTAAAAGAAGGATATACATTTGTCTGCTTGTTTATTTTTGTGTGAAGGTTTGGTGTGGGTTTTTTTCCTTTTCAAGAAGAAGAAATAAAACCCAACATCTTTATGCAATGCATTATTGACCAGTGTTTTTCTTTACATTCCTGCTTTCAGCCTACTCTACAAGTAACTGGCTCAGCAGATATTTTCCTCATTTAGCCTGCCTGTGATATTTGTGCTACCTGGGCAGTCACCAGCTAGCTTAATGCTTACACCTCCTTTTTCTCATTGTCTCCCCCTTCTGCTCCCCCTTCCACTGTTCTGCTTGGTTTCATTCTAAAGAAATGAGTACACAGGCCTGGTGTGGTGTTGGGAACAGTACTGCTGTGGGGTTGGGATAGCAGGATGTGCAAAGAAAGGGCTGCAGGGTTGACTAATGTTTCTTTTTTATTTGGAAAAGAACGATGAGCTCTTGGGCAACTTCAGTAGTACCTTCTCACGCAGGAGACCTGCTGCATTTTATTCAGTGCACCTCTGATGCAAGCTTTTGTTAGAGGTACCTGGCAACATATACACTGACAACAGTCAGATGTAGTAAGCAGATTTGCTGATGATACTTCATAGCCACCTGCTAATAAAAGTGAGATGGTGTTAAGGCTCTCAGGTTACTTGGGGAGTGCCAACAGGTAAAATTTCCTCCACAAAACCTTTCTGAGCCTTAATTCTTTAAGGAGAGCCCAGCTTTGTACCCAGATGCTTAAACTTGCAAAGTTGGCAGTTAGGGTTTAAAAAAAGAAGTAAATAAAATTAAACAAGATCAATACAGAACCTTTTTTGTAAGAAATGCAAATTTTTCTGTTGGCTGTTTTTCAAGTCCTTTTCAAGGTGGACACTAAAACTAGCAGAAAAACTGCTTCTGATCAAAACTTGACATAGGGGTTCTAGATTCTGATGCAGAGCTATGAACAATTGGGGTTTTTTTTTTTAGTTTGAAGGGTTTTTTTAAATTCAATTATTGCTTAATAGGACTGCCATGCTTCGGTCCATGTCATGTTTGTGTTGCACTACCCAACAGCATTGTAAAAACATACGAGAAAGCTTAGATTTCATTGTAGGAAGAGGAGAGGGTTAAGATTTTGGAGTGTTTGGTCTTGCTTGAAAGCAATAGTGTAGTTGCAAACTGGAAGATAAATGGTAATGCAGAACTTTTGTGGAACTATTACAGTTGCATAAACATTTTCTTTTTTTCTGCAGTCTGGGCTCTGCTGCTTCTGTGTTCATTTTGGGATAACTTCTTCACCGGTTATGTGCTTTTTTATTTTGCTCAGGTCGTTCAGTTTAAATGTCTCGTGGTGCTTTGCTTGGATCTCGCTGTAGTTGTACTACTCAAACTTTGGTTTATGCTATTATTATTGGTACTGTGTTTTAGCTAAGTTAGAAAGTGGAAAACAGTTACTTAATGCAAACCAGATTTCCTATCTGTGTTTGTTTACAGAGCCTCTGGCACACAGCTCTCGTGGCTAAAAGGCCATACAACACTGTAATCAAAATGTTGTTGTTACATAAATATAGTGCTGCCACTTCTTTTGATGTTAACAGTGGTGAGCTTGTCTGCTCTGTTCTCTTTGTTTGTGTCTCCCAAGCTCAAATGCTTTCATGTAAAACTAATGTCTCAATAAATTTGCACCCCATTTTTTTCCCCTCCTTCCTCTTCCTATTTTGTTCTCTGAGCCCAGAATTTGGTGATAAGGCAGAATTCTCTCACACACTTCAGGGGAAAATAGTAGCTCTGTGATTCCACAGTATTTGATGTGTACCATCTGTACTTTATTAAACCTCATTTTGCATACATAAGCAAAATTGGGATGCTACATTGGGGTCAACCTAACCATGTGTGCTACAATATAGCAGTGCTTTATTGTATAAATGTAATTAAGTTGTTTAAAGGAAGCTAGTTTTCTTGTCAGTAAAAGACCAATTTGAAGTACAAATAGAAAAGACAAGAAATGCTCAGAAAGACAATAAGTTGGTACTCAAAAAAAGAGTAAAAACAACCATAATGCTGCAGTTATGGAATAGGTTCTAGTGCTTGCCTGATTCCATTATCCTTGTGTTGATCTCACTTTCATCGGTTTTCCTTATTATTTAATTGGTTCATGTTATAAATTTCATCAGAGGAAAACATGTTTTCAGGCAACTAAAACTGAGAAACACAGAATCTAACTTGTCAGTTTTACAGGAGTTGGCTCTTCTTCAGAGATCCTCTACAGCCCAGGGAATGAAAGCTCAGACCTGTATGGATCGGGATCTTATTTTTAATGCCATTCACTTTATTTATTAGCAGTTGCTCATGTTGCTGTGTTTTCTGTCTTGCAGTGTGCCCCAGCTCATGTGGCAAGCGAGCCTGCACAGACCAGAACGAGTGTTGCCATCCCGAATGCCTGGGGAGCTGCACGGCGCCCGACAACAACACGGCCTGCGTGGCCTGCCGCAACTACTTCTACGAAGGGGTCTGCATGCCCACCTGCCCTCCCAACACCTACAAATTCGAAGGCTGGCGCTGTGTGACTAAAGAGTTCTGCTCTAAAGTCCCTGCCACGGAAACGAGTGAATACGAGAGGTTTGTGATTCACAACGACGAGTGCATGGCAGAATGCCCCTCGGGATTCATACGCAACGGGAGCCAAAGGTAAGGCAGCTGCTGGGAAGTCCAAGGGAGTTGCCATAGTAGGGTTTTTTCCCAATCCACTGTTCTATGGCATCATGGGATGCAAATGATGATGTTAGGTAGAAGTGAGAATGTACAGTGGGGAATTGTCTGGTTTCCTGGTAAAAGCTTGCTTAAACGAGTTCCCAGTGGAAGGGTCTGATGGTGTGTGGTCGTATGTGTTGTCAGTTGCCACTGATTTTTCTGAAGGACTTGAGGAGGTTGATATGATGTAGAACTAGGTCTTCAAGTAGACAGTAACCAAATGAAAGTGTAAGCCCAGGAGCACAAGGTTGGAGGCTGGCCAATAACCATTCTCACACAGAACAAACTATAGGCATTGTCTTCCTTTACATATTATTTGCTAGATGTGTGTTTTAAACACACATATGCTTTAATGTGTGTTTAAAATTTCATTTGAATTGCTTTTTTACAGCTTCCGGAAGATAACAGTGGTGATTTAAAAGGGAGCAATCATGTAGATGGTGACAAAAATAATGCAGCAACTGACAATATTATACAGAATAATTTGTTGGAACAATGTCACTTCGCTGCTGTTATGTAATTCTAACTGTTGGAGTGTTGTGTGCTTACGACTTTCTTGTTTTGCTAGTGG
Source organism: Colius striatus (assembly GCF_028858725.1). Lineage (NCBI taxonomy): Eukaryota > Metazoa > Chordata > Aves > Coliiformes > Coliidae > Colius > Colius striatus. The sequence continues at coordinate 31,830,535 of NC_084765.1, forward strand.
TTCAAGCAAGCAGCCTTAGTTGCCTACTGACCTTTGGAAGTTGTGGACTTTGAGTAAAGGATAGTCAGCGTGCAGGAATTCCTAGTGCTTTGCTACTATACTAAACAGGTGTTGCAGACTGTTCTAAGGTGCTGGTGTTTTTGGACATGTGGTTGGGATGATACCTGCACCAGTTACTAGTCTGTGTATGCACGTGTGCCACCCATCCATTGAATCAAATAGTAAGGCAGTCTCTGGTTCACATTTGGATGTGAGCAACTTAATGCTGCCTTTGCTCCAATCCAGATATTCACCTGTTAGTCTTTTGTTATCTACTTGAGCTTGTAGTACCGGCTGTCTGAATCGCTTTCACTGAAGTACATGACCATCCTATCTTATCTCAGTCCTGTGCTCTGTTGCAAAGGTTGAAAGGAGCTGTAACTCAAGGCTAGGGAATGTTCTGTTCCCCAGAGGTGGTGTTAACAAATACTTGCAAATGAAAAGCATTTCTAGCATTCTTCATACATTTAGTTGAATGCCTCTTACTTGTGTCTGCAGCTTTTCATAACTTGTGGCATGTTACAGTGCAGGAATTGGAAATAGGAGCTTACTACTAAGAGAAGGAAGCTTCTTTCTTTTATTGTTTATGCCTGAAAAAGTGGTGTTATCGATTTACCTGTTTCTTTAAGCCTCAGAAGAAAGGAGGTTCAGTTTCTTTTTCAAAACAACAAATAGTAAGTCAGTGTTCATCAGTGTTGTTATCAGAAGCCTTTGTCTTTGTAGCTGAGTTGGGTTTTTTCTTTTTCATGTTTTCCTCTCTGAAGTGATAAGGTGGAGTAAGTAATAGCGGAATAGGAAGGAACGTGTTGGAATGAGAGAATGACCTTGAATCATGGAAGATGTGTACTGGGAGGATTGGTCAGAGGGCATGTTCTGTGCACACATTAAATGTTCGATTTTGAGATGAGTGTGCAGACTGTATAACGTGGAGTCTTTAAAAAGCTGATGTAGCCAAAAGAAAGCTAGGCTGACCTGTTTTCTTGTTCCTTGAGCTTAGCCACTAAAAATTGCATATAAATGCCTGTGAGTATAAGAAGCATGATAAGTGAGCTGCACTTCAGTGTTTCCTCACAGCTTTTGGCAATCCAGCTTCTCTAGGTTCAGGGCTGTGTCTGCCTTGGTGTTTTGTAGTCTCTGTAGAACAGGTGGACCTGCTTTATTCCTGTCTGTACAATCCATTGGAAACTTCCTAGACTTCTAGCCTATCTCTTCGAGCTCCTATTGCAAATTAATTTTCCTTTGCATGAAGATTCATCCTTCAGTTTGTTTAAAGTTGATGGTTTAATACCTCTTAAGCTATAAGAAGTAGTGACTCATTCACTGTTCTCTTTCACCCCATCATTCATGACTCTGTGCTCCCACAGTTGTCCTCCCTGAGTTAAAATGGCCAGGAGCAAGGAATTCCCTAGTGCTGAGCTTCAAATGTTGGTTTAAAAGCATAAAACCAGACAACTTTACAAGAACAGTATTTTCCCCTCTTCTATTCCTGGCTGGCCTGTCTTTGGAGATTGAGCCTGGATTAGCACAAAACTTCACAGCACTCTTGAGACTGTCTGTATAAATGAGAAGAGTGATCTTTTTGGGGATAATGAACTTAAACACCCAAATGTGAGATATTACCTGAGGTGCCTTTGAGATTGGAAGCACCACAAACCCTTTTGGAAGCTGACAGACAGTTGATTCACTCCCACGCTGCTGTGAAGGGGAGATATGGTGCTGCAGCCTCTCTGGGGTCTGGCAGGCAGGTGTGCTGAGTTACCCACAGCCCTCTGTGGAAGGATGGTGACTTTCATTCCAGCTTGAAGAATGTGTCTAAGCTTTAGACACGAAAGTTGTTCAAAATTTAACTCAAAGCATCTATAGACTAAGAGTTGCTTATGGTTGCTTACTTTTGGTCTCTCTCCCCTAACAGCATGTTCTGCAGTCCTTGTGAGGGGCCTTGCCCCAAAATTTGTGAGGATGGGAAAACAAAGACCATAGACTCTGTCACATCAGCACAGATGTTGCAGGGCTGCACGATTCTCAAGGGAAATCTGCTGATTAACATCCGTCGTGGAAGTAAGTGATTGCCCTCTCCTTATGAACTTCTGATAAGGCTGCCTTGAATACTTTTTCCTTGTCTGTCAGCACAATAGTAAGAACATTAAAAATTGAGCAAACTGTTAGCTTTCCAGTCCTGTTGCAGCGTTCCTGTGTCATTTGGCCCACAGAAGCACCCTTCTCCAACATCCTGATGAAATAGGTATTCAGCTACCAAGGCGCAAGGCACTGAAAGCTGGTATTTTTGTTAGCTGTTTTTTTGGCAGGACAGGGAGCCAGGATTAGGCAGTGAGATGAGCAGTAGTCCCAAAGGAATAATAAAGGCCCAAGAAGGTGGAAAAGTTGAAAATCCTTGCATCTGGGTAGGTAAATAACTGGTCTGCAAGTAAGGCATGGCACAGTAAGACTTCATATCCTCACTTCTTAGGGCAAGGTGTGGTGTCTTGGTAAAACATGGAATCCAGAGTGCTGAGAGCTCATATAAAGGCTAGCACTGTGCCTCTGCATGGTCATCATTAGGGAGCTGGCCACCTTTGTCACATGCCTTGAACAAGCTCTGGATTAAGTTTGTCAGAGCAATGATTCATCAGCCAGGGAAGTGTTGACAGTTGATGAGCTCTTAAAAGCGGAGTTAGAATCACTGTTAGTTTTTGTTGGAAATGTATCTCCCTGTGGAAGGTCCCTTTTGGTTGCATGAATAAAGTTGAAAGATTATGATGTATTTGATTCCTTTCTTCCTTCTGAGTGAAGACTTATGGGTTTAGAAGCTCCAGCATGTGGATTATTTCACTCAATGTCCCACTGCTACAGATACAGTCTTCCCTGATGGGAGATGTTCTAGTTACCCGGGGTAAGTGGGTTTGGTTTTATTTTTGAGATAGTGTCTTAGAGTGATGAAGAGCATCTGCTTTCTCCCAACTCAATTTGATATGGGAACCAATCACTGATACTTGGTAACTGGGCTTCTCAGCCATCTGTTAGGACTTTGGTTTGTACACACCCCATCTATAGCAGCTTCTCTCATCTCGAGTGCTTAAAACTTTGCCCTTGCAATGGTGGTGTCACTTCACAAGGTCATGACACCGGACAATGGGCATGGGCAAAGCATGGCTGGAGATGGGGATTGTAAAGCTTGAGTCTTGTGAGGTGTTCAGACCTAGGAAGGGACACTACAGTTCCTAGGGATGGGACAGTACTGAAGAGCAGAGCTTACTCTGCGGTCCTTCGTAGTAATTTGTTATAGAAAATCACCTTTAATGAGCTGCATGGAACATGCTCCATGGCATGAGGACATCCTTGCAGTTTTATCTTTGCTGTATCATCAAGAGTTCTCAGCTTCATAGCCAAAGCTTTTTAAGTCACTGAAAGCAATGCTTTATGCTCCAGAGGAGACCAAGAGCATACCTCAGCCTCTTCATCTTCACTCTCTTTCTGTGTTTCCAAGGGAGCTTTGCTCTGTAGCCGAAGAGCAATTCCTGTCTCATGGATGTGTACATGTGCACAAGGGTCTTTTCATCCCTGCCGAAGTGCTGGCTTCACATTTGGTGCTGGCTTCAGGGTGTAGTGTCCATGGAAAAAGCAGGTATACCAGTAAAGAAAAGCAAGACTGGTTTTCCACTCTTGCTCTGTGGCTTTATTTTGCCCTTCAACCATCTGTCTTCACAGGCAACTGTTACTGGGGGAGGAGTACCAGTATCTCATTTTCAAAAGCATCAAATACAAACACTGACTGAGCTAATACTGAATTAAGGAAAACAGCTGTTAAGGCTATGAGTTTTGCAATTAAAAAAATGACTTTTTTCTTCCTATAGATAACATTGCCTCAGAACTGGAGAATTTCATGGGTCTGATTGAGACAGTGACAGGGTACGTGAAGATCCGTCATTCCCACGCCTTGGTTTCCCTGTCTTTCCTCAAGAACCTACGGTATATTCTGGGAGAGGAACAGGTGGATGGGTAAGTGTTCAGATATTTGTAGATGCAATTTCACTTGAATAGAAAGCCACAGAGAAGTCTCCTGATAAACATTCACATACCATTTATAGAATCTTCTCTTCCACTAATGCGCAGCTTTTTCCCTCCTAACAAACACCACTGCATAGTCCTCACCCATTTGGATTAGTATCCAAATCAGCACACTGAGTGTATTTAATGTATTTTTATGGTAACTTGACTGTTGCTTTTCACTTCAGATTTTTCTAGGCAGTTTCTTTTACATTGATAAAATGTTTTTGTCCTTCGTGCTCTGTTTGAGAAAAGAGCGTCTTCAGAAAGAATTGGATTTCCTTGCAGTTCTTTGCTGTTGGCTTTGAGCAGAGGAGAAAGTCAGCTGAAGGGAAACCTGAACTTTAGTAACCAGGGAGTGCAACTGGAAGTGACCCAACTAGTATGAAATAGATAGCACGTTGCAATTGCTTGCAGCTCCTTGAAATGGTGACATTAAGTGAGTTATCTGTGGGAGCAGGAAAGAGACTGATCAAGAAAAGTAAAGTTGATGCCTTGAAATCTTTGCTGTGTGTTCTGTTGCTGCTGTAACTACACACTGTATGATACTTTTTGCTGTATATAACTTCTGTTTTCCTGTGATGGTAGGAGATAGTCAAGACAAAAGCTTTTTATATCCACAGAACTTAAAATGTGGAGATGAGGAGGTGGGCCTTCAGCAAACTGCCTTGCTCTTGTTCTTCCCGAATCCAGTAACCATCCCAAGTTAAAACCAGTGTTCTCTGGAGAAATAAATCTCCCTCTTATTAATGACAGAACTATCAAATGAGTATTTTTGCGGAATCTTATAAGAAAAGGTGGTAGAAGAGTCATGGGAAAGGTTACTTGTGTCTGATTTATCTGCCCCGACAGGATAAAGTTACAGCATGAGGGATTCTTCACAACCACCCTCTTTCTCTCGGGCTACTTTTTTGGTCAGCCTTAAATTCTTCAAATTCCACCATCTGACAGAGCCAGCTAAAGGGTACCTCTTCATCCTGCACTTGGGAAGCACACTGTCTTTGTCAGTAGGAACGCTGGCTCTACTGAAAAGCTTGTTTCTAATTGCAAATCCTGGAGGCTTGTCACTTTGCTGAGCACAAGGCTCATTCAACCCACTTACGATGTGGTTTGCTCTCACAAACACTCCAATTATTGATTTGTCTTCTCCCTCCCTCTCTCTCTCCCCCTTGCTCTCTTAAATTTGAGTTTAGCTTTGTGTTTCAAGTAGTAATTATGCTTATGGGACCTTGTACGTCAGCAAGCAGAGCTGACACAAAGGGAAACGGCAGGTTTTTAAATCAGGTTCCTAAATAGAGAAGTAAATAGGTGCAGCTTTGAAGAGGGAAACAGGGCTGAGTGGAGGAGGTAAAACAGATCAATAGTGAAGAACTACTTGTGCTAAAATTCACCCATGCTAGGAAATTACTGCAGTTACATACTTCGGGTCAGGACCAGTCTCTTTTGTTTAGAAAACAACTAGTGTGATTTAGGCATTACTACAGTCTAAATAACATTTCCAAAAATACTGAGATGGAAGTAGGCACCTGGCAAGGAAGGATTGAGCTTGAACAATTACTTTGGCAGAGTTAGGAACAGCAGGGAGTGGGGTCTTAACCTGGGAAGTACTGGGCTGCTGGAACAATAGCTGTTTATGCCAGCATTGCCTTGGGGGGTGAGAGAGAGGTTAACTTAAGATCTTTTATGATAGTTGTTCATTACACAACTGACCCCACCACCACTATCCCTTTTTTATGGAACTGGACTAAGAAAACAGTACTTCAGTGTTTGTTTCTTCCTCATTCAATTGCTAGTGCCTGTCTTAGTTATGTACTTGATCTGTTTTTAGAGTGTTCATTGTCTCTTTTGAACACCATCTCTGTAGCAAATGTGCTCCATGGCAAGAAAAACATTCCTCTTTGCAACTAGGGAAGCTGCAGTGTAGATGTGCCGTGGAGGTGTTTTGATATCTGTTGCAGGATTTTGACTCCTTGTCTGGCATTCACTCTACTGGGCACCTTTGTCCTCTGCTGGGGTGCTGTGTGTGTGTTGCTGTCATCAGCTGCAGCTGCCATGTTGATGAATGCCACTGTGGACTGCACTTTTCAAAGCATCTCTGGGTTGGGTACCTAAAAAGTGAACAATTTTTGGCCCCCAGGAGCAAGTGAGGAGATGATGACTGAGGAAGGGTTCCTATTGAAACAGAATGTCGGCAGCCAGTCAGTACCACAACTTCTGCAGCACATCGGGGACAGTCTCTATAAAAGCAAAACATACACCCCCTTCCCTTAGTCTACATCATTTTAAAGCAGAGGCATCAGTAGCTGTCAGGATTGTTGGAAGGTGTCAACAGGGTCTCTAGCTGTTGTGTGGCTCCTCACTCAAGACTTCACGGTTTGTTTTCCTGGGATCATTATTGTCAGATGATGGTGAATTCAGACAGTCATCAAGATAGCAGCAAGGCTTGTTCTAGCCACAGCATTTCAACAGAGCAGTCTCCCTGCCTGTGAGTGTCTTTGGAACGAATAATGCCCTCTGGGCTGTGGTAAACAAGGGTGGTGGGCATGTCTGCAGTGGCTTTTTGGCTTTGTTTTTGTTTAAGGGAAGTCTGTAAAGACTTTCTCAACTGTCCATGTGTAAGTGAAGTTTCAAAAAGTGAGGCAGAGTTTGTGTGGGGGCTTTAAGAAGCTCATCAGTTTACTTTTTTGAAAGCAGACGAGCTTCCAGATTCACAGGTTAATATAAAAGCCCCTGGTTTCCTACCAATGTATTTGCCTGTGGAGATGCAGTTCGTGGCCAAAATCATCTGTTTTCAAGTCACTTAGAATTTACACTAGCAAGGTGTTCTGTTGATTAACCTCAATGGTTCTGTTTGAAGTGCTGGTGGGCAAACATAAGCAAGAGAGTATACCAGCTTTAGCAATGTTTGGCAAGTTTGACAAAGTTCAAGCTTGTAGAGAAATGCTGAAGCAAGAGCCTACTGAAAGAGAGACCACCAAATGGAGCATTTTGTTCCAGTGTGGTCCTCTGTCTTGTTCTCTATCAGGGTGATGTGTTGGTGCTATGTATGTGTGACTGTTGTCAGGTCCTCATCAGGGACCAGGGTCACACTGATGCAGATGTAGAACACATATGGCGTTAGCAGACAGTTTCTAGCCAACATGTGAGGGTTTTTTGTGTATATAGAGCAATAAAGGTTTTCCTTTTGTCCTGTCTCTTACTGGTTGATGTTCCAGGTATCTGTTATACTGGGATCTTCTGTCTTTTTTACCTTTGTACCGCTAAGAGGTGAAAATCTTCTGTTCTGTGTGTCTTGCAGTGTTGCTCTAGTCTAGAGTAGTCAGCCTGCCATAAACCTCTGCTGCCTGGTTGTCTTCTGTAGCCACTTCCTCCACCACTCTGAACAGTTCCCTGCCAGTTCTTATTCCCTTTCAGGGGCAAGTCACTTGCTTTTACAAATCATGTGTTGCTCTCATTAATGGTGTACTTACCTGGTCATTACCCCTTTTTTGTGTGCCACTGGCTGTGGAGGGGGATAAAGGGTGACTGAAAGCTTCGTGAACATTTTCATCACCCACATCTCCTTTTGGTTGGGATCTCATGTTCTGCCTCATAACTCACACCACAATGGGTGAATGTGCACAGATGTTGCAATTTTTTAGCAGGTTTTTAATGTGTACACTCAATAATTAAGAGGCTATGAGTGCCCTGCAGTTGGGGATATGCATCATGTTGTGGGAATTCTCTCCTGTGGGTGTGCGTGGCTTATGCAGGTCGCCTTGAGACTTTTTTTGGCAAGCTTGGGACCAGATGTGCCTCCTACTCCTATTCAGAGGTTTAGCTTGTCCTTCAGGCCATGATCTCCAGTCATTCCCTTAGTTACTGTCTCCAGGGTTTGACTGGCAGTGCTTTGTTTTCCTACAGTGAGTCTTTTATTCTTTCCATGCTATCTTCCTTGGCATCCTGATTTTTTCCACAGCTGTTGGAGCCAAAGTCTGATACAATCTTTATTTATAACTTTATTTATAACCTAAGCACTCTGGTTCCCCTTTGCTCCACCTTTCAAGCCATGCAGTGAGGCACCTCTTCTGTGACTTGAGCCTGGATTTAGCCCTCCAAATGTGATTTCCCCGATGCTTTGCACGATGCTAGAATAACTTCCGTTAATTTATACTTCCAGTGTATATATGAACCCTCAGGACCCTTTTGCCTTGCCTCAGGTGGCTGCCCAAGCTTTTTGCAGATGATTTTAATGTATGAGCTGCAGTAGCTCTGGCCCAGTTGCTGTGCAGTTGTGTCAAGCACCAGTGTGTGCTTGATTGGCCTCATTTATTCACACTCTTGAAAGCTTAGACACATTGCTTTAATACAAGAATTCTCTCTAGTGTCTAAAGCATAATTGTCCCACTTGTGAGACAGGCTAGGCTGTTATTAAATATTTAAGAGAGTTTCTATAGTCATGGAACCACACCTCTGTTTATTGTGTTCAATCTGAGTCCGGCTTTTTGAGTCTTTCCTGAAAAGCTTGGTTGCCATCACTTAATCAACACAGCTAACTACAGTGAAGTGTCATCTTTTCAGCAGTGCACAGAGAGCTGCAGGGATTTTAGTCATCTGCAACAGAGTAATAGGTGTCTCAAACACAGCTTTTGGTGATGTCTGTCAAATCCCACATGCAGTTGAGCATTCCTCTTTGCTCCTGGCAAGATGCATTTAAAGCACAAATATGTCTGTTCCCTCTTGTCAGCTGAGGACATTCTTCTCAGCATCCATTTGGGAGTGCTGCCGTGTATATTGACTCCATTAGCAATCAAGTCCTGGATAATTAGGGAACAGTTGGAAATATGAGAAACCGCTTTGCATTCACATTGCTCTGAAAATACACACAGCATTTTGGTACATTGCAAGAAACTGCAACTGTGCTCTGTGCAGATTGCAAGCAGAATGCACAGTTTTTGCTTCAGGTTGGGTGAGGGAGGAATTAATGCTAACTTTTAAATGAAGTAGTTGAAGGAAAAACTGTGGATGAGTATTATGTCAGCTTGTTATGAGCCCCATAGTTTGTCTGCAGAAACTGTGACAGTAGTTAAAAGGATTTGTAGACAGTCTATTTTAGCTACGTTGATGTGGGCTTTACCAATTCAAAGTGGCTTGCAGAGGTTGCAAGGCTTCATTGTGTTAATAATGGATTTTATGTTCATTTAGTTAACATTGGTGAGGTTTTCCACAGAAGTATAATAAATGCTGCCATGATCGTTTGATTTGGATTTGTCAGCTACACAGACCTTTAACTCATTTCCCAATTGTGCATTCCTGTCCCTGCTATCCCGAAATGTCAGTGTCTTTGCAGATGCTGTCTTGCTACTGATACAGAGCCTATAATCTTGTTTCTGCTGCACCTGGTTTGGTGGGTTTTTTTCAGTTCAGCACGATTGAATTGTACCAGGAATTTCTTCTTAACATGTAATAGAAATTACACACATAACTTTGCATTTATTGTCTGTGGAAGTGAAGGATATTGATGTTATTCCACTGCTGTGCTTAGGGGATGGGCTCAGCACATGCTGCTGCCTGTGGTGTTCATTCTGTACTTGGAAGCGTGGATCCCGCACTGTGCAGTCACTGCAACTGTTTACTGCCAGTTTTTGATGTATAGGCACAACTGTCCTTGGGACAGTGTAGGAAATGTTGTTTGGGCCAAGAGTTTGTAAACTAAGACAGAGAGACAAGGAAACCTCACTATGCAAACTCTTATAATTGCTTTTGTAAGCATAAGCACGACAGCTGTGTTCACAGCTGTATTTTATTGTCAGAACTGCACCATACTTTTCCTCCCATAAGGTATGCAATGTTACTGCTTCCCATTTGCCACAAGATGGAAAATCCAGTGTAGAGATCCGCTGTTGAGAGGACACAATTATTAAAACACCTGTTGGAGTGGGCTTTGCATGGTGTGGTGTCAGCCTTGCAGCCCTATGTTACAGCCATTTCCCTGCCCTCTGACCAAAGTGAGCATTGAGGGGAAACTTGCTCCCTGGGAGAGGAGAAAATCCTTTCCTCTGCTCAACACCAATGTTTAAAAGTTTTCTTATATAAAGCTGCTCTTGGTTGGAATTGGCTATGAATTAAAACTAATATTTTCCCTTCAAAAATTTCCTTCTAGGAATTACTCATTCTACGTGCTTGACAACCACAATCTTCAGCAGCTGTGGGACTGGAACCATCATAACTTGACGATCAAGGAGGGGAAAATGTACTTTGCATTTAATCCTAAACTCTGTGTTTCTGAGATTTACCGTATGGAGGAAGTTTCAGGAACCAAGGGACGGCAGAGCAAAGGAGACATAAATCCAAGGAACAATGGGGAGAGAGCCTCTTGTAAGTAAACAAGGAAACAAAGATCTCGAGACAAACTGCATAGGAGGGATGTCACCAAAAGAAACCGAACCCCAACACGCTGCCATGTTGCTGACCATTACAGTATTTAGAGTTGAGAAATTACAGTGGACTTCCAGTTTTCAGAATGTAGCTGTGAAAGTGTCTTTGCATGCATGGAAAATGATGTGGTTACATAGTGACTCTCTCATCTGTGTAAAAACATTTGCTGAAGACAAGAGTTTTCCAAATACCCTTTTTTGTGACAGCAGCATCACATAACAATAGGAACATACCTGGGGAATGAGAAATAAGACCTAGGGTTTTGGTTTATCCAGTGAGGAGCAGTTTCTCTTTTTCCTTCACAAATCTACATGGTTGTAGACATTTTCCTCTCTGACACCTGCTCTTTCTTGGTACGAGAGAGGCTACTGAGTAGCAATTCTGTAGACACCAATACAAACTATTCCTATTAGATTCAGGGTTCTTTCCAGCTCCTTAATACTGTACCTCATGGGTAGAAATGCTGCCTGTAAACTCATTTTTCTGTGCTTTAATTTCAAATTATTTGCTTTTGGATTTTTAACACTTGTCGGTGTCTACACTATTCCTAAACTGCAGTATCTCTGCATTTCATTTTGGATTCTGCACTTGTCAGAGTTATTGGAAAGTCCTCTTTGGGCTTTGGTGGTCTGCACATCAGGTCTGCAGGTGTAGCCAACACATTTAACAGCAAGCTCTCATCTAGAAATTAAGACAACAGAATGCTTATGAATTTCATCTCAAACTCTTAAAACTGACCGTGCAATTTTTTGTTTGGTCTATTTGTGGTGTTCTTGGAGCTGAGTAAATTAAAATGGATCTTGTGTTTAAGTCAAGTCCCCTTGTTCAGGATGATGTTTACAAAACTGGGACACATACTCTGAATGTCTGTTTAGGCACAATGTATAAATGCAGATGGCATAGATCCTTGTTGTAAGCACACTCCATTCTTTGCACATTCAATAGAGCAAAGGCTTGCAGTCCTGGAGGAGTTACAGACACACAGTCAGTCCTTACTACCACTGAGGCCAGTGCCAGCCGCTGCCTGCTTTTTAAAAAACCATTACAGAAAGCTTTCTGACTCTGAGAAGGGGAAAAGAATCAACAAAAGCTAAACTGCCTTTGAAAAGATAGCACCAATAGTGCCAGTGTACATGAGGGTGAAAACCCCTTTATTTTCAGAGACTTCTATGGAGCATTAGAAACTAACTCACAGTTGACACTTAGAGCACACTTTTTTCATCCAAGAACTAAGTTTTTAAAATGCTATTTTGTTTTGGATTGGAAGGCTCAGGGAGTTGGTAGTGAGAAGCCATTCACTTCCAAGCTACCGGCTTCCATCCAGCTCTGTTCAGAAGAGTAGCTGGAAGCTGCTGCCATCAAATGGTTGTGCCGTATATGAACTGAGTTTTGGAGTTCTTGGTGCAGACTCTCATGAATAGGAGTGTAAGCTCCTTTGTCTCTTCCATGTTATCCATTCCCCAGAAAAAACAAATTATCATTGTAAAAAATTATCCTGGAAGAGGAGACCACAGAGCCAGTTACTGCTCTGGGCGTTGGTGCTGGATGATGAATTTAGCACTTCCAAACCGGTCTTGTGAATAAACAGGACTTTCAGGGCTCACTCAGGGAGAGTCTGAAGTAGTTTTCAAGAGCTTTCTGATGATGCATGAAAACAAAATCTGCTTCAGAAAAAGATAAAAACAGGTAGCTCCAATGTATTCTAAAATTATTTCCCAGGTCACTGCTTACCCTTAATCACTCAAACATAGTAGGACGAAACACGAAGCTCTACAGAGACAAAGGGTGTCGATATATGGTGGTATCATAGGTGCTGCTGGAAGGGCTAATTGACTACCACTGATACCTAAGAAACAGCAAAAAACAATAAGTGATGTGATGCTAACTCGGTCCCATGCCATCCTTTTGTATTGCAGGTGAGAGCCACATTCTGCGTTTCGTTTCCAACACCACGCTCAAGAACCGGATTAAACTAACGTGGGAACGGTATCGGCCTCCAGATTACAGAGACCTCATTAGCTTCACTGTTTACTACAAAGAAGCGTAAGTAGATGCCATCAGAGACCTCCAGTCCAAGCAGACAGTTCTGTTTTGACTGTTGATACCCCCTCCAGTTCATGTATTTTGTCTTCCAAGTGCCGCTTTTACAGAACCACAGAATCGATGGGACACAAGCCTCCTTTAAAAGGAGGATTGTTTTGATGAAAGCCTACAAATGGATTCCAAGTCCATCAGGAAGCTTCAAATCTAAAAAAAAAGCCTCATTGAGATGGATGGTTTGTCTGCTGTAAGGGGCCTAGTTTAGAGCTCTTTGTAAGTCACGTCACATTGACTGAGATATTTCCCTTCTCTAGTCATTGTACAGACCAGAGAGCATCACAGATCAGGAGTTTGCCTTGTCGCCTTCATAACTTGTCTACTCAGGTTTCAGTGGTACTTAGATTATCTGGCTTTGGTAGTTTTCTACATTAGCATTTCTTTGTAATGGAGGAGTGGGGCAGTTAGTGGAAAGATCCTAATTTCTTGGTAGGTGTTTCTGCCTTTTCCCATCCCTGTCCTGTCTCCAATGTAAAAATAATACTACTGAGCACACTAGTAACTCTCCAAGCAGCTTGGAGGTGTGACGGGGAGGTCCAGAATGCTGGTGAACAGAGAGCAAGGCTGGGACACAAAGAAATACCAGTTGTTGATGTCCAGCATTGCTTGAATATCATTGTGATGGTGGACTATGATGCAATAAACTTACTGCTGATGAGTGTAGTAATTAATGACAAGAGTAGTATTTTATATGCTCTTGGACCAATGTTGCAACTTACATAAGTGTGTTTGGATTGTGTGGAAATCGAAGGGGAGAAAAAAACCAGACGGGGAAATTTGGGTTCTTTCTGGCGAAAAGCTAAGCTATTGTCAGTAACTTGTTTTGAGTCACTTCTGTTTTGTATATACTAAAATCTAAATATATTTGAGGCATTTCACAGTCTGTTTTGGGTTTTTATAACAACAAAAAATGTAGTGTTTCCTTGGAGGAGTTTGCCTTACTGCTAGTGACTGAAGGCAAGACCTGGAGCTAAAGCTGAATGCTGAGTTGTGTAGTGCTGTGAAAAACAAGTAAGCCTTATTTGTTTCATGTAGCTATGTGGAAGTGTGGCACTCATATAACAATTTTTAGGAGAAAATATTTTGTACTACTTATTTTCTGTAACATTTCAGACCATTCAAAAATGTGACAGAGTACGATGGGCAAGATGCCTGTGGCTCCAACAGCTGGAACATGGTTGATGTTGACCTGCCACCCAACAAAGAGAACAACCCTGGAATCCTGCTGCAGGGATTGAAACCTTGGACTCAATATGCCATTTATGTCAAGGCTGTTACCCTCACAATGATGGAAAACCATCATATTCATGGAGCAAAAAGTGAAATTGTGTATATACGAACCAATGCTGCAGGTGAGATACTGAACTCTTGGGTAAGAGGTTGATAATGCCCCAGGTATGCTCATTATATTATTGTGTAAGTTCTGTTGTTAACACAGCAGTTGACTTTGTTGGCACATGATGTGTATAATGCTACAGTTTCCATAACAGTGAAAGCAGTGTTTGAGTTAAAACTCCAGTTGTTCAAACACCATTTTCATTGGAAACTGAGAGGGTGAGGAGAGACATCATCACTTTCCACAGCTACCTGGAAGGGGATTGTAGTGAGATGGGGGTCAGTCTCTTTTCTCCAGTAATGAATGATAGGACAAGAGGAAATGGACACAAGTTGTGCCAGGGAGGTTTAGATTGGACATTAGGACAAACCTTTTCACCCAGAGGGTTATTAAGCATTGGAACAAGGTGCCCAGGGAAGAGATGGAGTCCCCATTGCTGAAGTTATTTAAAAGATGCATAGATGGGATACTGAGGAATGTGGTTTAGTTTAGTCATGGGCTTGGCATGGTGAGATTAGTGGTTGGACTCCATGATCTTCAAGGTCTTTTTTAACAGTAGTGATTCTATGGGAGATTTTTGGAGTTAGGATTTCAGACTTTGTCCATTGGTGAAGGTAAATTTATGTACCATTTCAGATTGATATTGTACTTGATTGCAATTGAACCCTTACTAACCATTGCTAGTGGAATAGGAAATCTTGTGTTTGAATTAAGGTTGTGTTTTTTCTTGCAGTATGGATATGGATTGGGATTTGCTTTATCAAAATACATTGTAGAATGCTCTTGATGTAAATACTTTTCTCTCTTTCTTTTTTCTCCTCCAGTGCCATCCATTCCCTTGGATGTTATTTCAGCATCCAACTCCTCATCCCAGCTGATTGTGAAATGGAATCCTCCTTCTCTTCCCAATGGCAACCTCTCATACTACATCGTACGATGGCAGCAGCAACCTCAGGACAGTTACCTTTACAGGCACAATTACTGCTCCAAAGGTAGGGAAACAAAACGTGGTTGTGTTGAAATGCCTGTGACTCTTACCTGCCTGTGCACTTGATTGGCGAAAATGTAAGCCTGTGCTCTCCTTCACAACTCTCCTATGAATAACAGCAAGTAGAAGGGAACGGGCAAACGTGAATTGTTGCTGTATTCATGATATGGAGAGAAAAGAAGCAAGCCACCTCTGTTTTTTTTCCTTTAAGATAAAGTCCCAATTCGAAGATATGCTGATGGGACCATTGATACAGAAGAAGCCACTGAACCCACCAAGCCAGAGGGCTGTGGGGGAGAAAAAGGACCTTGTTGTGCTTGTCCCAAGACAGAAGCGGAAAAGCAAGCTGAGAAGGAGGAAGCAGAGTACCGCAAAGTCTTTGAGAACTTCCTTCACAACTCCATCTTTGTCCCCAGGTAGTGCATTTTAAACACTTTATCTTTGCAAGGGACTCTCACAGTTTCATTTTTCTAACGTTTCCTGGAGCTGAGGATTCCTAAATGTTGAAAGCCTGAGTAGGTAACGCCTGCAACACATAAACATTGTCTTTCCTCTTTATCTGAGACGATCTACAGCTTTTGCAGCTTCTGTCATTCGTTAATTTTCATCTCTTCCTCTCAATTTTAGCTAGTAGTAAGGGTTCTTACCTTTATTTTTCAAGGGCTTTAGTGATGGTTTCTTTTCAGAGTCGAGAGTCACTTGAGGAGCTCTTTGTCTATAAGGGTTTCAGAGATGAGCAACATGTGGCAGACAAAGGATTTCAGATGAGATCTTCCTCTAAATAGCCATTTAAGTGCTTGTGTTCCTAATCTGAAGATTTATTTGCCTTTGAAATTGAGGGCATATTCACCTCGCAGAATTGAAACTGGTCTTCCTTTCTCCCTGCAGTGATTGCAAAGGTATATTGGTTTCCTGAGTCTGTGCTGCAGCAAAGTGTTAAATATGCCTCCTCTTCCATGGTCACCACTACCTGCTTATGCAATTAAATGGAATAGTAACAATTTTATACTGCAACATAGAGTAGATACTACTGAAATAATTGGTGATTTTGATCCTGGAGCTTCCAATTTATCCATCATGTGAACTCTTCTTACTTTTGGTAATTGGATCCTGGGCCCTAGCACACCGTGTGTAGCTGTTACATTGCAATCTATAAGCCGTTAGATTTCAATCATGCCTGTTATCTCATTCTGTCTGTTGGCAGGTGAGCTTTATAGTGAAGTGCTGTGATTAAGAACTCAGTGTGGTATTGCTACACATTAAAACTGGTTTACATGGCTCTCCATTGTAATTTTTTTTGGACCATTACTCAGGGATGTGTTTGTTGGATTGACTTGTTTGGGGGTTGGGACTCTGGTATGTGCAGAGCTTCTTAGCTTTATCCAAAAAAACGAGGAACTAAACACTGCCTTTCTTGGAAGTGCTAGCTATTGTTTCTGTTTGAGTCACATGTAGTATTTGTGGTTGCACTTGTGCAGTGTTTCCATACTGATGGTGAGAATGAGCAGAAAAGATATGAGATACAGAGAAGTAAGAGCCACCATGACTGGCCAGGATGTAATTCTTGAGCATTGTGAAATCTTGTAGATGTGCTCGGATTCTGGACTTGATGAAGTAGCACAGCAAGGAGTTTGTGTCAGATCTAAACTTACTTGAAAGTCCATGGGAAAAGGTTTATTTTTATCTAATTTCACCAAAACTTTACCATTTAAATTACCTTCTCTCAAATATTCTTGCATTCTCCCCCTCCCAAAGGAAACTTACAGAACCTTGAACTTGGACAGTAGCAAACAAACAACCGGTTCACAAAGGATTTCCTGAAAGATTAACCATTTCCCTTTTTTCTTAGCTTACTGTCATGAGGGTGTGTTTTGTTGCAGCAGGGGCAGATAAGGTACAATGCTCAGAAATAGCTAAGCAACTTGAAAGAGGTGGTACATCAGAGAAATTACACATTTAATTCCAATTTTATTTGACTTTCCATAGTGCTATTTTTCATTCTTCTCTCTCATTTCTTTTTCCTCTTTTCTAACAGAGTAGATGAATTTTCAGCTTTTATCTCTAGACTTTTCCTTACTTTCTTGAATGTTGGTTTTTGTCGTTATCTGTTTTTCATGAAAGCAGGAAGCTGCTTGACCGAAAAGCACTGGTGTCACATCTCTTGATGTTTGCCTTGTGGTTATCCTGCACGTCTTTTTCCCTTCCGTGATATGACTG
The DNA here is from genome assembly GCF_028858725.1 of Colius striatus. NCBI lineage: Eukaryota > Metazoa > Chordata > Aves > Coliiformes > Coliidae > Colius > Colius striatus. The sequence continues at coordinate 31,847,673 of NC_084765.1, forward strand.
TATTTTCCACCAGCAGGTTTTGTGTTGCTTTCTCTTCACGTTTTTCCCCAAAGGCAAGTGTAGGGCTGTGCTCCTGCAACTCTGAAGAGCTGAAACTTCATGCATCGTCTCAAAGCAGTGATAGGTCAAGTCATGCCTTTTGTGTTCTTCTGTTGGCACAAGGGTTTGTGGTGTGCCTCTGTGGTTGATTGAACTTTTTCTTTTCACTGCTTTTATCACAATATGTGTGCAAATGTTGATCAGTTCAGTGCTGGACATCTCACGGGCTTTTAGTGGTTCATAAGCTGGTTCTTTCCACTGAGTTAAAGCAGTAAATGAATACTCATCCTGAGCAAGGTGAGTGTGTTCAGTAGCTTCCATAAGTACCAATGTAGAAGAGGTGCAAGTGCTTACGTCTCCTATTGAATTCCCCCATACCTCACTGACAAGACATTTTCTTGTGTGTTGCTTAAAAGAATTTCTTGGTAACTCAGGAGGTTTTTTTCCTTGTCTTCATTTATTTGTGTGCTGTGGTTTATATGGCATCTGAGAGTGTCAGAACGGCTGCTCACGACATAGTAAAAGGATTTTGGAAGAATTTGTAGTGAACTCCTAAAAAAACAAATGATACACTTCATCCAGCCTCTGCCAGAAGATTTCAAAACCAAGTGAGCCTGGTTTTGGCTTTTCTTCTGCAGCATGCTGTTTTGTGGCTGAATGTACTAAGACAGTATATTTGACAGTAAATTAACTTGTCCTGTTGAGTCATCTTTCTTCTGTTGTGTGGTTGAGGGAGGCCTTATTTGCCTGGTTTGTAACTCACTCTGTGATGGAAATGTGTTAGACTTCAACCTTGTCCTTGGTAACTATTGCACTGACCAGGTGCTAGATGGGAGCTGCCCAGGTGATTTTGGGTGGGATAAAGCCAAAACTGTTCTTGTAGTGCGACTCTCTTCTCTAACTCCCATGGTGCGTTGTTTCCAGGGGTGAACAGACCTGCAAACTTCAGAGAGCAGGAGCTGGAAAAGCCAGCATATGCCCTATGTAGTTAGTGTTCATGTTCAAGGCAGCCTTAGATCGGACCAAGACCAAGTGACAAGTCTGATGTGTAGCCATCCTGTTGGTTAGCTGATACTATTCAAATGTTTAAAAGAGTGTTTTCATATTGATACTTGTAGTGATACTAAGGCCTATCCACTACCATGGTGTCTCAGACCTGAGAAGGTAGTAGTGTTGCTGTAAATCATCAAGTTCTTAACTCTGCATAAGTTCATACAGGTGCCTGCAAGGCAAAGCAAAGCTGCTCAGTGAACTCTGCTGTACACAGCATTTATACCATGTTTTCTCATACAGAAAGATTGTTCCTTTGTAGAGCTTTGTTTGGGTGAGAGAATTAGAGTTACCACACATGAGTGGTGGGTAACATTCATGATCTTCATCTGCCTTCAAGGTCTCTCTTCTCAGTGCAATAAATCTGAAACTTCATTACAACTGAAGAGAAAGTTAAGCCTCCTGAGAGTTAGTTCTGCTAATCCAGCAAACTTCAAACAGTTTTCCCCCTAACCTTTTCAACCTTTAACATCTGATTTTTATTTAAAGCATCAATATTCCTGTCGTTAAACACAAATCCAGGATGCTTATTGACTACCAGAGAAGCCATTTCTGCTGTTTACTTTATTGTGTGAGGTCAGAAGTTTGCAGGAGCATCTTGAGGCACGGTGTGAGCTTCAGGGCTTTGGTTGATTTCTGACCGAAAAGGACAGTAGTAGGATGTGCTGACATGCTGCTGGGTCAGAGAAAGCTTTTGTCTTATTTGGCAGTTTCCTTTTTCCATGTTTTTAATAGCAGTTACCTGTTTTACTGGGGATTTTCACACGGTTTGCTGTAGCTGTTTTCTCTGGAGACATTTTGTATGCCTGCCTGTTTGCTCCACAGACCCGATCGGAAGCGAAGGGACGTGTTCCGAATCGCAAATGCCACTTTGGTCACTCGAAACAGGAATGTGACTGGGACAGATCACTTCACCAACGTTTCTGACTCAGAGGAGAGTGAGGTGGAATACCCTTTCTTTGAGACCAAAGTGGATGGCAAGGAGAGAACTGTCATCTCCCATCTCCAGCCTTTTACTCTTTACCGCATTGATATTCACAGCTGCAACCATGAAGCTGACACACTTGGCTGTAGCGCTTCCAACTTTGTCTTTGCAAGAACCATGCCTTCAGGTAAGCTCTCACAAGTACAAAGCTTTGCTTGGGTTTCTGAGGAGAGATCACTCTGAGGGAGGACAAAAATCTCCAAAAACAATTAGCAAAAGGTTGGGATGTAACAAAAAAAACCCACCACAAAACCAATCCCATGCAACTATGTAAAACTTGTCTATGGTAGTTTAATGTCCTTGACTGGTCTCTTGTGTGTACTGAGTGATATGCCTGGAGTTTGTCCTGTGATCTGAAGAAAGGTAAAAGTGTGTGCATTGACTACTGAGGTAATTGTGAGAGAATCCATTTCCCAGTGATACAGGTGAGACCCACAGTTTACTGTACAGAGACTGGGGAACATTTCTCTGCTAATGTGTAGATTTGCTGCATTCACTCTAAACCATTTGCAGATGTTAGAGTGTTACTGATGGGAATGTTTGCCAAATGTTTCTTCTGTCCCAGAATGACCATGCATTTGTCCAGCCTGCAAACAGGAGGAGTACTGTCTTGCTTTGTGCCCGATCGCCAGCATCCAGAGCACTTCAAAGAGGAGGCATTGAATGCTGTGCTCATGTTTGGGGCTTTTGCAGATTGTACTTCTTCTGAGGAGAATAGGGATGATTTTAGTGTAAGCTCATATGCATCCAGCAAAGAGCTTTTGACTCCAGCAGATGTCTGGGAATATCTGATGCAGAATGGTAGCAATTTTATTTTGTATCTGGAAGGAAAGACTGTCATAATTGCAATCCAGCTGTGTCAGTCAAAAAGCAAAAAGTGTTGCTTATTTCAAGGAAACAAGGAAATCTGTGAGATTAGGGAAAAGGAAATAAGTGTTCCCAGATTTTTAATACATGCCTCTGACAATTAAAAACTAAACAATTCTGTTTTATTCTAAACCTAACAACTGTGGCTTTGAACAAGTGCCCTTTTTCCTTTGTCTTCATATTCCAGTTAACTTCTGAATGAAACACATAAAGTTCTCAGGGATGAAACAGGGATAAAGCAGTTCCTGAATAGCTGATGAGACTCAGGTTTTACACTGCAACAGGTTTCCTGAGGCTGGATGTTTTAGGAAGGGGGTATCAGCAGGGCAGATGTTGTGTGTTTACAGCTATTTGCAGACCGGTTGCTATTTGGTGGGAAGAGCTGTCTACACCCATTTTGGCGTAGTGGAAAGTTTGGAAGGAAGAACCAGATGTTGATAAACAGGTTCCTTTGGCACACAGAGCACAGGGACTAACACAGAGCCCATACCTGGTGAAGCTGTGTACACTGGACTGTTTTTCTGGCAACCAGCAGTTCACACCCTGCTAATCTCTCCTGACCAGTGCATTTTGTTTTCTAGACCTTTGAGTAATACTTACTGCAATCCCTTGATACCTAAAGAATAGTATGAACCTTTTCTTTGCCTCAGTTGTTGCTTAAGTTCCTGTTTCAGTAATAGATGTTGTTCTCACATCACCTGTAAATGTTTTACAGAAGGAGCAGATAACATTCCAGGAACGGTCGCATGGGAAGCAAAAGAAGAAAATACTGTCTACCTGAAGTGGCTCGAGCCTGCAAATCCAAATGGGCTTATACTCATGTATGAAATCAAATATGGGCAGCATGGAGAGGTGAGGATTTGATTACTGCTTGTAACTCTTAATTTATACACAAAAAGGGATCCTTCTTAACATGCTCCTGTGCGTTGCTGCAGAACAAAGATAGGAGCTGTGATTTCCAACACCCAACCAGCAGTGCCATTCCTTTGTTTCCTTTATTGTAACAGGTTTTGAATCCTACATGTCATCAGGTGGGGCTTCTAGTTATAAAAACTTAGCTTATCCTGCAGCTGTATTGTTTTCTCAAGGTTAAAGGAATGTGGTGATACTAACGGGAACTGTGAATTGCTTTTTAGGAGAAACGGGAATGTGTTTCCAGACAGGAATACAAGAAGCTTGGAGGAGCTAAACTAACTCACCTGAACCCTGGAAACTATTCTGCTAGAGTCCAGGCCACTTCATTAGCTGGAAATGGGTCATGGACTGAGCCAATATCTTTCTATGTGCAACCCAAATGTAAGATGAGTGTTCTTTGGCTGTGTCACGCTGTGGGATTATCATCTTTTTAATCATTCTTTGTGTTTACATATGTAACTGAGCTCATGAACCTCTTGCCTGTGCAGAATACTCCTTATTAGCTGATGCTTCTTGAGGAACTATTTGTTCCATCCTTTTTTGACAAGTGTTGTCAACCAAGATTTGTATCTGAGGTGTGGTCCTTTTCTTGCATGTGTTGTGTACATACGAGAGGTTGCAACCAGGTGGTGGGTGTGTTGAGCACACTGCTGTGGCTTCCCGTGATCTTCAGCTATGTTGGGAATGGAATCTTAGCCATAACTACATGGAGTTGAGTTGCACAAAACCTATGGCTGTAAGGCAAACCTACCTAAAATTGCAAAATAAGAAGCAAGTAATTTGTTTAGTTTTGTGGCTGGTAGGCTTTTTAAATATGAAGGTGTTCCCTTCATGTGAGTGTTTCCTGAGTGCTGTCTGATAAGAGAACGTCCTGATGAAAGGATGATGCTGGTCCTGACAATGGGACTCATCTGTGTTTCGGATGAATACCCCAGAGATGTCCACAGAGACCTCAACAACTTGTGTGTTCAGTTGTAGAGAAGATGTATCTACTGAAAACTGGAACTCTGAGTTTTGCTCAGTTTTGGTTTTGTAATTGCTGGTCTTTGAAGAACTAGCAGTAAAGAAGTGTGTGTGCCTTCTGAATCTGAGTATCAGCAGTGGCAAGGTGAACAAAAGATGGTACAACGGTGAATATGCAAGTGAACAATTACAGATTGTTCTCTGAGGAATGTAAGTCCGTGTGCATAGCTTGTGAAAACAAACCCCAGGCAGATGCTGTTCTATACAAAATTAATGCTTTTCACTGCCTGTTTTCTTCTTCCACTCATCTGCAGTCAGGGAGTGTTTCTGAGAACGTTTTTCCACATCGGACAAGAAAATGAGCACTTTGATTTCTTCCCTGTATGGAAATACACTGAGTGGGTTTTGAATGTTTCTTTGTTAATGGAGATTTCATAGAAACCCTGATAACAATTGTTTTCTTGTTGGTTGCAGCAGCAAACTATGGCAACTTCCTGCACTTGATAATCGTGCTCCCCATTGCTTTCCTGCTCATCATTGGGGGATTACTCATAATGCTGTATGTCTTTAACAAAAAGAGGTGAGTTGTATATGCTTGTGATTGTTAAGACTGCAGGAGAGAGAATGTTTGTTTTCAAGTCTGTGCCCCTGGAACAAGTTACAAATTAAAAAGGGAAATGGCATTCACGGGACGCAAGAAGCTGGGTTCTGTCGTGTTGGTGTGCAAAAGGAGCTGGTTTAGAGTTACCAGCAAGCATCTGGCTGCTGCTTGAGATATGAAGAAGCTTTTTGTTACAGTATCATGTTTGAGAGGGAAGAGGAAGGCTTGTCAGAAATGTATCCACTGAGACAATGATGGCAAACACTGAACCTGTGTCATCAGGAGATTCGACTGAAATATGGGCCAGTGTAAATAATGACAGCTTAGTTCTATTGAGGTTGATTTGCTTCCCTTTACATTTTAGGGGCTTTTTTGAAGTCTTTACAACCACTTCAATTCCATCCTGGACAGGGTAGTCTAGGGGACTGTTGTAGTGATCTGTTTTCCTCAGTTTTCTGGGGTTTTTTAACTAGTGATTTTTTCGTGTGTGTTAATTAAAATACATAATGAGAATTTAATGGAAGTCAGAGCAAATGTTCAGCCTTGCTGCTTTCTACATATGGAGGGATTTTATTACACTCATGTAAATTATGTTCACTGAGTACCCCATTATTTCCAGCTCTAATTCATTTGTGTGCAGACAGTAGTACCAGTTCTCCACAGGCACTCCATAAAGGGCTTTGTGTCTAGTGAAGTACAATGCCTGCTTGGCCTTCCCTTGGGCTTTCCTAGGTGAAATGCCTGATAACTCATCCTCCTTTAAACTGTTGTTCTAGCCCAGGAGAATGTTTTGCCTTTGATTTTCTGAGGTCTAATTGACCTACAGCTTGCCTCCTGCAAGGGCTCTTGCAGTGCTGAATAAATAGATGGTCTTCTGAAAATCACCCCAGTAAAACTGGGAAGGAGGACAGTGTGTGTGTTTTAAAAATAAAACAATAGAAACACAGTTGAATGGAATTCCCCATTAAAACCATCTTGTTCTTTGCCAGATCACTTCTTTCCCATAGTAGAGGGGTGATGTTAAAATATGTTCTCAGCCACAGGTCTCCTGGATGTATCACCATCTAGCTGCCTTTCTTCTTTCTGTTTCCACAGGAACAGTGACAGACTGGGCAATGGAGTACTTTATGCTTCTGTGAACCCCGAGTACTTCAGTGCTTCGGATGGTAGGTGCTGCCTTACGCTTCTTATGCTTTTTCTTTCATATGTTCTGGTTGTGTCTGGCTTTGGAAAGGTAAGGAACCTTAGAAGGTATGTTGTGAAACCCCTTCCTCTTAGTTTTGCTAGCACAGCCATGGAGTCTGTCAGTGACTGTGTAAACGTCAGCTGAAACTAGGAAGCTTTTTGATATTTTTCGTGTTGTTTATTCACTTGAGGAAAACTTGGAAGAGTCAATTTCACTCTAAGATTATCATCTACCATCCAGTGATATTTTCACTGGAATGAGGGAAGAATTCATGAATTTATTGTCTTTTCTGTTTGCCCTTTCTGAGCCCTACTCTGACCTATCAGAACAGACCCACTGCCTATTTTTATGTACTTCTCACATGGAAAATAGAAACACTTACAAAAGCAACACTGTCTCCTCATTTGCCATCCTAACAAAACTCTCCAACAACTTTTCACAGTTAAGGGAAAGAGGAAGGCAATACTATGGCCTTCCAGACATATGACATGCAGGAATTTTTGTGTTAAAGTGAGTGTGGATGTTTAATGCAATCCACATTTGTTTCTCTCAGTATCTGGAGGGTAGGAAAGCCTGTTTTCCTCTAGCTGGCAAAACAGGGTTTTTTTTAAAGCTAGTTTGAAACTGACCTGATGTGTTTGTGACTGATGTATATATTTGGCAATGGCAGTATTTAGAAGCATTAGACTCTGCAGTGTTTAGATCCTATTTGGTGTATTTGTGTTGAGTGCTCTGCTAACAGAATGAAATAATTGTAGTCCTAAAGTCAGATATGGGGTTTTGAGGGTGTCTTTAATTTCTTAACATTTTCTGTTTACAGCCATACAGGGAAAAAACACCTTCTTCCAAATTGCTGTTCCCAGAATAATGTGCTCCTATTGCTTTCTAGATGTCTGTGTTATTTTCCTGTACTTCAGTGTTGCAGGAGGCTGTGCCTGCTCGTTGTGTAGATGAACTTCTTGCCAGTTCTTGTGTCAGCTGTCCCTGGTAGCAGCAGGAGCTGAATGAGCCTGGCAGTCCAGGGATCTTCAGCTTTGCATCTCGAGAAAACCTGTGATTGCTGCTGTGATTGCTGTGGGATGGAGAACCCTGGAAATCCAGCTTTCTGGCTAAACAAAGGCATCAGTTCTGGTTTTGGCTTAGCGTGGTGCTACTGCTGCAGACTTCTTGCTGGAATAGTGTTTCCAAAACCTTCAGGAGGCTAATGGGTTTAGCAAGAGTGGCAGTGAACTATTTTACTATTCTTTTATAGTGGCACCATTAGGGTTCAAGGTCTGTCAATGTTTGTCCTGTAATTTTTGCATCCTGTCATTCCACCCATCCAGAGTACGTGAGACAACTGTCCCCTCCTTTGGTGACTGATAGGCAGCAGCATCAGTGTCTACTCAGATGTCTTCCTGCCTGAGGCAGTCCTCCCTCCTGGCAGTCACCTTCTGAGCTCTCTCTTCTGCCTGAGATCAAAGACTAGCAGCGGCAGCAGCAAGTTCTGCCTTTACTGGTGCAAGAATGTGTGTGCAAGTGATCAAAATAGTTTCATGCAAAGAGCCTACTTAGATCAGAGAGTCTGTTTCCCACTAGTCATAAAATCAATCTGTTGGTAGAGAATATAGCAGACACAGATAATCAAGAATGAAAAAAACAAGGATCCCAAGAAAAGCTCAAGCCCAAAATATTGATTCAATCCTCTTGCCACTTTGGTTTTGTGCTTTTAAGCTTCCTTATTTCTGTCCCGTTGTGTTAGTACCTGTAGTGAGGCCACTTCAAATCCCTCTAAGTCCTTCTAGTCTCTCTTCATACATCGTGCAAGGATTGTGCCTGAGGGCTTTGACAGGTAAACTGTTTGGGCAGTTGGTGTCAGAACAGTGATGGTGTTGCTTGCAGAAGTGGAACATGAGGGCCTATTCTTTTCTCTCCTTAGTGTATGTTCCAGATGAATGGGAGGTGCCCCGTGAGAAGATCACCATGTGTCGGGAGCTTGGGCAAGGCTCCTTTGGAATGGTGTACGAGGGAATAGCCAAGGGAGTGGTGAAGGATGAGCCAGAGACCAGGGTGGCCATCAAGACTGTCAATGAGTCCGCAAGCATGCGCGAGAGGATAGAGTTCCTAAATGAGGCTTCGGTGATGAAGGAGTTCAATTGTCACCACGTGGTAAGTCATGAAGATCACAGCATCTCAGAACTTTAAGGGTTGGAAGGCACCTAGAAAGATCATCTAGTCCAACCTCCACAGAATCTTAAGGGATGTAACGAGGCTGTGATTCATGTGACCGTGGGGCTTACTGGCATGAGGGTGTTCAGGGCACGTCTTCCCTGTGAAACAGGAGTCGAAGTGTGGAACCAAATCTACTTTCTGACCTTGCCCACAGGTTCATAGGTGTTTGGGGCTACGTATCGAGGTGAATAATTGATTACTGCAGTTCCATTAGTTCTATATTTGTAACTGAATGTTTGTTTTTCCTCTTCTAGGTTCGGCTGCTTGGTGTTGTTTCTCAGGGCCAGCCTACGCTGGTTATCATGGAGCTGATGACACGTGGGGACCTCAAAAGTTACCTGAGATCATTGAGGCCAGACACAGAGGTGAGTCATGAGTTGCTGGATGTTTTTCTGTTGCTTCAGTTAGAGTCATCTTGAACAAAACAGCATTGCATTGGAAACAGCGGGCAATTAGCCCTTCTTAAGTTCTAAGAACAAAACAGGAGCTGCTCTGTCATCTGCAGCACCTTTTTTTCATGAAGTAGCTGTTGCAAATAGCCCATTGGACTACTTGGAATAGTCACCTTCCTGTATTGTTGAGTCCTGTCTTCCAGATTTGAATCAAGTCTCTTGCCTAATCAAGATGATGAACACAAGATTGGCTGGTTAAAGCATGCATGTTGGGATAATTTTTTTCCATGTTTTATATCCCACCTTTTGCCTCTGGAAAGTAAAAATATCTAATCTCTCAGCTGATGTGCATACTCTAATATGCAGGCAATCAGTCTAACAGCCACATATGATACAAGGTCAGAAGGATGAAGATGACACACAGGTCACTTGTCAGGGAAGTGATAGAATCTGTACAGAAAATGAGTTCAGCAGGTCTTGTCCTTGATCTAGAAATTCTGATGTGAAGAACTTAAAAGGAACAGAACATGAGCACAGTATGAGCACAAGAGAATGAATATGGTGTAACTGGAGGGCCGTGCCTGTAGCAAGAGCAAATTGCTTAAATGATTGGATACTGAAAAACAATCATCTTGAACGCAGCATGCAGAAAATACCAGTATGGCTGTGGACTAAGGGCTCGACTAACACTTCTGGTTAATAATGTTTCAGGTTATATGAAGTCATTCTGGTTGAATTCAGCAGTTCTCCTATTTACAAATAGAAGTAATTGAAAAGACATCTGGTTATGGAGAACTAGGGGACAGGAAATTAAAACATTTAACATCTTCTGGTCCTTTGTGAAGATGATAAAACAGAAATCTCAAGTAAGCCCTCTGTGCTTTGTATCTGAGCTGTGTGACAGGATGGACAATTAAACCCCATGGGTGTGAGATGAAATCCTTACACCAGGAAGTCTTCGTGGCTTGTGGTCCCTAAAATAGAATGGCCTGTTACAAAAGAGAGTTTGGGAGTTCTGTTTGTAACACAGCTTAATATGGACAGTTTTCCCACCAATCAGATGCTGTGGTGTACATAACCACGAGTTTCTGTTCAGTCTGGATCGTGTCAGGCTGCATTGCAATAATGTGATTAAACAAAAACCCCAAACTAGAAAAGCCCCAACCGACAATAGGATGTTACAGCTTGATGTAGAAATACTGGTTTCTTTCATTCCCCTGACCTGTTTTATCATCTTAATCTTGCTCAGAATAATCCTGGCCAAGCACCTCCAACGCTGAAGAAGATGATTCAGATGGCAGGAGAGATTGCTGATGGGATGGCATACCTCAACGCCAACAAATTTGTTCACAGAGACCTTGCTGCAAGAAACTGCATGGTGGCAGAGGACTTCACAGTGAAAATTGGAGGTGTGCTTTCTTCACTTCTTACACAAGTCATACCCATCATTCTGAAAAAACAGCATCGTAGAAGGCATTTTAACTTTCTTGAACACCGTTTGAAAGACAAACTGCAGAATCTAATACATTCCTTACGAAGGCTTGCTGTGATTTAAGACCTGTGAGCAGTCAACATTGAGTTGAAACACTTGGAATACCTCTGCTTGCTGTTGTTCCAGTGAGGAAATAGTACAGAGTGTGGGTTTAAAAAGGGAAGCAGTGAGTTGAGGTGCAGATGCTGCAGGCATCTGGGTGGATGTCGTAGTTTACCACTGGTGTGTCGTTTGTTTTTCTGTTAACGAGCAAAAATAGTTCCACCTCCTGTTTATTGATTCAAGAATAAGAATTTTAGGATTGTTTTCAAGTACAGTCTAGTGCTTGATAGGGCTGAGACAAAGGCTGGACTCAATAATCTTAAAGGTCTCTTCCAGATGAAATGACTCTGTGATTCTATGATACATCTGATTTGGAAGCAGAGCCTAAGGTTTGACTTGAACTGGGTGCTTTCCAGTCTGAACTGGAGTTGTTCTTTCCAAACAACAGGATGGCTTTTCTTCTGCTCTGCTGTTAAAACACCACTTGTTTTTTTTCCCGTTCACCATCACTCCAAAATAGTGTCAGAGAGATTTTTCAGACTTCTCTCCAGAGAGGGTGATTTTGAAGCTTTTGGCTGTTTTTGAGTTGTGCATATTAAAATAACACGTTACAGCAACAGCCTTCTGCTGTAAGAAACTAATTCTTTTTCCCTGAGCTTAACTCAGCTATTTTGATAATTTGTGTAAGTAATCCTGTCATTTGGGAGAAAGAAAAAATGATTTCATTTTGAGTCAGTTAATTAGAAAATAAGGTCTTTGGGGGATTTTGTGCATTTTCTGCAGGTTCGAGGGAAGTTAGCTTGAATCCTTCCCATCCTGGTTTTCTCACTCCTCCCCCCCCCCACTACACTGAATGTTTTACAGTTCTTTGAACTGAAGGATGCTGGTGCATTTCTTGCCTCTGATGTGGTGCATGGTTAGCCCAACAGCATTTGGTGAAATGCGCTGTGCTGCTCTCATTTATGCACCCGTATTGAAAAGCCCTTCGTGTAGAAGCAGTTTAGGAGCGTCTTGACTGGAACACGCCAACTCAGTCTGTTTGGATCTCAGAGGAAGAGCTTTATGCTGCACTACCCTCTGCTTGTTGCCTATCTGTTGCTTATTTGCATTGCATTTTTCGAGAGATTTTCGTTCAGCCAGGATAAAGTCACCCTGGCGTGTGGGAGTGAGGGAATAGCTGCACAGATGGGCTTTTTAGTCATAATCATTGAGGGTATCAATGTCCCTCACAGGCAAGGAATGAGAGGTATCAGGGGTCAGTCACTCATCCAAGCCAGGTAATAATGACAGCCATAGTTTAGTGACTATAGGGAGTATGAAAATAATGACTGTGGGAACTGGAGGAGTTCTATCCCCTTTCACTCCACTTTTCCCAGGGAAAAAAGGAGCAACTAAAGGTGTGTATTAATAGAAGACGTTTTCCCCAGGTCTGCTGTGTTCATTTAATAGGAGTAAGACATTTCATGCCATCTGATGGATTCACTTTTTGCTTAGCATCTGAAAGCAGAGTAACTGGTCTAAATAGGCTAATCCAAGATCCAGCAGTTGCCTGTGTGTCAAGGTGATGGTACAGAAGAAGAATGCTGGAAGAAGTCTTGAGTTCCAGTCAGGAGATGAGCATTGTTAGATGCAAACCTTGAAAATGCTTACGTATTTACAGCAAAGGACATGTGTATAACTCCAAGGATTTCTTCAGTATTGGTCTGTGTTAGTCATAAATGAACAGCTTAATCCTCTGTAGCATTTGAGATGGAATATCCTACAGGAGCTGGAAATTACCTTTGGAGAGGGGGGAAAAAAACAAGGAGAATTTTCTTCAACATGTGAGATTCTTTAATAAAGACAACAATATTAAGTATTAAATAAGCTCTTTATGCTCTTCAAAAAAAAGAGATCACTGAATTCAGAGATCAGAGGTTTGCTGCAAAACCTGAGCATAAATCCTGGACCTTTTCATGTTAATATGTTGAAATCATTCAGACTTCTCACACACTGAAGTGAATAGTGAAAATATCTGTTGGTGGTGTTGGGAGGGAAAGCAACCTGCCCCGAGGCAGCAGGTAAAGTGCCTGCAAAGTCAAGTGTCCTGGTAACAGGTGGCAGATTCGTTGCACCAAAGTCTAATTCTCTGCTGGTTACAAGGGTTTGTGTAAGGGGAAACATTCATCATTTGACCATGCAAACCCAAAACGTTTATCCCTTCCAGATTTTGGCATGACGAGAGATATCTACGAGACAGATTATTATCGGAAAGGAGGGAAAGGTTTGCTGCCTGTGCGCTGGATGTCCCCAGAATCACTGAAAGATGGAGTCTTCACAACGCACTCCGATGTCTGGTAACGAAAAAGGGCCTTTGAGCAACTGGCTTAGTTCCTTTCTAGCCTCTTTTCTTGTTTTAGTAGACCTAGTATGCTGCTTCTCCCGTCCCTTCCAAGGTAACTCTCTTTTTCCACTGTGAAGCATTCTGCTTTATCTCACATTTCCCTTGCAAAATCAAGAACTCTCAAGATTCAGGTCTGTTCTCAGAGGGAGCAGAGTTAAATGAATGTCCAAAACTGCAGGTGGTGGCATGTTTCCAGCTGTGGGTTGTAAAATCAGTTGTGCCATGAAAAACATTCCCTTCACCTGGAAGAGCAAGTTGTCATTTTTCATATTGCCCTTCTTCAAGAAAAGCATTACAAGTTGCCAAGAATATAGAAAGGTTCGTGGTGCTGACCTGCACTTCTGTCAAAACCTTCTGTGTAAATAACTCTGCTTTGCCCTAGATGGTTTGTGTACACCAGCAGGTTTTTTCTTGGGAGTTCTCCCTTGTGTATATCCTTCTCCATTTGGAGCTCTGTTTGCTTGTTGTATATACCACACGATGCAGAAATACTGGGGGGTTTTCTGTAAAAGCACGTCGCCTAGTTGCTGTATCTGTGACATTATAAATAGAGGCAGTCAGGAAACTTCAAAATATACTTCTTAGAAGACACAATACTGTGGACCAATCTCCCCCCAGTCAAACTTTTGCAGCTAGGTAGGGAGGTCTTGGCAGAAGATGAACTTGTACTGGCAAAACCTCTGCTCTTGTCTTTTATGGTTTCTCTGCCTTCCTAACAAGACGTTTTTACTGCTGACCTGTTACAGCACTGCCAGCTGATTGCCTCCAAATGTCTCAAAGTCAGTAGCAGTGGTATTTTAGTAGTCAACTGCATTTTCTTAAAACAGCTTGAGGATTTTGGGGCCAGTGGACTGTAGTCCGCACCACCAGCTTTGAGTAAAAGCTTCAGAGGAGGAATTGTGTAGCAAGTGAAAAAGCGAGGCAGCAGAATGATGTTTACAATGTTTTGTGTATGGCTAGTAAGTTCTTTATGAATCAGTAACCTCAAACTTGGAAACAGATGAAAAGAACCACTTGGAGTTGAAAGAGAAGCCCCATATCAGACATTTATCTAGCAGAAGAGCACAGGCATGCTTTTGGCAGTCCCCCTACAGTAAAAAGAATTTTGGGACTTGTAATGGCTTCACAAAGCAGACAGATTTGGAATGTATCACTAGAAAAGCCCCACATGTAGAACTGAAGGAGCCTGCAGTGAGCAGCTGGCAGGTCTGCCTGTTCTTACCCCGCAGCAGTAACCTTTCAGTCCGACCATTGTGTCAGAAGCAGAACGGAGCAGATCAGGTGCTCGGCATCAGTGACGTGCTGCACTTGTTCCATACACACTTTCCTCTTAACCTGTAACTGTCAACTGACATTATTGTTTAAACATAACCCAAATTCCAAACAACCCTTCGCCAGATGTGACGCCAAATCAAGCGTCAGAAGTAAATTAGTGCTTCAGTTGCTGCAGGAAGTACGTGAGTGCTCCCTTCAACGTTAACAAGATTTGGCATTCCCCAGTCATTCCGTCCAGCAAGGTTGAGCAAACAGTGCTGCAGTTTATCAGCAGGACAGTCTGAGCCAAGGGTTCCAGCCAGAAGTCACATCATGGAGGGTAGCTTACAGATTATGAGGTTGGAAAACTTAGGAGGATTAAAATCTGACAGGTTTTTTTTTTTACTTGGAAGCATAGAGAGGATGAAATTGCTTCAGAGAGAAGAGAGCCCCAGCTCTCATCAGTATTTCAGACAGTTCTTCCTTGGGATGATTTGTCACCTTAATTGTTAGGAGTGACTGCTTCTGAAATTGGGTTCACATAGGTGTGCTACCTTGAGGTCCAAAGAACTTGGCTCAACATGAGGAACAGGCAGTTTGTGTAGCACACCTGTATATTGTGTTTGCCACGTGTACCCACAGCTACAGATTCAGAGTTTCAATCTGAATTCAGAATGTAGTGGAGCTTGACTTAACCCCTGTCATGAAATAGTGCCTGTTTACTTAGCCTGCTTATGGCTAGAAGGATCATTCCAATTTACTTCTCAATAACTTCTAGACCAAACACTATATACTGAAGATGTCTTCATGCCAGGAAAAATTACCTGACTCCTTGTATTGGTCCTGATTCTGAAGCTGCTTCTCGTGAACCGTGTAGTTGGGCTGTTCTGGGGCTGCTTATTCTCATCAAAGAGTGAAAAATGTTGAGATGATTTTTCGTGTAGGCTATTGTGACATCTGGTTCCATGTTCTTCGAGATCAGCTTTAGAAGCCAAAATGTCAAAAAGACAAAAGTGTGTGAGTGGTCAGAGCCCAGAATTTATAAGCTGTAAGGTGAAATGGCCAACTGCAAACAGAGCATCTGGAGGTTTTGAAGGGTGGAGCTTTATTTAAGCAATTTATTCTTTTATTGCTTTTCAGACTGAAGAATGAGGTAATTAGACAAGACTGTTTTTGTTGTAGTTAGGGAAGGAGAAGGTTTCAAAATTAATGTAATACTGTTGGGGTGAGGGAGTGTTTCTATAAATAAGTCTTTTGGCGTCTTGTGTTGTTTAAGAGTTGGTAGTTGCCTTGAAGGAGCAGCATAAGTTTATTTGTTATGATAATATGACTAGTAGGTGCACAAGGCTTGTTCTCATTATTCCTGCAGTGATCAAAGTCGCTTCAAAGGCACCAAAACGTTGAGCTGACCCTCGGTCCCTCCCTCCCCTGAAAGGCAAACAATTGCAAGTCTGTTTGTGGCTTCTGGCTCCAGATCCAAACCATTTTAGATACAGTGGATAACTGAAAGATAAAACCACTCAGCTATAACCAGCTAATAATACTGGATTCCTGTTTTCATAACAATACCCTATTGAAACTACACTTCATTTTTTCCTCCAAGCTTGACTCAGCAGTTTAACCACAGAAGACAAGACAGCATCTAGGTTTTCTTTCTTTGCACAGCAGCTCTAAAAGTAGATGACTGTTCAGCACAGGGCAGACAATTTGAGCCATGTCTGCTCAATAAACTAATTTTAAATGGAGGTATTTTTAGCAAGTGTCAATACTTATGTCCCAACTACCCAATTACATAACTATGCTTATCTTTCTTCGCCAGTAATCAATTCCTATTATTAGGCAGACTTCTTTCACTTCTGTCCTTTGTAGTCAATTGGAAGGAGCTAGAAGCTCTGTTTCTAGAACAGAGTTACATCTGTAACAGCTATCAGGAGTCCCTGAGGTATGTGAAGGTTCTGAGTGTAGGTTTTCAAACGTAGGGAGTTTGGTTTTGCTGTCTGTCTGGCTTGGGGCAAGTGTGTCAAGCTCACTTTAAATCATCAGTGTCTGCACCTTCTCCACCTGCTGAGGGGGTTTGGTTCTCTGCACCCAGTAACACATGGATCCCTTTGCAGACTTTAATGATCAGGTGTCTCTCTAGCCTGAGGTCCTCTACAAGAAACATGGAGATAGGATAAGAATGTAAAACCAATCTTTCTATTCTCAGCTGCCTCTTTCCTTTTCCCCTCTCCACTGCTCATCCCACCTCACAGCGCACCTTAAGTCTGAGCTGAAAGCCATGGGGGAAAGAGATGAGATGTGAGCTGATTCTCCAGGCAAGCTCACAGCTTAAATCCCTTCTGAATTAGGAGGCATCTGCTCAATGCAGTGAGCTTGTGGTGGCTTTTTTGCAGACTGACCTATACCAAACCAGTTTAACCAAGTAACATTAGACCCCTGAGTGATCATAATTGTGACCAACTCTAAGCTGCAGATTATGGTGTGAAAAACAGACATGTCACATTCAGGCTTTTCCTTCAGAGGCCGTTCTGAAGAGTCATTCAGAACTGGGAGCCTGTTTCTTACCATTAAGTTAGAGGTGTTTGAAGTCCAGACTCTCTTAGGCTGGGTGATGTGGCTGTCACCGTAGCAGGATATTTTCTGAGCAGTTGGAGTTCTTTGGTAGAAGAAAATGGGGCACCTGGCTGCTCAGCATCATCTGAGGAAAATACCCTTGTAAAGATTGCTCAGCTTTCTAAAGCTGTGCCTTGTTTTCCAGGTCTTTCGGTGTCGTGCTGTGGGAGATCGCGACGCTGGCGGAGCAGCCGTACCAGGGCATGACCAATGAGCAGGTGCTTCGCTTCGTGATGGAAGGAGGGCTGCTGGAGAAACCAGACAACTGTCCAGATATGCTGTAAGTGTCCTCAGTGACCACTGCTCTCAGGGCACAGCTTGTTCTTACCCGATCCCTTCAGTGTCCACTTCTGCCTTATCTACCCCAGGAGGAGTTATTGAAGAGTGAGAGTAATGTGAGGTGCTGCTCAAACAGTCTCTGTCAGTCTAGTGGTTTATAATAATGAGACATAGCAGAAAGCAGTGTTGCTTGTGGCCAGAATCTCACTTTGGGTTATCTGCTCTGAGAAGGAAATGAAACTCAGTCTTTGTGTGACTGAATAAAATTAGACAATAAAAGCTCATCAGTAACATTTGCTACAGCAGAAGACTTTGTGCCTAAACCTTGTTTCTTCTGCTTGAAGTAATTCTGGTGAGCACAAAGAGAAAAAAAAGAGCACAGAACAAGCTGAAATGTGTTGTGCATAAACTGTGTGGAATTGAACTTTTCAGTTCAGCATACAGGTAAATGAATGTTTCGTTCCTTTATCTGAAGCAGTGCTGGATCTGCTATTTCAGTCACAGTGCTCATTGGAGTGAGATAAATCTCTCCTGCTAACAGTTTCTTTTCCTCTAAGTGCAGCAAGAAGCACGCAGAAAAACCTTCGCCTACCCGTGGAATCAATACAAAGCCTCACAGAGAGGAGGGTGTGCAATGCAGCAGGCTTCAGTTTGTAGCTTTACATTGTTGAAATACTTCTGCTGGCTTTTGTGTACAGCAGTTTCAGTTGTTCAGACTTTATTACTTTGATATACTTCCCAAACTGGCTTTTGGGAAGGAAATACTGCATCTTGCAGTTATTGAAATTTGTTGGAGGCCCACAGAAGGGATACAATCACTTAAGGGCCTCAGCTGCTTGGGATTCTTAGGAAAAGAGCTTTTTTGGCTGGAGCACTGCCTTTGGTTTCAGATGACAGGCAGTGTTGTTTTGTTGTTTGAGGGGGGTGGGTGGTATATGCAGGGGGGAGGTGTAGCTGCCATGTGATTCCTCAGTTTCACATTCTTTCCCTTCCATGATGCTGGGGAGAATTTCTGGCGGTCAGATTGACTGGAGATTGTTTAACATGGTCAGAGCTGTGTAATGGAGAGGAGGAGCAGGCAAAAATGGAGGAAAAATGGGGGGGTGGGGGGTCATCTTCCAAATCCAGAGAGGGAAAAAAAAGCAAAACCTCTACAGTGAGAGCAAACTGAGCAAGAAGTTCCCCATTAACCTGGGACGTGTGTAGTGTGAACAGGGGGATGGGAGGGGTGTCACAGCTAGAAGCTCTCTTTAGTGCAACCCACCTTGCCCATTGTTCCTTCTCCTCCTCAGAGATGCTCCTCTGCTTGCTGGGTGTTGCTGCTGGGTGAATCCACTTTCAGGGTAAAGGGCTTGCAAGCAGAGAGAATTTAGTTAGATTTTGTTTTGCACCAGTGACTACCAGCAAAGGCCTTTCTTGTGCTGATTGTGATGGAGAAGCTGCTCATACGTTAGGTGTGGCCACCAAGACTTTGGCCTGACATTGCAGAGTTAAAAAATTTTAGCTGCCCTTCTCCAGCAGAAGGAGGAACGAAGCACATCCAGTTTAGTGATGTCCTTGTTTTGTTTTTGTGTTACAGTTGTGTATAAAACATTCTCAGCCCCCCCCAGAAATAATAGTAATTGAATGCTTTGACCTTAGAAGCTCTTTGTGACTTGCTGTAGCTCCCTTTCAGCTCCTTTTGTCTTTGTATTAGGACTGAGACACAAATCTGCTGAAATTCACATGGGCTGTTGTAGAAGTAACAGTAGGGAGCTCCAGGAATAATCTTCACCTTTGTTCCTGCACATGCATTTGACATTCGGAGAACCTATTTTGCATCACCATGGTGCTTTTTTTCTCTACATGTTTTCTCTTCTTTCCCTGTCTTCCACCCTGTTGGCCCAAGATGCTGTGAAGGGGCTGTGTAACACTCAGGAACCTGACAGCTGCTGCCAGTCTTGAACCTCGCCTGTGTTGCTGCTGGCAGGCACAGAGACCTGGTCTGTAGGCAGAGCTCCTCTCACCTCTCCAGCTGTCTGATAACCTGCTTCTCAGCATGGGAGGTAACAGGAGAACTAGTGAATGGACAGAAAGATGCTTGTTTAACAGAGTTGCAGATAGCCCTGAAATTGCACGTGTGTCTCGCTGGGCATCCCCAGCATGTTCCAGGCAACTGCCTTCACTAGTGCTTTGTGAAACCTGTGGAAAACAGGGGATCTTCTTTCCGTGGAGGTTGATAAAAGCCTCTGTTTAAAAACAGGTCTCATGGCATGTCTGTGCTAGTGCAAGGTATTCTTTTGGACAGCACAGGTTTGGTTTTTTTTACTGGAGAAGACTGGTTTATGATACTTTAATATTAACTCACAATGTTGACTCAAGATGTCCAGAAAGTGAAGTCACCTGCTGCAGGGAAGTCAGAAAACTTCTTGTGCTTGGTACTGCTTGAAAGCAAGTGAGGAGGGGAGCAGGAACTGCATTTCTTTGTGTGTCGTGGTTGGTTACAAATGCAGACACACTTTTTGCTATTAATTAGTTTGACTTGGAAACAACCCAAATTCTCATCAGAACACAAATTTACCTTTCTGTAGAGAGAGGGGAGTAAGCTGACACAGAAAAGCCTCTAGAGCCAGCTGGAGGAGGTAGACTGCTGTGAGGAAGGGTAGATGAGAGTAGAGAGAAGAATCTTGCTACAACTGTCACCAAACCTACTATTTTTAACCTTGCAGATGAGTTAAGTGTTGACATGGCCCTACACACTCCAGTCACAGCGCAGTAGTTTTTCATAAGGGCCTTTCATTGCTCCCCCCTGCATGAATGTTACATGGTGCAAGAGTTCCATCTCTCCTAAGACTCGTAAGACTGTGCTCTGCTAACCTCTGGTAACAGCTTTTAGATGGATCAGAGCCTGAGGACACTTTGAAGAACTGGAGAGGTTCTGTTCTGCAGCTCGGTTGTATTGGATGCTTGTGCAAAGGAGAGTTTTATGGTGCAGTTGTCTTGTAGCTCAGAGAGGTGGTAAATCCCTGTGAAAGGGTTGAGCACAAAGGGGACAGTATTTCTAGAGGCTTTTCACTCTTCCACAGAGTGAAATGAGACTCAGTTCTGTTTATGCTACACCCTCTTGGCATAGTTTACATGGTTTTACAGACAGAACCATGTAGTAAGACAGATGGTTCAAGAAGATGGTGCCAGGAGAAGCTTTGCTGTTTTTCTCCTCTTCCTGTGTAATAAGTGATGTTTTTATGTGCTACCATTGTTATGGCAGTGCTCATCAGGTGATGGCTGCGTGGCAAGAAGGTTTGTTACAGCTGGAGCTCTCAGACACTGTGTTCCCATGAGGCTTTTAAAAGTTGTGGAGGCTGGAATTCCGTTCTGTTTTTGAAGCAAAATTGCCTCCCCCACACGTATTGTAGATGGCTATTTACGCATTGCTGATTTTCCCTTTGTTCCTGGCGAGCACTCTGTTAGAAACCAGGGTCTGCTGTGCAGAGGTCACGTCAGCTTGTAGCAACAGCGGAGCTGAGAGAGCCTTTTGCTTTTCCCCACCGAGTCTGATGCAAAGCACAAACACACGCTCAAATGGAATGCAGCTTCTATAGTAACTTTCCATTTTCTGTAGGGTTTTTTATTGTCTCAGTGCAAAAAGTCACTCAACTTTTGCTCAGTTGTTCGAGCAAAAGGTGCCTGAGAGAGGTGCTGGCTATTCCTCCGTCTCACAAGGGTGCCTCTAGCTTCTTTGAGCTCACTTGCTGTACCAGTCAGGACCATACTTCATCAAGCTGCTCAGGTTTTATTAACAGCCTGTAAATTCTTCCATTGTCTACTGGAAAGGGTTTTATTTTTTCTGTTTAAGATAATGTAAACAACGTCTTTGAACCCACAGAGTTAAAAAGCAGGGGGGGGAATCCTTTTATGGGAACTCTGTAGGGTTTTTAAATCTGGAATAGCTTAAAAGAAACATCACATGTCCTTGTTTGTGCTGATGTCACATGCATTACTCCGCTGCTTGTGGTATCTCCTTAGCATTGCCCTTAGGCCTCAGGGCGAAGCGCCAGTGAATATCCAGTGTTCTTGGCTCCAGCTAATGCTTCTATTCAGGGACACAGCAGTCAGCTGGAAAGGAAACAGCGATGAAGTAACAGAAATGGATTTTATATATTTATGTCTCGGGCTTTCTTCCTTGTTTGTGGGTGAGGGTACAGTGCAGTTTTATAGTTTGGCTTCGCTTTCGCTATGAAAGACTTTTTAAAGGCTCAAAAGCAAGCCATAGTTTAACAGTGTTTACCTGTCTGAGTGCCTGATACAATGCAGCATTGAGTACCTGGGGAGTTCTCCCAGCACAGACTGGTTTGGCCAGCCTCTTTTTGGGTGTCACAAGGCTGTGCTCAGGTGGCTGACTCTTGTTTGTGCAGAGTTGTGCCAGCTGGGCTCTAACGGGAGTATTTGTGACTTCACATGCACTCCATTAAGATTGCCTTTGTTTTGGTTGAAGCACTCTCAGCTGTATTTGCCTCCCAAACACAGCAACTTTCCCTCTCTTTGCTGGTTCATATCAGCTGAGGCCATGGTGCACCCCACGAGGAAGTGAAGAGCGAGTTTCTGGGGGAGGGGATTTCTTTGTTTTGGTTTAGCTTCAGGCCAGGGTTCCCAGACTATCCAGACCCTGCTGTGTGCAGAGATGCACAGCACAGGCTTCAGAAGCCAGGGTTTTCCAGCTCAGTGGCAGTCCTGTCAAAAGGTTTGTCCTGGAGATATTAAGACACTGTGGTGTACTTTAGGTGCTTATTCAAGGTGTGAGTGTTTGCTTATTTGGTTTTGTCTTTTTAATCAAAATACAAAATCCTATCACACACTGCTGCAGAGATCTGCTGCCAGGCCATCAGCTAATTAAAGCATGAAATAGAATTGTCTGCTTGCTTTGTAAAAATCTGTGTTGTTTTATAGAATCAAAACTCAAAGTTTAGGTGACCTAGGTAACCTTGCACAGGAAGGCTGGCAGAGGTGGGAAACAAACCCATGCTGGCCAGGCAAGGCAAGGGGGGATCTTATAGGGACCAGAGCTGAGAGGTAAGGATTGTGAAGGATTTTCCAGTACATTACCTAACTGAAAGATGCAGTGGGGAGTGAGGTTGGTGGTTTGTTGGTGTCTTTTATTTAGATCTACTCTTATTCCAGCACAGAAAGTGTTAGTTTTGGCCAGTGGTGACTTCCTACACACAGTGGGTTCCTCCAAGTATTGTATATGCAGAGAATCACCTTGAAGAATTCATGTTCCTCTACCTTTTCTTACTTAAATTTGTCCTCTTACTTGTGCTGTGTCAACAGGAGACACCCCCCTTCCACCTTCACAGGCAGTGCAATCCTTTTCTCTGTTGTGTGTAGAGCTCAGGGCGATCTCTGAGGAGTATCCAGTTTTGCCGTGTCATGAAATTGCTGTTTTCATTATGTATGTATTACTGCTTCATTTTGTGGTTTTCTTTTGCCAGCGTGGGACATTGTACAGACCTAATCATGGATGTGCTTAAACAGATGATCTCACATGCTGCAAATAGTAATGCGTCCCTGACCGTAAATGAAAACAACGGCACTTTCGAAGATTAGAGAATGTCTTAGAGATTGGCAACTGTCTTTGGGGGATTGCAATTAATTCCAATGCGATTTTCTTCTTTTATGGGGAAAAAAAAGCAGTGCTGTGCTGTGTGTGTATTCCCTTCTTTAGGTTTTTTCCAAGGTAATGTTGATACGGTACAGATTGGTTGTTTGGAAAAGAATCCTCTGAGAGGCTCGGTCGTGTAGCTGTGTGATTGAGTAAGCACAGAATGTTTTGGAGGGGAAAAAAAAGAGAGAGAGAAATACCAAGTCAAAATGAAAATACAAAATGTTTCTGTGTGACCTGATCTAGGTGAGACCTGCTTTGGCAGGGGGGTTGGACTAGGTGATCTCGAAAGGTCCCTTCCAGCCCCTACCATTCTGTGATTCTGGATGTCAGGTACCCACGAGAGCTTTTTATGGGCAAGTGTGTGGAAGGGAGCGGAGCAGGTTGGGATGGAAACTAGAGAAGTAAAATAGTGATTAGGAAGAAGGTGGAAACATGACACAGGGATCTCAGCCTGTAAAAGTTCTGTCACTTTGTCTTCCATCAGACTTGAATGATTATTTTTGGCAACACGTGGTCTGATCCTTTCCCAGCTGGTTGGGCTCCAGAGAGGGCCCCGTAGAACACCTCAGTAAATGGTTTTACTGTGTTTCCTGTCCAGGTTTGAATTGATGCGCATGTGCTGGCAGTACAACCCCAAAATGAGGCCCTCCTTCCTGGAGATCATCGGTAGCATCAAAGACGAGCTGGATCCAGCCTTCAAAGAGGTCTCCTTCTTCTACAGTGAAGAGAACAAGCCTCCGGACACAGAGGAGCTTGACCTGGAGACTGAAAACATGGAGAGCATTCCTTTAGATCCCTCCTCCACCCTCCAACCCACTGACAAGCACTCAGGACACAAAGCGGAGAACGGCCCGGGCGTGGTGGTCCTTCGGGCCGCCTTCGAGGAGAGACAGCCCTACGCGCACATGAACGGGGGACGCAAGAACGAGAGGGCCTTACCCTTGCCCCAGTCTTCGGCCTGCTGATCCTTAGAACCAGAGTCTCACCGAGAAATCCAACACAGAGAAACACACGCATCGGGGGAAGAAAGAAAGGAAATTACAATATATTCAAAAGCCTACTGTACCTCAGTGGATCTTCAGAACTGCCATAGCTGCACTTGGGAGAACCCTTTTTTTCAGTAAACAAGTTATCCTATTTTTTTTTCTTCTTCTTTTTTTTTTCAATATGCAAGCAGATGTTTGTTTCAGTAAAGGACTCCATTCATGGGGCACACAGTTGGCCTTTTAAAACGCTAATGTTAACACTTAATAGCAACAGAAAACTTGAGATCTGATGTCTCTCTTTCCTCTCTCTCCTCTCCTCTCTCTCTCTCTCTCTCTCTCTCTCTCTCTCTGTCTCTCTGCTTCATAATGGGAAACATATCTGTGTGCAAGTTCAACCCTACAGCACTTTTATCAGATCAAAGCTATCGCAGGCCAGGTGGCTCCCCGGTACCCTCGCAAGCACCTGCCTAACACTGTAGTCCTTTATAAAACAAACAAACTAAAAAAACAACCAACCAAACAAAAAACCCACACAAAAAAAACCCCCTCGCAACAAACCAACTAAAAAAGACTGGATTTTTAATGTTGCTCTTCAATCTTTTTAGGAACACATACCACAAAAGGGCCATCATTCCTCCAAGGCTGTTCCCATCTCCAACGCTGCCAAATTTTACCAAAAAAAAAAAAAAGGAAAAATGAACTCTTTGGGGTTTGTTTTGTTTTGTTTTTGTAGGCATGGAAAAGGAGCACAGTAATCAACTGCTCTGTTTCAAAGAGATCCTGACCAATATGTTCTGTTCAATCATACACTGGTATTTGGGGGGAAAAAAAAAACCCACTACACCAAAAAATATCCAACACAAAATCCAATTATTGAGAGCTTTTCTCAAAACTGGACAAAATGTGGTGTTAGATATATGTTATTTTTTTTCTTATGATGGAGAAGATAAAAAGGATGGGGGTAAAGAAACAGCCCTCCCTCCACCCCTGTCCCCATCCCAATGAATTCTGGACAAAACTGGCAGTGGTGAGCTAAACAAACACGTGCGTTTCATACAACCGACACACGAGAACCATGAGAGTACCCGGCTGAGATCTCCATCGTTGCAGCCTGCCCTTCCTTCACAGGCTTGCAAGGGAAACAAAAAACCAAACCAACCAAACCAACCTAGGAACATAAATTGGAGAAGACAAAAAAAAGCAGTAACCGGATTCAAGTATATAACGATGCTTTGTTGATCTTTTCTCTTGATTATTAAGACTTCTCGAAGGGTCTTGCAGTTCTATGTTAGACCATGGATCATTTGCATACACATTGTCTTTTTGTGTCACTTTTATAACTTTTTTACGGTTCAGATACTCATCTATATGTCTGTACAGAAAAAAGCTGCTATTTTTTTTGTTCTTTATCTTTGTGGATTTAATCTATGAAAAGAAACCTTCAGGTCTGCCCTCCTTCCCTTCCCTCCCACTTCAACAGATTTTCTTATGCTTTGTACTATAGTGTGTAACTCTGACTTCCTCCTTCCCAGTAACTGATACCTTCCATATGATTTGCCATGAACTGTTTAATGCCTTTTTATAAATACATTTCCTCCTTTTTTTTTTTTTCCCTCCTTTTTCCATTAGTTGTTTTACAACATCTTGGCTGTGTTGGGCTTTACAGGGCTTTTGAGGGGGGACATGGAGAAAGAAGGGACATCCCACCCCCCCCCCCCCCCCGCCCCCCTCACAGAAAACACTCTGGCAGTGTGGTGGTGTGTTTTGAAACCCTGGTTTTCCTTCCTTCCCACTAACCTCTGCCCAGACAGCGTGCGAGTCTCTTACAGTGCAAGGCATGATACAAACTCAGGTCAGAAAAAAAAAACCACAAAAGGTTAAATATTTAGTACATTCTTGTTCAGTGTTTATCTTCATTGTTGTACAAGGGTCCTTATCCCTCCTTCCCTCCCTGCTTGTTTTGGTTGTGGCACACATCCACCTACCCATTCCCACACAGACACACACACATCACCCCCT
The DNA here is from genome assembly GCF_028858725.1 of Colius striatus. Classification (NCBI taxonomy): domain Eukaryota; kingdom Metazoa; phylum Chordata; class Aves; order Coliiformes; family Coliidae; genus Colius; species Colius striatus. The sequence goes on from NC_084765.1 coordinate 31,873,591, forward strand.
CCTCTATTTTGTTTTTGTTTCTTTGTTGGGTACAACAGCAGACACCAGGCTTTTGGATCACTGATTGTTAAAAAAAAGACTGTTTTACCCCTTTCCACCCCGTGAACAAGAGCTGTACCCGTTGCAGCTGGTGGTGCCAGGCATTGGTGGAGTGCCCATAGGACACCTGGCTCCAGCAAGCCCCAGCTCTTCACCCTCCTCATGGAGGATGCCCCGGGCTGCACTTTGCACCCTTGGTTAAAACAAACAAACAACAAGCCAACAACAAAACCAAACCAAAAGCAACCCCCCACGCCATTTCCGTGGGGCTGGGTGGAAAGCGTGTAGCTGGGGCCAGCGGCTTGGCTAGCGAGCAGTGAAGTGTTGGCAGCTATGGAAACCTCTACAAATACAAGCTTGTCGCTTAAATCATAGACCAAACCTCAGAACAAAAGCAAATGAGTAAGCTTGTTTGTTCAGTTGCAGAAGCCTTGGTGAAAGGGGAAGGAGGGGGCCATCAGGAAGTCTACAACCAAGGAGTCATAGCAGTTGCTCATCTTTGAACGTTCATTACAGCATCTAAGCCTTTGCTTAGCACTGATCCAACCAACTGATGGCAGCGAAGAGGTGGTTCTGGGATGGAAATGTTTCAATCTTTTGGAGTAAGAACAAAGAACTAAAATATACCGATTGCTAGTTTTGACTGGAGATTTTAAGAACGTTTGTAGTGCTTTTCGCTTGTGTAGGTTAGGTCCCATTATCTTCTCTTGCCTCTGTCCCATAGTTATTTTTTTCCCCTTTTAAAAATGAAAAAGACAAAAAAAGTTAATTAAGAAGGTATTCTATGTAGGACTTTTTTATTTATTTTTTGTGATATCAGTTTAAATCACTGTAGAGATGCCCCGTAATAAATTTAACTACCGAGATAAGGGGTTTTTGAGTATGATGGGGGACAGTTGTTTTTGATTTTTGTTTTTTCAAACATTTATCTACCTCACTCTTATTTTTTATATGTGTGTATATATATTAAAAAAAAAACAAAAAACAAAACAAAAAACCAACCATACATCTCACATTTCTCAGCAGCCAATAAATGCAGTCGATACCGGTAACCTCTCACTCCATATACCACATGCTCTAGATTCTGGAGGGGAACAGTCACTGCCTGTCACAAAGGGGCACTTCAGAGTATTTGCCCCGATTTCAAGGGGTTTCTCCAGTTTTGTGTTTCAGATTAATTAACCTGAGGAGAAATCCAAGACTTGTCTGACACAGGGTGACCAGGCTGTCAGGAAACACAAAGGCTTCTTAATTTGCTGTCACGGCAGTCCTTGGGTCAGCAACAAAATGCTGAGTGTTTAGATGAGCAGAAGTGGAAGTGACCTGATACGAGGGCCTCAGATTCTGAGTATTTGATGAAATCTGTTCCAGAACTCAATTGTTTACAATGTTGGAAGGTCCGGAGGAACGAGTGGAGTGAAGGGAATGGTCTGTCCGTTTGTCCTGCAGAACAGGCTCAGTCCTTCCTGTCAGTTTACCCTCAGATACCACAAGCACCGCAAAGATACTTGGCTGAATCAGCACCTAACAATAAATTGGCTTCAACTGTAATATCATTGCTTTCTTGACCAAGAAAATGAAAACCCCAGTTTAAAAAAACCTGTCCCAGGCTGCCCGGTGATGTTACTACATCAAGTTTACAGCTTTGGGTCTTTGCTGCTTCTATTTGGTGAGAGCACTGATTTTATTTTTTGTTCTTTTCACATCTAACGTTGAATTGATTTCTTTTAATGTGCCAGTACAAATTCAATTCCTTTTTCTTCCCCTCTTTGTATGCTTCATAACTGTGGATTCTGATGGACCAGCCATCACACACTTTAACTGCCCTCTGACAGCGTGTAACTGGTTTACAAGCACACAGGACTAACACGAGCTTACCACCAACTTGATGTATAATGTTTCTCTTTTTCCAGCTCTGGCAGCTGTTGGTGCAGGTGTTGCTTGTGGGATCTGAGTCAAGTGGTGTTTGGCTACTTGGGGTTGTACACGGCCTCTCGAATACACAGCTCTGGGGTTCAGTACCACAGGGTTTGGCTTTGGAGGGAGCAGCTCTCTCTAGCCTCTGGAAACCAGCAAAACGTGAAGCTTTTACAGGGTTGTTTGGATTTTCCATTTTGTATTGAGTTCCAGTGACCTTTGGGTGCAGTGGCTGTTCCCCTCTCTTGCACATATTGATTACCACAACTGGAGATCCTCAGATCTTTCAGCTGGCTAGGAGGGTTCTGTTAAAACTGTCCAAGTTACTGGGTTTGTTTGGTTTTTTTTCCAATAATTGTATTGTAGGTGGTTTTAAAAACACATTAGGAAGAAACACTAATGACATAGCAGCCATCATGATAAACATTTCAGAAAGCACTTCGGTAGAAGCCAGCCACGCACCGTCACGTCCACGTGCGTGGTGACAGTCAGCTCTCCTGGACCAAACCACCTTGGTGATACCATCGCCTTCTGTGTTTGCAATTCAAGCTTAATCCCTTTTTCCCCCCCCCCCCCCTTCTGTTTGTTTCCATAGTGGTTTGTTGTTTTTTTTGTTGTTGTTGTTGTGTTTTGTGCATTTTGAATAGCTTTATTCACATGGGTTTTTTCATGCAGGCTTCCCTTGGACAGTAAATCAAGTTGTTTGTGCATGTGAACAACTGAGAATTGATGTTGGCTTGATAGAGTCATAATATGGTTTGTAACGTTGTTCTTCCCTGAGACCACTGGCTTGTCTGGTATGGAAAATTTATTTAGAACTTCAGCTATGTTTGAATAAAGATAAAGTAATCCAGTTTGTTTATAAATTAAAAAACAAAAGCCCACCCAGCCCTGAAAAAACAGCATTTTGACAAATGGTACCAAGATGTTCTAACACAGTCGGCTGACAAATTGGCATCGCTGCGGGGAGCGGGCGGCTTTGGTTTCAGTGCTCGGCCGCTGCTCTCACCTGACGTGCGATTAAAAGCTGCTTCGTGGCCCCAGAAGGGGGTTTGGTTGGCAAGGAACGTGGCTCCTACATGAACACAGACGTGCCGGCCGCGTGGTCCCACCCACGATGCTCTTTTTGGGGGGGAGTGATAAAGTAGGCACGATGCCTTTCTCGATGCGAGGCCTCTGCTCCTTACAGCCGGTTCCAAGTGATGTGAGATTTGAGGCGTATTTGCACCGACACTGCTCTTGGCCTGTAAAATGCAAGGAAAGCAAAGCCCATTTTGCCCAGGACAACTGGCCACCAGATTGAACTGCTGTCAGGTCCTCTGGGATCTGCTGAGGGGTATTGGGTACAGTCTGAGTCTAAGTGAACAACACTCCTGCTGTTGGTGTAACTCCATACATATATATCTATATACACATATAGATATCTACATATGTATATCTATAATATAGATATATATATTTAAACCCTTTTCATTCCATTAGTACAAGTAACACTTGTTTCCTGTTATTCTTACTTTGTTTGTCAACAGTGTGTTTAATCACTGGGCTGTACAACAGTGGAGGAAGGTGCAAGGGATCCGCTCCTTACTAACCAGTGATAAAAAGCCAGATACTGCAACTTAACCCATGAGTAGTTGTGCAGACAAGAATTTAAGAATGATGTGTAGAAACAACCCTAGTGGCCAGGGGTGCTGAAGATACAGAACTATAACCAGGCAGGAGGGCCCCGAAGGATGCCTCGCTTCAGAGCTGGTAACGGCACAGCCAGGTGTCCCCTGGGCCGTTGAGCAGGATTGGTGCAGAGACATGTGGATGCAGTGGGTATGGAGATGGGTATTTACAGAGACACAAGGCTTGGCAGAAGTCGGAGGCACTTCACTGAGCTCAGTAGGTGGGACAGCACCGGGGCTCAGGTGCAGATGTGATGGTGGGTACTTGGACGTGAGCCTCTGGCAGCTGGAGCGGTGAATCCCTTACGGGAGTCGAGCGGTCGGTACCATCGGGCTGTAGGACTCTGTCCCGACCGACAGCTGGTCTGGTTTGCGAGTACCTTAACGGCTGTGAGCAGTCGGTGCGCGTGCGTGTGCTCATCGCTTGGGTTGTTTTGTTTGCGGTGTGTGTTGCGTTGGTTAGTAATCCATTAGCATTTTCAATAGGGCTTTAAGTCCAGTAGATTACGGGTAGTCAGTTGACGAAGATCTGGTTTACAAGAACTAATTAAACGTTTCATTGCATTTTGTAAGTACGTAGAATAACTTTATAAAATGTTTGTAGTTTATAAATGCCGAAGATATCATTTAAGGGCACTTTTCCGTGTCTGTGTGGGTGTGTCTGTGAGCAGGTTGTTTTGGATGGTACCAGTTCACTAGGTAGCTTTATGATATGCCAAAAAGGATCGCAAACTTGTCCACTTGACGGCGTGTCCCTCTCCCCCCGCCCGCCCGAGCTCTGTGTCCTGCTATACAGTGAACGAATAAAGGAGTTGGGGAAATGTTCTGTATCTTCAGTATCCTGGTCTTCCAGAGCCCTCTGGTTGGGGTGGGATCATCTGAACTGGTCATTTCGCTTTACTGTTTAGGGCAGATAACGGACTCCCAGAACCTCACTGGTCAGGGAAACAGAACGGGGTTTGGTGCTGCCCGGTACCCGCGGGGCGAGGGCCGTCTGCTCTGAAGGATGCAGCTGCCTGAGGGAAAGAGGGGAGGTGCTTTTCCTCATGACTGTTGGAGAACTATTTGCAGGTTTCTTGGCGTGGCCTCTAAGGATGTAGAGCACCATTTGAAGCTTGGTTGAAATGAGCGAGGCAGGGTCCCTATTTATTTTTATTTAAGAGTACTGAAGCTCCCGTCCCCCTCACGCCCCCAAATTTGACTGACCACATTGCTGAAGGGTCCTGAGGATTCAGATACTGTTCAAAAAATCAGCTCTTCTGTTTTCTGAACCAGTGAGGTTTGAGACGAAAGGATTGGCCAGAGTTTGTCTACCTCTGGGACAAAAACAAAAGGAGACAGTGCTAAGGAATGGATGCAGTTGCAAATACAACATTTTCCAGTTTTCTTGTTTAAATTTTTTTAAGAGAAGATGAAACAATAACATGGCCAATTTATTACCGTAAAAAGGAAAAGACTTGCTGTGTATAAATTATTCCTAAAGAAATTCCTGTGTTTATATTAAAATGAATCAGTAGATTAAAAAAAAAAAGAAATTCAAAATGTTTTTGTATATTCTGTTGTAAGAATTTATTCCTGTTATTGCGATATACTCGGGATTCTTTACATTATGAAAAGAAGAAACTTTGTCTATTTTGAATGGCTGAAGCTAAGGCTCCTTTAGTTTCTCTTACTCTGCTTTTTTCTAGTAGTTTCAGTACTACATGATTTAAGTTAAATAAAAGACTTCTGTATGCATTTGCCTGGTTCTGAGTTTGTCACTCCTTATGTAAAGCAAGCACAGGTTAGAAAACTCAGAGAATGTGGTTTGTTTCTGCCCTTTTTGGCTGCATTTAATTCAACTCCTCTGAATTGGTCTTAGTAGAGGTCAGCACTGCCGTTACCTTGTGTTGAAATGACACGGATTTCCATCCAGGGACACCGAGCTCGTGGACCCTTTCTGGGTGGGACCTGGAGCCCTGTTTTGCAGTAGGCAGTTCTGTTGAATAAGGTAAGCGTTTTCATTTCTTTCTGAACTTGAAGGAAAGCCCCTTATTTACCCACTCAGCAATCCAGGGATGAGGCGTTCAGCCATCCGGCACGGGAGTGTCAGTTTTCTGTAGTGGTGGTTGGAGAAGACAGTGGCAAGAGACCCAGTGTTAGCTTGGCCATTCCAAGTTCCTCTGACTCCAGTCATCCAAGCGTTAACTGCCAGAAGGCACGATGGTGGCCCAGAGCTGTCAGCTGTCCCCAGCCTTGGCTGTGTCTGGTGACACTTGTGCTGGTGCAGTGTTGGAGGAGTGGATGTTTGAAGTCCCTGGGTGTGCAGGTGAAACCGCTGCCCTCACCGTGGCTGTTGATGAAGAACATTCCTCCTCGTCTCTCCTCATGCTGACAGGGTCATGGGGAGGGTGTGCGCTGGTGTTTCCTGTGTGTGGAAGGGGAAGGGCTGTAACTCTCAGCCCTGTGCAGCTTTCCATGGTGTGTCCATGTGTGTGAGACCAGGAGGAGCGTGTCCTGGCTGCGGAACACACAGCTGGTCAGGCACCCTCCGCTTCCAAGTTTTACCAGTTGGGATCTCATTTGGTTCCTGGATTGCTGAGCTCTGTGGTGTTCTCCCTGGGGATGGGCACTGAGCATTTGGAGTACGTGGTGGTTTGGGGCAGTTGAAACCCAAATTATTCAGAGTATTACAGTTCCTGCTGGATCCCAGTTTGCTGTTTAGTTTCTTTTAAGCTGTCCTTGGTTTCTGAGCCCTTTTGTGATCTGGAAACCAGCACTTAGAGCAGGGCACTGAGAACTGCAAAGCTTCACCTAACAGGATCCATGTGCATGTGTTGTTTTCCCCCAGTTGGTGTGGCTGAACTCTCTGGCCTTGGACGGGCTGGGGGAGGAGGCCTGTTCCATCCATCCAGTGCTGAATGTCCCCCTGCTGTAAGTGTCCGTCTGAGTTCCATGTCGTTAGCAATGTCTATCTAACCACCAGAGCCAGCATTAAGCATCTGAAATGTTTGAAGTCCAGTTTCACATCACCTGGAAGCTGAAGCCTTACGATCACTCGTGATAAAAAACTCGCTTTTTCTCTTAAGCTTTTTACACCACAGAGATCTGAACAGCATTTTGGGTTTGGGGAGGAAATTTCACTGCAAGTAACGTAGAATATCAAATCTTTTATGTAAGGCTTTTAAAGTATTTGCTTAAGAGAGTAAGGAGTAGCATTCTGAGTAATCCTTACTTGGTTTTCTTATGTGGTCCAACTTCCTCACACTGCTTTAACATTTCTAGGATAATTGTCTGCAATGCTTTTCCTAGAAGGTCTGCTGTGAGCCCTGGGGATGTTGGAGGCACATGGATGAAGGCTGCTCTTCCACTGCCGTAGTACAGCGAAGTGTAGTAGGTGTAATCACAGATATACCTGCAACAGTCAGAACACGCCCAGAAACCTGCATTAGGGAACTGGAAACTTCGATTAAAATTTAAACATCCTTGAAGTAGCCAAACCAGATCTGGTATGTGAAATTATCAAACACATATTTGCCTAGTTAATAAAGGAAGTGCTGAAGTAAACCAAGTCTGAGAAACAAACGTTCCTTATCTGATGGTTCAATTTCTCAGACACCCACCCAGAAGGAACTTTAAGTATAAAAATGCTAAGACCTCCCTCTTCGCTGGGCCTCTGTGAGCTGTGTGAGATGGGGAGGGGAGACCTCAGCCGTGCCACTCAAAATGATGAATGCATTGTTTTGGGTACATCATACAGTCTCGCCATCTGGAGGGGTTTTTCTGAGCATCCAACCTTTTACATTTGCAGGTGCCAATCCTGAAATTAAGGGCCAAAATTAGCTGATTCTTATTTTTTTTTTTTAAATTAGGGTCCCTTTTTTTGTTTGTTTTCCCTGTTTTCAGTGAAGACTAGTCTAACAGAAAATTGGCTTAGGTGGGACTGAAGCAGATAATGAGAGCACAGGCATTGTTCTAAAGGTACCTGTAATTGCACTGTTCTTCAGTGTGTGTGTTTACATTCTGTATCCCTCCCAGCTGGGAAAAAAAATAGATTAAAATCTGCTCCTAGTCGGTATTGCTTTCAGACTCTTAACAGCTTGGGTTTCCCGGGATTGTTAATCGTTGGGTGTGCTCTGTCAAAACTCATTCCTTTTGGAATTTACAAATCCATGGAAAAATAACTCCTGGCTGTAGCTTTTTCAGGAAGGCTGCTCTATGTAAAATCTAAATTTATCCCAATTCGATATTTGGGCACATCTTGCTTCAAAGTGGTTTTGGTTAGAGACGAAGCCCTTGCAAAAATTCCTCAAGGTTAGAGGAGCTGATTGGGTTCCCTCTGCTTTCACAGAAGCAATGCTTACCTTCCTGCATCTCTGGAAAAGATGATATCAATCCCTTCCACTGAAATGTTTTTCCAGACAGTCTTCATATTAACCGTAGATTCGATCTTTTCTGGGCCATCTAGCATGCAACAGCCACCTTCTGGGTAAAAACCACAAGCATCCATCTCTCGGTAGCCTTTGTTCTTCCCACACTGCTCAAGGATGATGATTGCTTTGGTGGATGAAGCCAACCCAACGTGAACAGTAAGCTGCATATTGTTTTTTTCCAGCAGAGGGAATAACAGGAAATTAAACATGAGCCTTGCTTTTTAAAATACATGTAGTGCAGTGGTGCCAAGCACTATGTGAGATAGTAACTTGGATGCAGGGAGTCTGGCTGTAACTCATGCCTCAAGAAAACTTTGATAAGGGATGCTAAATGAGAGCAAAATGATGCTGTGGTTGGGTTTTGTGATACTCTGCCAGCACAGGACTTTGGCACTGCAGTGCCTTCTGTGCAGTTCAGGGGGGATTTCCCCCCTCCCACTGTTCAGCACACAGTGATGCTGTTTGTGGCACAGCGTTAGAACAGCATGTTAATTCCAGCGTGCTCCAAATTTCAGTTTGAGACCTTTATCACAGTTTTAATAGTTACTTTCCAGAGTTGTCAGATGCACATATTGTGCAATACTCTTTGAGAGATCTTATTTAAAGACCCACTCGGAATAATAATGTTCACAAATGAAGGGGAAAGTCTATGGAACTTTCTGATGACTCACCAGTGGCTGAAGAGTTGTCCATATCTTGAAGACTTGCTCCTTTGCTTTTTGGTAAACCACTGGCAGCTGCATGATCTTGAGGTCTATGTTTTTACCAAGGCCTCTCTTGGACAGCTCCTGTGTTTACAGAAAAAAAGCCACAGTGGACTTGTAATTACGAGTGTTGAGTTTCTCAGACTGTGATAAAGAATCAGACTGATCTAACAGAAAATGTCTGAAAGAGCAACGTCATGCTGCCTGACATGGATCTGCAGTGAGGTTCAGCTGTTCTGTGGTAGCTGCTCCTTTTTTAACTGGAAGAAACTAAAATGGGCTAAACCCTCCCCTAATATCACATCCATGGGGAGCCATCATTGTGTTTTCCAAAGGGATGCCCAGTCTCCCACGAGTGGGAGTGGTTATGGGTTAGGGGTGCGTTCCACGGGAACCATGAAATACAAGATCTGTCAAAAGAGGTCCACCATTGAAAGCATCTCAACAGGCTTTGATAGAGCTGTTCCTCTGGAAGATCCAATAGATAAACCTGCACAAATGGAGGATGATGTACTTGAGAGAAAGGGGATCTGCTGTCTTGAGCTGGTTCAGGTAACCTCTGCTGGAGGTGACTGTCAACATGAGGAAAATCACATTTAGGAATGGGTTGTAATTTTTCTGGTCTAGAGTATGTTTCCCCAGTAAAACAAAATTACTTACTGGGATGTTATTTTCTGTCATTTCTGTAGACTTGAAGTTCCAAATGGGACCTTTTTCCAAAGGAAACCGAAATTGTGCTCAGGATTGAGGTGAAAGAAGCAAAGGTGCCCAATAAAGCAGTAGATTGGGCTGATGGTTGGGAGGTGGACTGGTGAATAAATGTTGTGTGGAAGTGACTTGAGATTATTTTGTCAGTGGACAAAGTAGCTTCTGGGTGGAAGGCAGGCTGCTGCCACAGCGGGATGCTGCAGGGAGGCAGCTGAGGTAGAAAGCTGTGTCCTCAAATAGTAAAATGGTGGTTGAAAATCCCTGTTGGATTTGAGTCAGAGCACAAAGGAGCATACAGATGAAGTTTCTGAGGGGTACACAGGCAAAGAGGCGGCAGCAGAAGTATCAGATTAGCCCAAGAAACCTGTGATTTTTATTAAACATCATTGTCTCCTCCAAGTTTTCACTTCCCACTACGGATGCTCGTGCGGATGAGGCTCCCGGTTCTGAGCTGTGCTAACTGGGAAATTTGCCCTTCAACACTGGCTTCCTATATAAACTGTTCCAGTCTTCTTGTCAGCGGAAACATTGATTAGCTGTGCTCAATAAACTATTTGACACAAGCAAGGAAACAATGCCTGCAGGGAAGTAAACACATTCAGAGAACAGTGCCAGCCTTTTTTCCTCTGGGCACTGACAGTCTTTGAGAGACCGTTGCATCATCTTGCTTGAGAATGCCGTACTGTGTCTGAGCTTCCAAAACAGAAACCCCCAGCTGGTTCACAATTAGCATTTTGTTTTCTAAAGCATCTTTAATTTTAACATTTAATGAGATTCTTCCTTTTTAACTGTAAGGCTTAGAGGTCTCAACTACAGGTACCTTTGGTACAGAGTATGGAGACCTGAGATAAGTCGTTCCGGCTGTTGGCTTCTGCTCTCTGCATTGCCGTTCTGCTGCCACCACTTGTTGTGGGAGAAGCACACAAAAAGTGGGACAAACACACAACTACTTTTGTGCAGGTCAAAACCAGAGGCTGTCTGATGGCAAAGGGCTGAGAATTTGTGTCAAGGGAAAATAATTGTCCATGTCCTAAAGCCATTTCAGCATGTTGTCAGCAATACCTATTACTTTATTGTCTGAGAATCCCAACCATGGACTTACGCCCCATTAGACCAGATGTTGTGCAAATACTGAACAAAAGGTTGTTCTTTGTCTCAGCCTTAACCAAAACCATTTGTGTGTTTAAGGTGAGATGGTTAGAGGAGGATGATGACATCTGGAATCTACAGCTCCCACTGGTGAGTTAGTTCAGTAAACAAGCGCCTGTCTTTTGTAGTTGCAACAGCAAAGGAAACTTCAAAGGAAGGCGAAAGTTTTGGAGGCTTTTTTTGTGGGAAGAGTAGTGGGAGAGAAAGCATGGAGAGTCTTTGTTGGGAAGTTCTAAAAAGGAAATGAAATCTGGAGTTAGCAGCTGATGACCTTCAGTTGTGTTGTGGTTGTAGTCTGGGTCCACTGTAGTTCTGGCCCATATTGTTACGGAGCCCCTCCCCCCCCCCCCCCCCCCAAAGAGAAGAGATTTCCTCAGAACAGTTGTGTTCAGATGTGATGGTTGTGTGTCACATGGGCCATTAGAGGCATTTTGAACTTCTAGAAAAGTGCAGAATATTGAACTGAATTTGCCTGATGTTTCCCTGGTTTGGGTTGCTGGGGAGGGGGCAGGGGGCCCTGCACGTGTTCATTTTGTGAACCTCGTTCAAAAAGGCTTTATGTTGGGGCAGAAGGAAAACTAGAAGTTGTCAGTTGACCCTGCCACTCTGCAAGTATTTTTGCTGCAAACGAAGCTTTGTTGTTTGGTGCTGTTTTGGCTGGTTGGTTTCAATTCTGCAGATACCTTCTTAAAGCATGAGGGATGGCAGAAAGTTCCAGAACAGACACGAAGGCACTAAATAGCAATGTCTTCTTATTTTCATAGATGATGAAACTGAAGCAGGGAGGGAGAGAGAGACACAGAGATTAAATGACAAATTTCTGAAGACCACATGGTCAGTGGCAGGATGAAAAACTGCACTCCGAGATCTGATCCTCATCTCCTGATAGCAAACATAGTTCCCAGAAGCAGTTGGAAATGTGACCTGTTCTTTGCACTAACAGTTTAATTACTGTGAATGTTGTCACTCAGCTTACATTTGTGCCCTATTAACTGGGGACTTTGACCTTGATGGTAGACTGCCCCGATAGGTCATTTAGCTGCCAAGTCGCAGACAGGAGTTTCTGGAAGAGATACAGAAGCAGGGTCGGATCAAGGGTTATAGATGGGATCATCAATCTGTAATATGGAACAAATAATTGAGGGGATCTGGGATACTGAGGGTCCTATGTGGTGATGAAGAACACATCACAGTAACTCAACATGATCTGTCAGCAAATGCAGAGTCAATTCTTGGTAGGGTTTTCCTTTAGTGAGAATGTCGTGCAGTTCCAGAGATAAAAGTGCTGCTGGTGGAGCTTTCGTGCATGTTTTAAGAGGGTATTTCAGGTGAGTGGAGTTATGAGAACCATGAAAAACTTAGTGAGACAGGTTTCTAAAAGAGAAGCTGCCTTTCTAGTGCTAGACAGCCATGCTGGGCCACATGACAGTGTCTGTAAAAGCTCTGAAACTTTTCCTAATGACCCTGAATTGACAGGTTCACCTGCACTTGCGGATCCATTTGACTCTCCTTTTCCCTGAGCCCTCGAGGGGCACTTGCTGAGGAAGGAGAGCTCTGTGAGTGCAGTCCTTGTGCACCAGTTGCTTTGTGCTGTGATGAGTACGTGGCCTCATCTCAAACCCACATGGTACTCCTCTCATTCTTGGAAAATTATAGTTTCATGGTGGACAATGCGCTGCCACACAGTATCAAGAAGAAATCCCAGAGTTCAGAACAAATCCTCTTTCTAAACCAGCAAAAATAGAGACTTAGAGAGTTGTATTTACATTTATTACCTGATTCTTGGGGATTTCAGCAAATGGTAGTAGTAAATAGTTAATCTACAGGAGAAACAATATCACACAACCCTTTTTCTGAGTGACAGGGCATAGAAGGGATGGCAACTGTTGGAATGGGCTGTGTGCTCACTGGAGCCATCTCTGATTCTCCCTACAGCAAGAAAAGAGGTTCAGGAACCCATCTGATCCCAGCATCTAACAGAGGAGCTGGTAACAGGGATTTGAAGAAAGCAGCTGTGCGTAAGAGCAAGCATCACTCACAGGAGTGAAGCCACTGCTCTTTGGCAAAGACTCAGCTTCAAAAAAGCATGGAGGGCAAGGCTCTGCTTTGAGAATTAGGACTTGGAACTCCTGTTACATTAATTTATACAGGATTTCAGATGCTTTTGGCAGCAAGACCCTTCTGGGATGTGAACTTCTTGCATGTATCAATGTTACAGCATTGCTGAGGGTGCCATGGTAACCAGGCTTTTGAGAAAAACCCAGTTCATTCTGAGTTAGCAATTAGGATAGTTCTGGATAATTGTACAAAAGCATGAAGCCCGAGCAGTTGTGTTCAGTAGCTCTAGTCTGGTTGCTCAGTGCTTTCCTGAGGATGAGTTTGAGTGTGCTCTTGTTTGGTTCTCAGAAAAGAGACTCAGCAGGATGCCTTTATGTGACTTTGGTGATCCATGCAGGAACCCCAAGCCAAGACAGGATTATTTCCAGATGCGACTGCTACATGTTGCTATCTTTAATGTATGTATGTAAGCTTCCTGAAGACCACAGAGCTACTCTTGTAAACAAGGCCAACAGAACAATACCCTGAGATTGCTCTTTAGCATGAAGAAGCCTATCAAAATGCAAAGGACTTTCAGATTTGCAGCAAATTTTCCTGAATCACCTGGATTAACCACCTTTGCCAGGGAATAGGAAACCAAAGCAGCATCCCCAGTATGAATACAAATGAATTCCATGCAGAAGGTGTCACATCAGAGGGAAATGGGTTTGCCCTCCTCGATGCATGAGGACTGAGAGTGCTGTAGCCCTTGTTATACGACACCCTGTCATAGCCAGCACGCGGCATTGTGACTGAAAACTCATGTCAGCGTTGTGTTTTCACTTCAGGCTGCTTTGCTTGCAGTTAAAGAACGTGGTTTATTTTCAGCCAGAGAGGATGATCTTGCACCCAAAATTAGAACCAACAGGATTCAGGAAATAATGAACAAGAATATTGTCAACTGATAAGTAATTGTGGCTGAGGGCACATGTCAAGTTGGAGTTGAGATAATTTATGGGTCTTCTGTGATGACTGGGGTGTAGAAAGGTATCACAGAAGTATTTTTGCCTCTCATTAGCTCCACAGGGATAACATCCCCCGTGACTTTGAGTGGGTAATAGATTTATTCTGTCACCAAATCGCATTCAGCATTCTTCACCTAACAATACTGGAATAGAAAATAAGTATGGGTTGGTGGAGTTGCTATAGCTTTGGTCCTTGGAAAAATGTGTTCCTTGTTTTTCAATTGTCTTGCTTTGACTGCACTTCAAGATAGATCTTCAGTAGCTGTCATGAAAGCTTGTAATATGCTTATAGACCTGTGGAGTCATCATCTTTCTGTCACTACTAATACTTTCCTACAGCTACACCTTTTTCATTTTAGTTTCCAGAAGAATTTAAGTGTTTATGGGCTTATTTCAGTCTCCATAATAGAACATAGTCCCCTCAGTTTGTTTTACGTGTCTCGCTTTCCATTTTTACCAGTGTTATCTGTCATTTCTTGCAGATATTGGACCAATCTTTCAATTCAGTTTCACTATCTTGACTTTTCCCCAACTAGTTTCAGATTTCATTGTGTTAGCCTTCTTTCTGCCTTAAAATGGCTGAGAACTTGTGTGGAAAACCCTCTCAAAATACCTTATGAGAGTAACAGAACTCAAGGAAAGGCCGTTATTTGTGCTAGGGAGAGTGAATGAACATTGCCTGTGACTTGCACACATACTCATCAAATCTCTGGGGCTGTTGCTACTGTTTGAACATATATACTGTGACCTTTTACTCTTTAGATTAAGCTACAGTAATAAAGTACCAAACTAGTGAATTATTTCATTGTAGCAGACATACAATGGTTGGGTATTTATTTCGTAAGACATATTTAAAGACAGAAGTTTTGTTCTTGCTAAAACAGATAATATTTTAGAAATGAATAATCCTGTTCCTGAAAAACAATCCATTTGTAGGAATTTTTGGTGTGTCCCAAGAAATGTGAGTTCACACACACAGTAATTTGAAAAGAAACAATTGTGACAGAAAAGCTTATGCTGAAAGCCAGGTATCCAAACCACATCTTTGTATCACTCAGCTAAATTTGTTCTAATACACGTATTTAGGAAATAGGCAGGAATTTTAAAGGCTCCATCTTAGACCTGTCACTGCTAGTCAAGGTGTAAGGAGAGAGAATAAATCTGAATGCCCTTGCTTTCAGTTCTACACTGTAGACTTGCATTTGAAAGTGGAAGCCAAAGCAGAAATGTGAAAACATGCTTTAGGTTTTGTGCTCCTGAAGTAGGTTGTAAGAACCCAATGGGCCACATGGGTTTGAGAAGATCACCCCACACAGACATGATGAAATAAGTTGGGGTATGAGATGATCTGTTTACTGCAGACAGAGATAACCTGTGACATATGCATTACTTGCAGAGAAGGCACCCTGGGTTAAAATACCCCTTTTAAAATAAAGAACAATATTTTTCAAGTGCTTAAGCAGCACGAAAAAAACCTTGCAAATAAAATAATGATTCACTTCTTAATTACCTTCTTTCTTCCATGTTGGGAGTCTGCTCTGTGAGGCACAATTCTGTTTAATGAGTCATGGGAAAAAACATTTTTTAAGGGAATGAAAAGCCTGAAAACATTGATGTTGGGATCTCCACAAAATAAAGTACCTCCCTTTTTTCTTACCTTCACTGCTTCCCAGCTAGAATTAACCAGGTGTTGTCTAAAGGGACCGAAACCTATAAAGAAAGCAAGGTGGTTTTAGCCTATGCTGACTCAGCAATGGTAGATAATTGTTATTTGTCTTCATTATTTTGGTTATGGAGGTTTGGGGTTTTTTAGATAGAATTTAGCCTTTATAACACTTAAAGGAATAGTATCTTCTTTTATATATATGCACTGATGTATTTTACATATGAACTGACCCTGTAGTCTTCATTCATGTCAAGGTTGTCTTATGAGAACCTCAAGTGAAGCTGTTAAATACACTGGAGCCAATAGGACAGATGATGTAAATGATGATTTTGGGCAAGGCTCATCATCCGTAGGAATACCACTACTAAAAGATCTGGTGTTAAACGCTCCCAGGTCACAGTCATTGTCCCATTCTTATTGTTAAAGGGCATGAAGATATGCATATTTAATAAAAACCTTTCAATGAGTAAAATTTTATTTCACTTGTGATTTTTAACTCAAGTTTTCTGTCAGGGAAAATGTGCTTTTTGTGGTACTGAGCAAAATCTCCTCCTTCACTTGTTTTCCCCTCAGGAAAAGAGAGGAGGAAAGGGAAAAGGATTCTGTGAATTCAGAGCACTAAGTTTAATTTTATGCATCCTTTGTGTGTGTGTGAAAGACTTACTTTAAAAGGCAAAAGGAATAAACCCTCATTTTGAGCTACATGGACACTGTGTCTGAAAAAGTTTGACTACCTTGGCTGTCCTATTGTCTTTATTAATCTCCATTACAAGTCTTAGATACTGCGTGACAGAAAATGAGCTTGTGAAATGGTTTTAGTGATATAACTCTTAAATATTTAAAAATCCTTTATCAGACAAATAAATACTCCACAGCCTGTGATTGCTGTTTTGCACAAAGTTACTCGTATGTGGGGACAATTAAACCTAAAAGCAGGCTTATGACAGCTTAATTAATGATAGACTTCAAGCATTTCTTAATTTATTAATACTACATTCATAACTGCTTAGTATTTTTCTCTGTAATATTATGAAAAGCCTGATGGTGCTATTGTTTTTGACAGTGTGGTTGTTGTTTATGTTTCTGTACCTGTGTGTGCAGAACTGTAGAATTATAATGAAGTTGCCTAAGTAGCTCACAATGAAATAACTGCTCAACAGTGGCTGTAAGAAACCACTGCTTGGGACAAAATCACAGGATCACAGAATCTTAAAAGTAAGAGAGTTTTACAATGCTGAAAAAAAACTATGACAGCTTGGGAGGATCACTGGCTGAATGTTATTAGGCACTAGATAATAAACTGGGCTCACTGCCAGCATGTTTATATTACGAGCAGGTGAAAATGCGACAGAGATGTGCTGTGATAATCTCTGTCATAGCTTAAAGATGCACCTGTATCTTTAGTGGGGCACACTAGTTTAAAACTGTCTGAACCAGTAAATTTCTTCACCTAAATGTCTGTCTAAGGGGAGGAAAAATCTAGCAGGGTGCCGAGAAGTGTGCCCGTCAAGGGTATGTGCCATAAATATCATAGGAGACAAGCAGACCGTGTCAGCCTTTTAAGAGGTTAGCAAAGATCTCTTGCTCTCTTCTGCCCTCCCATTCAGCTGCTCTGCAGTTATGTCTACAGCAAGCCCAACTAGTTCTGCCCATCTTACAGCTATTTAAAAAAAAAAAAAAAAGAAGCAAGTGTTTAATTGAAAACAGCAAGATGCAAATATCTTTGTAGCCTCAACCTCGTTGGTATGTCCTCAGCCGACCTGCAGTGGAAAATTATCCTGTAACTCACATGTCGAGATATGTGTAATGATTGCCTTTAGATGAGCCACTGGCAACAAGAGGAAGAACGAGCAGCAGCATTCCTTAAGAGCTTTAACCTTTTAGAGCTCAGAAGTCTCTAGCTGCTGGTTCTGCTGCTGTGATTCAGCTGGAGTCACAGCCAGCAAGAGAAACTCCAAATTTGGTCCCTTGTGCTGCATGTTCAGGCATGCTCCTTTGGTATATTTAATGGTCTAGTTTAGCAGCGATGAGGCAGCATCTCCTGTTTAAATCTCCTTTACCTTGCCATGAAACTGAGACCCTGAAACTTGCCATGTGTTGCTCTAATTCTGGACACTGACTATGTGACATTGTGATGCAACCTGGTTTTCTTGCTTCAGAGCTCCTTTTGAGTAAGCTTTATCTAATACTTGCCTGCACTGCCGTGAGCTATGTGGTTTGGATCAGAGAGAATGTCAACAAAGATTAAAACATGGAGAGAATGAACAACAAACCAAACTGGATGGCAGTAAAGAGGGCAGACTGTAGTCTGTTTCCTCTGACATGCATCTGATTTTTCTTAGGAAGGCACAGCAGCAAGTTATTTTCCATTTGGAATTGCTAGTATGACCATTTGCTACTATTTTTCCCTCCAGGGAGCTGTTTATGACAAAGATCAAGCATGTGTGCATACCATCTCTAGCTAAAAGAAGAATAAAATAGAAATCTTACCAGTTACAACCACAGTGTTGGAATTGGAATCCATGAAATCTGTGCTCCAGAAGGTGAAATCTTCTTGTCTTTCAGTTCTGAAGAGTGTTATAATTCATCTGTCTGTACCAAACCTCTCCCATTTGGGGCACCTTTTTTTTTCCCTTCACACTGTGATGTGTCTGGATCTACATGTCAGGGATGATTTGTGGTTCATGCAACTTTCAAAGCAAAAATTGTTATGTGTCTGTATTAAAGATAGAAGTCTGACTGACCAGCTGACTGACTGGGACTGCTCCACACTGCTTTGCTTTTCTTCAAGCATGCAATAGCATTTAGGAAGATCAGGAAAGGCTTAAAGAAACTTCTTGCAAAATATCTAGCGACATGTTTCATCAGAAACCTGTTTGGGTACAAGTAAAGAGAACATTAACTGAATCCATTTAATTATGTCTCTGGATATTTTATTTTTAGCACAGTTGTCATTCACTCCAGTCGTGAGGAATGACTTTACAAAAACATAGCTGTCCCTTTCCACTGGTCTTAGAGTTTTTCTTAGTGACTTTAAAAACTCAAGGTTAATTTGGTTCCTCGTCTTCATAGCTGTTATCTAATTTACTCATGTTGCTCTTTATCTTACGCTCTTCATAAAGCAGTCCAAGCACCTCACACTTTTACAGCCAAACACTAAGGGGAAAATGTGTGTATTTCCTAAACCAAAATATTTACTCAGTAATACCCTTGAATAGTCAACACGTTAAAAAAATCTCACTCCAACTTGCAGGGTCAAAGGAACTCTAGAGGCTGGGTTACAGCTTGCTGAAACCAGCAAGTTTTAATAGCTGGTCTGTCTTCATTGAACTGAAGCATGAGAACCCAAGGGGGGGGGCTGAAATCAAAACATATGCACATTGTCACTGCCCAAAACAAAAGCATATGAAAGTTCTCTTGGGAATTGTAACTCTGTGGGCAGAGGGTTTCACTGGGTCTTGTTTTGAGTAGGAAGTGTATGTGCGTGCGTGTGTGAGAGAGGAAGGGGATAAATATGCTAAGAATAGAAAGCCACTATATAATCTCAAGAGAGCTGGTAATTGTAAGACCTTAAAAAAAAAAAATCTCTGAAGAAATCTCTTGGATTGGGTGGTGGCTGAATGAGGTTTGGAGTCATGAGCTGTGTCCATCATTTAAATCCTCCTGTGCTGAGACACAAAGAAAGTTGTGGATTCTTTTAAATAACAAGACCCTGATTCCACCAGCTGTTTCTTCCCTTGACAGATACAGCTTGCAAAACTAACTTTTGCTGGGCAATGAGGCTGCAGGAACAGCTAATGCAGTAAACACAGAACTCTCTGCAGCTTTAAATAAGGCAAAAATCTGCCATTGACATCAGTGGAATTACATCTAAAATTCTACAGTCTTTCATTGTCCTATGTAAATTAAGATTTGTATCAAATTTTCTGCATGAGCAGTTAGTACAACTCTTGCTCTGATACTGACAGGACAATAGCACACTCATCTTCTCAGAGTGCCTTCTGATTTGTGCTTTTAAAAACAAAATTCTAAGTACAGGGTGGGCTAATGAATAAAGCACATGCAAGGAATAAAGTGAGATTGAAGGTCTAAACTTGCTTAATTTAACTTCCTGCCTGAAAAATTGTGTGTTTTGTTTGGGACATTATAGCTACTTTATAGATATATAAGAAGGGTATCGCTTGAAGCTGCAAGATACTCAGTTTTTTATTAGATGTTCTTGCATAACATAGATGTAAGTCTGTTATGTCCATAACAGCTGATGTTATTCATTTGGGCTGAAGTATTAGTTTTCATAACTGCTGAAAGAGTACAAAACAAAATATAGAGAAAGGAAGATTATTTCACTAATCCTTTATGAAGAAGTTGGGAGAAATTTGAGGGGAAAAAGAAAAACCCTGACCCTGTTTAATGACTAATCAGTTAGGAATTGTCTCCAACAGTTCTCTGCAAGTAGAGGTTTGATGATTTGCAGTAAAGATTGTAAGACCTTTTCAGTGTTGTTATGTGCCTGTGCAAATGTGGGTGGATTGCTAGTGGTTTGAATAAACCAGGAGCTTGACAGAGTGCACTGCAATTAGTTTTTGCACTGATTTAATTGACTGCTTCTGTTCCCAAGCTTTATGTGCGTGGTAGTGTACTTGGAGGGATAACGCCTGTATCGTGGCTGCATTACATTTTGGTAGCAGGCAGCAAATAAAGGATATGGTAGTTCAAAAAAGGCTATAAAAAAGTCTTGCTGTTAGACCTAAGTTCTGCTGAGAATTTTATTTGGAAACGAAACCTTGTATTTCCTTTCACAGCTCCCTAGAGATATTCAAAAGACACATAGGTGAGGTGCTGAAGGATTAGGGTTTAGTTTAGTGCTAGGCCTGGCAGCGTGAGGTTAGTGGTTGAACTCGGTGATCTTAAAGGTCTTTTCCAACCATAACAATTCTGTGATTCTTCAGCTGAAGTGGAAGCTGCTCTAGAAATTTCTGTGAAAGCATGGCTGTACCTGTAATATTAGATATTAGCATTTGTGTATATGTGCCCATGACAATAGATACTTGAGTCACTGGATATTTGAAACCAGTGTAAACTAATGCCCCATCCATAATTAAGAAACCAAGCCCTGGATATCTGAAGGCAAGTCACAGACACAGCTGACTCAACTAAACACTGGTTGTTTTTCTTCTCGCTGTATATGAATGTGATTGGCATGGCACTCATCTTGAGGTAAAGAAGAAATGGAAGCAACTCGACTATGAAAGACCTGGTTATCACCTTGCATGTTTTTCTGAACAGTTGTCTGACATTTAAAAGTTATTTGAACTGCTGAGTAAGAGCAAAATATATTCTCTGCAAATGCATTCTGACCACATTGCAGAACTGACAGAACAGTGCTCGAATAGCTTTTTAGTACTGACGGTAACAAGAACTGAATATGGCCCCTCATTTAGCAACAGCTCTTTAATTTTTATCTCTCTTATTATTACTTACATATAGATTTTTTATTTCTTGTTATTGGCAGGCACTGACCAGTGTTTTAAGCTGTTAAGTGGAAGTGCTTAATATATTCCAATTTTTATCTCAGCTGCTCAGCATTTAATGAGAGGAAGAAATCAAGCTGTTATGCTATTTAACATTAAACTATAATGAGATTTTAAATAGAAATTTCAGGATCTAACACTCTACATTTCTTTCCCCTTCTAATAAAATTAAATGATCCTCGGGAAAGACCAAAGTGAGTCTTTAGGTAGATGGGATACAATGTCACAAAAAGAGAGGTGACAAACGTTTCAGTGTTGCTTCTGTGGACCAGTGCCTCTTCTGTAACAAACTCCATAGAAATGGTAAATGGAAAAATGGAATGGTAATTTCACATTCCTTTTTTAGCATAGAAAGTATGATATATATTATGTTGTTTTGTTTTGTTTATACTAGTTCTTCTGCATTTGACACCATGGCTGTATACCCAGTGCTTAGCTCTAATGTACAAAATTGAAATAGTACATAATTTAAATGTAGCCAAGCTGTTGAGTGGCTGTTAAAATTTCAGTTCTGGTCATCTTGAACTATTAGAAAAAAGTAACTGCTGCATATGGACAGATATTTTAATTGCTTATAACAGTTTCATAAAGGGAGGAAGTACTTTAGCAGTAGAGCATGCAACTCATGATCAATGGGTTGCTTTTGTTCATTTACCAAACACAAAGAGACTCTGCAAGCAGAATGGACACAATATAAGTAATTATTTATCAGCTAATATGCAAAACAGAGAGCTAGGACTAACAGATTACTAGGGTAAACAGCAATATGCTCACTGCTCCTGATAAGAAAACTGTTGAGTCTTAGATGCTCAGAAAGTTTCCAAGATGCTGTGAAAAGTTTTTCTCTGACGTAGGTTGGTGCCAGAATGATGGGCTATAGTTCCTCAGCATTACTGATTTACCTTCACATTTTCTCCTTTTCAAGAAAAAAAAGATACAGAAGGAAAGAATCTTCCACCAGCTAACTACTGTCATCCCACCAACTGCACTTCCATGCCTTTAGCTTCTTCTCTTTCATGGCTCGAGCTCATGTACTTTCTCAGAGCTTAACAATTTTCTCGTTAAAACTCAGGCAAGGTTACATTAAGTGCTGCATTAAGTTACATAAGTGCTGCATTAAACCAAGCCTTGGACCATCGCACTGGCAAACCTCTGGTCTGAGTGTGACATGAGGAGTGGTGGAAGGTACAAAGCTTCAAGTGATCACGAAAACGTGCTGAAATCCACTGGTGCGTGCTGCAAAGTGTGGTGGTGTGACGTCTGCTTTTTGGAAACATCAGTGTTTGGGCTTGAGATTGCTTTGTCCTTTTGAGGGGAGAAAATACAAACCTGCTTTACTAGAAACAAGGAATAACTTCATGTAGTTTTTGGTCACTGTGCTGACAGGCACTGGAATACATAACAGTAATGTGAAGCACTGAAGATGCTGTTCTTGAAGCCAGGTCTGTGGGTCACAGCGGTGTTCCTTCATGATGTAAGTGCAAAGGTAAGTTTGTTTCTTTGCAAACATACTGTTATTTCCATGTACTTTTCACCTCTTTGACTTTGACACTTGTATCTGCGCTTTTAACAATAATTAAGTGATTTCAGGGTAGGAAGACTCCCAGGAGTCAACACCTGGATTCTACTTTGATTTTGACAACAGCATGTTCACTTTAATCTCCGTATCATAATTGTATGGCTTGTAATAACAAACAGCAGGCTGCTCGCTGGTTTTGCAAAAGCCTCTTTCACACAGCTGAAGAATGCCATAAAAATGTCATTTTTTTTCTACATATTTTCCCCCGTAAGCCTTCTGCTTCTGCCACTCGAGTTTAAAGAGACTGGTGTAAGGTCTATGGTTTGTTATTGCGTGCCTTTCACATAAAGAAGGTGGAACTTGTGCGGGGAGGTTTGTAGGTGAGGACGCAGGCCTGGGCTGGCACTGGAGGAAGGCCGGGCCTTGCTGCCATGGACCAGGGCTGCCCCTCAGCCTGCGGCGGCCTTCCCCTCGCCTCTTTGCTACCACAGAAACTTGGCCGGATTCTTCACCAGCGTCAGCCCCCCACCGCGTCCTTTTGTCTCCCCAGCCGCCCCGCGGCCATGACCGCTCCCGCCCTTCCGACGGCCGCTTTTCCTGTCAGCCCCGGCCCGCCCGGCAGCCGCCCCCCGCGTCCCGCCCCTCAGCGCCCGCCCTCCGCGGCTGCCCGCGCCGGACCGGGCCCCACCGCACCGCCACCCTCGCCGGGGCGGGCGCCCGCCTCGGAGGAAGTGATGGAGGCCGAGGGAGGAGGAGGAGGAAGAGCCGCGGCTGGTAAGAGGCGAGGGAGAGCACTCGGGAGCTGCCCCGCGGCCTGGTCTCCTCCTTGCCCCGTCTCTCCCCTCGCGGCGGCCGCCCCTCACGCTCGCTTCGCCTTCCTCCTGCTCTCGCCCTCAGGCCGGGCCGGCTGCCCGCCCGCCGAGGGTGGGTGGCGGTGCCGGGCTGACACACCGCCCGCCAGGGCTGTCCGGGGCCTCGCCGGCGCCAGCCTGCACTGTCAGCCCGTGGCGTATACCCCCGCTGCATGAAACGGCCGGCCCGTCCATGAGCGGCCAGAACTCGGGCCTTTCCAGGAGGAGTTTGCTCAGTCACCTGTGGTCATGACCGAGCGAATGCTGGATTTCGTTGCCATCCTCCCAGTGCCCTGCTTTCACAGCATCGTGTGAGGGAGATCCCAGTACGACCAGTACCAGTCCAGTACATCCAGGGAGGTCCAGTCTGAATTCACAGCACAAAGCAGGATCAACTAGAGCAGGCTGTTACAGTCTTTCCCCCCTCCCTTTTTCCCAAACGTACAGGTAACATTTCCAGGTGTTAGGTTAGTCCAAACACCTCCTGAAGCAGAGAGGAACCGGCCTGATGATTTCCTTCAGCTTTGGTTGGGCAGGCTTCCAGTGTTGTGTGTTCAGAGGTCTCACAGCACAGGTGCACGATTCTGGGATTTTAATGGCTAAGTGCTTGAAAACTACTAAAGAGCAGAGGGAATCGTGTGAAAAATACTTCTACATTTTTAAGGCCAAATGTCAGGCAGCAGCAGCAAGTGTTTACGCAAACTGAGCAAAAACATGGTTTAACAAAAGAAGCATGGTGTAACAGGGACAAAAGGAGCAGTGAACACGTTGCCTCTTGATCACAGAAGAATAATTGGTTGGATTATTTTGGTGTAGAGATGACATGTAAAAGGCTTTCTATACTGCAGGGTACTTACCCTTTATTTTAAAAGCATTCAGTGAAGACTTTCTGTGTTGGTGGAGAGCTGACTGTAGAACAAGAAATACACGATCTCTAATGATGATTTTTTTTATTTTTGGAAAAAAGCCACTCACCTCTCATCTCCTTTCAGCAGAAGTTAATTTACTGGTGTTTCTGACAGTAGGCAAAGAGCAGAAGCCAATAGAGAGAGATCAGTATGTGGCGGAATGACACTGCGTTGAAATGAACAGGTATTGTGTTGGTTCCCAAATGGCAATGCTCCTAGTGCTTGCTAAGGGAGCCGATTTTAGGACAGGTGGATCTTCTGCACATGCTCCAACGTGGATTTCCAACAGAGTCTGGTGTGTGTAATGTTCCTGGTTTATATTTGACTAGGAGCACTTCCAGGAATCTCTGTTCACACACTTATTTGGATAAGAGCCCGTTGCATCACCTCAGTTCACTTTTGCACTGCTTTTCCTCCTGCAATGTTTTTATTCTCTTTCTTTCTTAATTTGTCACGCTAGCAGGTAAATGGAGGGAAAGTGAATTTATCTTCTGAAACGCATTTTAAGTTGCTGCCATTTATCTAAAGCACCTGCTTCATCCCCTTCAGTAAAATAATGATGTTGTTCATTAGTTCCTCTAGCTGCTCATGGCTAAATGCACTGTAGTCAGATTGCTCTATTTTCTCCCTTCTATCAGCCACTTATGAAAGTCAAACATTTGTAATAGTGCTATTGTGGAAGAGACTCAGTTCTGCTGATGTTCTTAAATAAAATATCTCTAGATGAATGGGACTTGTTTTTTCATGTCTAAACAAACATTGTGCTCCTGGACATTTAGGTTAATATCTTCCCGACTTTTTCATTTGCCACAAATTGAATGCTTAGAATAGTTTTTCTCCCCATCTTTTTGGACAATTGCCAATAGGTTTGAGTGTTGGGCACACTCTAAGAGCACATGGGAGTCAGTCATTAGCTTTCCTTGTGCAAATGATGCTTTTCAGTTTATGTTGTGCTGTAACTGAGATGCTCCTACTAGGTCCTGAGGTCTGTTTCTGTTAATTGTTTTTCACAGGTCAAGATTGCTTGTGCTTCCAGGTTTCTAAGCCCCTTTAGAGGTCCTAGGCAGAACTTACTGTTGAGAAGCAGGCCAACTGTTGACCTAGAACCTGAAATTCTTGTTTTAAATTCAGCCTGGCCACAAGTTCTTTTTGGTTTTAAACCACTTTGAAAGTCAGATTTGTGTGTGTTAACCACCTAAGAGCAGGGCTAAGAAGGATGTTTAGTAACAACGTATATACGACTGGAGCCTGAGAAACAGTTACTGAGTGAGAAACCTGTATGTCTAGTTTAACACTTGCATTAATGAAGCTTTGAATTTCCATCTTTTTGTCTAGGAAGATGAAGATCTCACTGCCATCCTTCACATACATGTTAATCAGTTTACAGGGAGGAGGTCAGCAGCCTGGAAGGTGGAACCTTAAAATTCAGGTAGCATCTAGGTGGTATCTATCATGCACATGGCCCCCACATCTAGAAAAGCTACTCAAATCTCTAAGATGATGCTACCAGCAACTATAGTCCTTCAAGATAAGTAAAATCTCATGTATGGAACTAGTAGAATTTTACTTAGGCTGAGGAGTGTGTTTATTTTAGAGGAAAGGGCTTGCATCCTTGCTTTCCATGCTACAGGTAAGGCATGCTACTGAAACCTTGCTTTCTTTAACATCAACATGTAGTTATGGTCTAGATGGAAAGAAAATAGGAAACAAAATCCTAACTACTTCCTCCTAAGAAAAAAATAGAGGCCAAAACCCAGCAAACAAACCGGAGTCCCTTTCCATAATAGCATTGCAGTGAATACACTCCTTCCCTTGGGGGAAACAAGAGAAAACAAACAACATAAGAGGAAGTCTAGCCAGTTTATATTTGCAAGTGGGAGGTGTGCAGACATTGTGGCTGTATGTTATAAGAACCTACATAGAACAGGCTGGTATGTATTTTCCACGTTGTATAATGGTTCCACACTGAGAAGCTCCCAAGCACTTTGCGTGTCAATTCACAGTTTTGGTGTGTTGTCTTTGCAAAATGATTGGCAGACCCTCAGGTTGGACATGTCTGAAGTAAATTGTGTCCTGCTCAGTTACTGAGAGCTCTGTGGATGCTTAAAGCTGTTGTGTTTGTAACCTTTGTAACTGCTGTCTGGTGAGTGGTCTTTATAGTATTACTGACAACAGATGGCAAATGGCTCTGCTGATGTAATTCTTGCTAGTGTTCCATTCCTGTGAAGTTGCACAGTTTCAGAGTCTCAGAAAGTGCCTCCATACTTTATCTGTGTAAAGATCCCAAGCCAAACTAAATAAAAACATTTGATATTATTCAGATTCCCATGGTGTCATGTGACATTTTTGTAATGATTGCCTTGCAGCAGTTTCAGATAAGTGCACGTTTGGTAGCAATTTAAGGCCTGTGTCCTTTAAGTAATGCTTATTAGTACGTAACAGATGCCATTTAGAAACATTATGCCTTTTAATAGGCTCTGCTTTTAGACTGCATGTTCTCATTCCAGGCAGACTGTGGATCAGGCAAGCTTGGAGGTATGCTGTCGTTTATGCAAAGCCTAAGTCAATTTTCTGCTCTAAAGTCAAGCCATGTGTTTTTCCTTGTTTCTTCCATTCTGGTCCTAGCTGCCTTGCTGTGTTTTCCCTGTAGTCATATCTTTGGCTGATTGTCAAGCCATTACAATAAAAACCTTTTGCATTTTTAACCACCAGCAATGGTTTCTTTTGTCCTTACAGAAGAGCCTGTGTAAACTGAATTTGAACACTCTCAGCCTTACTGTCAAGAGCACAGCAAGCTCAGAGTCAGCCCTCTGTTGCCAGCCCATCCTTCCTTCTCTGTTTCTTTTCCTCCCAAAAGGAGAAAAAGGGAAAAGCAGAACCATGCTGATTTTGGAGCACCTTCAAAGACATGTATAATAGCCGACACAATGGCACAGAGAAACAAGAGGGATGTTTACATATTTCCTCCACTACTTGCAGCTGTTTATTAAAGCAAGTTCTGAGGCAGGCTGAGAGGCTTGTGATAGCTGGTGCAGGTGATGTGTTAATTTGCAGCCGCATAATAAATTTAGCAAAGTGGAAATAACTAGGAGAAGGGATTTCTTTGTTTCTTTCCTTTTTTTTCTCCTCAAATTAATTGCTTTATTTTGAGATTATTCTGACTGCACAAATTGCTCCTTGCAAATAATTTGGAGAAAGGCTGCTGGGCTTTCTTAGGCAGACTTATGCACTCTACTGGTGGGTGCAGATTTGTCAGATGTAAAGCATTTGTAGCTCAACTTATGTGGTATTTGACACTGCTGTCCCTGAAAAATATAGACAGTTGTCTCATATTTTCATCTCTGCTTTGTTTGTTTGGGGGAATGTTGTTCTTTCTGATAGCAAACCAGGGCTTTAAAGTGTTCTTGGTATGCCACACAGACTGCTATATTTTGTATGACACCAAAAGAAGGGCCCTGTGGTATGCCCTGAGATTTCCTATTTCTTGCTTTGAATGGTGAGAATATCAGGGAAATGTATTTAAAGTACTGCTTTAATAGTAGCCTGGGTGCCACATTGTGAGACTGCATGTTTCAGTAATAATTTTAAATGCTCCGTGATCTTAAAATACAGCTATTTTCTGAAACTGCCCTGTCAGTCTATCTGGCTTCCCCCCATGGGATGAAATCATCTTCGTGCTGGATCATTTGCCAGACTCAGTTGTCATTTCCTGCCATTTCACTATTCCTTGTTTATTACTATGGAAGACATTGTCTTCCTCTTTTCCCTTCAGTTTTAGGGTGACATTTGACCAATGAATCCTCCTGTCTATCTTCCATCTTTGTAAAGGACTGAATTACCACTATTTACATTTGAACTTGTGATTCCTAAAAGCTCTACTGCTGTTCACAGAACCTTTTCTGTCATTTTCCTCTCAAATCAGCCTCTTTGAATAATGAAAATACTTCAGTGATATATTTCAGTGTCATTTAGGGCCTCCCATTTCTTCAGTGCTTAGATTTTCAGAGTCAGACTCTAACTGAGGTCAGACCTGGACTATGAACTTCCACTGGCATAGGTATTTTGGATATGGGTATGATGAAGTGAGATGTAGCACTGACATAACTGCTGGAAAAAGCCCTTGATATGGGCACAGTCATTCTGGAAAACATGTTTTCTTGTATGTTTTGTTTTGTTTGTATCCTGGTTCTAGCTGGGACAGAGTTAATATTCTTCCTAGTAGCTTGTGTAGGACTGTGCTTTGGATTTAGTGTGAGAATAATGTTGATAACACACTGATTTTATTTAATTTTAGTTTTTAAACTGTTCTCATTTCAACCCATAAGTTATACTTTTATTCCCCTAACTCTCCTTCTCATCCCACTGGGAGTGGGGGAGTGAGTGAGTGTCTGAGTGGTGCTGACTGGGGTTAAAACCACAACAAGGAGGTAGGCAGGTAGTTAAGTTGATAAATTTTGGGGTTTTTTCTTACTTGTGCAAGAAAATCTTAGAATAATTTCAGCTGGAAGAGACCTTTAAGATCATTGACTCCAGCCCTTGTCCCAGCCCTATCAACCACTAGACCATTTTGCTAAGTGCAACGTCCAACTATCTCTTAAACACTTCCAAGAGACCATGTGACTACCTTCAATAGGTGAAGTTAGACTTTTCCAGGAACACTTCTACCCAGTTCTTGGTGGTATGAAAAATAGCACACATAAAGAACTTGATTCTGATGTTCACAGGTTCAGAGGTAATAGCAACAATCCTACTTGAATCAGTGCAATTTCCTTGAGGAAAATCTGATGTGAACATGAACTGTACAACCTTAATTCATTGCAATCCCAAATGTTCCTTTTCTTCAGGACCACATCTTCTCTGAGTTATTCTGTAAAGTCTCTCCTTTTTAATCTCCATGAAAAAGAGAGTTAAATGTGCAGAAACAGGAATTCCTGATGTGTCATAGCTACAGCTAATAGCACTTCCACGGTTTAACACTATGCTACAGTTTTTATTTATAGAAAGTCTGTTTCTGGACCATAATACCTCATCTTTCTTTCACTTACATGAGATTAGAACTTTGTGCAAAGCATGCCAGTCCAGATGTGCATTTTGTGTATAACAGGATGAGAGCAGCCTATTTACACAGGTGTGTTTTAGTTTATCCATGCTATGAGATGGATGTAGCTTATTTTTACACTTGAGTGTAAAAGCTAAAAATCCATCTGAGGAAAAATAGATATAGCTGGAACCTGTTTGCTGGAACTTTCAGTCCCGGGGTACTGTAGGTTAGAGGGGAGGAAGTATTCTTTCAGTATGTGCTTCTTTGTCTGGCTTTGAAAACATTTAAAATAATGTGGTTTCATCTAGATATTTTTCCAAAAAGAGATGGATGAATAATTAAATGAATTATTTAATTCACATGTCTTTTTTTTTTTTTTTTTCTATTTCACAGAATCATGGAATGTTGGGGGTTGGAAAGGACCTTTAAAGATCATCTAGTCCAATCCCCCTGCCAAAGCAAGTCCACCTAGATCAGGTCACACAGGAATGCATCCAGGCAGATGCAGTTTATTTCATAAATTGCAGTTTACTTTAAATTTGGGAAAATAAATAACATGAGTTTTATAGATCCTGATCATATGAGTTTCTGAGGAGCCTTCAGAGCTCACTGAAGTGAAAGGAAATTGAAGGTGTTTGACATTTTTCAGTTAGGCTTGTCTAGTCTCTGCCTTTGCTTGTCTCGATTCTACTAAATAGAAGTGTATACGTTAAACTTTTTCTTTCCCTTTTCTGAAATCAGTAGTAAAAATGAGTTAGCAGGAATGGTATGACTAATGTGATAGCTTCTTGCTATCCTGGGATGACCAACATTTGGTCTGCCCTCCATATGAGTGACAGAATTTGCAGTAATGACACATGTAGCTACACTTAAACTCATCTATTTAATCTGTTTGGTTTCTTAATTAGGAATGGGATTAGGATTATTTATTTCCCTCCTGCCTTCATTTATCGATTCCACAGCAGAAAATTATTTACAGACAGAAACTTGTATTTAGTTTGCTGTCTGAAACCCTTCTTGCCTTTTCAGTTGTGATTGAATAGTAAGTAATATACAAATGGCATTTTTGGATGGAAACATAGAAACCTGTTAATGTAAATACATTTTTTTTCATCCTTTATGTTCCAAGAGTGATTACTCTATTAGTAATGATGAAAAGCAGTGCAGTGGGGGAGAACATTGTTTTCATTCATGACATACAGCATGTGGTTAAGAGCTGCCTTGCCATGTCGGACAGACGGCACTCCACAGCTTTTGCCCATCAGCTCCATTGCCACCACACATTGTTATGATACTGAAGTTTCATTTACACTACAGCCCGAGTTTTTGACGTGTACTTGCTCAATTAAATTCAGGATGTGAGAGTCAGGTTCTACGTGTACTCCCAGGAACTTGCCAGAGACCTCTTCCTTCCTTTGAAAGGTTAAACAAATATAATTGTCTAATGATAACCACATACATAGAGTTGTTCAAACTCATGGGAAGGAAAGAAGAGTTGATGCCAGCACTGCTGTTTAACAGTGAGTTCCCACTCCTGTAATGAGGGTAATGGAAAAGCATTTCTGTTATATGTGCAGAATTTAGAAGGCAAAAAAAGGTTATCTTTAGATCCTAGACTTGGTCATGGTTGTGCTACCATAACCCAGCAGTGACAGGCCACAGGAGAACAGAGAACTATTTATGTTAGATGACTTCTTTGTCTTTCTCTGTTGTGACTTCAGAGGCATTGATAAGGAGAACTCACACCCTTTTGAAGTGGCAGATAAGACATACACTTAACTGATAAGAGACCAGACAGAAGATGAAGTGATTTGTTGGAGGCCACAAAAACACACCTGTGTTCAGAATAAATCTTAGGAGTTCTAGTCTTAGTTGCCTGGTTTAATTACAAGAGCACTTCTAAATATTGACATGGCATACTGCCATTTTTTGTTTGTGCAGAAGTTTGTCTCATATTGCAGAGTGGTTTTTGCTTTAAAAAGAAAAAAAAAAGGAAAATGCTTCTTGGACAAAAAACCCCACAACTCTGTCAGAAACACTTAAAACCTTGAAACTTTAATTGTGAAATATATTGGCATGAAATTAAAGCCAATAAATAAAACCAGTACTGCTCTTGCAAGCATTAGAAATGGCAAAACTAAACAGTAAAAACAAAAGGAGGTTGGAAGTTAGGCATGTTAAGTTATTTTTATCTGTCTTTTTTCTTCACCACTAGAAATCAGACTTAAGTGTTTTTCATATTTTTACATGTAAAATGATGCACAAGTTTGCACATATGTACAAAGATGCACAGCCCAGATACAAACCCTGTGGTGACTGATGGCTCTTCACACAGTTCTTAATGGATGCGTGTAGTATCATCCTCTGCGTTTGTAGAACATGAAAAAGTAGTTGTAGGATAAATGATTAATTCACTTCAGACGTAACACTTTTCATGCTTCATCTACGGCGAGGTTGATGTGTTTTGCTTTACCATCTAGCTGAATCCTAAATGCCCTTACAAATCTCTGAAATGGGATTTTCAACAAGTAAATCTTTCCTGGGAGTACCTACAATACCTCAATGCATCTTCATCAACCCAGTGGTGTGTCTAATCTGACAAAACTGCATTACCAACTTTATTGGCTTAAGGAAAGAGTATTAATAAGCCACACATGAATGCAAGGAATAAACAATTCTTATCAATGAAAGCAAATATCTCTTGTTTAATAAATTGTGTACTGTGTTCATAACCAAAAAGGACTTGAGTGTATTGACACTAATTTGAAACTTGAGTATTTAAAACATCTTCACAGAGAGACAAGAGTTGGCTGTCCCAAGATGTAACTTATTTGTTAGATAATGGCAAAATAGTAAAACTAATTCATGGGTGCTAAAATGACCTGTCTGGTGAAAGAGAGCTTGAGGGATATAACAGTGATTTGAATTGCCACAGCATGATGTCCATGATATAAGTCTGTGATTATCTGTCTTCCAGTTAAATCATTTCTATTATGGCACAATTGTATTATGGTTGAATTGCAGAGAATATAGAAGGATCATCAAAAGGAATCTTCAGAATATCTAATTAGGTTGAAGCATGTCATTTACCTTCAGACATTACAGCAGTCTGTAGGTTCACTTGTGGAATTTCACATACAAGTGTGTACACCATTGTGTTTTCTGTTGTATTGAGAACCCATTTGCCCATGGAAAAATACTTCCTGCTTACTTTAAATGATAGAATGAAATTCTTGCTGAATCTGTAATGATGAGGGTCTATCTCTAATCTACAAAACCAAATGATTTCTAGTGTAAGGCAGAATCTTGTCTTTGATTTTGGGATTGCATTTGTTGTTTATCTACCTGATGCAGATCAGAAGCACATTAATCAGATCTCTCTGGATTCCCACATATTGAATTTTTTGGATCACAAGTGAACTTTTTCTTACTTTTACTTCTCAAGAAGGATATTTGCCTACTCATGAAACCACCATAAAATTCAGGCTTTCAGGAGAAAATTAGAGATGAAACAGCATTGAGTTTATAAAAAAGCTGAGTTAGGGATCAGGACTGAAACAGGGGCCTTGGTTTATGCCTTATTGGCAGAGTTGTGTGATGTTTTCAGCTGAACTACCTAGAGGTGCTGGAGGGTGGGATCTCATAAAGAAGACTGAGTTGTGTAGATGATGCCTGTTTTATAGCTAGTTTTAGCTGTAGCTTTTCACTTTAAAAGTCAGATTCTTAATGCCAATTGATGACAGATCACTAGAGTAAGAGGAGATGCACTTACACATCCTTGCTTGAGAATGTGACCCAGACTGTTCCATGGAAACAAAAGAGAGGAGAAGCAGAAACAGTTAGGTTTTGCTTTAAAATCTTTATGCTTGAAAGGGAAACATGTCCATTCCAATTTCACATTTATTTGTGTCTAGAGAAGCTTTGCTCAGTGGAATTGCATACACTTTCTCCTCCTTTGCCCTGAATGCTGGTGCCCTGTAAAAGACAAAGTCTGTTACCTGTCAGTCAACCCCTCATTGTCACTCCTGCTGTAGAATCTGCCCAGATGATATCTTGACCTTGTTTGCCAGCTTTGGCTGTTTAAGATGGCAGCCACTTCAGCACGAATGTCAGGAATCCCTCTAACCCTGTAGGCCTCTGGTTCTGAATTTACTCTCCTTATGGTTTATGGTCCTTCCTCTGTGACTGCGGCAAGAGGCCTCCTTTTTATGACTTGCCCCACCTGCCCCCCTTTCTCCATCCCTCCTCTCCCCTAGATGGTAACCCTTTGTGCACATTGCCTGTTTGAAAGAAGGGCTTGCTGGGTCCCTTGCAGACTGGCTGCCACAATGTGTTCTTTTGTTGCTGCTAGGTAAGATCAAATTCCAACAAAATCCTGTAATTCAAATTAGGTTAAAAGGCTGTCCTTGGAACTTTTAGAGCAATTTTGGTATCCCAAGACAGGGGCCTCAGGCAGAAGCACTCACAGGAGAATAGTGCTGCTTTTCTTCTACAGTGAAGTTAATGAGTTATTTTGCATTTGATTTTGGAACTTTTATAACATCCTGATAGCCAGCAATAATTATTGTTGTAGTCCAATGCCAAATAACAACAGTTACCCTTTGACTCTTTCAAGTGTTTTTGTTTGCTTCTGTATACAAAAAAAAAAAAAAAAAGCATAAAAAGAGACATATACAGGAGAGCATTTTTTCACTTTGTCCTGGGAAATACTGGGAAATACGTTAGTTAACATAAAAAAAATTCAAACTAGTGATTTTTCTCCTGCCTACAACAGTTGAACAGTATTAGTGGTACGTATATGTGTATGTGTATGCAAGGTTTCAGGAGAAGTTTTCAAATGCCTTGGCACTACTGACTTCTTGAGGACATTCCAGGGTACCTAAAGTTAGATTTCTGCTTCGTAATGTCCCTGAAGGAACCTCAGTCACCACTGTCCTGCCAGAAGTTTTCTCATTACTTAATCTGTGACATTATTTCATCCTTCAAATGGTCATTGTTACCTTAGAACACAAGCACATTATGTATCAGAAGGCTAGTGTTACTTTGAAGGTACTAATTGTTTTGTTCAGTGAGGGGAAAATGTGATTGTGCTTATTAAGCTGCTTTGGCTCAGTGATGGCAGGATATAGCCTTGTAAGCAGCATCTCATAAATAGTCTTTATTATCATGGTCACTGTTTTTCTTTTAGCTAAACCTCAGTCTTACATGCTGTGCTCTTGCAAGGAATTAATTTACTAGTAAATTTACTTCAGTTACTTACTAAGGTTTTTAATAATAATCTTTAATTTCTTTCCCTTATATGGCTTCTTTGCTTGATGGTGTTACACAGTTACACAGTACCCTGCAGAAAAAAACTGGCACTGCAAAGTGCTGGCTGGGATTTTACATTGTGACTCAACTTGCCAGTGTTGCAATGCTGTTTTCTCTCCCATTTTGTCACATACAAACATACTATGAAAACCGTTTACAGAGTAGCTTCTCTTCAGCATTCCGACTATGTATCTCTGCTGTCAAGACTCAGGATGTAGGCTTGATTGCCTGCAGAGGGCAGGAAAAATAGTCTTTAAAGCATTTTAAGCAGTACTGGATTGTGGTGAATTAACAGTTGTAGTTTCTTACCCTTTTGCTGAGGAATCTGATATTGATCACTCCAGAGGAAGAATGGTGGGATCCAGGGTAAACAGTCTAACCTGGTACTGCAAATCCCATGTTCATACTTTTACATGGAAAGATACCATTTTCAATATGATACTTTTATGATTCATCATTTCTGAGTCTTTAATATAGACAGTTCTAGCAACAGCTCTTGTAAGACATTTCATTGTCTCAGCCATTTACTTTGCACTTACTACCAGGTCACATTAAACTTGGCTCAGAGGAGCTGCCATGTGAGAGGAAACTGTGATTAAAAATGTAGGATTCAGAATGAAGATTCCAACTATAGCAGTGTGGTAGGAGATTTTTGTCCTCAGTTTGGGGCTTGCAAAAGTTGCAGGTGCAGTTTGTTGATTGAAAGCCCCTTAAATTTAACCTATTTCCTTTCTGTGATAGACTAGACTGTAGGAATACTGTTTGCGTTCCTAACATATTTCTTCCATGTCCTTAGTCTTGGGCTATTGATGAGCCACCAGTCAGTGTGGTTTATTGTATGAGAAAGAGGCTGCTTGGCTCATCAGGAGCACCAAGGTTGACTTTGTGTTTAGGTAACAGGCATCAGATGTGTGGAATTTTTGTTTGCATGCAATTAACAAGTAGCTTGCATGAACACCCTTAAGCAATGAGTTACGTGGATTAAACGTTATTTTGCATAACAGATGATGGGTAAATATTATATAATAGTTATAGAAATAATATAAAATAAAAAGAAATATAAATAAGTAGATATTTTAATTTTTGGTCACTATTTCATTGTCATGAAAGTGCCCAAATGAAGTTACTCAAAAAACAGAGAAAGTGCAAACTAATGGTATATAACAGATAGGAAGCTTTGCAATTCTTTTCCTGTTACAGTTTTGGACAGTACTAAAACTAAAGCTGTGTTTTGAAGAAGTATTTTTGCTCTTCCATCTTTAAAAGCAATTTACTTACACCTAGAGATTTTTGTGACTGTGTTTGGGTGAATTCCAAGGAGAAAAATGTGATTTGATGCTATCATGATTCGTCTTTGTAAAACTGTATGTCAAGAGATAAACATATAGGTAGAGTTTTTACTAGTCTTACTATTTTAGACTAGGATTATACAGAAATTTTTAATGGGAACAGTAAGGGCCATCTACACCAAGCAGCTGCTAGGGAAATGGAGGTTTAAAAACTTATATTTCTTAGTTCATTTTAAAAGTAAAAATATCTTGTGCTTTGTTTTAACTACAGGTTGCCTTTACTTGGTGGATACGTTAGCTGGAGATCCCAAGGTTCTGCAAGTGGATGCTGAAACATACTACAAAAAACTCCTGAAGAAATCATCATCCACTCCTGATGTTTTCTCAATCTCTGGAGAAGAGGTAGTAGACTGATGTTTTTCGTACTTGCGAACTAGTTGGTTATGCTTGTAGTCTGACTGTGAATAAGGGTGAACTGCTGTAGCTGGATTAAAGATCTCTTAAAATCTGCAGATTCTGTGTTATTTCAAATAGTTTGCATGCTGCAAATGAGAGATAAGCTTAAACTACAAGTCTAAAACCTGCTGAGTGTGGATGAGGGTATGAAGTACTTAGCTGAACTTTGCATCTTGGCCTGCCTCCTCGTAGGAATGAATCCAAAGTGGATTTGATAGACATTTATGTATCCTGTATTCTGCCTCTACTGTGCACTTTAAACAGGTACTGTGATACAATACCTGCCTTTCTTTTGTTTCCAGTCTATGCAACACTTATTACAATAATTTTGAATATGGGTTCTCCCAAAGGAATTCTGATCAGATGTGACTGATAGATGGTGTAAATACTGTAGGTGCCAATGTTTTCAGGCCCATTTCTGTGCCACCTGTGGAGAATCCATTGGAGATGACTGAGCAGACCTGTTAAAAATTCTATCTTTACACAACCTACAAAACTTTTCATTCAGGGCATTTTCTAGATTGTAAGAAGTGTGCTGTGCTGGTATTGTATTATTAAACTAATTAGGGGGTTTAGTCGAAATAAGTGTTTGGAATAAGGTGCTTTTTCTACAAACTAGGATGATAATATGCGGTAGTTTCCAGAAAAACCCTGTTTCAGGCGGGTGACTTAATCTGTGAGCCCTGAGTGCAACCAGCTTTCAGTACTCTTTCAATGCCCTCTAGTGGACCGTAGGGGGTTAAATATAAACCAACCCAAAAATACAAAGATCTCCCACTTCATGGGTTCTATGTCCTCACCCTTTCATGCCTGGTTATGCTTTGAGAGGCTCATTTGTAGTTGCATTAGAAGAGAGGGTAAGTGAGAATCCCAGGCTGAGTGTATTCCTGCAATACCTTAGGCACAGTGAGATCAGTAAAAGGTGGACTCCTGGCTTTCGATAAAGAACCATCTTGATTTTGTGGCTTGTTATCAGACCTTAAATATATCACATGACTGATTTGAGTCTCATAGCAACACATTTCTCTTTGCATTCATTTAATTCAGGTCTAATCTAATCTGCAGTCAGACAGCTAGTCAAGGACAGAAGTAATGGTAATGTTCTTGCTCTGTTGTTTTCCTTATACTCTAATAGATAGTTTAAAGAATGTTGATATTTTGTAATTAAAAACAAATCCAATAAAATAAAGCTCCTATTCCCAGTGAACATCTCAGCTAACAATCTGTGTTATATACCTACAACTTGAAGGATAAAGATTTTGATGTTTGAATAATGGCTGCAGTTCTGCAGTTACCAGGCTTTTATTTTTTTGACTCTGTGCATCTGAAGTAAAGCAGGTTTCAAGTGGCAGGATCAGCCTCCATGAATAATTATTTAGCAAGTGTTAAGTGGCTGTCAGACCAAAACTTCTTTTTGGTATGGCATGGTCTTTGGTCAAGCATTCAGTACACAAATAGCAAGGATTATTTGGAGTCAGGATGGAAGCCTGCTGGCAGCTTTATATACAGAAAGCTAAGCTTGGCTCATGCTGATGTTGTTAGCACCTGTGCAAGTGCACATTACCTTATGAAACAAAATAACAATCATAGCAGTATTGGAAATAATACTGGCCTTTTCATTATAGTAATTCTCCCAGGTGCTGTAATGACATCGATGCTGTTATAGTTGAGGCATGCAAAGAACAACCGAATCCTCAGAACACACTGAGATGTTGGGAAGCTCATGAATACAGATTTCAGGCAGCTTTCAGTTTTTCTTTGCTGGAGTCCAGTGTTTGCATAGAGGATCCCAGGATTCTGTCACTCATAAACTAGTGAATGCTGGTTTCAACTTTGTTATCTTGAATAATCCATATTCATACTACTCCTTCCATGCACCAAGAAATATTAAATGTATCACATGACTGATTTGAGTTTCATAGCAAACTGACAAATGGGTGCAATTAGAGAGAGAGGCACACCCACACATACACAATGGACCAGATTTTTCAAAGTACAGTACATACTGTGCTAAATTATGCACGCTCTTCGCCTGTACCTAAACTTACATGAGAGCATTTGCAATATTCATATGGAAATCGTCATTTCTATGCATGTAGAGCTGTTTGAGCACAGTAATTTTGTGTTTATGTGTCACATCATTTAGAAGTTTAGTCTAAGACTGAGAGCTTGGAAGCTGCATTTTGATTTTAGCTTTACCTTCAACATAACCACCTTGTGCCAATTATCTACCCTCCCTGTGCCTCACAGATAAACTGCCCAGGCACTGCCCTAATGCTTTGATACTCCCTGTACCCTGAGGCTTAATTCATTGTTTGCAAAACACCACAAGTACTCAGCTGGACTATGCTGTAAAAAGTGCAAGTTGAGTTTGTTTTTATTTGATGTGTCTGGTCTCATAACACCATTTGTGTTCATGTAACAATTTTCAAAGCCAGGTTATGTGTCTCATCGTTTTAGGTCAGCATTAAGGTCTTCCCTAAATCCAGTAGCTTCATTTCTTTTAAATTAACATTATTTACTGGTAATATTAGAATATTATTTATGCTTCAGTGCCTTGAAGTTCAAGATTTAGAGGGTGCTATGATAAGCTTATACCGTGCATGTTAGTAAAGCATATAATAAATATATCTCATACATGAAATACTTCTCAGGAGCTTTGCAGTACAAACAGCTACAGGCTTTGTTTGTTTTTTAGGTTAAACTTGAAGATTCCTGTGTGTATTTTGTCCCTCTCTACCGAAATAATCCTGCTTGCAAAGTGTTGCTGTTAACTGATCCAAAGGATAAAGAGACAGGTTAGAATCTGTCAAAATATTTAAAAATTTGATTAGTTTTACTTTCTTTACTTTTAAGATGGTCTTCTTGTTTCTGCATTTAAATGCTTTGGGGTTTGTTTTGAATATGAAGTGGATTCAGTTTACCTGTCAAGGATCTGTGTCATCGGGCTGCTGATTGGAAGGGAAGACTGATAATCAGGGCTCTTAAATTCTATGCATAGCTCTGCAGGCAGCTGAAAGATCACCTTGGGTAAATCTATTATTCTTTATGAGTTTGTTCAATGGGATAATATTTTGCTAATTCAAGATGATTTGAAATTTAAGGACTTACAGTTTGGCTAGAATTCTGGAAGCCTTAAACAAGAGCAAATACATATGTGAAATGTGTTAGGTCTTACTGAGTCTTATTCATATTCTTTTTCCTTTGTGATATCTTCTTCAGTCCTTGGTTTAATTGCCTCCTATTTCCAGTACTGCTGTGTGAGGGTTAAATTTGGAGTGAGATCGTGCTCAGGAATTGAGTTAAATCCATTTTATCTCCCAAGATATGCTTTAAACTCTACCAGCTTTGCCTTGCATACTGCTAGTAATGCTGGTGTTTTCCTTTTAGAGCCATGTGTCAGCCTGACGGGTGCACTGCAGTTGTGCTACAAGCAGTAGAAGTCAGCGTGTGCTTACTGATGTTTCTTTTCATGAGTCATTGCTTAGAGTGTCAACAGGTTATTAAGATTTTATCAATAATTGTATCTAAGTTTTATCTTCTATCAAGATTGCAGTATCTTCAGACACAACCTAATTTCTTCTTACTTACTCTCTTAGGCAAGTGTCTTTGACTATGCAATGGGATAAAATGCAAATGTAACATAAGTAAGAACTCTTGATACCGGTGTCATTAACTGGAAATTTGGCTTCAAGTTGCATAGTACCAAAACCCCAGGTAGATTAAATGAGGAATGCTGAAGTTACTGTGAAGCAATGGGCTATAGAACTTTCGGAATATCTAGAACAAAGACATGAACCTATGCACTGACCCATTGTGTCACCTGGACAATACAGAACCCATGAAACCTCTTGAACTTTCAGCTTCCAAATGTGTCAGCAAACTAATGACATCTGTCATTGAAAACATACCTTTTTATTATTATTATTTTTTAAAGGCTAATCTATAGATTACACATGAAAGACTTTAATAACCAGTATTCTTAGTAATACACAAAGGCAAGGCAGAGAAGTTTAGCACTCTATGTTCAGTTCTAAAGTGTATCAGGTAATGATCTTGCACTCCTAGAGCAGGTTACAGTGTTAGTGTAACTAAGTGTTCATTGTTGAGTCCAAACCCTATATCCAGGAAATTTCTTCATAAGAACAAAAACCAGATTAAAATCATCTGTGGTTAGAGCTGAACTCGGCAAAGTTTTCCATCTCCTTTTACATATGATTTCAATTGGAAGTTTGCTAATAGGTTGTGATTCACATAGTTGAAGTTAGGAGAACTTTCCCAGTTACAAGTGTAATCAAAAGACTTTCTGATATCTCCAAAACTATTGATATAGAATTACTTCCCTGACATTAATTTATGTAGTCCATTAACATTTTTTTCTGAGAGAGAGAGAGAGAGGTAGGCACTGGTGTGATAAAGGTGCAAAGTGGCTACACCAGAGGCCAAACCAGCTCTCTGAGTGCAGTTGTGCATATCTACTGATTCACATTCAAAGGAATGTAGGTGACAACAGCATTAAGTTGGTTTTGGCTGCACAAGAGAAATGGGGATCTGTAACAACTACGATGCAAAAATAAAGAATTGTGAAATAAATGCAGGTGAAAGCAGTGCATTTAGCACAGATCTGCTGTTACACGATCTAATAGTATTAGGAGCAACAAGTGTTAATGAGATGCATGTACACAAGGTAAAAAATTGTTTCCCACAGGAACAAGTCAAGTCCACAGTGGAGTCTAAATTACATGATAACTATCTGCATTAAAAGCTTAAACCTAGCAGAATAAACACCTTATTATAAACAACAGACTGACTGACTACTGTGACCCCCTTGCAAAACTTGAGCTTGAGTCACCAGCCTGGAGTCACAGATAGATTCTCGCAGAGATCAGCAAGTCTAGTTATTTAAGTAAGGCCTACATCGTCTGGCTTTTAATATTTCCTTTTAGAAGTATGATTGAAAGGATTTTACTGGAAGTTCTTTGTTTCTGGCTTTTATATGCTATAAACATGTGGCCAACCTTCCTACACATCTCTAACTTGACTGATGCGATTTTTTTTCTCTAGATGAATTTGAATAAATTTTCATTAGCTCTCTAACTGCTGCTGGGTTGTGTGTATGTGTGTGCATACCTATACATATGGGTATATACATTGAAAGTGTTTTGCCCAAATATTTTTTTCCCACAGCTTAGCGGATTTGGCATTGACTTTTAAGGCAGCAGACTGTGTTAGTATGGCAAGTCCATCTGGATTTGCTTACCTATATGACCTTTTGTTCTGATCAGTAAACAGATTCCACTGTTTCAAAACCAATTCCTTCAGAGAAAAGCAATATTTATTACTCAGTCGTCATCACTTAAGGACATGGGCTTCAAGTTAAAACACTAAACAGGTTGCAGGATATATTTTCCTCCCCTGAGTCTTATACTTTTCATGCGAACTTGAGTTTCATCTAGATGGAGAGGCAAACAATCTTGCTGTAGTTGATCTCTTTCTCTATGCTGTCCAGTGCATCTCTGTTTTAGTTTTATTCCACAGCAGGAGTGCTCCTA